>NC_088842.1:5233549-5833549 GCF_904066995.2 Poecilia reticulata
TAAATCTAAACTACCCATAAGGATCAGTATACGCTCAAAATCTTTAGTGACATCCTTCATTTAATCATTCAACACAGCACAACTCCAGAGTCACTGAGGCATGAATAAATTGTCACTAACCTCATACAAAAGGAATAATACAGTTCAGTATTTTCTAATTTGGTTGATGTGCCAGAGGTGTGAACTTTCAGAGATAGATTTTCCAGCAGACAGGCAAAACAATCTCTTTGAGTCCATTTTGATCGTTGTCCTTTTGTCCTCTATTTTTGGTATGGCTTCTTTGAAAATTACGTGTGAGAAGTTGCACCGAGCCGCACTGTATAAAAAGGTGGGGAGATAAAGCCATCCACATCGACAAAACCAGCATGACGAATCTGTGCTCGGAGAGGCTATTGATTGTGTCACCTCTCCACAGGCCCGGAGCTGTGAGGGCTTTTTGTGAGTCCGGCTCGCAGTGAAGGACTGCAGGCACTTGTACATAAAAAGACTCGGTGTATAAAGCAGCTGTGGCTGGAGGTGGGGGGAGGGGGGGGGAAGCTGCACGGTGATACAAGCTACTCTTTTATGTCCTGCTGCCGCCCATTTCTCGCTGTGTCCTACTGAAACTGTTAGAAACGCTTCTTTTATTCTCTCCTCTACTTGTCGATTTGTAATTATTGCGGGCTGTGCAACAGAACAGGTAGCTGTAATGTTTCTACCTTTTCTTTTTTTTTTTTTTTTTTTTTTTTTTAGGAAAGCAGTAAAATATGAAAGTCAGTTTTGGGTGGAAACAACCAGCGTAATATACCGACCTATTTCGCTCTGAGCGGTGGCTCTTAAGTGGCTCACTCTCACTTTAATTTGCTTTAGGATTGGACATGGATTGGAAAAGAATTCCTTTTGTCTATCTCCCTATTATGCTGTTGTCAGAGAGGCTAATTAGCTCTCTTCAAAGTGTTTTACCAATGCCAGCCAGGTGCTTTCACAAAGAGCGAGCTGAACCCTGCAAGGGCTGTGTTTATCCCGACGAAGCTCAAGGCATCTGCTTTGGAGGGCAGTAATCAGCCCGCAATTACAAAGCAACCTCGGCTAATGGGTTTGAAGAGTCCACTTAAAACATTTACAGTGAGAACGAGTATTCAGTCAGGTGTTGCAAGGTCCAGGTTAAGAGTGATTCTGCTAAAAAAAACAAAAAAAAAAAAAAAAAAAAAAGAAGGCCTATAACACAATCATACTCAACCCAAAAAATAGATTCTAGGTATTTCTCTAAATGGATGCCAACACATCATGAAAAACAAAATAAAGAACGAGAGTAAGGGATACATATGAGCTGGTTACTGACATCAAAGTACAATTGAGGATTTTAAAAGTAATGTAACTTTTATTAAAATATTTTTTACATATTTGTTGAAACTGTCACCATATCGTGATGGTATAGTATGAGACAGATAATCTGTGAAAAATGTCACGCTCCTTTGCCTTCTATTAGTGCTTACAGGACTAATTAAAAACAACCAATCAGAGCCAGGGGGCGGGTCTTAGTGCTGTCAATCACATCAATTCTCCAGCTAACACAGTCTGTTGTGAATGTTAAGGCTAGTCAGCATAGCCACCAATGTTGGCGGATAAACACTTTTTCTGTAACTGAGTTATTTCTTCTTCTGCTGGAAGGAAAATATCCTACACTTTTTTGTTAGTATACCTTTATACCTTTAGAAAGTAACCTGATTACTTGATGTCAACAGCAGCTAAATTACAATCCGCTTTATTAATTTCATGTTACAGATGCTCACAATACTCCCCTCTGCCTCCACCGCTTCCACATAAAAATATCAATTCTCACTTTACTAGAAGTGCATTTTTAACAGTAATGTCAACATTGTATCGCCTGACATTTTAAGTTGAACCAAAAATATTTTGTGAAAAAAAAATTACATAGAAGATCAAATTAAGACAGTCTTTCTCTCCCTCATTTAGCGTGACCTTTAAATTTCTCTCCATCCCGGCCTACTCATTCTTCAGGTAAGAAGAAAAAGATGTTCTCGGCCTTCATGGTAGAAGGGATCTTGTTAGCTAGGGCACAAAAATACAAATTTGGCAACATGTTTTTGAAGCTAAGAGACATTGTTGCAAACTTTGGCAACTTTTCAGACTTCTCCAGCAACTTTTTAAAAAAAATCTAGCTACTCTCTGATTTATTGGAGACTTCCGCGATGGTTCTGTAAAAGCGGACATGTTTGGTATTTGTTGTTTGTTACAGAAGCAGCTGTAACAAACGTTGTCAGCCATTTGAAATACTTTCTGAATATTGCAAGAAATACACTTCAGCTACTAATTTCACAACCTGCTGCCGCCGTTCCCCACTTACACCTCGGCTTTTCTTTAACAGCACTAAATGTCTGTGCAGAGGACTCTCACTCCCAATGCTGATGGGGGATTTTTATTTATCACAGCAACCAATAGCTCATTAATTTATCCAGAAATGCTACCTTGGGACGACTTCAAACCGCTGAGGCCGCGCGATAGTGGAATCAGGTCATCACTCCATAAACTTCCTAATCAACGCAGAGTATACAAACCAGAAAAAAAGACAGGGAGAGAAACAAAAACAACAAACCGTTTGTATGCCTCTCTCACCCATTTTGAGTGATGCTGTTAGCTTACGCAGCCTTTTAAAGCCACAGAGGAAAAGGTCAAGCTGACTGAAGGGAAAATGAGCGGACTCACTGGTACGGATCTGCAGTAACGAGCATTTAGATGCCTTCTGAACGTCCTGATTGGTATGAACCCCGGGCTGACAGGTTGATGGTGCGGTCAGTCTGTCCGTTCCTCAACTCGTTTTGTGCGAAACGTAATTATCAGCTGTAAGTCTTCTCCTGTGTTCCAGGTAATTGATGCTCATTTCCCCAGGAAGAGTTTAAATTTCTATTGATTGTCAACTTAAGTAAACCAAGTTTATTGCCCGTCTCTCTTCCTCCTTGCGGAGAAATCAATGCAATACTCTCTCTCTCAACAACCTGCTTTGCACATATTCGCCATCTTTGGAACTGCAGGTACCCCCCCCATCACCACGCCTCCACGCCCTGTTGTGCTTATCTTCCAACCAAGTCACAAATCCTCTGTAGCACAATGCAGCTTCACAAAGCTCTGCTACAGGATCTTAACTCTCTGCTCGTGAAATCTAATTACCACCCCACACACTAATCTGGAATTAATTCACCCTAGATGAAGGTGATTGATAAAAGCCAATGGTAAAGTCACCCAGGTCACCACTGACTTCAAAGCGAACTCTGGAGTTGAACCTGACAAATTAGGACTATATGAGGACCGCTGATCTCCCAGAAAGTACTGCCGCAGATGCTGAACTAAAAACGGTCTGGAAGACGTCATGACCCTTTCTCACAAGTTACAGCTGTTTCATGAGGATCTAAGGAAACATTTGTGATAGCTCAAAATACAAGATGATCCCATCTGAAACCTTAGACCGTCTCTAGAAGCCTTTTCCTTTCAGCAGAATTTATGGGGGTGTAGTAATTTGTACCTTTTTTTTCTATAGGGTCAGTAACATGTATTTTCCAAACATAGAGTGCCATTTTATAGCACAGTTGAAAAACTATGCTAAACTTCAGTTGTTATAAAAATGTTGTACATATCAAATATGACATAAAAGATGATTAACTCCATGATTTAACACCTTGAAATTAGGCCTCTGTCTCTTTAAAAACTCCAGCTCTTTCTAAATCTCTACCAACAGAAAGTCATCACAACATGGTTCCTCTATTAACCCTTTAACGACGTTTTTACCAGCGCTGCACTGAAAAGTAGCTCGTATAACAACCTCAGCAGATACGCAGCTCTACCAGGTGTTTGCTAATTGCTGTTGGCTAGTCTGAAGGAGCTGAATGAGGGAGTCATTTTTGTCTGCTCTCTCATCTCTGTTTGGTTTACTCTGTTTTCTCTCTTTCACTTTATAACATCAGTTAAAGGAACATCATCATTTGTAAGCGTGAAAAAAACTGTTCAGGATGAAACTGTACTTCTTGTGAGATTAACTATATCGCATTGTATTTTTAAATCTTATTTTGTACTTACTTTTTAATGTGTATTTCAATTTTATGTCTGTTTTTGTTATGTAAGGTGATGTTGAGTGTCAAGGAAGGCGCCTACAATTAAAATGTATTATTGTTATTTTTATTATTATTATTATTATTATTATTATTATTATTATTATTATAGAGAGCTCATAACATTCTTGTAGACATCAACATTTACTGTTAATTTTAATCTTCTTCAATATTTATTATTATTGCTGCATCTGTGGCTGTCTCTTGTCCTTTGGTTCCATTATCTATTATCTGTTGTTGTCATTGTAAGCTATATTTTCTCCATAGTAACAACTTTGTTAAAGAAAAAAAAAAAAAAAAGTAGTTCAATTGTTCACAAGAATCCAGCCTTTGCTGAGTTGGCATCAGAGATAATCTAAGTTATCTGTGTTGATATAATTCCCAGTTGTTCATACCAAACTCTGAACCTACTGACCGAGTTTTCATGAGTCCAGTAAATACAGACAAAATACAAGGCAAACAATAAAAAATGTTCATATTCTGTAATACTGTATACACACAAAAAGTACTCTTCTTTTAGTTTCTTTTACTTTTGAAAAAAAAAAAGATCACAGAACTGTTGTCTTCAGGACGGTTTCTGATGAAATCCCGTTTCAGCTCATGCAATAATCATGCTAAGAAAGACAGTGTTCGCGACGTTTGATCCTACACATTTCTTTCATGAAATGAAAAAGAAAAAAAAAAGCAATCAAGCAGAGGAGCATAAGCGGAAGTGTGTTGATGAATTCAATTAACTTAGACACAGACAAAAAAGAAATTACCTGGAGGAAAAGTAACATGAAGGTTTTCATGTGATCCTGTCTGGTATGGAGATTAGTTTTTAAGTAGAAAAGAAGAGCATCGCATGGCTCTTCTCCATAAATCAGCTCAACGGTGAGAAGATGAAACAAAAAAAGAGATTGATCCTGCGCAGGAGGTGCAGCACCACACTTCAGCTTTAATGGGCCCTAATGACTCCATTTAGACACTTCATTTTGTCTGGGCATATGAATAAAACAAACTATTTTTATAAGAGGTTTGAGTGAAGGAGACAAGGTCCAATTATAGCCAATAACAGAGCAGTAACTTCATGACAGCTGAATTAATTCGAAGAGGGTAATAATGACGCTGGAGCAGATGCTGAAGAGGTTGATTGGATCTGAACAGCAACTTGACGTCCATTTGTCTCACTTTTCTGGAAAAGGAATTGTAAAATCGGGCACTTTTATTTTAAAGTAATCAATAAGGTCCTCATAAGTCATTCAATAGACATGATGAAAGCTGTGGTGCTGGCACAATTGGGTAATTTTGAGCTGTTTATATTTGACAAATTTCAATATTTCATGTTAGAGAAAAAGCTGTAGTCTTTTCCGTAGCATTCAGAATGGGAACAGATTTTTGTCTCTGCCTACTGCACTGAGAAAAGACTCAGGAAAAACAGAGGCTGGAGTTACCATCCCTCAGAAACAGATATCAATCTAAGACAACAGCAATGATAACACCTAACCTAACCACCTAACCCTCCTATGGTGACTTCACTGCTCTCAAATTACCATCATGTAATGCTGTGGATGAAATATGAGACTTGGAAGATTTGCTTCCTGTATTTTTCTTAAAGATGCAGTAATATGTGAAATTATAACATTCTCTCATTAAAAACATACCTTGAGTGTTGATTTGATTCTTTCATGAATGCTTGAGAAATCATTTAATCTCCCATGGCAACCATTCATTATGCCTCAACACTGGCTCCCACAAAGCACCGCCTATTTTCACAAAGCTCCTCCTCAATAATATTTTAACAAGTAAAGTTTCCACCTCGCAGCAGCACTTGGCAAACGCCTGGTGCTTAAAGAGACAGAAGTCCAATTTCAGGGCGAATTTATTTTATGTTTCCATGGCCACTGGCCCTCCCAGAGAATCATATTTAATTCATACAAAGGCATGCAGTCATCTTCTTCAAACATAAATGTAAAAAAAGAAAAAACAATAAAATAAATACAATAAAAAATGCATATATTTTATTTTTTTGTGTTTTTTTTCACTTGTGAAGCCTTTAAATTTTCATTTACTGGTCTCGACACGCCTATGAAATTTTTCTTGAGGCTCCACTGTATGTTAAATGTATAGTCTTTTTTAATGTTACAACTGAAGATAACATTGATTGTGCTTTCAAAAAGCGCCATGTGCCTATAAAATACATAACACCGGCCCTTTAACAAAGGAAATTTTGAAAGACAAATCGAACCTCAGATGTTCAATAACAATATTGACTTTATTCAGAAACCAGATGAGGGTTTAAATACTAGCGGGAAATTATTAGATTTGTTCTGCAATGTTTTACCTCAGGCAAAACTTCTACATAACTCTTAATTCCAACAGTTAAAAATGCTTTTGTTCACAAGAGAGCAGAATGCCAGGATGTGAAATAAGACAAATAAAACACATTACAAGAACACATTACAAAAACATTTTCATTCAAAAAATGAAACTCAGGTTTTATATACCTCAAGTATTGATTGTTCATTTTAATCATTAAGACTTACATGTTTATCCCATGTTTAACTTTTAATAAAACTTAAAAATTACATAAAACCAATCATTTATTTTAAACAGATTTACCAAACTTTGACTTTTAGAACTTTGATAACACCCAAACCATGATCATTATAATTAGTTAATAACCATATATAGCTAGAATATGTCCTAACTAATAACCAACCCTAATTAATTAGAAAATCAAAACACAGTTTACACTTTTACAGCACACTTTTAGAGATGCTAGCTGGTTAATCATCCTCATCTCAGAACTTTATGAAATGAGCAAAACTTTTGTCTCTACAGTATGATGGATGATACGTCTGTGCCACTGAGAGCAATATGTCTTTGACTGAGTGAAGTGTGTAAAGTATTTGGGTTCCTGTTACGTTTGTCTGTTAAACCGTTACCACGGAGATGAGACAGTGGTGAGGACATCTATTTATCTAAAAGGTGTACAAACTCCTCTGTTCAGAGGAGAGGAAAAAAATTGCTTCCTTTTGCTTGTTGGTATTTTGTTGCTCAAAACCAAAATACTTTCATGAATTCAATCAATAACTAGTGACTATAACTTAATTAGGGATGAGAATTGATGAGGAATTAGGAATACCGATTCCGTTATCGATCTCACTTATCGGTTTGATTCCTTATCGATTCTCATCAAGTTAGGAAATAAATTTATAAAATGCACCATGGTGTATTCGATTAAAACAGAATTAAAGCTGGCTTAAACAATAAGAATAACTCAAATTAATATTTTAACAAGAAATGCAACTTTTTTGGCTGTCAGTCAGGGGGTCCTTGAATTGACCTAACTTATTCTGCCTACATGACACCCTTGTGCCTTTTCCTAATGTTCTTACTTTATTTAGGACACACAGAAGAGGTCATACACACACCTACTCCCCTGTTAAGGCCTGTGCAGTCCTGGGCAGACAGCTACATCTCTCATACCAAAAATAAAACCACTAGAATGAGCATTTGACTAAAAATAAGTATGACCAAATAAATAATGAAACTGAAAAACACAGAAAAATTTGGTACAAATAATAGATTCAAACATTAAAGCTGCAGTAATGTAATTAAGTATGTAACTTTAATTTAAAAACTATGACTATTTGTCTTTTTTTAAGTAAAGTTAAATAATATACAAAGTAAAGTTAAATATGGTGACATATTTGTTAAAACTGTCACCATATTGTGAACGCATGCTATGAGATAATCTGTGAAAAGATCAATCTCCTACAGCTACTATTTCCATCTGCAAAAATGCACCACTCCTGGTCAAAAAACAACCAATCAGAGCCAGGAGGAGGGGCTTAGTGCTCTCAATTAAGTTTGTGTACACGCTGTTCAATGTCCTAATGGTGGAAAAACAACTTATTGCACTTAAGCTGTCGATGTGCCCTTATCGGTGGCTATGCTAACTAGCCTTAGCATTCATGGCAGATTTTGCTACCTGGAAGAAGCTGTAGCGCAGTACAGAGTAAGAGGGGTGGGATGATTGGCAGCACTAAGACCTGCCTTCTGGCTCTGATTGGTCGTTTCTAGCTAGCACTGGGAGAAGACAGAGGATCTCCAGGTTATCTGTTTCATGCCTTAGTGACAGCTTTAACAAATATGTAAAAAAAATAAAATAAAAAAAAAAAAAGTATTTTATTAAAGTTACATACTGCAGCTTTTCATGTCTGAAAAAAACTAAACAATAAAAAAAAAAAAAAACAGAAGGAAGAACCTACCAAAGTTAAATTATACCTACTGAGGAACTCCAACAGGATGTTTACGTCTGACCAACCAACCCGGTGGCTGGCCACAGGCACCAGAAAGAAAAAAAAAACTGCATGGTGTGCCTCAGGGATCCTCTCTGTCCATTTTACCCTTAGAGATTTTACAAAAGATTGGTCCATCGTGGTTGAATTTACAAAGCTCACTCTGTTTAAAAAGTGGATGGACTGAGACGTGTGAGTGAGCTGAATGATTGAGCAGCTCCTAGTTTTCTTTGAATCACTCATTCCAGTAATGAGATGAGGGATTCAAAGAAATGGCAGCCCGCTTAGGGTTTGCTGGTGGGCAGCCGCACTTTGATGGCGGCTGATGAGTGGAGAGCACCCCGAACCGTTGGGGGAAGAGTTGGCAGGATGTGGGCTCCGTCCAGATGGGGTCTCATCTGGTCCCTTTTGTCCACCCCTCCTCGTTTACAAGTCAGCTAGCCTCACAATGAAAACCCCAGCTACCCACCGTCACTCGAGTCACAACAAATGAGGGCGAGGTGTTGAAATATCAAAAGAAAGGAGATTCTGATGTGACATTTGAAAGTTGTCTGATGGTCGGCGACGGAAAGGTTACATTTTAGATGTTTGAAGCCGAACTGCACAGCAGGGGAGCGCCAGATGTGGCAGCAAAAGGAGAATATCAATGTATGAATATCAGTCATCTCAGAAAAAAATATGCACAAACACCTATTTATGGAGTTTAAAAAAAAACTGACGGTGATGTAGGTGACGGTGAAGGAAATTTTTCAAAGCGCATTTTGGCTCAGCTTTTATTTTATCAGACATTTGGATTAGGTATAGGTGAGAGAATCTACCCAGTATTCATTTGCTGTCTGCAAAAGTTTGCAATTGGATTCAAGTTTTTTCCAGGTTGAATGATCCTTCCATTGTTTTGTGATTCTGCAATCGTGGGAATTCACACAAGAATAACATTTCTCCCTATTTTTGGAAGATATTGGATGATTCTGAGTTTGTTGCAAATTTTCCACAAAAATTTTCAAAAACATTGGGTACAAGCAGTGGCGCAACTACACATTATTCAGGTGGATGCAAAAACATAGATCGGCCCCCCCCCCCCCCCCGGAGGCGACGATACGTGAAGGGTAAAACTCGCTACATTTACCTCGTTATGTGCGCGAGGTGAAGGAGCGTAAGGCGCGCATTAGTGTACGGGAAAACATCAGACGGGGTTTTGGCGCCCCCTCTGGTGCTGCGCCCCTATGCGTTGCATACCCTGCATACCCACTTTTTGCGCCACTGGGTACAAGTCACTGCTAACTCTGTGGCAGTTTTTCCTACTTCTACATCACTGCTGCCTCAGAATAACTGGATGTTAAAATTATCTGTGATAAATATGAAGAGTAACAAAAATCTATGTATTTAAGCCGTTTTAAAGAATAAAAATGTTTCTGTTCCAATTTGTCTGCTTATTTTTTTTACTTCTATATACAGATTTTTTTAGGGGAGAAAATATCTTAAAATTTCTTACAAGTATTTTTAAAGTAACTCTACAAACAAAACAAAAAAAATATCACAAAATCATAAAATTCTGGAGTAGCTGTATGGCGAAAGAAAAAAACAGTCTGGACAAATGTCTGCATTCATTAGTTTATCCATCTGTTTGTCCTTCAGTCTCTCAACTCTTAGTTTATATCAGGGGTTTGCAACATGTGGCTCTGAAGCTGCAAGTGGCTCATTGGACCTTCTACAATGGCTCTTAATAATTTGACTATAAAAGTCCAAAACCATGATTTTTTTTTATTTTTCTGAATTCTGCATTACATTTCCAAAACAAAATAAACATTCCACAGAGATAAATGCAATAAATCAATGCTTTAAAAAAAAAAAAAAAATACATGTTTTATATTTTTCTTTGTTTCAAATTATAGAAACGGAAAGAAACTGGTGGTTCTTTAAAAATGACCACAAGTTCTGTATAGTTATAAGGTTATAATGTTTGTGGCTCTAAAACAAGTTTTATACAGCTGCACTCATGGTAAAAACTTTTTGGTCTGTACATTAATCCATCATCCACCCAGCGCTGTCCAAGCAAGCCTCGGGCATCTTTTGTCTCTTTTCTGTTCATCCAACTGTCCATCTATCGAGTAGTTTTTCCAATTTTGCAATAAATTCATAATGAACGTTGTTTTTTAAAAAATAGATGAGAGAAACTCTGAAGGTTTTAGTGCAGATTGGTAGAGGACTTTTACAATAAAAAGGTTAGATAACTTTACTGCATCTGGTTACAAACTATTAAAATGTTCTTCAAATTAATAATTCCCAGCTGCATAAGATCAGCCACAAACAAAAATGAGTTTGTGTCAGCTAAGCCTGTCACAGTAAGCAATTAATCACATCATAAATAAAAAAAAAAAAAGCTTCAAAATGTACATTATGATGATTAATATTCTTAGGATTAATATTTTTTGAAGGGCAATTTTCTTTAGAGACATAATCCAGTTTATTTATGGTATTGGTTGTGTGCGTGTGTGTGTGTGTGTGTGTGTGTGTGTGTGTGTGTGTGCGTGCGTGTGTGTTTTATTATTATTTATTGTTTAGGTGTTTTGGATATTTAAAATGTCTTCCAGTTGCAGTGTGGTGTGTTCTGTACAAAATTAAAGCTTAAAAGTGTTTGAGATGGTGAACTTACACCATTATAAATAAATGAGGTAAAATGGTCTCAAAACAACTACTGTTACTATTTGTTGCATTAATTATTGGGATAATTTATCATTCTCTAAAACTTTTAATCGTGACAGGCCTAAAGTCAACCACAAAGCAAAAGAAGAAAATAAAAAATCTATTTTATAAATGTAAAATTTATCTACTGCTTAAACTGGAATACATTTTTTTAATACAGGTCGTCCATCATATTTACTTCAGACAGAAATATTCATTTCAACACATTCAGCTGTTTGTTTCTCAGCTCAGAGTTTTACTAAAACTTTTCTCAACTCCAATTTAAGTGTAGATGCTTGAAGATCCGACTAAATGCTGCATGTTTTTAATCAGCATTTTGTCCCAAGTGCTTCCAGATAATGTGCAGCAATAGCAAAACTGATTTTTATTTTTCGGAAACAAATCACAACAACAAATCTTAATGCCGTGATCCATCCTCGTCCTTTCACACCCACTATGTTTACAAATGAGTGGCGCTCCGGTCCGCCGGGAACTGCAGGCAGCAATGATTTCCGATGCACAGCCCAACCCTGCAGCATCCTTCCTTTGAAAACCCACTCCAACTGTGTGTGTGCGTGTGTGTGTGTGGGGGGGGGTGTGTGCGTGCGTGTGTGCCGAGCTAAACTGGGTTCCCAGTGGACTGGGTCCAAACAAGCGGGTGTTAGTTGAGCTGACTGGCCATGCATAAGAGTCAATGGATGCAAATGAGTAAGAAACCTCCACACCAAGCAGAAGGTGAAACCCCCTACTACTGTTTTCCTCCTCTTCAGACAGTTTGTCTGCAACCGGAATCAACAACTCCGGTTGCAGATTCAGAGATTGCAACAGACGCTGAGAAATCTCCCAAAGTACTGAAATGATGGGGGAAAAAAAACATCTGTTGTCTGAGGGAAGTGGTCAGCGCTCTTGGACGGCAGAACCTCATTACATTATTCACACGAGTAATGAGTCCAGATTCTTGTGGAACCGAGCTCGCACAATTAACCTGCTGCCAAAGAATGAAAGTAATCAAGCCCGGTGAATCTAAATGTATAATTAAAATGCAAATCCTCTGAGCTCTCGGCAGCTCTAACTGGATTATTTCAAATTACATGTCACAAAAGAGTGGCATTTATACAGTACGCGTTGCCAAGAGTTCCGCATTGCCACAAATTTATATTCCAGGGGAGAGCAGCGACGAAGACGACTGGAACAAACAGACGTTCAAACGGGCCGTCTATTAAAGCCCGTTTTGTTGTGCCTTGTTTCTAAAACGTGCGTATGGCAGAAAAAGGACTGTATGGGCTTTTTCTATCATCTTTCTGGAGTCTTAGTTTGAACAGGAGTAAAGGATTGACTCAAACGCCACATCAGGTCTCACATGTATGCTGGTTTATATCAGTGGGAGTCTTTTTTTAAGCTTATGGAATACCTAAAAAAAATAAAATAAAATAAAACCCAGTTAAGCCTGGTGCAAAATTGTGTTTGTCAGCACAAGATTTCAAATGATGTGTCACTGCAGTAGACTAGAGGGAAGCAGAAGATATTCAAATTGTATCAATCTACTGTTAAAGGATACAGCAAAAAGAAAACATCCTAATTTTACTGTTTAAATCGGTAGTTTTTGTGTGATTAACGGCTCAGTATTTAAAAACAATAAAAGTAATATGAGACTGTAGGAAGACGTCTGCAGCTGTGGATTTGTCTTGAGTAATTGTAGAAGGAAACAATGGTTTCCTGGAAATCTTTAGTCAGTGTGATCAGTGGCTATCAAGTTACTTTAATCTTTAAAGACATGTCATTACGGCACTAAAATAGACAATAAAATCACATTTCATCCGATCATCTCGTATCTTAATGTACACTAGTAAATTTTAAAAAAGACATGCTGGCCTAACTTGGTGAGAGATCAGGTCTTGTTACTTTTGATCCAATCCTGTTCTAAGCAGTTCATGTCCACTGGGATCAAAGAATTCAGTCTTTAGCTGCGTCAGGCCAAGGTGTGTTATTTTTGTCCAAATAGAAAGCATTTATATACATTAAGCTGCTTAATAGATTTAAACATCCATGGATGCATATTTACTTGGGAGCTTTAGAAAAAGGAACCCTTATCTGAATCATTTATCATTCGAGGCGTTGTGTCAGCTCGTTTAATGGAAACTAAACAGAACGTTGGGTCGGTTCTGGACTTCTCAGCCATCTGCCGGCGTTGCGGATACATTTCTAGCGTTAAGCAAAGCTCATCTGTCCGTCGTTTCGGCATCTTGTGGCGAGGCTGGGGGGAGGGCCGACCCGTGTCTCATCACTGTCATCAACAAATTGAAATGAAGCGTGTCTTGGCTTTTGGGGAGGTAGCAGAAAAGATCAGGGCATTGCTCATTTTGCTTAGCAGATTAGCGGGGTGATGGGACAGGGTATTATGAAGAGTGATGAGCAGCGGGAGGAGGATCACCAAGATGTAAAGCGCTTCATCTTGTGCCTCACTGAGCAGTGAAGAGACGAGGGCCTAACAGGTGGCAGAAATCTCCATCAGACAGGCTGAGCATCTTCACTCAAGGGACTCGATTCAAAACCGGCTGGCCAAGCTCCCATCAGCTGCTTCTAACTGGACAGAATGTTGAGTCCTGGAAAAACATCACTTTTATTTGATGAGTCTTGCAAAAGGTCCAAACACCTTAAAAAGATCTCGTTCCGGAGCTGTTATTGTCTCGTTAGTTTTAGAATATCAAAATAAAGTATTCTAAAAAAACAAAACAAAACAAAAAAAAAGACTCTTTAGAGCAGGGGTCCCCAAACTTTTTCCTGTGAGGGCCACATAACTTTTTCCTTCTCTGCTGGGGGGCCGGAGTCAGTTTGTAACAGAAAAAGTGTGACGATTGCAGGAGTTCGTAAATGTAAAAATGTATTGTTTTCCAGAAAGCACAATCAAATAACTCTCTCTGGGTTCTTCACAGAACAAAAGTCAGGAAATAAATAATAACACTATTAATGGAATAAATAATAACCAAACAACCCTCTCTGGGTTCTTCACAGAAAAAAATCCAGGAAGGATTATAATCCGTATTTTCCTAACTATGAGCCGCACCGGACAATAAACCACAACCCCAAAGTTATTTTTAAACCAGTAAACATACATATAAGCCTCAGATATCTCTGTCGGTCCAGGTTTTCCACAGCGATGGAGCAGCAGCAGAGGGGAGCGGACACCCAAAATTTGAGTCATAACAGGTCAATTGAATATCACATTTATTACAGTTGAAAAAGAAAAAGTTGCCAAGTTTAGATTTAACTGAACTGATTGCGGTCGTTTCCGAACGGTAACTGTAACAGTTGATCCTTCGTGTTGGTACTAGCATGTGCTAAAAGAAAATGGGCACGTTCTTCTTCTTCTTCTTTAGATTTCAACAGCAGCTTGCATCCATTATTGTTGCACTACTGCCATCTACTGGATCCTAATATCTATACCTCAAATTCTAATAATGATCCCAGTATTATTTAAAAAGTTGTTAAATAGCATTTCCCTTCAATGCTATTTAACTGATCCAACAACATTCTCAAATTAAAGAATTTAAAACCCTATTAAAACCTAATTCCGTTTTAATGGGCGCTTTCTTTTATTTTCAGTGATTCACTTCGTAATGGTCTCACTGTGGTGTCTTGTACCAAAACTAACCATCAGCCAAACTCCTTTCACACGAGTATGGATTAATTAGTTCCTCCTTTATTTCCACGTAGAATGGAGTGAAACTGTCAAAACACAAACAACTCAGGATGAGCTCAGAGCAGCTTACAGAAGTGGTTTACATTCAGATGCATAGTACAACTGACACAACAGCTACCTCAGAATGCTATGAGCGGCAATGCTATGTAACGACCTGAGAAATCTTAGCAGCCTGCTAGTTAGCAATGACGTAGCACATAATCAAATCGCCCGCAGGTATTTCCAAAACTAATTCAATAAACAAGTTACTTATTTTATCATATGTTAACATAAAGGCTCGTTTTGAAGTATAAGCTGCTACTTACAGGCATTACTTCTAAGAACTCGACCTGAATGCGGCGTTCATAACAGACACATGTTCATCTGCTCTACTGCTATCAAACAACCGCACTGATTAAATAACATAAAAGTCAAGCAGTTCCCTAAAAGTCCAACAGATGGCAGCAATGCGCCATGCAAAACAAAACACCCACAGTTTACAGGACACACTTCCTGCTAAAGAGCCCCCTGGTGGTTGAAGAAAAATCTACATATAAACCGGAAAATACAATATATGAAAAACAATCTGAATGCTCTCTGGTATTGTTCAGGGGGCCGGACCAAATATGGAGGCGGGCCGGATCCGGCCCGCGGGCCGTAGTTTGGGGACCCCTGCTTTAAAGTCTTAAAGTCATCAGTGGTGGGAAGTAACGAAGTACAAGTACTTCGTTACTGTACTTAAGTACAGTTTTCGTGTATCTGTACTTTACTTAAGTAGATTTAATAATGGGGACTTTCTACTTTTACTCCACTACATTTTACAGTAAGTATCTGTACTTTCTACTTCACTACATTTCTACAAAACTGTCGCGTTACTCGTTACATCCAAGTCTCGTTGCTCTTTTTTTCCGTTAAAATGTGAAGTTGAGGGACTTAAGGTGGCGCCGTAAAATCCCAGCAATAACGTGACTTAGTGTCTGTTGTCACCCATCGGCTCCACCTTTACTCGCACGCGGAGCTCCAGACATGCGCAGTGGTTTCCTCTGAGCGGGAGAAGATGTCTATTTAATCGTCAGTAATATAATAGCTGCATAAATCATCGATATAGCGACATGTAAAATCAGCAGCGCTTCGCTTTCACAGACGGCGGGACTTCGTCCAACTTTTAGCATCACTTGGAAGGAAAGCTTAAAGAAAGGTAAGCTCCGTGGACGTGATGCTAGCTAAGCATCACGTCCACAGAGACACATGTTGCATCTGCGATAAAAAAAAGTTGTCACTCATGCGCTGAATTATTGTGTGTTGACTGAGGTGTGGCATATATGGGACAACGCTGTGACCAAAGTCTGCAATATAGTGATATGACATTCAGGAACGATCCGATTCTTCTGGACGGATCTTTACTAAGTCCTAAGGACTGAAGCCTCACTTTGAGCACTGAGAGCCGTTCTTTGTTCTTGTGTACACTGCAGTATATATATACATATACATATACACACACACACACACACATATATATATATATATATATATATATATATATATACACACACACACATTTATTTAATCACTGAATAAGTAAAAGTTGAACGTATGAACACAGAGCAAGCTCATTGCTCATTGATTGATTTCGTCTCCTGTCATGGTGGTAAACATCGCAGTGGGAGGGAGGGTGAGAACAGTCACTGTGCTTATTCTGCTTGGTTACTTGTTGCGCCGTTGGACAGTGTTCATAGTTGAACAATATTTACCGTTAATTGCGATGTTTCAGTTGTGGTTTCTGACATGTGCAATATGGGCAACCGCCCAGGGCGTTATTTTTCTAGGGATGGCAGGAGACCTCTGCGGATTGTAGCACAGCGATGAAAGCAAAACAGAATGAAGTGAGTTTTAATTGATACTGGTTAAATATATTTCAGCTCTAAGTATTTAATATCTAGGTGTTTTTATGGGAATGTGGATCTTTCAGATCAATCTGAGAACCAATTTTGATAGGTACACTTAATTTTATTGTGTCATTTAGCTCGGGGTGCTGGTCTTGGTCTCGGGTTCGGTGGTCTTGACTACAACTCTGCTGCATGGCTCCTTGGTTGCCTCCCCTCACCTTCTTTCCCTCCCCTTTCAGTTGGATTTCTTTCTAAATAAATGTCACTAATGAAGTTCATGCTATGTTAGGACAGGAGACAAGATGTTTCCATCCCTGAAATTATGATCCATAGAATCACATATGTAAGTCTAAACTGTTACAGAGAATAAACACAATAAGAACATGTTTAATCTGTGGTAGTGTTAACTAAAATGGCACATTTCTGATGTATTAAAATTAAATACGATCTGCACACTTTATGATATTAGCGATTAGGCAATGCATTCAGCGAGTACTTTTACTTTTAATACTTAAGTATTTTTAAAAGCCAGTACTTTTTTACTTTTACTTAAGTAAAATGTTAATGTGGTACTTTGACTTTTACTTGAGTACATTTTTGACTGTGTATTTGTACTTCTACTTAAGTACATTTTTTGAGTACTTCCTCCACCACTGAAAGTCATGTATATAAAATAAAGGGCGGGGGTGCCCAATTGCAGTTTTCGGGCAGATCCCCGATACCGAGCATGATTTTGATTCTGACAGATACCAATTATATTTTTCTGTCTGAAATATAGCAAGAAAGTTGCCGAGTTGGCAACTTTTGCTGATTTCAAGTGTATCAGCAAAAGTTTTTCATCACTTGGCTGTGCATCCGCACAAATTCACCGTCTTCAGGGAATATTTTTAAAACCGGGTTCCAGAGTGGATGGATTTCAGAACACCAGTTTCTTGTTTCTATGTGGTTACTGCCTTTGTTTGTTCCTTGTTTTGTTTGTTTTGTAACGATAACATCGTGGCACTATCTCTATCCCACATGCAACTCACTCTCACGCATAAAAATGGTGGCATTCCGTATTTTTTGTGTGGTTCTCTGGCTGTGTTACAGCGCCGCCAATTGGCCCGGCGTACCTACTACATCATTTTCAGTGTAGACGCAAAACTTTTGTTTTCACCTGAATATACAAAACTGGCAGAGATTTACCCCAAAGGACTGAAAAGGGCCTTGTCGATGGCTACATTTGATTTAAAGGAAAGGCAAGAGTGTTTGTTCAGTTTGGGAATTTTTGGCCGATAGTGTTCAGGCATGAATTCATAAAATGTGTTTATCACCAGCTTTCAAAA
This sequence comes from Poecilia reticulata, assembly GCF_904066995.2. NCBI lineage: Eukaryota > Metazoa > Chordata > Actinopteri > Cyprinodontiformes > Poeciliidae > Poecilia > Poecilia reticulata. The sequence goes on from NC_088842.1 coordinate 5,251,511, forward strand.
TGATAAAGCATTAGAAAAGCTCTTGTGCAACTCAGTAAGTAAAAATGAAGGGAGTATATCAAATATTTCTGGGCTCATTCCAACATTTTGTGAGTCACACATCTAAGAAATAAAACTCTGCGTTCTGAAGAACCAAAGCACTTACTGTTTGAGAATAACATAAAGCAGGTATTGCTAATAAAAAAGGCACAGAGGTAAGCTTTTACATTAAAAAACACAGGGTTCAACAACTTAACAATTTGTCCCAATAATATGCTTAGCCAAGCAACATATTAGATCATTTTCCACACTTTTACTGTTATTACCCCATCAAATTAATGTCTTATCGCATCATCAATAAATGCTCTTCCACTCTGACTTGAGGTTCATAAAGCAGTTATGAAACCCGATGAACATTGTTTCACAGACAACTTGGATTAGATGGGCAGTGATGTGGCAGAAATAAATCATAAAAAATCTAATTACAGATATTTTAACTGTTTTGTGATTCAGCTTCAGAATCAAACTATAAGGAAGACATTTAAATGTTAAGATTGAAAGTAAGTATTAACCATCATTTTATTTTCAGCAGGATAACCTAAAACAATCAACCAAATCAATTGAGCAACTTTATTTATCCCAAAAACGGACAATTCAGTTAGCAGCTCTCTGCTAACTGAATTAGCAGAGAGCTAATTCAGTTAGCAGAGAGCCGCTAACTGAATTAGCGGCTCTCTGCAGAAAAGACACTTATGATATTCATAAGAGACCATAAAACCCTCCAAAAAACAAGCTTTTTGGCGAACAGAATTTAAACGCTAAATGGGTGACAGAAAAAATTGCAAAATAATAATAATTTCAGTTTATTTATTTAGTTGGAAATCCTGTAATTATTATACTCTGAAAATCTAGCTACTGTATTTTCCGCACTATAAGGCGCACCTAAAAACCTTCAATTTCCTCAAAAGCCAACAGTGACCCTTATAATCCGGTGCGTCTTATATATGGACCAATATTGAGCCACAACAGGTCTAGCAACTACGGTAAGCAGCCGCCGACTTCATTTTCGCCCGAAGAAGAAGCGCGCGGTGCATGCTGGGATAGTTGTCAGAACGCTGGTTTGTTAATAAAGTTTGACTGAACAATCTACCTACCGACCGTCTATAATCAGGTCATCTGCAGGTCATTTAGCATCACGTTCTCCACCAACATGCGACCGGAGGAGGGTCACCATCGTCTGGCCACGCCCCGGCCCAGTCGCGGAAGGCTCTCCTCGCCGACCCGAGTTGGACTGTTTTGTTGACATTCTTTATGTCAACAAAGTGGCTTTAGATATTCATCCGGGGTGCTTCGACTAGGGTTACCAAGGGACCAGCTACCCCCATGGGGGGTCGGGGTAAGAGAGACAGAGACTGCGGCGGCAACGTGTCGGTTGGTCTGTGTTATCCAGAAAGCTGTTGGACACAATATCGCAACACCAACACCGTGAGTGAAACACCGACTGGGGCAGCCTACTATATAAAGTACTCGGGGACCACTTTTTTATTATTACACATCCACATTTGTAGAGTATGGAACAAATCTTGTCCCGTATACGTTCAATACGGGACTGGCGGCAACCCTAACTGTAGCGTCTATTCTATGCGCCTTATAATGCGGTGCGCCTTATATATGAAAAAAGTTTTAAAATATGCCATTTATTGAAGGTGTGCCTTGTAGTGCGGAAAATACGGTAATATAAATGTGACAGAAGTAATTTTCTTTAAGTTCTGGGTTGGTTTGTTTGTTTTTTTGTTTTGTTTTTCTATCTCTACTGATTCCCGAACAATCAAATCTTACAAAACATATACTTACAGTAGCATAATGCCAATTTCAGTACTTGAGAAGAAAACATAAGTAGAACTGTGTATTATTATAAATAAAACAACCGGTTCAACTCTACTTCCCAGAGAAAAGATCGGAATGAAAACTATAAAGCAAAGCAAAAAGTTTTATGAAACACAAAGAAATAAGTAAAAATACACAAACTAAGCCCATCTATTATAGAGTGTGGAAGTAATGGTGGTTTTTCAAACTTGGTTGCTAAAATCAAAAACGGATATTCTGAGTTTTACGTAGTGTCTAAGTGCCACCAAATAAAATAGTTTGGTTTTGTGATTGAGAAAGGTCGTTGATACAGATTATATCCATCTAATCATCCGTTTTTTGTAGGTATGTTGAAATGGTCTCTCAACATTCATTATATATATATATATATATATATATATATATATATATATATATATATATATATATATATATATATATATTTTTTTTTTTTTTACTTTGATGCAAAAAACACAGCAAACCTCTTGGTGTGGCTAGATACTTTTGCACACCACACTTTTCAGTTTATTTGTAAACAATATTTTAAATCATGTATAATTTTTCAGAATTGTATGCTGCTTTCTTTTGGTCTTTTACGTAAAAATTTCAAGTGATATGAATGCTTTAGCAGCATTTTTAAACAGTGCGAGTAAAAAAAAAAATCAATATTACAAAAGTACCTTTTGTAATATTTATGAGTTATATGATGACTGAATCCATCTTAATTATAAGTTTCTTTGAAAAGTGATGAATTACAATTTATGTTTCAACAGATTTTGATCAGTTAATTTTTGTTAATCTCTGAACAGTTCTGGTTTTTGCTGGAGGTTTTAAGACCCCAAGTGCATTTTAACCTCCAGCAAAGTGGAATGATTTCAGAACAAGCTGACCGTCTTTAACACCTGAGGGAGGAGATTCTGTTCAAATTGTTCAATACGACAGAAAATAATGCATCTCTCTATGACTTTACAGAGATGATTTGTTTGATTTCACTAGTGGTCACAAAACACCACCAGGAAGCAAAGAGAGGCAACATGTGCTAACTCTTATTGCCAACTGTAGCTGCTCCAGAGTTAAATGCACTCATTTACTTGTGTGGGTGGGGGGAGCAGGCATGTGTGCAGATAAACAGCAGGACCCAGGTGCTAAAATCCATCTCCTCCAGCCTGGATTAAATGTGTGGATGTTATCTTCCTGATGTCTAGACAGGTGGCAAAGCAAAGCCCGGGGTTACGCAGCCGGCCACCTCTCCGCCTGATTTCTATACTTCCACCGGCCTGAGGCGCACCGCAGCACGGGCGGCACTTAAGAAACTGTAACCTCCAGCTCTGTGTGAAGACGGCCAACACACAAAGGTAAACAACAACCTCAAGGTCGGCGTGGCCTTATCTTTCCAACAGCCGAGCTGTCTGTCCGAATCCAGCTGTGCCGTTGTTTGCTCAGCGTTCACTGCGGCTCATGCTCTGCGCATCTCTCCTTATATGTTTTATCAATTCTCCTCCTCCTCCCTCCTCCCCACACACACACACACACACACACACACGCACTCCAATACTTCCCCTTCGCCTCCTCTGGGGGCAGAGATACATAATAGATTTGCACTGCTTGTGCGAGGAACGTTCCTCCTCCACAGCGGTTTCACGGTGAGGTTCTCCGCCTCACCCTTTCAGCTGCGACTCGGGATAATTGTCTGAACATCGTTACTGAAATGGACAACAGTTGGTGACTGCCTGCCTTCCCTTTTGTCCATATTTTCCTTTCTGTCATAGAAGAAGTGGCCATGTTGTTACTTATTTCTGGTTGAAAATAAGCTGTAAAGAGCAATAACAAAGGTCCGGAGGGACAGATGGAGTTTATCCGCCTGTAGGTTAATGTATGCAGCAGATCGACGAGCCAGACTGAGTTGAGGTAAGGGGTCAGTCGGTGTGTGTGTCAGGCTGACCCGCAGCTGCTTCCATAACATGAAAGTGCTCGCTCTATCAGTGATGGTAAATATTATTAGAGCCCAGTGATCACTATTAATGAATGAGAAGGTATGACTGAGACGATTAATCGGGATTAATCGATTGTCGACAAAATTGCCAACTAATTTAGTAATCAATTAATTGCTAACTAGAGTATACAGACTCCAACAAGGAGATTTTTCAGTAATTAAGCCAAAATTGTATACTTTTCTTGCATCTAAGACAAATAAAAAAACTTTGTCTGTAAATATGTTTGACCCAGAACTCTTCAAGTGGGATAGTTTTGGTTTCACCCGGTTCAAATTTAGCAAAAATAAAAAAAAAAATTTAACTAAGTCCCCAGACCCAAATAATGTGCTTTCACCCAATAGATAAACCTCAAACTACTAGGCAACACAACGTGGCAACTATTAAGCATAACAACCTCTCTTTAAGAATGTCTAGAGTAGAACGGTTTCCCTCTAATCTCTAGTAGCTCAGCTGAAGAATCCTCCTTGAAATCAAGATGAGCAGTGAAATATGAAGCCACTAAGGCCACTAAAGTTGGTTTTCAGTGAAAAGGTAACATTGTTGAGATCCAGCTGCTCGTTTACACCACAATTATAATGGTTTGGGGTTTTTCATTATAGTGTTATTTCGTTGTGGCTTTGTTTAATTTAGTCTGTAGAACGGGTTTGCTAGTTTTTATCGGTTATAAATATTGTTTTGTTTTTGTTTAGCTTTTTAATAGTTATTAGAAGAGTTTCAGCTTTTTCATAGTTTGGTTAATTTTTAGATACAGAATTTAAAAAGGTCAAAGTATTGTACTGTGATTATGTAAACATCAATAGAGTGATGAAAACTCAACAAAAGATAACATACTCAAAAAATGTTTTCACATATTGTGGAACAACAACTGACTTCCGTTTTCTCCCAACTTTTGTTGTCGCCATTTTGTGGGCTACCTTAAGTGCCACCAGGAGGATTATCTGGTAATGTAATTTGCAGACAACTGATGTAAACTGCTTGTATTGGGGACATAACTGTCAAGTCTCCCGTTTTGGCCAGAAAACTTCCATATTTTACCCTACCTTTCCCGCAGTGCTCCCGTTTTATTATTTTCCCATAAATATCCTGTATTATTGCATTCCTCCCCCTTTTATGGTAGTTTTTCATGAAGGAGTGAAGGAATCTTCAGGAGTTTGTTCTACACATGCACAGGCGGATAACAATAAAAAGAATACTAGAAAATTTCTGAAGAAATTTAAACAGGGCTTGCCAAAGTGTGCCTGTCGGTTGGAACCCAGCGTTCTGATGCCACAAATTAGCATCAATTCTAAAGTAAGCTACAATGTACTCAATAGCATGTAGAGAGTTACAAGCATGTTGAGTAATATGGACTTTAGACTTTTGGACATGCCATTCAGTATGTTGAAACTGGTGTACAAATTAAGATGAGCCAATTGCTAACATTAGCCTATATGATGTCAGTAGTATGTGGTGCGTCACTAGCATGTTGCCTTACTCCATTCAGTATACTAAGTGTGGCTAATAAATAAGAAAAATAGCTAAAAGCTTTTTTTAGGGAAAAGACTAATGCTAATGTGGGGCAGTGAAATGCTAATGTTGGTGCTAATGTTAATTCACTGCCTTGCGCATGTAGTTCTAACCTTCAGCCATCATTGTAGTTCTAAAGGGAAGCTCTGCCCTCAACCAACTGTCATGTGTGTGAGACAGAAAGGCGGAGAAAGAATTTATCTTTGTGAGACACAGTCAGTTTTTCTGAAAAAAGCAGTTTTTCTGAAAAAATTAGTCCGAACGACTCCTTCCTGTTCAGGAACCGTGAGACATATTTGAAAACCGTTTGAAGGGTGCGAGAGGGTTATTTCTCGTCTTTGATAGTACCATGATTCATATCTGTACCTCACTCACAGTAATAGCAGTGATGAGAGAGTGATGGTGTCATCATGACCGACTTTCATACCAATAGAGCCATATTTGTGGGCGTGAGGGCGAATTAAAATCTGTTTTGGGTCAGAAATTCACTCCGTTTCTCACTCTAGTGGAGGAATATTGTCCAAGGCAGTGCACTAACCTGGGAGATTTTTATTTTATGGTAAAGGCTAATATCAGTGCACTGCCTAAGAATGCACTAGAGCAGTGGTCCCCAACCTTTTTATTACCGCGGACCGGTCAAGACTTGGAAAATTTTGCTGCGGCCCGGGGGTGTGGAGGGTGTTGGTGTTCCCGCTAAATCCTGAATATGCCCAATTTGGGTTGTCTTGGAGTTTTTATCGCAACTTGTGGGGTTTTTCATGTCTGGGAACGAGAATACGACCTCCTGAATGTGAAAGGTAGCCAATCAAAAAGCGCGGTGACGTAAGAACAGAGGGGAACCAAACGGTTGACATATCGAGCAACTGAGAGTCCGGTGGATATCGGAGATGATATGTGGAAATGTTTATTATTAAATCTAAAGGTCATTATTATGTTTATTCAGTTAAAAATGTTAACTATGAAAAAATATATTCACCTCCAAATCAATAGTGCAGCAAATAGAGCAGCTGCTCCCGTCGTCTTTTATCCACCGCCTTTTCTTTTCGTTACGTCTTTTATCTTTTAAAATGACTCCACAAACGTTCACTATTGCTTCTACATCGTCATCCATGTTTGGTTATTCTAAATTCCCGCTATGTTGGGGGTTATACTGGATTATCCTCTGGAATCGGGATGTTCGTGACTGGAATCGGTTCGTGTTGCTCCTGCCTTGGACACACGAACCGATCGAACCTGTTGTACTTTTATCAGCTCTGTGGTCACAGAGGTTTGGAGAATCAGCCGACAATTCTTAAATCTTTCCATCTAAACCAGACTTAAGACTCAAGCTCTACTCATCTCCTCTCAACCACTGCCCAAAAGCTCCGACTCTGGTCGCTGTGGTAACGTTTACATATCCCTTCAAAATAAGATACAGATGCGCCACAAAAACAAACATTTTACTTTCGTGAAAACTTTAATACACGATAATGACTAACGGGAGCCCTGATCTTGTTTTTCTGCAACGAGACGGTCCCATCTGGGAGTGATGAGAGACAATAGCACCCGAAGTGTTGCTTATATCCACAGCCTGCTTGGTCTCTACGTGGTGAAGCAGCTCGAAGTTTCATTGCCTCATTAGCAGCCGGTCGCCGCATGTTACGCAGAGCGGGCTTGTAATGTTGGACTCACCTACCGGTCCGGGATAAATCCATTCTCCTGTCTCTTCTCTGGGCCTTTTCCTCTTTGCAAAGAAACTTTCCAAAGACATCTGATCTATCTCTTACTCATTTTGCTGCTTGTGGCCTCAGTGTTGGTGCGCAAGTAACCGAGAGAATCCGGTTAAAGGATTTTCAAAATAAACGATCCTCCAGACTCAAATAATACATAAAACGGAAATATTTCACTATTTCTTGCACGGCCCAGTACCAATTGGTCCACGGACCGGTACCGGTCCACGGACCGGGGGTTGGGGACAACTGCACTAGAGGAATATTGACACTTTTATTTTGAAATTTTCAGTAAGCTTCATTTTAAAGGGCCACAATTATCCAATGTATAATAGTGGTGGGCTTAAGCCAGTCATATAATGCCCAATTACCTGTTGTAAAAAATATGAAGGCTTTTATTAAATATTGTACAATAACCAAAAGGAGAGATGACATTTCTATCATGAATATAGATTAGCATACAGTTAACAGCAATCCCACACACACCCAACAGAGTGGCACGCAGTCTCTACAAAGAAACTAGTCACGCCTTCTCCCAGGAAGTCCTTGGTTTTTAAAGGGAGGCCTCAACAGTGATTGGTGGAGCCGGCAATTGATGACCCAATCACGGTGGGCCTCAGGGTGTGGAACAGGACAACAAGGCAGCACCCACTTCCAGGTAAAATCAGTCTGATTAGCCCCTGCAAAAAAAACAAATTAACACAGAAAAGGCCACTGGCCGTAACATACCCCTCGATATAAATAATTACATATCATGAGGAGAAAAACAATAAAGCACAACTAAGCTCAAGACTAAAGTAAGCAAAGACCAAAAATGGAGGAGCATCTGGACTTTGCGCACCGTTACAGGATCCTGCTGAGAGAATTAATCTCCTGCACTCCTCTGCTGTGATCAAAGATAAATCTATCAGAATGTGAGCTAAACATCAGCAACAGAAAAGTCCCAGGTTGGGTTTAGAATCAGCTTCTTTTCATGAGTAAATTTGCACTAGAATGGGTTTAGTCTTCACCGTTATTCTCACAGAAGCTTAATCTGCTGAGTTCAGTAGCAAAGAGAAGCTTAAAAAAATAGCTCCATGCAGTTTTTGTAGCTTTCCTGCCTTGCACCAAGAAAGCTACTCTGTTTTTTTGTTGTTTTTTTCAGTGACGGTAGCTGCATTGCCATTGACTATATAATTGCACAATTTGACATTTGGAAAATAAATATGCTTAATGGAAACATACCAATCTTGAAAAAACATATTTTTTTTTCTTGATGTATTCTATGTAGTGCTAGGATCAGGAGTTTTTTTTTTGGCTGTATTAAAATTTGATTATTTCGCAAAACTGCAATGGAAACACTATTTTCACAGCACATGAGTCATATGATCAACAACTAGATGTTGCCCCTGGTGCAAACAACGAAGACAAAATGAAGTAGATGGAGGCAATTTTTTAAAATGTGAATACATTTTGTCATGTGTTTGTCACGTTTGTAATGGAGACGTAACTTGTGTCAAGCGTTTTTTTTCTTATTTGTGCTTGTTCTTGTGCTGCAGTTCACAACACCACAGCATTTACAGAGACACACAAAGAAATCCACAACGTGGCTTAAAAATGTCAAATATCAGCTGAACATATCATAAAGTTAGCAATGAAGATGTCCGACAAGAAATGTGAAAATTCACCAAGCAGGACGTATCACAGAAGTGGTTCTATTTTTTTCTATCTTTGAAAAAAATGTCTGCTCGCTGCTTATATTGCTCCTGTCATCTGAATCGAAACATTTAATGGAAAAGGAAAATGAATACTAAACCTGATATATGAATGTAATGTGTATTTACATTCATATTATACCATATGAAATGATGCAGCTTGTGTGGCTTGGAAGGTTTAGTGACGCATCAGTCAAACCGTTATCTTTTTTAATATTACATTACAGTGCCTGCAAGGAGAAAGACATCTTCTACACTCGTCCATTTAAACTTTAAGAATTTTGAAGGAGAGCGGAATGACAGATACAGGCCGATAATCTGCAGAACATCTTTAATGCCAACTAAACTATTCAGTTTAAAGAGCAAAGCGGCTTAAAGAGAAGATTTGTTTTGCAAAGCATAAATAAATCTCCATCTTAGACATGCACATAGTTTATTTAAGAAGTGTCTATCAATCTCTGGCACGAAAACAGCCTTAAAATAGCTGAAAGCTGTCTTAAACAATATTATCCAGCTCAACGTTTACTGATAAAAAGACAGCAGGGGAATCCTCACAAGGCCGCAGACGAAAACTCAAACAACTGAAGCAAATAATCCATTCCTTTCAACTAAGAGATTCTTGGAATATAGTGGAGTGTCAAGAATATTAAATGACTGACAAAACTTAAATTTTTTTTAAACTGTGGTAAGTATTTGAAATCACGGAACTCTTCCAGACTCCATCTTATGATGTAATTAAATCACTTGTCATTGGAACAACATTAACATTGTAAGTATATTCTAATGAATAATTTTCAGATTTAGGGAGCAATGAACAACTTGCCACTAGCTATGGAGTTAGATTTGTTTCACAATCAAAAAATAATCCGTGTATATTCTTTACACAAAAAAAAAAAATCTAGGCAACAATACTGTATAACCCTAAACCCCATAAAATGCAATGGGAAAACAGCACACAGGCTTTCCTCTGCAGGTTAAGAGTTTAATATTGGTTTAATTTGCTTTAATTAAGCTTGTTAGTAAACCTCATCTGTTATTAAGTTACAAATCTACAAAAGTTTTAAGAAAATAAATTATTTAAGCAACTTTCTGCTAAATAGCTAAGGATCATCTTTTACAGGTAACTTAAATTTTACAGATTCATTTTGGTCAGTCCAAATGTCTCAATGTAGCGAACGTTCCAAATCTTTCTATGGTTAGAAATCATAGAAAATGAGGTTTTATCAGTTTCTACAAGCAGTAAATGTTGCTTATGTTTTGTCATATCTGGCTAAAATAGGTAGCTTCTGATGCATTTTCTTGTTTGCTTCAAGTCAGGTACAATTTCAAATTTCAAACTTCTTATTCTGTATTATGTCTTTACTGGACCAAAAAGATGCAAAACGTAATCTTTCAGTGAATTTTCGCTTAGTTGAAAGCAAAAATTCTTACACGAAAGAATAATAATAAAGAAATATCTGTGCAGAAACTAGGAAAAGAAAAAAGTTTTATCCACATTTTGAAGAAATTGGATCCTTTTCATGAAGAAAAACTTCAAGCATTCCCGAGACGATGGATTACTATGATAAAAGAACATCAAGTTTTTATATTTAAACTGAAGATTTGAGTGCATGAATGTTCAAATCTTTCAAGAAGGACCAGGCTGCTACTGTCAAACATGAATTTTTAAGCACAATGCTTTCATTGACGTGGAAAAATAGCTCCAGCATTGTCATACTAACTGTGAATCAATCAAGAAAACAATAGAGTGACCATGTTGTTTACAGCTCATAAGTTTCAGAAGATTAAGTCCCATAAACAAAGAGGCGTCATTAAAACGGAGAGCTTTATGTGCTGTAATTGTTGGAGCACTGATAAGATTTGAAGTTACAGGGGAGCGGTAAAGAATGTTTGTGTCATCAGGTGTAATTTAGACACTCCCCTCTCTAAAAATAGAAAAGGGTCATTAAGTCTGAGATCATGGCAGCGGTCAAAACCATAGAGATCATTAAAGTGTGAAAGCAAAAACTCTATCAGAATTAGTTTCTCCACCCCCTCACCTCCTCTTCCTTCACTGCTCAACACAGCATGAAGGGAAAATACTATTTTTATAGAAGCAAGGCAGCACCATGCGCCCATCCTACCACAGACCTTTTACTACAACTTCCCCAATTAACTTTAACGGCCTGTAATATCATTTTATGTGTTTCCACTCTATTTTCTGTACCATTTCCATTTGAGCCCCTTCATGAATCCGTACACTCCCCTCCAAGGCTTCAACATCCTCGCCAACTCCTCCGCCGCCATTACTCTCCTCCGTTTTCAGCTCTCCAGACACAGTGTCAACAGTTTAAACGGATTGCTCATGCAGCCGGTTAACCTTCTCATCCCATAAAAAGTATAATTGGTTTACTATAGAAAAAGGAGCCTTTTTCCATGCTAGGCATAATCCCTTGGCTTGATTAATGCTCCTCCAATCAATCGGTGTCTGGGAGGCCCGCCCCTTCAGTCACATCCTGTGAGGGGGAACAGCTGGACTCTCTAAAGGTCAGGCATTGGGGGGGACCTGGGGTCAGAAGAGCTGATGGATCAACAAGGGGGTTTCAGTCGACTTTTGCATATTAAAACTCCCAGCAGCATCCTTAAGGTCGTCTGTTTTTTTGGGGGCGTTTTTGAGTTTTTTTTCTATCAAACCGTTTTGTCAAGGGATGATGCTGGAGTGTAATAAGCTGTTGACTTTAATCTTAGTCTAATATCAGCTTTAAAACTGAATGCAATATTCATGACCATTTCAAGGTTGCACCGACAACAACACCCTTCAGTAGGAACAGTATTACTGAGTGAAGAAGACTCAAAGATAAGCTTGTCAAGATACGTTTTGCTGGACGATAAATTGTCCCAGAAATTATTGCAGTAAAAGATAATAGTCATTTTGAGTCCATTTTCAACTTATTCAATAATAATAGCAATGGAACGTTTAACACTGGAACGGCACAATATTTTAAACACCCAAAATAAATAAAACAGCAGAGACAACAATAATTAGTAAAAAAAAAATAAATACAATTAATAGAGAGGGGAAAACAGGCTAAAATGGCAGGTAATACAAACTACTCTATTCCATGTGTCACATTTAAGCGTTTCTCAAAATGTCAGCTTTTCAACAATATTTAAAGGGAGGATTTCTTTAACAATGTTGTCCAAATAAAAATGACTGTGCTCAGTTTAATTTATGATGTGATTCACTGATTTATTCATAGCGTATTCATAGCTAGCCATTTCTAATATCAGTGAGATGTAAAATGCAATCACAGGTAGCACAGAGAAGTTTGAAAGGCAACTAAATGTTCAATATGATGAGAGGTTAGGGGTCCTGCGGTGTATTTAAAAACTGGAGGTGTGTGATGTTGCATATTAGTATCAATCCAAAAATAAACATAGGATCAATATTGTCAATACAATACTTATTATTTAAGTATGTCATCAAATCAAAGCAAAATCTTATTCATGCTACTATTGTGAAACCACAACACACACAAAAAAAATTAAAAACTAATAGTGATCTTACCATTTGAGTATTAGTCTGATACTGATAGATTTGGTATCGATATCAATATTTTGGATCAATTTGCCTACCTCTTAAAAGGAAACGGGAATCTCTTGTTACTCTGCTGAACTTAAACTGGACAAGAATAGATGGTGAAGAAATAAACTTGACTCTGTTTTCCTCTTAGATGAATAGGATGCAAAGTTTCTCACACTGAAGTTCACTAAAGTCCAATGAAGTCTGGATAACAATAAGAGCAATAATATATTGTATATTAAATTGCTTGACGTTAATTTTTACATCAGTAAATAATATCTTTGATAAATATCTTTATTGTTTCCATAATCTATTATATATTATGTTTTTGTGAGGTAAAGCATTTCCTTGCTGTTGCAATGTTTTATAAAAATAAACTTGACTAGAAATAATTTTTTGTTCTTTTTACTGATTTATTGTAAACTGTGGAGCCTTCAACATGCTCAGAATTACAAAGTGCTTCCCGCAGGACAAAGGTTAAGCTTAGGTATAGCAACAAGGGGTGAAGGTTAAGGCCACCGGTCCGGGGATTGGAATAGGCTCTCCCCTCAAATGGATATTGCAAGTCTACATCTGTGCTTGTATGTTTAATGCTCAGTGTCCCATGTGAGTCAGTGAATCCATAAATTTTGCTCAGATAAAGAAAAGACAAAGACCGAAGAAAACAGCTCATTTGGATTAAATCACTGCGAGATGTGTGCAGACATCCGGCTGAATGAGAAAAGATCCCCCCGGTGTATTGCTCTTGTAATTTTCTCTTCAAACAGGACGCACAATCATCTTCACAGCAAACGCTGCTGAAGGGTTTGCGCTCCACTCCGAGCAGATTTGAATAAGTCTTGGAAATTGACATGGAGCCCGCTGTGATGCATGAATATCAATGTCACCTCTGACGGAGTAGAATGGGACGGTGGGAAATATCAATTTATTATGAGACCTGCACTGGGACAAAACATCTCACTTTGAGCATACATAATGCTCGCCCTGCTCCCCCTTTCACTATAGAGCCATCCCACTGACGATGAGCTTACCTTCACCAAATGCTCTGATCAATACACAATAATACAACTGAGATGAAGATGATCGGCTCAAGTCGTCACCCTGAGGACTTTGAATAGGTAATGAATCACTACATTAGTAAAATATCAAATGAATACACTAGCATTTTATTGTATAGTATTAGGGTCGGGCTCAGAAGAAAAGTAAAATGTTAAAAATCGGCATAATATAAGAATGAGCTTGTATGAAAGTAAAGTTGGATTGTTACGAGAATAAAGCCACAATATTACAATAAAACTGCACAAGATTAAGGTGGTAAAAATACAAGAGTAAAGTCAATATTATGAAAAAAATTACAATAGTTATATTACAAGAACTCATATGAGAATAAAGTCACAACATTATGATAATAAAGTTGTCCATGAATAAAGTGGAAATAATACAGGAATAAAGTTGTAATATTTTGAGAACAAAGTCATAGTCATATTTATTCTTATACAAGAACTTGTATAGGAATAATTACGTACAAGAATATTCGTGTACATAATATTGTCACAAAATTACGATAATTAGGTAAAACGAGATTAAAGTCTTAATAATACAAGAATAAAGTCATAAAATTACAAGAATACAGTCATATTACCAGAAGAAACTCACACAAGAATAAATTTATCATACGGGAACAAAGTCACAATATTGTAATAATAAAATTACAAGAGAATAAAGTGAAAATAATATGGAAATAAAGTTGTAATAATACAAGAATTAAGCCGGAATATTAGGAAATCAAAGTCATATTATTGGCACAGTAAGGACACATAGGGAATGAATGAAGTTATAATTTTACAAAAATTCCCCACAAAAATTTTTTAAAATCAGAATGTGGAATGTTGAGCATCTAGAGAAGTTATACTTTATATCGGTTTTACAAATGAATTAATCTTTCAACACATCAGGATCATATTATTATCAGCAGGACTTAGAAACAAACATGCAATCGACTGTGTCTACTGGTCATTTTGGATCATAACGGTTGAAGTTTTGCTCTCAAGACTACTTTTTTTCTGATAATATTGCATCTTTACTCTCAATATTATGACTGTATTCTCGTAATTAAAATTTAAAAAATCAATCTGGCCTTGAATGTCCATTTTGTAGTATTCAAAGTGGACATAAACATGTGTCTTGTCTCCAGGAGAAGATGAATGATCCTGTCCCTATCTGCGTTGTGACGTACACCAGACAGGGAAGCTGACCCCTCTCACCGTTTGTGAGCTCAGATGGACTGTTAGGTAAACCTGAAAATGAGCGGCTCATTTATCTTTCAGATACATGAAAGGTAACGACTCCAGACTCCTGCAGTAACGCAGGCAGTGATGAATCATCTCGCCAGTTGTTTGCTGCAGATGTTTCGCAGCTATCAGTTCGCCGCCGCTCTGCTGTTTTCCGCCTTACCTCCACCAACTTTCCGTGGGCTGTCACAGCTTATCGGATGGTGATTTAGTTAAACTTGTAAACAACAACAGCCATCTGTCTCCATCAACTTTAATAAACAGCTCGACGCCTGCTCCGTTATTCATAGGGATCTGGTGCGCGGGGCAACAGGGTGCTCCGTGTCGGCGTAGTGGGGATATCGTGGCGCGGTTTGGCGTTAGTATGCACACGCATGCTTCCTCGACACAGACTCACTGCGACAACACTGCAGTCAGATGAGGAGAGAAAATGGTGAAAAGCGAGCGGTGGGGAGAGCATTGAGGGGAGAGAATGGGAAAGAAAAGTCTGCTTCTGAATACTTTCTGCATCGTTATCAGGTTGGCGTACGGAAAGTGTTGCCATTAGGAATAAATATACATAAAACAGTTCTTTAAATGAGGCACTGCAAGGTGAGTGGAATAAATATTTCACACGCAGAAGCAAACTACTTATTTGTAATGGGCTCTGCAGTGAGAGCTAGAAACCAAGCCCCTTATTGTGTTGTTCTTTTTTATTAATACTTTTCAGCCAGTGGAGTGTGGAATATGCATGGATTAACCTGCCCTTACCTCTTCTTATGCTAATCGTCATTGACATTTTCCCGAGCCTGGCCCCCTCTGCAGTGGACCAGAAAACCCACCAAATATAAGCAACAAGAAAATCCATCAAATGAAGCCGTAATCCTTCCTGAGACATTAATATTGTTCAATTACCTGCTTTTTTTTCCTCCATGCTACAGTGTTGACCTGGTATCTTGGGAGTGATTTTGTCATCTCAAAAGGTTTGACAGTCAGGTACTCTTTGTATCTGAAAGGCTACCACATCCATCTTCTGCCCATTTATCACTCCTGTCTTCTTTTCCACAGTCGTCCATTCATCTATCACTCCATTCATCTCTCCATCCATCAGCTCTGGTGGCCTTTGTTCCACATTTGAATCTGTCTGTCAGGACCCCTGCGACGCCCCATTGCTGTATATACACAGACATCTCATTTGAACCACTCACCTTTGTCAGATTGCCTCGAGATCTACGATGCTTGTGCCGAGTTCCCCGAGAAGCTTGGGAGAAAAACTTTTGACAGAAAACTCTTTGAGAGAATAAATTAATCCTTACAATAACAGAGAAAGCACTGAACTACGATGAAAGACGTAAGAAGTATTGATGGATTACAGGTACAGCACATTAGTGGGAAGGTATAAAACGGCAACATGTGGGTATGGTTTGTTCCAGAGCCTTTTCTGCAGCTCAACTTTTAACCACACTGAACTTTGTCTGGCAAATCTTTGAAAAGTTATATCTTCTCCACCCCTTTACTGAGCCGTTTGAAGATGTGCAATGCTCCTGAACAAAAACAGCCGATAAGATCCAGGAGGAGGAACTTAGTGCTCTCAATCATCCTCATGTACTTGCTGCCAGGCACGTGCAGAGGGGGTGGTGGGGGTGCTTGAGCACCTGCCCTTTTTGCTCCTTGCCCCAAAGTGCCCTTTTGGTAAATTTTTATTGTATTTTATTTTTTTTGTATTATTTTCTAAGCCCTCTTCTGACACATAACATGTACTAAAATTATTTTTATTTTTTTTTGTACATCTGGTCACCTTATTACCTTTGACCTTTTGCCCGTGACGCATGATGCAGTTGCCTCTCGCGCAGTGAGATAAGGCGGCTAACTGGAGCTCAATGTAGCGAACGTTCCAGATTACAGAACAGTTTTTGGTGAATAAAGTGGAGTAGACTTGCTACTTGTCAGATGACGGAAAACGTTGAAGTATTGTTTTTGCTTCAGCTCGGAGTCGCGGTTTAAGCAGAGAGGTAATGAAATACAACAGACACTGACAGGCCTCTGCGTCTGACTTTCTCTGAAGAACTACTGAGCGGGAGGAGACAGCCAGGTGAGGAAAAACTGTTCTTATCTATCGATTCAGTATTTTTATCATACAGACATTAGGCTGTTGTTGGTGTGCTACTAGCTAGCTGCTAGCTAACGACTTTGCTAGCAAAGCAAGATAACTAAAAAGCTTCTTCCCTGTATCTTTAATGACATCAGTCATTCTTCAGTATCGCTTATGCAATAAGGGCACATCGCCCGTCCAAAACTGATCATCTCCATAATGGATATATGTCCGATCTTCTAACTTCCTTTGCTACATAATGTACATTTTATTTATTCTGGCGTTAGGTAAACATATCTTGAAGGAGAATAGCACTTAAATAACAGTCCAACAAGGATATTAATTTAGAATTAAAAATAACTCACTCAGAATTACCATGATAGATATAATGAATGTAATAAAAGTGTATCATTAATGAAGGGGAAAAAACTCAACCCAGACTTTTAAGTTTAGTTTCTGGTTCGCAGAGTATGCAGTTAAATTTGTTTTCCCAATTATTCAATGGAGAGAAAAAAAAACTAACCTCAGTTAAGTAAAATAAAATTGTAATCAAAACTTTTGGAATTGTAATAATTTCTTTTTTTTTTTTAAACAAATCGTTTTGTTTAAAAAACTTTTTTAAATTAAATAACTAATTTTTGTCTTGTGAACTTAAAGTTATTTGCCAAACATAAACTTTTATTTGCACACATCAGAAATCTTTTGTTGCGATTTTAGGCCCTGCCCACAACGTCATGTGAGAATCACAAGCAAAACTTTGACTCCAACAAAAATTTAGAATATTAAGAAAAGATTTCTGACATGCAAAATAAGTTTGTTTTGCAAAAAAATGCACTTCATGAGACGAATGTGATTTAAATGTTTAAAAAAGTATTTTTAAGCAATACTCAGTAGGCTTTTCTCATGGTGAAATGCATTAACAATTCAATTTTTGCTTTTGTTTTTTTCTTTTTTCTGCAGTTCCACATTAAAGTTTGATGCAGCTCTGCTGTCCTGAATGGACCATCTTCATCTCCACCGCAGCAAACAGGCAGCTTTTTTTTTATAGATTACAGTCCACTAAAATGTTGCATTGTGCCCTTGTTTATATTTTTAATAGTGTAATTCTGTAAAGACAATATATGTCTGGTCCAGCTCTGATTTACATATCTTGCTAAATTGCGGGTTTGAATATTGCAATACTTTCCTATAACACAATAGACCTGCAGAAAGAAATTACTAATAAAATATCTTACATAGGCATAGTGTTATGCTCTATATGGAGATGTTCATTAGCTTTGATTGTATATCTCACATTTTTGTAATGTATCATTGTTTTTTAAACTCTGAAAGCTGAGTGGCTTTGTTAATATTCTGTCCTAGAATGCGGTTAGATGTGCCCTTTTTATTTTTTGAGCACCTGCCCCTTTAGTGGTCTCTGCACGGGCCTGCTTGCTGCTAAATGTGCTAACGTTGGAGAAACAACTCATCATTACAGGAAAACCATTTATCTGCCGACAACAGTAACCATGCTAACTAGCTTGAGCATTCCCAGCAGGCTATGCTAGCTGCAGCTTAGCAGAGAGCCAGAGGGGACGAGGCGAGGTATGCCAAATGGATGGGTGATTGACAGCGCAAATATATCTTGCCTGCCTCTGATTGGTTGTCGGAGGAGCTCGATTTTTTTGCAGATTATCCGTCTCATACCATACTGTCAAAACACGGTGACATAAAAAAACATATTTTTATAAAAGTTACATACTGTTGCTTTAACTGGAGCTGCTAAGGCAACAAAGAAAGCTCTCCTACACATTTCTCAACCAAGTGCACCTATCGCAACCATTATGTAAAAAACACACCAAAAAAAGCCCAACTTACTTGTGATCAAAACTAAGGGAATCGATGGGTTGTTGGAGAAAGAATAAAGAAAAAGCAAAGCTAACTGGATTTCCTGGCTCCAATACAAGCCAATTAACCTTACACTGAGGCAATTAACAGAGAATGGAGTGGTTCAATATCACAAAAGTGATGCCCCAAGAAGGTATTTACAGAATAGTTTATCTCTATTGAGCTGGATGGTGCCAGTCTTAAAGAAGGCAATTTGCTCAGCCCGCTTAGTAACCAGCTCCAAGCTGATCGATAAACGTGGCCTCGGATTATAATTTTTTTTTAATGATGATTCATGTCAGCTTCCTGCCCCCGCACGTGGATGCTCGTAACCTCTCTGCATGTTAATGATGACTTTCCCAACAACGGGGAGATGTAGGTACAAAGCATCATTTCATACACCGCTCAAGAGAGGTATGTGTGATTAGGGAGACAGATGATATAAGGGCCAATCATCTCCCACCCACTGCAGCCATTAAAACAGTATGCACCAACAATAGATCAGTGCTAATTGGATGCAGAATGTGACCATAACAAAACATTGCCCTCCATCAATCATTGATTCTGTCTTTGAGGCGGACTTGGGTTGACCTTAAAATTTGAATCATGGCGGTGTCTTTTTTGTTGTTGTTTTTTCTTTGTCAGCCACTTTAAGAAGGTGAGATGGTCAATAGTAAAGATGTTTTCTTTTTCTTCTTCAAATGTTTTCACAGTATTTGAGTTAAATTAGCCACAAAGAAGAGTTCAAGATGTAGCATGCAGAGTCCAGGTTCACGTGGACCGTTAGAGAGCACTCTAAAAACAGATGTGTTAAATTGTGTGGAAACCCAACATAATAATAATTAATTGGTTCAAGTCAATATTATCCGTGCTAATAATTGAACACAATTGTGTTCCCTTTCGCACATATTTTTTTTATTCATTGTAACACAACTTATTACCACAGGAAATATGATGAATTAAACACAAAATTTGTTGTTCTTATACGGACATATTCTTGTATTAAAACAATGTAATTTAACTGAAAAAAAAAAACAACTCCTCCATCCATCCATCGTCTTCCACTACAGCCTAAGCAGAGAAGCAAAGACTTCCCGGAGCTCTGGATCCAAAATGCAGACGACTGTATTGTTCTGGTCCTGGTTTTATTCAGAATTCTGCTGAAGGAACCTTGGAATTTCAGGTTCCCCAAGATCGAAGTTGTCAACGTGAGAAGAGAAAGTAGCTTGATGCCCGTCCAAGAGTTGAAAAGAACAGTTTCACTGAGACTGGCCACCCACCAGCCAACATCGCTGATGATATGCAAACCAGTTACTCTTTCTTGCCACTGAGTTAAATAAAATAGCCCTTAAAATGTTCTAAGTATCCAGTTTTCCTAAAGCTAATGGCAGCTAAGCTAAATGTAGACCAGGGCTCAAGCATTCCCATAACAGCTTTTTCTGCTCGTCCAGTAAGCCGTAGAGAACCACTGATGTTATTAATGTTATTCACGGTGCTTTGGACTTAAAGAGATCATTTAAACAGCAAAATATTACATTTTTGGTCATCATTTAAGTCGTCTTTCTTGTGTTCCTAATTTAAATTATCAATCACTGTGGTAATTGATAAACAAATTTTAAAATATTGTTTTGGCGAATCAGTTTTTAATTACACCTGTAAAATGTTATATATTATAATTCTTACATAAATAAATATGGTCGATGTCAATATTGGTATTTTGTATCAGAGCTGCACAAAAACTAAAAATGGGATATCAACCAAGAAAAACTGTGATTAGTACAGCTCTATTTTTTTAAAGACGGGTTAATCTACTTGCTTAAACAATAAATAAAAGTTTCCAACACCAGAATCGTCCAGAAGAGTTGCATCATCTTGGTTTAATCCCCATCCTCCTCATCTGTATCCATCTTCAGGTCACAGATACAGGTCAAATCATCTGTCTATTAGAATTGACCACAGCAGAAAGTATTGGAATCCAGTGGCATGGCATTGTGAGGGGGTAAGCACACTTCTGTCAAAAACATTACAGTCAATAGAGCAGAATCCAATAAGGGTAGAGTCGAGGATCTGATAACCGCACTGGTCCAGGGATCAAATGAGAAGTCAGAGGTCCTGGACAGAGACATTAAAAGCTGAGTGAGTGTGAAGAAGAAACAAATTGCCACCAGATTTCTGACAGGTCAGGGGTTTCATTCTCTGGTGAACAGAGATGAAAATATCCACCCTGATCCCACACTGAAAACACTTTTTTTCTTTTTTACTGCAACTCCATAGATACCACTTTGTGATTAGTATGTGTTTAAATAAGATGCAAACTAATTGTAAAGTGCCTGGTATATTCTCTTATTTAAAGATGGTGCTTTTGCATCATAAAGGTTAAAAGACATATCCACACATTATGATACCGTCCTAGTTTACTGAGATATATAAAAAGAACTCATATCAATCCATCTGTTTATTCTTGTGTCTGCTCTGTCTTCTCAAACGCCCAGTTGGGGTTTTGAGAATCAGTGACTTTTTTTGTAAAGTGCCTCGAGACAACATTTGTTGTGAACTGGCATTATTTGAAACACTTTTTTGTCCGAGGGGCAATTTATTTGCAGCTGAATCTATAAAATTGACATGCAGCAATAACACACACACTCTAGATGGAGATAAAAAAAATAATAATAATACATTTACAAAATTTTATTATGAATCCAACAGAACCATTAATCTAGAATCATTTAAAAGCTCCACATCTAAAAGGGACCAAAATATCTAAGGTACTGGTTTGATCTTGCCCGTTGGGCATTAGTAAATCTTCTTGATTATATAAGTCTGAACTCAGAGTGCAAAGGGTATTTAAGAATGGATCTGTTCTAAAACCTGATTAAGGCCTCTTAAAGCACCATCACAGACCTCAACTATCCTCATTAACCTCTTTATGTACCATGCTCAAGTTACCAAACCAGCACACCATATCAAAAGTTCTGACTGATTCAATTAAAGACAAAAAAAAACCCAATCTGAAAAGAGAGCAACATTAAAGCCAGATTCCTGAAAAAAAATTGTCTGACTTACTTATTATTGAGAATGGTGCTCAAATATTTATACTGGCTAACAATTTCTACGACTGTACCAATAATCCACATTGATACAATCATAGACTGATGACTTCGGGGGGAAAAAAATCAATCAGCAATTCTTTTGTCTTTGAAACATTTAGCTGCAAACAAATTATTGCACTCCTGGATAAAGTGTTTTAAAACTGGATCATGACCCAAGAGTAGCAATTACAGAGTCACCTGCAAATGTAATAATAAACACACTCACTTTGGCTCTGATGCTCCATGTAGAACACAAACAGAAGAGGAGATAACACACATCCCTGGAGAGCCAGTGGAGCATGTCAGTGGGGTTAGAAACGGTATTGTTAACACGTGATGTCTGTGATCTCTTTATTTAAAAAAATCCACCAGCTAATAAATGGTACCAAAGTCAAATATATAGAAATCAACCAGGATGTGGGGATCCATGCTGAACAGAAGTCAAACAAAAGTCAACAAAACACACCAGTGTGTGTTTTCATGCACTCTAGATGCCCAACAACCAGATAGAGCAATGTAGCAGTAACGTCCTCAACCCCTTTCCTTCCCTGTCAAGCAAATTGAAAGGGCTCCATTTTACTTTGCACCGTCTGCAATATTTCCCTTTTCACTATCTGTTCGAATGATTTCATCACTGAGGGTGTAAGTGCCACTGGATGATGATCGTTCAGGACATTTGGGTATTTAACCTTGGCTGCGGGTATAACAATAGACCTTCCGTATTACAGGGACTTTTTCCAGTTACACTCAAAGATGAATGTGAAAGTATCACAGAAGAAGAAGTGTCCACTATTACAATCAGGGCCATGACTTCTCCTAATATTAGTGCTTTCAAATGTCAGCTTTGGTTACTTTCTAAAGCAGACCCGGATTCTGCCAAGTTGTCTGTAAAATCACATGAATCAAACTTAGCATAAAATGGATTTAGCTCTTCTGAGAGTACATGACCAGACTTATCAAGATCCAGCAATCCTTTATGTTTATTTTGAAGGTCAATCATACATTTGATTCCCCTGCCCAGGCTATGTGAGAATTACCACTCCTGAATTTATCCTGAACTTTATCTCTGACTGATTCTAATTTTGGGTCTCCATTTCTTTTCACAAACAAACGTTTGTGCAATCTGGTATTAATTCAAAATGGCAGCGTAAGAGAAAAATGGGTGTAAAAATTGGCAAAGGAGCAAGTCGACCCAGAGCTGAACTTGTCATACTTGCATTTTTTTTTTTTTAAACTTGGGAGATAGCCTATAAACTTCTATTTTTTCTCTGGCCTTTTTTTTGACAGGTCATTGATTCTAACTTTATCAAACAGCTTCTGTTTAATAAATGACTAGTTCTACTTTAGAACAGGATATGAAATGTTCCCTTAAAGCTACCATACAGTGGTAAAACATTTCAAGGTGGTGTTAAATCTTCTCTGTGTGGTTATGACATCTAGTCTCTGGTTTCCCCCCCTTAGCTGTACCCTCCACAGCTATGATTGCAATGACCATTGTTGAAGGGCATTTTGAAAGAGTTCATTATAAAGTATCATCAACTGGCACTCGGCCCCAACATCTGACATATCGCAGGTGAGCAACTCTGTCTATAATAATAGTTTGTCCTTCAAAAACTGAGTCTGAAGCAAAAGAGATGCAGCGTATTATATAGTCGGGTGGCATAAATGTTTTTTATACCCTCCATAAAATAGCACTTTCTTCTGTGTTGCCTTTTGAAAACAGTTTTTTTTCTTTTGGATCTAATGGGGCTTGTTGGAACTCCTAATTGGCAGTCCCTGCACCCCAGTCGTTTGAGCCGTGGTTGCTATGGGGAGATTTCACTGTTCAAACCAGCTTTGAAATTCTTAAAAGTGAGCTTTCTCTTCATTGCTGTGGCAGCAGAAAAACCAATGGCCGTATGGGATAATAATTGAATGGGAGACGTACATTTGAAGCCCAAGTAAAGTCTACAACAGTATACACTGTGGCAAGTGGCTTTACGTTGTTACAGCGGATGAACCGGCGCCAAGCCTTTCAAAGGGACCTTAAGGTTTCCTAAGCTCCTATTCCATAGGGACCACTCTGCCAGAGCCGAACCGTAAGAGGAGCTGATTATCAGTGAGATGGACCATGTATGGCTTTCCTTTCCCTTTAATCTGAAAGAAACTGAAATCACTAATTGTTTAGTGTTAAAGTCTCCTTCACAGCACATATACTGTACAGTACAATCCTTCTAACTCTAGAGCTCCTCTCAATTCAGAGAACAGGAGAATGACTTACAAGTCAGAACTTTTGCTGCATTGTAGATGCGTCAATTTTCTATTTGTTGCCATCATTTAATAGAACCTTTTTGTCCAATGCCTTTTTTTGGAGTGTAAGATGTAAAATCCATTTTGAGTTTTATATCATGTAATAATGTTATTCCCTGATAGAAAAAAAAAATCATGCCTCAATTGTTACCTTGATGCTTTCTTGCATGTTTGAGAAATCCTTGAATTTCCTATGGTAACCATTCAGCGGTAATTAGACATTTGCTAATATAATGTGCCGCCTACTTACTAGGGAGGCACTGATCCACTTTTTGTTTTTTTTGTTTTTTACTTCCGATAGAGATATCAGAGGTTTAGTGTCAGCTGATACTGATCCGATATAGAAAAACCCAGCTGAATTGACATGAATCATTTAATTTTTTAAACAGATGTAAATGTACTGAATTACAAATTGCTGATAACTCTGCACCAGTTCTGTAACTGCAGCAAAGCTTTACAGAAAGGGAAATTGGTGATTCTAAATACAATGTAAAGTAAATAAAGCATGATGTTGTTCAAAAGACACAGCATAGAATTAGACTGAACAGATCTGACCTTATGGATCAGCCACATCGTCACCAATAATCAATCTAGAATTTTAGCTGCGGTCCATGCAACCGTTCATGCTTTAATCTTTACCTACATTTACTGTGGAGTCACATCTTTACCTTGAATGCATGCATTTGATTTTACAAAGAAATCAAAGCAAACCAGGAAGAATACACATTAGCACAGGAAAGCAGAGTATTTCTGAGTCAATTAGTGTAGCATTTCTGCCGGATTTTTACAAAATATCAGCCATGACAATGGAACGAACAAGTTAATCTCATCTTTTTTGGACGACATCAAGGTGTTTGAGTCAGGCGATGCCTCCAACATTGTGCGCGTCACAGCGAAATGCTACGGGTCGATGAGGAAAACAGTAGATCCTCAGACCCTCAGCATAAATATAACTGTGGACAAGATCACTGATGCCTATTGTTCTTGCAAGGCTGGGTAAGTCGGGCATTCATGGTTTGGAAGGTTAGTTTTGAAATCAGTGATTTTTGTTGTTGGCAAATGTTTGAGTGTCCCTAGGCCCGAAGCACTGTACTCTGTGCTAGCGTGGCTAACATGATTACAGTTTAGTAAAAAGCCTTTTCAGGTGAAATAAAATCTTTTATGTATGTCAGATACGGTACACATTGCATATTGATCTGTTCAGCTAATGTAAGACTGTGTAACAGACAGGCTTCAAGGTGTAGAAGTTGTATCGGTGTTGCCATTATGCTGTACTTAGCTAAAAGGTTTTCATAATGGATGTGTTTATTATTGACTTTATTTTTTTCATTCACTAAACACAAAGAAAGCAATGCAATAATACTTACACCAGCAGACAATCCTTTGTTCTTATTGATCCTACGACGGTTGAGCTGCAAATGTGGTCATGCACAAGCTTTGATCCAAGCAAGGCATTCCGTTTCAGATTTTGGAAATCTGTGAATTTTAGTTCCACAAATACGATTAGGATACCTGACATCGCCTGTACAGATACCCCACTGACGGTGGAGAACCATTCTTTTTCCGAGTCCTGACGCAAAAACTTTCTGCCGGTCTGCTAGTCCACAATGTCCATTAGCATGTGTTTACCACTGTAGCTTGTGTTTGTGAGACAGTTTCGCACGTGGTAGCTGCGCTGTGACGTAAAATGGGCATTAGCCAATGAAACGCGGCCCCTGTGGTAAGGTCCATTCAGGGATCTTTGTGGCAAAGCAATTGAGGGCATATTCTTCAATTCTAGGCCCAAAATAAAATATTGTTTATAAGTTAGGGACGAGGTAAGGTAAGGTAATTTTATTTATATAGCACATTTTCAGCAACAAGGCAATTCAAAGTGCTTTACATGAGTTAAAAGGAAATACAAACAAAATAACAAGCCAAAGGAAAGAAAAAAAAGAGGAAAGAAAACTAATCTAATGTTGTTCTAGAGTATGTAAACTAAGTGCTCCTGTTCAAGGTTGCTAAGTATCTAATTCCATTTCTAAATAGTGAGTACTCTACAGTTTCTGATAAAATAAGCTAAAGATTGACTGACGAAGTGGGAGCTAGTTCTAAGCTTGCAACATGTCTGCCAAGAAGGCTATCTGTGAACTACCATGCCTTCCTTTGTATTGCGAAGGAAGACAGTGGCCTCGCTAAATTAAAATTACATCAAAACATAAAATCTATTGGGTTAGTGTAGAATAATACTTTCTTTCAGCTTTTGCCTTAATGCACAAACTAGTCTTAACCCCCTTTAAAACTAGGAACTAATTTTACTGGATAAGCCCTTTGGAAGTAATTTGTGAAAATAAGAAAAACTACTATAATACATATACAAAAACAGGATTAGTAATATTGTTATCAAGAAATGTCTAAATAAAGCCCGTTCATCTTTAAATGTAAGGTTTAAGTCTACCAAGCTAAAGCTTTCTGATTTCTCTGGACTCTTGAGATGACCCTCTCCCCGGCTCCAGCAGAAACAGGTCTTACAGTCTGAGAATCAAAAGCTGAGGCGTAGATGGTGGTTCAGCAGATGGGATTAGGCTCAAGTCTTCAAAGAGAGCCGTCTGCGCTAAAGCTGCTCACTTCAGCTTTAGCATTACTGTTTATATTTCCTTATCTTTCCATATTTTTTTTCCACCGGTTGTTGGGTGGAACATGAACTTGAGTAAAGCAGAGAATCGACTGACGAGAGAATATTTACAGGCAGAGGTGTTTAATACTGAGAGTGGGCAAGCCTTAATGCAGCATCTATGCCTGAGGCAAAGCCAAGGGACCCTCAAGCTGACAGAAAACCCCTCCTCTCTGTGAAAAAGGATTTTTTTTTCAACCTCTTTTGGCTTTTATGCTAAAAAAAAAAAGAACAGCTTTCTGTCTTCCTCTTCTCTGGCCTTTCATAGACTTAATATAAAAACATTCACACGGAACTCCAGTGGGGAAAAAAAAACACTTAATCACAACATTTTAATGCCACTTTATCCCAGCAATGGCTCTAAACTGCTCAGAAAGCCTCATCATTGGGCAATTTATACAGTAAATTTAACAATGTTTTCCAGCAGCATCTAAAGGTTTTAGTGATTGATTTATATTATTATCAATGGTTATCTGACTTTTTGTAAGTCATGCGCTTAAAATAAAACCTGTTTTAGTATGCGACTCTCTGCTCACCAGTAAACTTTCCAGTTAGTCCACAGAGCAGTCAAGCATGGAGAATTAAATGCAACACAGCTGACAAGCAATTAATATTAATTATAAAAGGAAAGGGTGTGAATGTGACTTCGGCAACTGAATATAGTTTCTGTGTCTGTATATTTCAAAACAGCACACAGCATTTCTAGCAAATGGAATCAGTTTCTAATCAAGTAGAGTGGACTTTATTTCACACTTCGGTAAAGTCACCTATAAGCAGGACTTAAGTCATGATGAGTGCCAGCAAAAAATATGCTACCTTATGGTTACCACCCGTACTTCTCTTCACAAATGTGCAGTCTCTGCTTTTATTCTCCCACTGAATGGCAAAAGAGACTGGCTTGATGTTTACCATCACATAGTGGCAACAAAGAGAGGGAAGCAGCTCAGTGAACAAAGCATTATGCAATCAATATCACTGGTCAGTCGGAACACATAGAGGTGCTGATCTGTTGACTGAACTACTGCTTAAATAGATCTTTTCTCTTGCTGAAGATTTCAAAGGACAAAGGGAGCAGGAAGGTAGAGGAAGAAGCACTTCAATATCTGGGGTGGGGAGGAATGATAAGTATCATTGGAAGAAAACCGGGTTGATTGAAGGCACCTTGAAAGGTCGTGATCCACGTCAAAGCGGAGCGAGGTCAAGGCCAATCTACCTCATCTCTGTAAATTAAAACTGTCGTCTTGAACAACTGAAGGATGATTTCAATTAAATTGTGCAGCGTAAGATCCCAGGAGTAGCTGCAAAGCAAATGTTACCACTTTATTGCTTTCACGTTATTCCCATAAGTGGTCAAAAGACATTTCTGTAGGATGAGGGGAAACTTTGAGAACAAGAAATGATGAGCCACTGGAAAATCTAAAACAGATATTCTGTCCTCTGTCAATAATTTTATATCGTCATTTCCAGAAGCGGTGGACAAGTATGAGATCTCAAATATGAAAACCTAGGTTTACAAAAGAAAGAAGAAAGTTCCAAGATAACGGTGTACTTTCCCCCAAAAAAAGAAGTAAACAGATATATAGCACTGTCTGGTTTTATTGTAAATTAAAAAAAAAACAATTGTTAATCCTAAATTATTGCTACAATACTCTCTTAAATGTATTTCTTTTGATTTTGACACATGGATTTAAGCAAAACATAGAACAGACACCTACTGAAAAAAATATTGGTTCAGTTCTAGTCAAATTGGGGTGTCTGTATTGGTAGTGTAGGCTTCACTGTATAGGCGTGAATATGGCAGGGACGTGAGAGCGGGAGGGACAGCGAGCAGGATCTGTAGTCATGCTGATGTCATTTTGGAGGTGTATCCTTGGACGGCCAGTCACTCGGAAATCTCTTGGTATATTTGTTCAGTGGTGGGAAGTATCGTATTCGTTACTGTACTTGAGTAAATTTTTTGTGTATCTGTACTTTACTTAAGTAGATTTAATAATGGACACTTTCTACTTTTACTCCACTACATTTTACACTAAGTAGCTGTACTTTCTACTTCACTACATTTCTACAAAAGTGTTGCGTTACTCGTTACATCCAAGTCGCATTGTTCTTTTTTCCGTGAAGTTCAGGGATTTAAGGTGGCGTCGTAAAATCCGAGCAATAACGTGACTTATGTGTTTGTTGTTACCCATTGACTCCCCCTTTACTCGCATGCAGAGCTCCAAGACATACACAGTGGTTTCCTCTGAGCGGGAGAAGATGTCTGTCTAATCGTCAGTAATATAATAGCGCTGAATAAATCATAACATATGGCGACATGTAAAATCAGCAGCGCTTTGCTTTCACAGACGGTGGGGACTTTGTCCAACTTTTAGCGTCACTTGGAAGGAAATCTTAAAGAAAGGTAAGCTCCGTGGGCGTGATGCTAGCAAAGTTAGCTGTACTGACTGAGACACACATGTTGCATCTGCAATGAAACAAAGTTGTCACTCATGCGCTGAATTATTGTGTGGAGGTGTTGACTGAGGTGTCGCAAATATGGGACAATGCTGTGACCAAAGTCTGCATTGATATGACATTCAGGAACGATCCGATTCTTCTGGACAGATCTTTACTGAATCAATTTATTTCAGCTCTAAGTATTTAATATCTAGATGTTTTATGGGAATGTGGATCTTTCAGATCAATTTGAGAAGCAATGTTGATAGGTAAAACTTTATTTTTTTGTGTCACATAGCGTGGGGTGCTGGTCTTGACTTGGTCTTGGGTTCGGTGGTCTTGACTACAACTCTGCTACATGGCTCCTCGGTCGCATGTCCTCCCCCATCCACCTGTTGGTTTTCTTTAAAAATAAATGCCACTAGTGGCAAAAAAGTGAAGTTCATGCTATGTTAGTGTAACCCTGTCCATATGAGATGAGTCCTCGCTGTTCCCTGGACTCTGCGTTGTGTCTTAATGGTTTTTGTCGGAAGGAAACGAGACAGGAAACTGACACACACGGCGGTTGAAATCGTGGTTGGGACCGTTTATTCGGACCACCCGACAGCGCAGCGGCTTCGCCTTTAGAATTCGGAGCAAATACTGACCGTTGTACCACCAGCACACAGTAACGAACGCCAAGTACGGCGTTCTTCAAAGGACACACTTTACAACGTTCCACAACCCAAAGAGCTGATCCAACACTTTGGTGATATGCGCCACCACATTCAAGCACTGTCCTACATTAGGACAGGAGACAAGTTTCCATCCCTGAAATTATGATGCATAGAATCACATAACTAAGTCTAAACTATGTTACAGAGTGTAAACACAACATGCTTTATCTGTGGCATTGTTCATTAAAATGGCACATTTCTAATGTATTAAAATTAAATACGATCGGTTCACTTAATGATATTGTATTAGGGATTAGGTAATGCATTCAGCAAGTACTTTTACTTTTAATACTTAAGTATTTTTAAAAGCCAATACTTTTTTTACTTTTACTTAAGTACAAATGTTAATGTGGTAGTTTTACTTTTACTTGAGTACATTTTTGTCTGTGTATTTGTACTTTTACTTAAGTAAATTTTTTTAGTTCTTTCTCCGCCACTGTATTTGTTCATTGCCCCATCCAGTTGATGCTGTATGCGCCCTTCCACCACAATCACTAAAGGTTTGGACCTCAATGTTTCACCATTGAATTATCAATTTACCACTCACCATCTCCCCAGCTAAAGCCAGGTTTATCGTTGATACACTGAACCACAGCCCACTGTCCCCATCCTGGTGCGTTAGCCAAATATGCTGTTTTCACGTCTGGTTCTGCACCTCTAATATTTTGTAACTTGGCATGGATTGAGTTTGCGCGCCACCTTTCAATCCAGTTGGATGACTTGGAGTGTACTCAAGGTTCACCAAGGTAAACCGCGAGAATAAACGCCACACCTCTTGCTCTGCTCGTTCAACACAAACTTTCAAAAGCACGAGTATAACTCAGCCTTACTTTGGCCTCATCGCAGATTCCATGGGTCAGTCAATGGATGAGTCTGCTGCCAATCAAAGTACTTGTAGGCAACACCCAGTTTCGCCCAGCTTTTACCATTTCTGTGGTTTCAAAAAATGGGGAGGAACAGCGTAGGATCTGCAAATGAAGACAAATTTTACTGGAACCAGTTCTTCTGGAGAAGGGGCTATATCTTTACCCATATCTGAGTTGCTTCGCTTTTATTGTCCTTCTAGGTCTCTTGGATCAGCTGTTTAGCGTTTACTGGTTATCCCTCATACTAGACCCAAAACTAATGGGATAAACCTGCTGAATCTGTTGCACCTAGATGGTGGGATGACCTTTGTTAGCATTAGGTATAGGTCACCAAAGCATGCCTAAACTCAATATATAGAACTCGGCGAATGTTGCTAAGGAAGAGTTTCACCTACAAGGATCCATGTAATTAATTTCCAATGAGAAATTTCTTTCATTTTAATTTAAAATCTTCATCTAATGCTCAACAAAACCTCAATTATAAAGCAAAACATCTAAAGCTGTAATGATTTTTTTCCCATCATTCTGCAAACGGATGTATTTAAACCTATTCCTGAAGCACACAGTGATGATTAAAGCCAAGAGCTGATGGATTTGGATAAAGAATGGTTTTGGATGCTGTAGCAGTGCAGACGGATAATGAAGCCATTTCAGATTGGCAACACAGATCTCTAATGTAACACATTCCTCACAGCATCCTTCTGAAGTAAACATGTTACATTATTCATTTCAGGAACTTTTTTTTTATTCTTCAATGCTACAACAAAGAAATCTGTAGTGACACACAAGGGCACAAAGAAAATGTGTCAACGGGAACTTCTTTTGCATTTTGCCTGTAATGACATGAATTGGAAATGTTTGGAGATCAAAACTGAATTTTGACAATGAATTTAAGCTATGAGAATGAGTGCACAAATAAATGCATGTTAACATTTGAACAGTCTTTTTTAACTCCATGTTTTTAACAAAACCGCTAATTGTGGTGAATTCTGTAAAGATTATTCAAAATGGCTTTAGGCATTTTTATGCTAAGGTGCATCCCATTAAGTGTCTGCCATCATTACAGGTGATATCAGTGGATTGGGATCTGATGGAGTGATCTGACAGTCTGACCTTTGTTCAAAAAGTGTCAGCTGTCTTTCTGTCCGTACATCAGAAACAGCCTGACCTTCATTGGATGTCTGTCATCTCATCCGCAGAGCTCTGTGTCCAGCTCTTTTAATCTCAAAGTGTCCTTTCAAACATTAATCATAAAGGAGGGTCAAAACGAGTTATAAACGTACATATGAAGATATAAAAGTATTTCTCCTACAGATTTCTTCAACAAACATTGTCATTTTTGGAACAGGTTTCATGTCAAACATGTCATTTTCAGATGAAGTTAATATGCAGCTTTTGAAAGGATTACCTCATTTGAAAAAAAATAGCAATTGAATCCAACAGGTCCAATCAATTGTGATAATCAAAAAGAACTGAGTATGCAAGTGTCTCCTAATAATGGCTGTTTGTGCCGCCCTTGGCAGCAGCAACTTGTCTTTCATCCAACGACAGGAGGGTTTGTGAACATGAATCGCCTGTTTGAAGTCATGCCAAGAGAGCGGCAAAATATTTCACGGTGCGCTTTAAACCTTCTATCTGTAACTTTTATAATCAATATGTTTTTTTTGGTTTGTTTCTTGTTGTTTTACATATTTATTAAAATTTCATGACAAAGTAACTTGAAACAATCTAAAAAAAAAAAAGCTGAGCTCCCCTGCTTCCTCCCTGTGGTTCTACTGCTAGCTGCAGAAAAAAAACACAGCTCGGTCAAAAACAACCAATCAGACCCTGGATTGGTTGTTTCCAGGGTCTGATTGGTTGTAAAGAGAAGGGTCTTTACAACCCTTCTCTTTTAGTTGGAGAAGGGTCTTACAATCATGCTCATATACGCGCTGCTCACACCCTCACCCTTGCTTTCTGCTAGACTGTGGCTAGTTCCTCACAGTTGAGCATGCTGTGAATGCTCAGGCTGGTAACATGGCCTCTGACAGTGTTTTTTCTGTATCGGTAAGTTGGTTCTCCGCCATTAGCACATTGACTTGCTAATGGCTTTAGGCATTGAGAAGACAGAGCAGATTACATTTTTCACAAATGTTGTCTCATGTTATGTCTTTTACACAATTGTATTTAAAAAACAGTTTCATAAAAGTGGCATACTGCAGATATTACTAGGTCAATCCTCCACCTTAATTTTGTATGTTTTGATATGCACTTTAACTTAAAGTCATGAAATAATAGACAAGTAATCACTGATTCAAACTTTTCATGGGTACCATTGTCCCCATCGCACATGAATACAGGGTGTCTACAGATATTTTTCATCTTAAACTGCTTATCTGAAACATTTAATTGCATGGAAAACTGAAAATAGAAGAAACCTTAAGGAGGGACAATACTTTTCACATAACTGTTTTAGTTAAATAAATTTGTAACTCTCTTCACATCAAAAGGTCACTCAGTTGCTTTTGTTAAAGTCCGCTGTGTTTAAAGACACCAGGAAATTGTCAGATGGTCTAATTAAAGCGATTTCATGGTTGCCCCACTTTGCGGGGATTTTCAGTCTGAAATGCTCCAGTGTTCTTATGCAAACATCCAAAATGAAAAGCATATACTTGAAAAAATGTGTTTAATTCTGTTTCTCTCCCCTGAAGTCTAAAAGGCTTGCCTTAGGTAAACTGACGTGCCACCCTCTAGTGGAGCTGAACGTTAGCATTTATTCTTCATAATCACATGTGGTTAAAACCTAATTGGCAGAGGTAGGGAGGCATAAAGTGAAGGACAACAAAAGCTACTATGAATTTAATTGGATGAATGCTGGCAAAATAGATTGGTTGTGCCAGAAATGCATTAAAATTGAGGGGAAAATGTCAAGAAAATACAAGTTTAATCTTTGTTCCTAAAATCTGGACAAAGCTGAAAGTCTCCAAGGGGCCCTACTTTTTTCCTCTACAAGCATTAGATTTCAGGCTCTCTTCCCCTGCAATTAGAGTGTTACACATCAGTTAACCTGCATACATATTTATGTCCCAACACGGTGTAAATATGCAGCTTCTGTGCAGCAGAGAGGCGTCACACCCTGGAGCCACCACCCAAAATGAGGTAAACATCAAAGGTGCTTGAGGCTTATTGAAGATCTCCCAGCCAGTTGCTGGGTGAAACCTTCGTCTTCCTCTTCCAAACACACCAAGGCCTTTCTTAATGAAACCAAACTGCTCGATCCACAGTCCAGCTCTTTTAAAGGTATCCATGGAAGCCCTATGATGTTAATTCTGTCTAATACATCCAGCCTACGTCCCACTCCGTCTGCCATGGCACAAAGGTCTGAGCGTTCCCCGGACTGCCTTGGACGGATGCCAGGGAACAGAGTGGAATGAAAATAGCGTGGAGGGCAGCCGCTCACACATTCATGTTAATTATTTGTTTAATAAATATGCAATAACTACAGCTCCTGAGGCGACATCTGATTTTTCTCCAAGCTGTATGTCTCCACAAAAGGCAGAATGAGGCACATTATCTTCCACTGATGCTCGCCTGTTCAAGTTAAGTGTATTCTGAAACTAGCTGGAAGTTTCCATTTGTTAAAACATTTTTTTCTTTTGTTTTGTGAGATAGCACAATCCTGCTCATCCCCCCCTGATGTAGCACTGAGACACACTGATTCACACTTTCCCCGCGCCATTTGTCTGCTCCACAAATAACTCATTTTCTAATCACCAAAGTCTTTAATCACCCTGCCACTGCACAGATCGAGGGTTTTACATGGGTGATTATGAAAGTTGTTGAGCAAGAATTACTTTTAATCCTCATCTTCTATTCTACAGCACTGTTAAAACCACTGCCTGGTCTGTGATGGTGGACGATGACAATGAAAAAAATCATTGATCATCATCAGCGCATGTGAGAAGCAAATTCATCACATTTCTTAATTAATGGGATTGAATGTGATGAAGAAAACTAATTAATCTGTTATATGACTGAAAGGAAACATTCATATAGTGGCAAGTTTGAAAATGGGAAAAAAAAAACTCAAATCATCTCAATCTTTTTTGTATGCTCTGGATTCACAAAGCAGATTTCACCATGTACAACATGCCCATCAACCCCAGCGGATGTACGCAGTTCACCAAAAGCTGCTCTACAGAAAGTATGTTTAAATTCAAGTCTGTAAAACATCTGAAGAAATCTCTGAAGCACTGTACCTGCTCATTTTAAATAGATATAAATTGTCAAGCTTTATAGGAAATCTATTAACAATTGGTGCACCACCAATGGTGTCTATTTTGGGGATGGCGTGATGCTGGTGTTGACTCAGGACGATGTGGGTTGGTGGGAAGAACACTCCAAAGATCTTCTCAATCCCACCAGGATGAGATTCGCCCAGAGTTCCTTAAGGCTATGGATGTTGTAGGATTGTGTTGTTTGATGCGACTCAGCAATATTGTATGGATATCTGAGGCAGTTAAACCTGGATTGACAGACCAAGGTCGTGGTGTCCTATTTAAAAAATAAGAGACTGCAGAGTGTCTTCCTTACCAGGGAGGCTTAGAAACCTCCCTGGTAAGGAAGAAACATTACCTCTCTCGTAAGGTTTCTTCCTCCCTAACCTCCCTGGTAAGGTCTATTCATTAGCTCAAAAGGTAGATTGCGGTTGCGTCTGCAGCAAGGTATAGATTATTTACCATTTGCACAACAATCTTGATGGTTAAATTACCATAGAAAAGAAAATATTGTTTGAGGAAAATTAAAATGTTCACAATCTATGTACATTTTAGGCATTTTCTTAAAATTCTGCTCCAAATGTAGCTTCTTTTTATATAATGTTGAAAAGATTATTTTTTCTCTCAAATATGACTTCATCCATGTTTAACAAATGAATATTTAACTTTCATCTAAACTGCTATGTTACGCAACAGTCTTTAGATTTTGCAGAACTGGAAGAAATGCACCTAAAAATGTGTGTCACCCTCTGAAACTCACAATGCCTGCCTGGTTTATTTCTCAAAAATATATCCGGAAAGATTGTTTTCATATACCTTTGTAACTAAATATAAAATATGTTTTTCACCAGGTCCAATAAACTGAAACACAGGGATGAATTCTTGAAAGAAGTTTATTTTTAACTTCATATCAGAATCTAAACTCATCCAAGAACTGCAGGAGGTTTTCACCAGCAGATGTGATAGATTGAGCTTCAGAAATATCAATACAGCCTCTGAACTTTATACCCTGATTCAGAGGTCACATACTAATAACCTGAAGGACAGTGTTGGGCATGTCTGAGATGCTCTCAATATAGACTCTGCTAGGTAGCAAAGTCTCTCAGAACCTCCGAGTTGTATACACCCTCACAGACCACACTATCTTCAAATGAGCCCCTCTGTGGCTTTCAGTTTTTCTGCTGTCAAACTGCCGCGGGTATCTGTTTGCCCTCCTCCTTAGAAGATTCTACAACACAAACCTTCATCCAGCTCCGTGTCAAAGCTTGATCGAAGACAATTCGTAGAAGCTCGCACACTTTCTCTGAGGTTGTATTTCTTTTTCCTTTTTTTTTTTGGCAGTCCACCTCTTTTCAATAACTCCCTGCTTTTCTGTAAAGTTCAAACAACTTTAAACTGAACGCCTGGAGCACAAACTCATCTGGAGTCAGGCCAGATGAGAGGTGTAAGACTAAGGGAGCCGGGATAGGCGAAGACATGAAGACACGGCAAGGCAATCAGAGAGAAAAAGAGAAACTGTGTAACTTTTGTTCCATCTGTTTTTTAAGAGAGCGACTGATCTGGAACGTATTTTAGTCTTTATCTCTCTTTTTTCTCACTGTTAAAAAATAAAAATTGCCACTGCCAAAGAAACATGTAGTAGCTTTAAAACAAAGTGCAGTTATTGAGCTTGGTAAATAACTAGCCAGAAAAATTTGTTCCAGTTTAGTAAATGTTTCACAATGCGCAAATATCCCTGCCTACAAAGCATCAGTTACAGATAAGAACAGTATGTGTAAAGTTTTTGCATAAGGGAGCTTTGTATACTTAACTAATGCAGCGGTGATTTATGTTTTTATTCGATATTGGCCATTGTTTAGAATAAATAGAAATGTATGATATTTAAATGTTTGCATTACTAAAACTCTATTCAGATAAAAGAAACTTATGTGTTTGCACTCCAGTATGATTCTGTTCATTACATAGTACTCTGGTGGAGTGATATTATATTTTCAGGGAAATCTCCGGCCAATTTGGGAAGCAAAGTGCAACACGACACCTTTGCCTGGTTTCCACTGAACGTCGCTAGTCAGTGTGGTTCAGTTTGCTATTTTATGGTCCGGTGTACTCAGGAGAGCATTTCCACCATCAGGTGGACACTCACTGGGCATCAGGGTTAAACCCAAATGCGGCATCATACGACAAATGTGACATGCTAGCACTTCTCTCCCTTATAGCAAAGAGTTTAGTTTTTCTGTCCCCCAATCAATAAACTGCGTTGTGTGATAACTTAGCAGTACTGTTGCCTTATGAAGGGTACCCAAGAATGATGCGTTTGGTTGAATGAGCCGCTTTTACAATTAGAACAGAGAAAATAACATACAGAACTGAACTGGCTGCCTTACCAGTTCAGTTCTGTAATTGGTTTTCCACAGTGGAAAACCAATTAATAAAAGTTACTTAATAGGAAAATACTTGTTTTTTTAACTGGATTTAAACCAGGTGCAGTTACTTGGAGAGTTCTGGGTAGAACAGATTTATAGACAAAAGGTTTTTCTTTTTGTTTTATCTTAAATGTTAAATAGTTTTCAGTTTTGGCTTAATTACTGACAAACATTCCTTTTTTAAGTCTGTATACTCCAGTTAATAATTGATTACTAAATTAGTTGATTATGCCAATCAATTTGTCACAATTAATTCAATAAATTGCTTAATGTACTGCTGAATATGCATGTGAAAAATGTTGCCTAGTGATATAGCTATTGTTGTTAAATATAGTGCTGTAATTAAATGCAGCTATCAGATTCTGCATACTGGAGAATGCATGTTGTTATAAGTATCCTTATAATGATAATGAAAAAAAATTTGGATTGAATCATCCCCAATTAAAATCCTTATCCACTTCAAAGTGAAAGAGGAAGCTACAAAAAAACTGACAATTATAAATAAAAAGGGAGTAAAATGTGGAGTAAAATTAACAAGGAAAACAGAATGCAACCCTCAAAGTCTTTCTCATCTCTCCAGCTGTGACATGAAGCTTCATTATGGTCTGTGGTCAACAACTTCACAGGAAGAGCGATTATAGAAAAACAGAACAACCTTGGATAGCGTCTGACAAAAGGAAAACCACTGTGTGCCTGTTTGAAGCCAGGGAAAAAAGGTCAGGGCAGATGGAAAAACTAAATCACACAGTGGAGAAGACATTTTTTTTAAATTACAAAATGACACTTTGATGTCAATTAAAGCTGCAACAAGGAAATGAGACAGTCCTTGCTTTGGCATCTCTGGCTGGCTGAATAGACTCTGTGGGATCTATTTCTGTATTAGTCCTCAAGCAGAAATTTTCCTTCTAACTTGGCTAAAATAAAGATGTGAGCAATTAAAAAGTTTCAATTTGGGTTGGTTTACATAGTAGAACGAGTTTGGAAAATAGTGAAATCTAAACCTGTGTTGGCTCCATTTGAAAAAAATAATCATATAATATATTTCCCCCCTAATATCTTCTCTGTCAACTTTGGACAAATTAATTGGAAATTTTATAATGCATCATCAAAAAGACATCTGAATCATGCTTTAAACATTCTACATGCAGTGATTAACAAAAGTATTTACACAAACTTTTGTCATATTTCAACAACAAACTTCAGATAATTTTAGCAAGACTTGGTGAGAAAAAAAACTGGTTGTTAGCTTTGAAACTGAAGGAACATTTTAATTCAAAACATTTCACAACTTCAATAATTATGGCTTCCGTTTATAGTCACCCAAACATATCCAGTGCAACTATTCCATTCAGAAGTTGGCTTATTAGTGAAGACTTCATCTCAATGTAATTTTCTCTCATCATGAATGCAGCAGTGAAGGTCTTACAGAAAGTCAATAATTAGACTTGGTAAGTTTAATCGACTGTATCTGATGTT
The DNA here is from genome assembly GCF_904066995.2 of Poecilia reticulata. NCBI lineage: Eukaryota > Metazoa > Chordata > Actinopteri > Cyprinodontiformes > Poeciliidae > Poecilia > Poecilia reticulata. The sequence goes on from NC_088842.1 coordinate 5,290,253, forward strand.
CTGGTCAAATACAGTTTGGCTCTCAAAATAAAATAATTGAAAAAAAAAACAACTGTTGCACAAATATTGTAGAACCTTCTGCCAAGTTATACATCGTACTACGAATTAGTCTGACACCAAATCCAAATTAACCACGTGTGCTCAAATGACTAACTGTGGAAGGTTTTGATCAATTCTTTTGTAAGGCACTATTTATAGTTCTACAATATAATGCCAGTGATATTTTATTACTCTGTTTTGCTATGTTCCTTCACCGGCTCTGTTAATATTTCAAACCGTTGTGAAGAAGGAGCCTTGTCGTTTTTTTGTAGATTCCACCTTTGTCTTCATGTCACATTATGTTTAATACAACAAAGGTGAACTTAATAGGAAGAGATTACTATTCTACAGTTTATTTTGATTAAATGTACATTGCACTGACAACCCAGTTGCTTGTTCTAGTGTTTTCAATGTGTTGATTTCACTTTAAAAGCTTGAAAACTGTCAATTTTTTCCATTTTTAAATCGTGTCAGACATCAAATTCACTTCAAATTAGGTCCCATATTCATAAAGCAGAAGTAGAAAGTTAAATATTTATTTTCTGTACCAACGGGGGCTGCTAAACAGTGTGTTTTGATGAAAAGGGCTGTTCATTTAGCATGATTTAGTTAATTCGATTGATTACAGCATGGCCATTTCACAGTGGAAATCAATTTCAACATGGCGGGAACAAAAACAACCTATTCCGGAAAATCAGCAATGAATAATTTTAATTAAGCAGGAGCAATTATTTCATTTATTTGACTGACAGTCTCTCATTAAACCACACTTAAACCATTTCGTCTGTGCTAGCAAGAACGTTTTATTTTTTCCCCTTTCACAGTTGGTGACACAAGGCGGCGGGCCAATCTCACCGACAAACTGCACCTCAACCTTTTGCCTCTGCATGTCATTACGCCTGTGGACATGCAACACATTCACTTAGCCTAATTAAAGAATGACAAACTGTGCCATCACACAGCGTACTTCTCGTCAGCTAAAACCAGAGTCCTGAAGATACTTTTTTTCCAGAAGTGCTCAAAAATTCTAAATAGGAGCTTTTTTTCCCCACTCTTCAGCCCATTGTTTGTTTTTGCAGACTTGTAGCATCAGCTAATCCCCTTGCCTGCGTCAGTATGGGAATGAATCGAGAGACATTTCCGTCTGTTCCAAAAGCTGGATTACAGACTCCAGGAGATTATCCATGGAACAACTTTAACAGGAACAAAAAACAAAGCCATCACAATGGCTCTCAACGTGCGGTGATTAGATGTGGTCTTTTCATTTCGGACTATTAAACTCGTCTGGTTTACATGCTCAAATACTGGATCCCTGCGGTGAGGAATGAGGCCTAATCCTCAGAAAACAGCTCTAGATTGTTTCACATGGAAATCTCTGGATGATTTTTCATTTACAGTCTAATTTTATGGTCTCCTCTAAAAGACAGTTCAGTGTAAAACATGGACCTATTAAAAAAATGTGTTATTATGAGTTGTGGTGGGAGGTTAAACATGACTAGGCAGAGATTTTTACAAGTCATATTTTCAAGTCAAGACTAAATAACTAAAATTAAGATCAACTCACTGACTACTTACTAGCTAGCATGCCCACTGCAATGTCTTTATGCCTAATTTAACACACAACAACATTAAATCTAATATAACGGAGCTTTTAAAGAGAGGGTAGTATGTATTTTCAGGCATATAATGCCATTTTATAGCACAATTACAATAACTGTTACCTTCAGTTGTTATAAAATGTTGTGAATAACAAAACATGACTTAAAAGAAAATTTACTTTACAATTTAACACATTCTCTTTAAGAAGCACTTACTCTTTCCGACAGTCCATCTTCAGCGTGTCATCACAACAATGCTCCTTCATTAAGTCAAAGGCGTTAACTTTGCATAATATGCGCCACCTGTACACCACCTGTAATGGAACTATTTATTGTCTTTCAAAAAACAATGAAAATGTGTTAAAAGGGTGTATTATGTACAATTAACTTTGAGCTTTATATCATATTTTATCATACACTCAACACTCCTAACAATAGATGTAAATGGCATAAAGAGAACATCGTGATGATGTGCTGAAGGCGGAGTGTTGAAAAGAGCGGCAGCTTCTTAAAGAGACAGAGGCCCAATTTCTATCTCTTAAAATTTCAACATCAAATTTCTTTTCAGTCATGTTTTATATATACAGCACTCTTTTAGAACAACCGAAGGTAACAGTTACTTGGAGCTGTACCTGGTATTATTATGTAAATAATACCACCCCTTTAACACCTATGAATGTCAGATTTCTACCAGCAAGTGGTTTTATTTTGAAGAACCGAACATATGGGGTTACTTACACAGTAAGATGATGAGATAAGTAACTTAAGTTTATTTTGTTTAGAAATGGCTCATACATTAGCTTAGCTGATGTTTGGTCATAAATGGGAAGCTATGACATTATAACTTCATAGCATAACTTGCAATCTGGAAAGCACAAAAACCTAGCTCATCTGAAAAATGAAATAAAACCTTGTGACTGCCTATGTCAAGATAAAAGTTTTTCACTTCCTCACAAATAAAATAATTACTCTATGCTCCTCAAGGGAAAAGTTCTCCCATTAACCAGCTCTCATTAACCCAGTTCCACAACAACTACCATAAAGGCGCCAAGATGCCACTTTATCACAGAGTCTATTCAACTGTAATATCCATTCCCTTAAAAACTAGCCTCACATGCACCCCACATTGCTAAAAGCAGTGCCTGATCATTCCATTATCAATATTTGATGATGCACACTAATTAACCTTGAACTGTCTGTGAGCCGCAGACAAACGCTCCCTCGTGGCGCTGCCGCCGGGTCCGGCGGATGATTGACAGCATCTTAAGAGCCGCTTTTGACAGAAGGATCTTTCCCTTCTTCTCCAGAAAAGCTAAACATCACTCACTTTTATAGATGTGTGCAGTCTGAAACCTGGCCCGCGGACGCTCTCACAGCACAGAGAGTGTTTTGAGGGGAGGGTTGGGGGGTGAAGGGTCTCCTATTGAATAATAATGATTGGTGGCCGGCGGCTTTGTTTGCGAGCTGCAGCTTTATAGCCATCCTTGTAAATAAAACTGCGTGCATAATAAAAGAGCTGATACTGAAATGACATCTGGCTGTAAAACTCCTGCGGCATGCCGAGTTCAGGCACTTCATCTTCCATCCTTCATATCGGAGAGTTTCTTAAGAGGAAGAAGGGGGTAGGAGTCGCACAAAGTGGTGGCGTGGAGGTTTAAGTCCTCACTTTCAGAGATGAATAACACTTGGACGACCCCATCCCCCAAACCTTACTTCTCAGCCCTGCTGTCACACGACTGTCAGAAATGACAGAGAGGATACTTTGTTTCTGGATGACATGAGGGGAGGACAGGACAGGCGAGTGGCTCTGATCACATCACATCGCTGATTGCTGGGGAAGGCAGATAGGGATAAGAGTGAAGCCACGAGTCCCATTGATCACACAGATGCATCATGGGATAGTAAGAGCAGTTGGGAACAGAAAAGTGTTTTTATTTGATGTTAAAGACATGCGGGATGGCATTTCCTGTAGACAGCATAAAAGAAGCCATGATATACAGCTGTGGAAAAATTAAGAGATCACTACAAAATTATCAGTTTCTCTGATTTTAGTTTTTATGGGTATATTTTTGAGTAAAATTAAAATTGTTCTTTTATTCTATGAACAACTGACAACATGTATCCGAAATTCCAAGGAAAAATGTTAGTATTTGCAGAAAATGAGAAATGGTCAAAATCATGTAAAAGACACAGTGCCTTCAGACCTCAAATAATGCAAAGAAAACAAATTCATATTCATTTAGAAGCAACAATACTAATGTTTGAACTCAAAGAGTACAGAAGTCAATATTTGATGGAGTAACCATGATGTTGTCATCCAAGAAAACTTGTGGTGTCTTAGGTAACACCACAAGTTGTTCGCAAGCTCTGCTAATCCACCTCAACTGCTTTTAAATCTCTGTCTGGTTAGAAAGCCAGGCAGAGAGATGTTGGAGTCTGGGTTATGATCTTTATGCTTTATGATCAAACTTCCTTCTTCTCACTGTGCTCTTTGGTTTCATCAGGGACCAAGCAGTAAGGCTCAAGGACAAAAATATAAACTGATAAGGCTTCTGCATATTGGTGTTCCCGCTAAATCCTGAATATGCCCAATTTGGGTTGTCTTGGCATTTTTTATCGCAGCCTGTGAGTTTTTCCCTGACTGGGAACAAGAATACAACCTGCTGAATGTGACAGGTAGCCAATCAGAAAGCGTGGTGACGTAAGAACAGAGGGGAACCAAACAGCTGACATATCGCGCAACTGAGAGTCCGGTGGACATCGGAGATGATATGTGGAAATGTTTATTATTAAATCTAAAGGTCATTATTATGTTTATTCAGTCAAAAATGTTAACTATGAAAAAACACAGTCACCTCAAAATCATAGTGCAGCAAATAGAGCGGCTGCTCCCGCCGTCTTTTATCCACCGCCTTTTCTTTTTGTTACGTCTTTTATCTCTTAAAATGACTCCACAAACTATCACTATTGCTTCTACATCGTCATCCGTGTTTGGTTATTCTAAATTCCCGCTATGTTGGGGTTTTTTCTGAATTATCCTCTGGAATCGGGATGTTCGTGAGTGGAATCGGTTCGTGTTGCTCCTGCCTTGGACACACGAACCGATCGAACCTGTTGGACTTTTATCAGCTCTGTGGTCACAGAGGTTTGGAGAATCAGCCGACAATTCTTAAATTTTGCTGTCTAAACCAGACTTAAGACTCACAAGCTCTACTCATCTCCTCTCGACCACTACCCAAACGCTCTGACTGTGGTCGCTATGGTAATGTTTATATATCCCTTCAAAATAAGATACAGATGCGCCACAAAAACTAACATTTTACTTGAAAACTTTAACTCACAATAATGACAGCTGATTGGCATCTCAAAAGCTCAAATAATACCTGAACTATGACCAAACAACAACAAAAAATATAAGCCTGGATAAAAGCACTCAACAATGTAAAATCAAATGTATAATCAATTAGCATGATAAATCTGAAATGTACACTTTGACAAACCCTAAACACAGTGCCAGTGCTGTATTTGTTAGTAGAAGGTTTGAATATTGGCAACCAGACACCCAGATTCTTTTCATGGTCGTAAGATGTTTACATACTAGTTCTGCTTGGTGTGAAAAATTACTGCAAAGTGGCTGAGCACCCAAACAACATGATTAATGTCATCCCCAACCTCATCCATTGAGTCAGTGAAGGTGCAGAAAAGAGAACAGAACATTCCTGGCCAGAAGAGCACAGAGGAAGGGGAGCAGCATTTCTAAAAGCCCTGAACCTTTTCCAATAACACTGAATTTATGTGACCTTTTCTAGTCGGCATACGGTTTGCTGAATTCTCCCACAGATTAAGTACAAAATCATTAAAATTGTCATGCTGGCAGGCAGACTGGACACACTGGAACAAGAGCCAAATGTTATAGTGCCTTATAGAGTGTGAAAGGTTAACGGAGAAACGAGAGTAGGGAGAGGGAGCCGAGCCAGAAAACAAAATGAGAAGTCCCACTCGCTGCAGTTTATCCACACTCTTTTGGAGCTAGTGGTTATCATAGAGAATTAAATGGACATTAACAAACTCATCTTTATTACCAGCAACCAAGATGATAAGGAGCTACAGATATACAACTCTAGAGAAAATGAAGAGTCCACTGCACTGAACACCTGGTTATTCCACCAAATATTGATTTCTGAACTTTTCCTGAGTTAAAACATTAATATTTTTGTTTCTAAACTAATATAAACTTGAACTGCATCTATTTCATTATTTTTGACCATTTCTCATTTTCTGCAAATAAATACAAAATTTTTGCTTGTCAGTTGTTCATAGAATAAAAGAACAATGTTCATTTTACTCAAAAAATAAGCCTATGAAAAGTCAAATAAGAGAAACTGATCATTTTAAGTGATCTCAATTTTTCCAGAGCTGTAGAATACATTACAAAAGCATTCATACACCTCAAATTTCTCCTTTTGTCTCATTACAACCACAAATTTCAATGTATTTTAGTGAAATATAGACCAATACAAAGTAACGATTTATGTTATGTAGAATTCTGAAAACAGCTGTACTTATACATTTAATGTGTATTGTTTTCTGTCCTCTCAATAATTCCCCACTGGTGTATGTGGGGCTATTATATAAAAAAACAAGTAATACAAATAAAAAGTGTGAAAAAGTTTAAGGATGGAAATACTTTTGCAAGGCAGTCCAAGTAAACAGAAGTTATAGATGCACAACATGTTGTTGTACATGGAAGACATTTTCCTGCCCTTATCTTCCAGACCTTCTTTTCAACATAAAAATGTTCCATACTTGTGATTTTAGAGCCTGCTCTGCATGCAATGAAGTTAGTAAGAAGGTCCAGATGGTGGCCATTAGCAGGAGCCGTGGAATTACCCAGCGCAACTACCCATGTTACATGTCCAATAATTGATATAGATGTTTAATAATCTTTACAGTCTCCCTGGTGCTCAGGAATATGGACCTGGAATTCTCCTCTAATTTTCAGATTAAAATGCATGTCAAAGTATCAACCTGTGATCTGTAGAGGTGTAAAATACCTCAATTAGCCTACAGACGAAGGGTTACTTCCTGAGAGCTGATCCCATCAGCCCAGGTACCATGATGAGTGATTCCCTCTGTGGCAACACTGAGCTCCATCTGTATGAAATGGGCATGGTGGAAAACTATATTATGGTTTTACAATGTAACCAAAATGACTAAAGAGTGTCATCCATCATTGTTACTATGGTTACAGTTTCAAAGACAGACGGCAAGCACTGACCAGCATGAGTGTAAAGCAGCAGACTGCAGGCTTGTTACCAGAGCAGATGGTTGGACTAAACTACCCACACCAGCTTGTTTTTACTCCCAATGTTACTCAATAAAGACCAGAATGGCGAGAAGGTGTAATAATCTGTGCAATAACCATAATCACATTTACTTTAAAAATTCTGATAAACTTAGACTACATTCAGACAGCAGGCAAATGTGACCCAAATCCAATTTTTTCTTTCCCCAGATGCGACCTGGATCACACTTTCACAGCATTCTTAACAGCCCAATTCTGATCTTTTCACCCACCAAAAAAAATCGGATTTGTGACACTTTAAAACGGTTTTGTCGCATTTTTTTTTTTTTACAGCACTAACGCAACTCGTGCCTCACAATTCTGATCCAGAAGAAGTGACATTCAGTAAATGCGGAAACAAACTGTGGCTAAAAATTCTAATCCTGAAAATTCTGAAATGCTCCCCAAAAAGTTGTTGCTTTTACTTGTGCGTTTTTATTAGCTTCTTTTGCCTTACGATTTTGTGATGATACTGTCGACTCCCGTTGCTGAATAACTTTAAAATCAATTCATAGGCAGAAGTATCCATTATTTACTTAAACAATGTGCTGCTGTGTGACGTCTGCGTTATTCTGTGTATGTAGGTTGCTTTGGGATCGTAAACTGTTCACATAAAAGTCTCATTGCAGCCACATTTAATTAGCCCTCTATGGGACATGGAGGATTTTTTTTCTTTTGCAATCCCTCGCAATACTTTGCATTACCTCACAATAAGTACTGAACTTATTGCGTTTATTTAATACTGAACATCTTTCTTACGGTGCCCTTGGTACTTTCTGCTATAAGGTTTTCGTAAGAGTTTTACATGTATGTTAATGCCTTGTTTGTGAGATGTCTGAAGTTTTAAATATTTTGCTTGAGGGTAGAAATGCATCACAGACCTATGTGCAGAATATTAAAGCATTAACAGGTCAAACATGGGCTTTTCATCTCCCTTCTAGACATAAGCAAACTTTCCGTAAGAAAAAAAAAAAAATGTATATATATATATATATATATATATATATATTTGAACTATTATTTTCATGGGGCAAGTCATCTGACAGTTTTGATTGTGTCTTTTTTGTGTTGGTAGTCTGAATGGTTAATAAAGGGTCATTTTCATATGCAGTTCCATCTCTACAATTGCAGTAAGCAATATACACTTATTGGGGGGGAATGCAAAAGAAAAAGAAATTTGCCAAGGGCTCCGTAAATTGGTAGCATTACCAATCATGCCAAAAAAAAAAAAGTCTAATTTTTGCAGAAAATTGGAAGTATTGAGTACTAAGACAACAGGTCTTTAGAATAAGTCTTGGTGCTTTTTCTAAATTTTGCTAAAGTTTTGTTCCATCCATCCAGCCATTTTCTTTACACCCTTGTCCCTCAGTGGGGTCTGGAGGGTTGCTGGTGCCGATCTCCAGCTAACGTTCCGGGCGAGACTAAAGTCTTTGTTTCAAAATCAAAATAAATATGTTCGAGATCATATAATTAGAGCCAGGGAATAATTTTAACAGTAGCATGAATATGTTTTTCTGTGAAATAAATGCAATTTTATAATTTTTGTTTTAAATATGTGTGAATAATGTGACACCGTGCTAAATTTACTGACATAGTAAGAATCAAGCCAAGCCTATTTGCATCACAGTAGACATTTTCCTCCAAGATCAACAGACTAACCTCCCACTTAATTTGTGTATAAATTCCAGCAAAATTGAACACAAAGCTCCAGAAAAATTAACTATGAAATGAGCTTTTTATTGTTGAATTGTTGTAACTGCTGACCTATATACTTTTTTTTTAATAACTTCCCAATTGGAGTGCTGTTTGCTCAGGCATTCAAATTATATTCATTATGAATACTGCAGACCAGCTGCAGTATTTTAATATTCACCACAAATACATGAACTTTTAAACAGCCCAAACTTGAAGCAAATGACTCGAGCAGTTGCAAAAACAACCAATATGCAACAAGCATGGCTCACTTTTATATGCTTACAACATTAAGCTCCATTATAGCTAAACCATATGAAGCTGGGATTAACAGAGCACACTGACCTTCAAATAAAAGGGGTTCTTTATTCCCAAAAAGAATAATTTTTTCTGAGTTGGAAAAATGAATATAAAGTTCAAGATATGAAGCAAAAATAGTTTTTTGTTACGTGAACGAACCGTATAAAAGTAGCATAAAGTTCCAAACTAACAGCAAAATGGTGCGTTAGCAGCACTATTAGCACTCAGCACAGACGTAACAACGCAGCTTTAGAGAAAACAGAAATATATAAGGTAAAACTGCAGACTGTAGCTGAAACTCTAACAGAGTCAAAACATTTCTGAAGAAGCAGTCCATTCAATAATGTGCAACAGTTTTAAAACGTGCTACAAACAAAAATATAAAAATTTTATCAAAATGGAGCGTTAAATGCTAATGATAGACTAGAGCTAAAGCAAACTAACAAATAGCAGCAAAACTGAAGTTCCACACCTGGCAAGTCTCCCATTTTGGCCCAGAAAGTACTGTTCTTTACCCGCCTTTCCCGCCGTGCTCCTATATTAGTATTGTCCCATAAATATCTCATATCTCTAGTACATTTTGCTTTTATAGGAAAACTACTACGAGTTAAAAAAAAAAAAAAAGAAAGAAAAACATTTATGTTTAGTGGAAGGTTTTCAAACTTTCATTTTGGGCCATGTCAAGATTGCATTTCACGAATGTCCTCAAAGTTGAGGCAGAATCTTCTGATAAAACCATCCATCAACAAACTGTAAATATTAATAAATAGCTGGCTCTGCATTCAGTGAGTACATATTGAAATTCAACATCTTTTCAGAATGATGTATGTTTTTATTTGATTGATAAAATGAACTAACTAACACAAAGTATGCTTGAACTTTTAGTGGGCCAGATTTGGCCCCCGGGGCCTTCAGTTTTGACAGGGCTTACATAAAATGTCATTTTTATTCCCAACATGTGGCTTAAAGATTACTCATCACATTTGGATACAAAAACATGCCACATACAATTACTCTAACCATCCATCCATTTTCTGTCACCCTTGTCCCTCAGTGGGGTCGGGAGGGTTGCTGGTGCCCATCTCCAGCTAACGTTCCGGGCGAGAGGCGGGGTACACCCTGGACAGGTCGCCAGTCTGTCGCAGGGCACAATTACTCTAACATTTAGCATATTTTAAACTCAAATCAGAGTGCAATACTCCTGCCAGACGCAGAGATGAAATGCTTCCCTGGCAGATGTTAGCTCACCTCTCCCACTGTTAGCCATCACTTATGTCTGTTCTCGCCTTACTGTGGTTTGTATGTCCCATCTGTTTACAATTATTTTTGGGGGATGTTTTGTCCGAGTCTTTTGGCAAACTATTCTGCATTCCACGCCACCATTGTTTTCATAATCATCTTTTTACTGGGCTATAATTTCAATACTTAAATGACAGCCAAATCAACCATCTGGAGCCTTGTTTACATTCACATTTCTTTACGTACAGTTGCATAAAACATTTTCTTGCTTTAGTTTTGATGAGGTGGCCTCAACTTCTACTATGCTTAATCTTTCAGTAAAAAGGCCGTGTAAAATACATATATAGGCGGTTTGTTGAAGCTAAATGAGTTACATTGCCACAAGTTTCTTATCTGATACATGTGCAGCTCTCAAGGAAAGCTTAAAATCCAGTGATTCTGCATACTGCTGATCTATTGAGGACAAGGCACTATTAATCCTAACTGAACCTGTCGAGATAAAGCGGAGCTCTGGTGGATTGTGCCGTTAGCTCCCAAAACTAGAAATGAATTCAAACACCAGTGATTAATCCCCTTGAATCTATCTCTGCATTACTCGGTGAGCCAGTTTATGCAGCTCTCTGCCGTCAGTGCGCTCAATGCTCTGCTGTCTTCGATTTACTGGGAACATAAAAATACATTTTATCTTCCAGTGTCTGTGAGCAAACACTGAATGCCAAGATAATGCCGTCTTCTAAGTGTTTATTGCACCTGTTCTGAATGGCAACACTCAATGATGCTGGTAGAATAATGTTTTCAAATGTTACTTCCTCAAAGATTTTCAAGGTTATAAACATCATCGGTGATAATATAGAATCCAACTTTTCGGTGACAGACTGCTGTTTTTACTCAAGTTGTTAGATTCAGTTGAAGATATTCAGTTGTCATGTAGAACATTGATTTGTTAGAAAATTCCAGAGATTTCAATCACTCAAGGCAATAAATCCTTTCTTAGACTTTTACAATAAGCTGCAACATCATATTCTGAAAGTAAAAAAATATCTATCTGAATTCTGCAATTTCAGGAGACTCATCTAAAAACACATAACTGCCTATTGTCATAGTTCAACATCTTTTCAGAATGATGTAATTTGGCAGCATGTTTTGATTGATTGATAAAATGATATTTAAGCACACAAAGTATGCTTGTACTTTTAGTAGGTATATTTGCATCCCCTGTGCAAATATACCTTATTTGCACAGGTGATGCACACTTTTGTAAACAGTGGAAACCTTAGGCTGCATTCACATTGCAACCTGAAGTGACTCAATTCCGTTTTTTTGCCAAATCTGATTTTTTTTGCAGGGGTTGTTCACACTTTCAAACATATGCAACCTGTATGTGTTCTCCAGTGTTGACAAGCAACAATTCTAGTGCCCAGACACGACTGTCTAAACTAGTCAGTAGTTACACAGAATCATAAACAGAAAACACATTTGAGAGATTTGTTGAGAAAGAAAAACAATATCCTAGGCATTAAGCAAAGCACTTTCCAATCCAAAATCTGAAAATACAAAGAACAACTAAATCTGTCAAGACATGTTAGTTCACTTAAACTTCCAGGTTAATCAGAGAAGCAACCAAGAGACCATAAATTCAGAAGACATGGAGATAAGTTGATGGGACACCTACTCATCATGCAGTCTACGGTAAATATGTGGATGAATGTAGCTAAATACAAGTCAACCCTAAAAAACCCTGTTTGAGATGAGAAAAAACATTTGAGACTGGGGTGGAGGTATTCCTTCCAGCAGAACAATGACTCTAAGCTACTATTTTTCTCAGTTGTCACATTTGCAAATGCAAAAAGCAGGAAATCAGAACTACAGTGTCACAGAAAATAAAAAACAGTATATTATAACACCTTAGGTTCACATCTTCACATATGTGCCTTTTGAACCCATCTACTTATGAAAGACAAGTATAGTGATTTGAATCTTTCAACAATTAACACCATCAACCCTTCTGTATATGTAGGATGTTGTTACCTTGAAGTTTCTCCGTTCTGTAAATACCCACGTGTTGTACGTGCTGTAGTGCATTAAGTCTTGGACTTTGCATGTAATCTCTTAATTTAAAAATGATCTGTGTGTGTGTGTTTTAATTGTGTGTCAGGAAATAAAGGAGATTCCGAACCCTTTCTATACCAGTGATCAAAGTGGCGACAGTAGTGAGTTATGGTGGCCCTCAGGCAAGGATGAGTCCTCTTTGTTCTGCCCTTCTCCATCTGAATCAGTACTCCTCAACCTGGATACTTCTTCCAGTCAAAGACTCCATCAACAGCCTGCCAATCTGCAGACAGAGGCCCCTCTATCACTCTCTGTGTGGCTGAAATGGGATCGGTTTGTTCAGGGTGAAGGGGCCTCATGGGCAATGATGGGATACAGCAGCCAGGCTGTCTTCAGAAACAAATGACTCGAAGCACACCTCATTTTCCTGTTTTTTTAGGATTATTGAGATTTCTTATTCAGACAGCAGCCATCAGTCACAGTCAGCGCTGAATACATTCTCTCTTCATGTGTCAGTGTTAAAAGAAAAAAAAAACATTTGTTCCATTGTAACTATTCTGATGATTATACGAAAGAAAAAACACTTTGAAGATAAGCTAGTCTTGATAACGGCAAATATACTACTGAAGTCTAAATCTAGAGAAAGATCTGTGATAAAATGTATTATGCGCCACTTTTTACTTAGATTTGGCAGATGTCAATTGGATTGTTGATACAAAAGTTGATTTGTTTGGAAAGTGCCCGTTTTCATCTGGCGTTCATTTGCCTAGAAAGTCTGATTCGTTTGGGGAGGTGTGAATATCAAACTGATGCAGACCAAAAATGCTAACTCTGGTCCATCTAAAAACCTAAGTCTAAGGGATTTGTGAATGCGAAGCATAATGGAGACCACTTCAAAAGCAGCAAGCTGGCTGCAGTGCAGGGCATTGAGGGTAAATTCAGAAAAAATGGCTCATGGTTATTTGTAAAAGACAAGGAGAAACCCTACAAAAATCTGCCGTCATCCATTTTTGTTTATGTTTGGTTATTAAGGAAGTTGTTCTCATGTCCTTTTCAGATGTTTTTATGTCATTTCCATCAGTATTTCTGGTGCAGACCAGATGAGGGGAAGATGTTTTTCAATCTGAACCACTCTAGTAAGTTTACCTCTGAATGGTTCCAAAGTAAAACAAGAAACAGTGGTGGTTACAGCTAATCGCTTACTAGCGATTGGACCTCTCGGTACCTCCAGCTTTCTTGGAGGTACCGAGATCCAGAAGGAAACTCAGAGGGGACAGGGCTTTCTCTGTCATGGGTCCTAAGTTATGGAATGACTTGCCTTTGCAGGTTAGAGAGGCCCCTTCACTGTCCACTTTTAAAGCTCGTCTTAAAACTAGAGGTGTGCCGATCAATCGGTCACCGATCATAATCGGCCGATTTTTGTGAAAAAGTGCCTGATCGGTGATCGGCGATCATTGGCTCTTGTTGCCGATACCGATCACCTGCATCTCATTTCGCAGCCTGCCTGTGCAGCTGGTCTCCTCTTTCCTTCACACTGCGCAAACGCGCAGCAACAAATCCTAAGCGATGTGGAACTATAACGCACTGAGTAATTGGGAAAGTTTGCGTGTTGCGGCAGAAAATTGAAGCACGTCAAAATGCATCAGCACAACGAAGCTAATACGACATAAAAACAATACCATACTTGACAGAGTTTGGCTACATCGAGGCTCACTGCAGTAAAAAGACATATGGAGGATCAGATAGCAGGTAAAGCAGCGCACAGTTACAAACACTCACCCAGATTAGCATGACGGTCAGAAAGCTAAACAAATAACCCGCAAAATTATTTATCAGCCCAAGACTTATCAAAAGTCTTCGAGCTGCGATGTAAGACGCTGGTTCTGTTCTCGCTGTTGAATCGCTGCTACGCGCTACAGGTAGTAATATTTGACAGACGGAGCGCCGCTTCTGCTCCACCTGGTAGTGACTCTCACACCGAACCTCTGTTTAAAGCTGCAGCATCTAACTTAAAAAAATACATTTTACATACGTATTAAAACTTTCGCTGTCCTAACATGAGACAGATAATCTCTAAAAAAAATAATCGATCTCCTCCCTGTTCTGCATAATTACTCTGCTTAGTCAGAAACAGCCAATCAGAACTAGCAGTAATCAGCTAGCCGCCATGCTATCAGGAAGTTTTCATTCAGTAACTCTGGATTGTTTATTGTAATGGATCCTGTATTTGCCTTTGAATGTTAAGTTTTATACTTGAATTTTTTTGGCAATGTTGAGAGGTTTTATTTTGGCTCTTTGCATTATTTAACCTCTTCTGGGCCTTCATATGTTATCAATCTGTTAAATATAGTATTACCGATAGCAGTACAATTTGCAGAATGCCTGTTTTGTTTAGTTTTCTTCTTGGAAAAAGTTATTAAAAACAAGTTTTTGTCTAAATTAAGGTTAATTCATGGTTCCTTTTTCCACATAATGTAACCAGTAGTGTTTATGATAAAAACATAATAATAATAATTATGTGATCGGTATCGGTGATCGGCCCTCATGGGTGATCGGTATCGGTATCGGCAGGAAAAAACCTGATCTCTACTTAAAACCCATCTATTTTATTTGGCTTTCAACTCCAGCAGGATCTAGTTTTAAATTGTATGTTTGTTTGTTTTTAAACTGTAAGAGTATTTTTTTTGTTTGTTTTACTTTTTTGTTATGTTGTGTTTTAATGTACAGCACTTTGTATCAACTATGGTTGTTTTAAAGTGCTTTATAAATAAAGTTGGTATGGTATGGTATGGTATTAGTTTGAGGGAGGCAGATACTTTTTCACATAGGGCCAGGTTGGTTAGTGTTTTTCCCCTCTAAAGTATTCCCTCTAATAATCTTTGTTTAATATTAAAATTTGGTAATCTGAAACAATTATGAGTGACAAGAAAGCAAAAGCAAATCTATGAGAGGACAAATACGTTTCATAGACTGTATGCCATCATTACTGTTTTGGAAAGATTTCATCCTCCTACATGTTACAGGGACTGGGGATTCCCTCAGTCCCTGTAACAGTATGTTTTAAGTCTGGCAGGCCAACAGGGTTTACTTGCCCCCCCATAGTGGACACATTGAACTGGGAATGAGGAGATGAGCACCAATTGCACCGTCCTGTACGCAGTTATTTAAAAAATTATGATGCCTCCGAATTTTTTGCAACGTTTAGCATTTTTTAATATAAAAATTCTGTTAATCACTGATGGTCTGCACTAGCACCCTTACAAAATACTGAAAATTTTCTGTGAGAAACCCTGAATATACTTATTTTCATTGCTTGATTTATTCTTTGAATGGTTGCAGAGTCATATATGCCACCATTTTCCAAGCAAAAAGGAATCATCAAGATTTTTCCCTCAAAATAAGAGGGACAGCTTCTAAGCCCGACAGCTTCTCAGTCTGTCGGGCTTAACAATTTTCTACTGAAACAAAGACTCACAGTGACGGTGCCCTCAGCTACCTGTTGACACGCTCATTTTTCTGGGTGAAGATGTAAAACCCGCTTTTGTTTACTCAATTACCAAAGCCACAAATGGCACTCTTAAACTAAAATGTGTGACATTAATTGCCATTTAAGAGGTCTTTTTTTTCTCCTGCTAAACTGTTAAGATTGCTTACATTCCCTTTAACAAGATTGGTAGTTTAGAGATGAAGACTTGATCCCAACAAGACGCTGCTGAGAGAGAAAAGGGCGCAATTAGTTTCCAGATCAATTGGGATAGGATGGGAAGAGAGGAGGGGCCAAATCAATACGGTGATTATGCATGAAAACGTCATCTGCTTACACAGAGATCAAAGCGTCGATGATCTGAGCTGGAGCGACTCGGGTTCTAGCCATACGTGATCTATACGCCACGTGGGGGAGAGGAGAAACCAGACAGATGAATATAGGGATGAATTACAGAAATGTAAACGGAGACACGATATTCTTACCCCAGGGCCTACCAAATTATGTTGCTTTTATTATCTCATTTTTAATCAATAATGTGGAAATTTTCTGATGAAGCACTTGGGTGTCCTCTGGGAATTTCAGAATTGAATAGCAAACAGAAAGAAAAAAAAAAAAAAAAGAAGTGGTGGTCTGCTTTTAAACCACTCTTTGTTAATGAGAGCCGCAATGTCTGCTTGGTAAAGATGCCAAAAACCTGACATATCTGAACAATTAGGGAAGAGTCGGAGTTGGAAAGCCACACAAGTCTAACATTCACACTTGCTGCCACAGAAAAGAGCAAGCAATCAAAGACAGTCACACAAATTCAAATATTTATGATTTCGAGAAAGCGTGAACCCTCCTTTCTTCTCCTTTGAGGTCAAGAGGATTAAGATCAAATCTGGGCACGGAACGATAAGCGAGTATGCGCAAAGAGATGACGTCCTCCACTAGCTTTTACAGACCGCTACAAAAATTCATTCCAAGCATCCAGAACGGGGGGCTATCTGAAATCGAGAAAATCTCGCTGTGAATTATGGATGCTGCCTGAACGGGACATGTTGTTGTGTCGCTTTACAGAGAATAGGTAGCAGTAGACTGATAAAGTAAGTAAGATGAAAGAGCAGGCACACCTGGCAGGTCTGCTCACTAACATCTTTGATCCGCCGAGGCAAACATCAAAGGGCCCCATCGGTAGCTTTGTGCGGACGCCAGGCGGGGAGGCAGTCGCAGCTATAAGCACCAATCTGCAGCGCAAAGTGCAATTCAACAAGAGCGGCGGCTTAGGAAAGATGGGCTATTTTTCCCACAGGCTGAAATTACAACAATTGTACAAAGCCCCTCGATAACAGAGGTAAGTCTGATGTGATCAATTCGAGGACAAGAGTGAAGAAATTTCAGAGCAATTACTGTCACAGGAAATGTTTTCGGAACCAGAAAATACCAATAAAAAGTGTGAAAAGTATCTACAATTTCCTGCGAATCTGTAAAAGTGTTGTTTTTTTTTTCCCCCATTTGTTTTATCTTTAAATGGATTTTGCAAAACTGAGAACTAATCACACATCTAAAAGACTGGTTTTGGTTTTAGATTTGATTTGACAGTCAGGCTGCATAAAAAAAACGAGCCACAAAGTCCACAAACCAGATTATTACATGTTTTTTGTCTGGCACAACAGTAAGTTGTGCCAGACAAAAATATCAAATGTTTTTTCTCCCTAATTTTCACATTTTTATAATTTACAACCTTTAAAAAGTGTGATTGTGTGTACCGTATTTTCCGCACTATAAGGTAGGTAACCCTAGTCGAAGCACCCCAGATGAATATCTAAAGCCAATTTCTTGACATAAAGAATGTCAACAAAACAGTCCGACTCGGGTCGGCGAGGAGAGCCTTCTGCGACTCGGCTGGGGCGTGGCCGGACGATGGTCACCCTTCTCCGTTCGCGCACAGCATATTGGTGGAGAACGTGATGCTAAATGTCCTGCAGACGACCTGATTATCAGGTCGGTAGGTACTGTAGATAGGTCAGTCAAACTTTATTAACAAACCAGCGTTCTCACAACTATCCCAGCGCTACTTCTTCTTCTATGGGCGAAAATGAAGTCGGCGGCTGCTTACCGTAGTTGCTAGACCTGTTGTGGCTCAATATTGGTCCATATATAAGACGCACTGGATTATAAGGCGCACTGTTGGCTTTTGAGGAAATTGAAGGTTTTTAGGTGCGTCTTATAGTGCGGAAAATACAGTACCAATACGGTACATAAACATTTTACTGTTGCAAAGGTTTCCTTTATAATTATCAGTATGTCTAATTTTAAGTAATGCCCTTTGTGTTATTCACTAGGAATGGAAGAGAACATGTTACTTTGAAAATGAGCAAGATGTGTATTCAATTATACAGCCAGAGTAAAAAAGAACATTTAATGTCGTTTTTTCTCCAAGTTTTCAAAATTTTTGACAAGTTGGTTATGCATTTTTGTCCAAACTAGCCAAATTAACACCCTGAACCTTTTTTTTGTTTTCCTCTGGAAGATGCCACTTTTGTTCACCTAGAGAAACTTCTTTGCTAAATTTAACTGGAATTGACAATATCTGAACATTCATTTTCTTGTCCTGCCGAAAATACCCGTCTACTTTTGCTCTGATCTCAAACATTCTAGGGCTGTTTTAAAACAGTAATTCTTTTAACTGAGTAATCTATCAATTATTCTGTTGATCAAGTAATCAAATAAAAGATTTTCCCATCCTGTAGGTGCTTCTTAAGCTAGTAAAAGACATGAAAGAAAAAATGCGAGTATGAAAGAAAAAATGCGAGCACATAACATCTTAATTAAAAAAAACATTTTATTGCGTAAAATGAAATGCGATTCAAGCATCACTTAGTCTCTAATTTGAAGTATGTAAGAACTTGTATATTTGACTATATTTGACTCACAGACTATAACTTGACTTCAAGTAAGGCTAAGGCAGCAGTGTAGTAAGAAATACTGACTGCTAACCCCTGTAGGTGGGATTTAGCAGTCACAATGTTTGACCATCTGACCCTACAGTCTTTGCCAAAAGTCAGGAGTGATGAAAGCGATGTCGGCGTATTTGATATTTGATTTGAACCAAAACAAGGCGCATCTAAAAATCAATGTGTGGACATTACTGTTCACCGCAAATTTGTTGTGGTGCAGAAGTAGCCTCTTTGTGCAATGAGCAGTGTTTGTGCATGGAACAGATGTGGCTTATCAAAAAAATACGACTAAACGAATGAACAAATTAAATCACGTACTGAACAGAATGACATGTTTTACAAGAAAAGCACACATTTTTACAACTGCAGCTCTCTTATGAAATTTTAATTAGCTCGAAGATGTTTTGCAAAAAAAAACAAAAACAAAACGCCAAATAAAGCATAACAGTACAGTTGTTTAAACATGACTATAATCATATGATTCATTTACGCACTAAAAGAAGCAGCAGCAAAAGATAAAATTAATCATTTAATTTACTCATTCAATTCTGATCAACTTTTAGGTGGTTTGCGTTGCTCCACAAACCCCTCAGAGTGATTTTAATTAGCTCTGGAACAACAATGAGAGTGGCTGCTACGTTGCCAGAGTGGTGGGAGCCGCTTCACTCGATGTAATTAAGCATATTTAAATTCATTTTTAAAAATCTGCATTGGTTTTTACATTCCTCTTGTGGCTGTTCTACTAAACACATATTTAAGTCATGCTAATATTTGACTTTTTTCACTATGGGACCATTGATAATTGGTGGCGCACAAACTAACAAAACGTAATGGTACAATTTTTTTTTTGCTTTGTTATATTTAATTATTTACAAAGGTCATATGGTTTCATGTGCACCATGGTAAAGAGAACTGTTGTGTTAACGTTATGCATAAAGTATTGAAGCTGGCAGGAGTCCAAAATATACAAAAAATACAGTAATAATAATTTGATAGCATCTCAAGTAAGTACTTTCAAATCTGTCTTAACATTTGACTAATAAAAATCACCATCAACATTTCTCTCTGAAAATAATTTGCAACCGCAAGCTATTTTAGTTGAACAGCTCAAGAAACGTGTACTCAATCGTCTATGTTTGGCAGTTAGCGGGTTGGAAATGAAAAACTAAATTTTTTAAATTATAAATTAGTTTACTTTAAATCAAAATTTAAGGTAAACTTTAATCATTGCTCTCATTGCAGGTATGGGCAAATATGAGTTATTTGCCATTTTCTCCAAGAAGTTTCCTGATTAACAAAGAACATCTACTTTCCTAAAGTCTCATCTTTTCCATTTTTGAAGAGTGGTTAAAATAAAATACCAACTGTGCCACATATTTTTACCACAAATTCAGAAATCATTCAAAGTTCTTAGTTTCTTACAGAAAAATTTAAAACTACAAAAATCTTGGGTATATTTTATAGGAAATTGTTTCAGTAGGTTAGCACAACAAATATTTTACAAAAGCAACCATTTCTAATGTGGTCATTTTTCCTTACTCAATACATGTGAATAAATAAAAAGTTTTATTTTCTAATTGTTGCCATGCAAAACTGTGCTAGTGCATTAAAAGATGGCGGTTTTAAAGGTGGTTGGGGACCACTGCTCTACAGCAGTAAGATTAAAAAAAATATGCAGCTGTAACAAGACATATTATATGTATTACCATTGCAGGTTAAAGATTTAGACTGTAAAAGTCAAAAAGTTGCATTTAGCATGGATTGCTTCCAAGAGAACCGATACTTCCACCTAATACATGGAGGTAATTTACACTTTAACTTCTTTGTTTTGTAGTAGAATGCACAGAATGTGTGCAGAGTGTTGCTGCATAATAAAGCTGAATATTTAGTAGTAATCTAACATCTCCTACAGTCTCCATTTATTCTGGGTTTCCATTATGGATAAAAGTGCAACTGTCTCTGCACATTAAAAGCAATTTAAAAAACGATCCGCGCTGTAGAATTAACGTACAAGAACAATTTTTCTTTCAGTTTTCCAAGATAATGTAGCAACTGAGCTGACTTGATAGTAAAATAACACATTTAGAGAAGCTCTAGCAGACAAGTGAAAGCTGAGTTTTCCCCAATATGATTTGAAATTACTTGTTTTATGCCAAGATTACATATGAGAAATAGGACATTATATGTTAGTGATTTGTGGTTGTAGACGCAGAGTTTTTATTTAATCTTCTTGACATTGAGGGACTTGCATATAAATGTAGGCTTCACAAAAGTTATGTCAAGGGGAAATTTAGGTCTAAATGTTTCTTTACATAAATTTAACGCAAGACATATGATGGAGTCAGAAAACGTTTTGAAAGGGTGAAACAAAAACTCAATTGTCCTTTCCAAACTGTCTAAGTAGAGAACATAGTTAAGGCGCATTTACACCAGCCCTCTTTACTTCACTTTAATCAAACTCTGGTTCATTTGTCTAGAAAGTCCAGTTCATTTGGGGAGGTGTGTATATGCAACCAAACTCTGATGTGGATAAAAAAAAACGAACGCTGGTGGGTTTGGTTGAAGTGAAATCTGGTGCAGTTTGAATGCATAAGTGGACAAGAAAGCGCTCCAAAAACAGGAAGTGGACTATGGTGCAGGACATTCTAGGTAAATACAATCAAACAAATGAATCTCTGTGGGCATTAGAGTAACAATGCCAGTCAGAACAGGAGTAATGATGATAACCTGTAGATGAGTGTTGCCAAAGGTTTTATGTCTTGAATTAGATTTAAGTTTGGGTTTTAAATCTGAATTTAGTTTAGAATTTCACTACAGTCACAATGATGTCCACGTCCTCACTGGATGAGTCTATATATAAATCTTTACTTTATGAGCTTAAAATTTAGCTAGCACCTCTGCTTTCAATCCGAGTGGACAATGGCATTTTAAATGTAGCATCCTCACTCCTTAGCAAGAAGAAGCATTTTATTAGATATTTGTATTTCTCCATTAGTGCATTAATTGAATTTAAGCTTTACAGCTGAAGCCAACTGACGAGGAAATGTGGAAATAATGTTGAAATATGCCTTTAGGCTTCGTCTTCCTATGTTTTAGGTTAGAATACTGTATTATACAATATTTATCCAAAGCAACAACAGATTGCATCTGTTATCCACTCACACCATGTGTGTGTAAGAGTTGATCGCGTATAAAGTGCATTTTCAATCTACATGTAACAAACAGCTAAAATGCCAAGTGCCCACCTATTGTACAGTTTGCTCATTGTTCCCTCTGACGACGGCTCTACTGTTTGGCTGCTCATTGAGCTGCGGAGAGAAAAAGGCTGACCACTTTCTCCAGTATAATTGGACAAATTCATCAATTACATCAATAGCAAATTACAACGTTCATAATTGATCCCTGGGCTGCTGCAGTATAGGTCATCCCACTGTTCGATAGCTATACCGCAATATTCATGTTACACTGAACATATTCAGGAACTAATTAAATCTCAAAGGAGGCGATCAATGTTTGAAGAGGCATGGGAAAACTATTGATTCTCGTCCACAACAGAAATCTCTTAAACCAGCGATTTAATCTGCATGACATGATATGGGCTCGTCTTGTTATTAGGATAGCGGGCATGGTAATTTTGCTTGATGAATCTAATTTGCTGAGGTAACACTTTTGTGTACAATCTCTGGTCCTTCTTTATTGCATATAGGTGATAAAAATGTACACATAAATGGAAATAAATTCTTCAATTGCACTTATTGCATCCTCACTTCGGGGCTTCTATTAACTACGAGATTACATTTGCATTGAACAGGTATAGAGGCAGAGTATCCAGGAGCAATCACAGCACTTGTAGAAGGAAGGTGGCTATCAGCATGAGATTTCACGAAATGAATCAATATCCACGGCAGCAGGAGAAAAGAAACCGCCAATGCCTGGATATAGACACCATTACTGCGACAAACACTGATTGTTGCTTGCCTTATTCTGTTGTGATGGGAAAGACTGCTAATATCATGCTATTGTGGTTCTTGCATGTCTTTGTTAAAAGCACAAGAATGTAGACTCTTATTACATTAATCCATTCTATCTGCTCCCACACACAACCACTTTATGAAGTAGATCCGTTCAGTTACTTCTTAGCACAAGTAATGGAGGTAATCATATGGTAGCAACTTGATGCCATTAGGCATCTAGATCTGAAGAAAAGCAATTTGAGGACATTTTAATGCTGGATCATTTAGTACCAGATGAGCTTGTCTGAGTAGTTCATAAATTGCTACTCTACTGGGAGTTTTAGCCAAAATTATCAATGGATAGAGAAAATGGTCCAGTTGTGTGAATAACAAAAAGGGGTCAGAGGATAACTGACAGTCCAATGCACACCTGATTTCTTTAGAAATCACTGAACGGCTCAGCACCAAAATACATTAAAGTTCTGTTGCTGTATCAACCGTCCAGACCACCCGGGCCTTCTGGTTACAGTTTACCATGCATCTCCAGAATCAGAACCAAACATGGAGAAAGGCATTCAGTTTTCATGCTCATCCAATCTGGAGCAAACTTCCAGAAACGTGCAAAGCTGCTGAAACACAGTGCCTTTAAATCGAGGCCAGAAACCCACCTGTTCAGAGCCGCATTTCATAGTAACTGGAATATTGATCAATATATTTGATGCTACGTTTTGATGATTGTCATGTCGTTTATGGGGTTTGCTTCATAATTTGTTACTGCATTGTATTTTTATAGTGTGTCACACTTTGAACTTACATGTCATCATGTCAATATGAACCAAAATCTGTCAAGAGCATTTTCTTTGACTCATTAAAATCGATACCATGAAGAATTTAGGCAAAATGGATTCACTCTCCAGCTAAACAGGATGTGTACCTAAGGACTTGAAGGTTGTGTGTATTGTGTGTTTATAGAGATGAAAGATGAAAAATTTAAACAAGTGCAATTGTGTGAATTACAGCTCCCGTTTTCATTTCCCATCTGTAATCAATGTCCATCTTGAACTGGGAGTTCTGCGCTTAATACTGCAGTGTCTGCAAAGGGTATTTAAAATTTTTCTGAATTCGTTAGAAAATAAAACCAAATGGATTGAAATTACAGCCACATCAAGTAATCCACATGCCAAGGAGAGTATCTGCAAATCCTAGCTTATCATGAACTTAAGAGACGTCGTTATTATCAGGTCCCTGCTACATAACTTTGACATTTAAGTTTTTAACAGTGGAGCATGTGCAAAAGATGGTCTTTGAGTTGCAGTTCTCATGCCACAGAATTTTGTGGACAAGAATCTAAATGTTTTCCGTGTACAACATCAAATTTACAAAAGACAATACAAGATGTTCTTATTTCAAGTATAAAGCTAAACTAATTCTTACATCCCGTGATCTGCAAATGCAGCGATAGCTGCATTTGCAGATCATTTGCGTTTTTAAACTCAAAAACGCCACACTCATGGCGTCACTGAAATGGAGCTAAAGCGGAAGTGCAGGCTTGAAGACTCCGCCCCCTCCGTTCGCCCATCGACGTCATGCTTATCTCCGACCTCAGCTTTGGACCTCACCCAGCGCGTTCAATCAGCAATCAGGCTCTGCATAAAAGGATAAACACCCAAGCCGTCAGCCGCTTCCCAGCTGTGTTAAAACCTCATCTGCACGTCACAGCTTCTCGATTCCCTGTCCTTCTACGTCGGCCTACTGTCATGAACGTATTTAGGGTGGCTCAGCCCCTTCTTTTTCCGCTTAGACGCTCCTCAGATGCAAGAGATTCCTCGATGATTTCAAGTAGCGTCTTCCCCCTTTCTCTCGCCTGACTGGGATTTCTCCATCTCCCGCTCCCTCGCCACCTACTCCACAATCCACCTCTGGCAAGCGGACACGTGATCCCACTGTTTTCAACCCGCACCGTCTTTCTTTGCCTCGGCGCCTTCACACCAGTGCCATGCTATGGATCAGCAATGCCTACGGTTTCCCTCTCCTGCATGGCCGCTGTCAGCCCGCTCAGCAACACCTCTGGTTTTCCCCCACTACGCCCATTTCAGGCTACCAGGGTAAGATGTAGCATTCTCATGTCTCATTCGAGTCTCGCAATACTTCGTAACGCAGACACTTTTCATTAGTTTATCCCCTCCTACCAGCTTCTCACCCTCTAGTCTTTTGCACTCCATTGGCTGACCTGTACTGTACTTCTCTCCCTCCATCCTCAAGTCTGCACACAAGTTTTAGGTCTCACCTTTCCTCGGGCCTCGGCCTCAGCCCCTGTTTTTGGGAGAGAGCATCCCTAATCAGTTATCGGGATGTTCATCGAGTTCACATCAAATCTCAGCTCAAATTAGCTGCCGGGGTCCGAGCATCAAAGAACTGTTATTCATTCCTGTCATTAAATCTTTTAATTGTTTCCCTTTTGTCCGTCTGAGTCTTTCCAGATTGAAATGGAGCTAAAGCGGAAGTTCAGGCTGAAAGACTCCGCCCCCTCCGTTCGCCCATTGACGTCATGCTCATCTCCGACCTCAGCGCTGGACCTCACCCGGTGCGTTCAATCAGCAATCAGGCTCTGCATAAAAGGATCCACACCCAAGCCGTCAGCCGCTTCCCAGCTGCGTTCAACCCACCACCTCCCCTTCTCCACCCACATCCTTTGGCTCTCTAGGATGGCACCCTTTCCTGACCACCACTACCAGTGTCGGGCCCCGGGGGAGAGCATCCCTAATCAGTTATCAGGATGTTCATCGAGTTCACATCAAATCTCAGCTTAAATTGGCTGCCGGGGTCCAAGCGCCAAAGAACTGTTATTCATTCCTGTCATTAAATATTTTAATTGTTCCCCTTTTGTCCGTCTGAGTCATTCCAGATTGAACTAAACTTGCATGATAGTAGTTGAATCCCAGCTGCTAAAGTGCAAACAGTGAATCAGTATAGCATAGCTAACTAAAACAAAGCATGTGTGAACCTGATATTTGTGGTTTACCTTGTTTGAGTCAGAAATAAGATGAGGTTTATTGTAATCGGGGCACTCTATTTATATTTAATCACTCCTTTGTTTTATGCTACATTTGTAGAGAGTCTGGGTGGTTTGATTCAGGTCTACAGTCCAATTTTATTGAATATGAAGCTTCTTTTCTGGGTAGGTGACATTTAAAAGGCTCAGTGTTCACTTTAGGCAAAAGTAAAAGGTTTAAATTCATTAATAGCTGAAATACGGTCCATGTCATTTCAGGCTACTCTCTCCTCCTCCATCCCTTCTCTCTCTCTCTGCTGATGACCTTTCTCTGCTGTCCATGTCTCCGTCCCAGTGAAGAGGGTACTTGGCTGCTCTCCATTTTGTCCCAAATGAGGCCAGCTAAAGGGAGGGTATCAATGCTTTTTTTTTCTCTTCGAGTCATTGGAAACAGCTGTCAAGCTGTCGTCTGGCACAGAATGGCGGCTGGAGCCGGCAGGGAGGAGAGACACATTCCAGCTTCCTCTACGCTGGTAGTAAAAACGGTCACCTGAGCGGATTCACGGTGCTGCGCCCCCAGCAACACTTAAAACTCAGGGATATAAACAATGAGGCAGCTATGCTCCGACAGGGAACACTCCCAGCACTGAAGCCATGTTTCATAAAAACTGCCCCTAATAAACTTGATCCCTTTTACATGTCCTTGGATGATCTCAGTCACACATAGACTAAAGGCTGCAACTGTAGGATGTAACAGCACCCAGTAAAAGTATTTGCACCTCTTGACAGATTCCCCATTTTAAGTTTTAACCTGTATTTTATTAGAATTTTGTGTCATAAACAGTGCAAGAATGCATAAACAATGATTTTTTTAAATGTTTTTACCAATCTCAAAAGTGTGGTGTGCATAAGTGTGCATACAGCGTGATGTTTTACACGCAAGATTCCGCTACTGGTTTTAGCTGTTAAGTTGTCAACATAAAGATCTAAATCTTAATTATACGTGTGATATATATAGGAAAAAGGGAAGCAGTGCTTTGCATCCAATTGTCAACATCACAAAAGCTAGATCAGAAGGTCAGGAAAAGTTTTAAAAGAAATAAAAACGGCGAGCAAAAGTAGGTCAGTTATGCTAGCTTGACTTTTACAACCTTAGAATGCAGATGTGCTGTGGAATTCAGCGTGCTTTGCATCAGTTAAAAAAAATTATTAAAAAGTTTGCTTCTTCCTACTCCTTTTTGACCATGTTAAGATTATTGTAGTACAAAAATGTCTTTTGCATTCCTTGTTCATGTGCATAATTTTATACTTGTTCATGTTCGAAATAAATATAAAATAATAAATAAGACAACCCACATACCAACTCTGACAGAGTTGTAGATTATCGATTAGATGTAGTAGATTATCGCAAAATAAACATCAAGCCTGAAAACATAACACCGAAACCGACTGTTTTTTGTGTGGTAAATGTTTGCTTGTTTTTTGGTGTCGAATCCTGACATATTGGCAACACTTATCAGTCAGGTGAACAGGTTTTTCGAAGGATTTGGTTTGTTTGACACAGAACCACAGCAGCTAAAAATGTAACAAAAGTTTCCATTTTGTTCCCCAATTGAACTGAATGTACCTGACTATCAGTTGAGAAAACACCCATAGTGCAACAAAGCTGCTGCTCACCTGAGTAAATACTCAGGTGACTTTTCACCTGAGTGACTTTTCACTTTTCAGATTTTTACTCTCTAAAATCCCCATAAAACACATTGAAGCTTATAAGGTTTAAGAAAAATGTGAAAAAAAATGTTTGAGGTACTGTATATGTCCTTGGGTGATCTTGCATCAGTAGCTGGAGCTGAATGATCTGATCTGGGGAAACGGTGCTCCTCTACATATTCATATAGGTAACAAAGACATAAGGTTGGCTTGATAATGAGGTAATATTAAGGGGTGAGTGAAATGAAATCCTTCAGAATAAAAAATGTGCAGCAGAGAGGGGAGGTTTCCGTGCAAACCTTCAGCATGTGTTTCATTAGCAGGACCTGACCTTATCTCCTTGGTCCAAACCTTATCTTCCACAGATGCAGCCAGCATGCATAATGGGAGAGGGTCCCTTTGTGCCAAATGCTCTGGGCCAGACCTCATACTTCTTTTCCTGTCTCAGCCTCCCTCCACCCCCTCACAGCCACAGCTGTACACACATCTACACTTAGAGAAGGATGCAGAAAGATGCTCACCTCCAATGTGTTCATCAGCACCTCTGCAGTACTTTTTCTCCCCCTCCAGAGGCTGCCTTTGTGTTTCTCCAGTGCCTGAAAACAACAGACACAGCTAGGTTTTATTTCACCACCAGGCAAAAAAAAATCTGAGACTAAGTTCCTTTGTTATCTATGTAACTACATGAAGTTTATCAAATGTTTATAGGGGGGGGGAAGCAAAACCCTACAGTAACTATTGTTGGCTGCAATTTTATTCGCCGTGTTTGTGTGCGGAATACAAGATGAGCAGCGGCGCGACAAGGCTAGCTGCTCCATATTCATGGGGTTCATCATATCCGAGCCGCCACTGTAAACAAAGAATATTAAACGCAGATACTGAGGGACCGCCTAATGAACGCATGCACGTATTACTCACAGAGTGTAATGAAGTGATTGAATTCCTCTTCCATCCAATATTTATTGGAGTAATATTCCTGAACCCCTTTCTGAGTGAAATAAGAACTCTGGAGCTCAGCCGCACACCTCTGTGGCCTCTGAGCAGAAACACTGCGACTCATTAAGGAAAAAAATACAAATCTTTGACTTAATGAAAAATATAAAGTCAATCCATCATCCCTCAGCTGCGAGGATCAGATTATTGCCGAGCTACTATTCAAGAGGAGCTCTGGTGATGTTAGAATGCGTGTACATTGACGCTATCTCAAAGAAGTCCTGTTGTCCACGATGCAAATTAAATGTCTGAATCTCATTACCTCTAAATTATCTGTCACAATCTACTTACAATCTCATTAATCTTCGCTGAATATTCAGGAGAGCCGGCTCATGACGAGTGTGGGACACCGGCGGAGCATGACAGCCTGGTGGGATAACTACTCCTGCAAACACAGCGCAGAGCAGCGCAGCGCCGGAGCAGGGTAGAAAAGCCCGCCGGTCCCCGGAGACGTGTGGTCTCCGTTTCTGGAGCCGGAGCAGCTGACATGTTACCGAGGCAGCTTACAGAAAGGGAAAAAAACCCTCTGGAAGCCTCTGAAACCTAAATCACCTTCAAAATGTGACAGATCACAGCTGTGTACTCCAAGTCTCTTTCATCACACCTGCCAGTAGAGACTCAGCTTCTCTGAGTTCCATGTGGGTTTTTTTTTTTTTTTGCCCTTTCTTCCAAAGGCCAGAAGGCAGATTTTAGACCATGCATGGCAGGCCGACACCCACAGCGTACATCTCTTTTGGAAAAGTCCATCGTCCATCCAACTTGGGAGAATTTCTGACTAAACTGACTTCCGTTAATAAAGCTTTTCTGAGAACACACACTACAGCAGACTTGCAGTGTTTCAGCAGGAAGATGAATAGCTATTGGGCTCCCTCTGTTGGCCTGTATGCATAGATCTGCATCCTGTCTGGGTTAAAAGGGTTAAGTATGGGGATATTCATCTCTCTGGAGTAGTAAAAGTCCTTTTTAATCACATTTTGCACTCTCCAACTCATTTTCATATGCATTAGATTATGTCATATTTCACTTCATTAGCAGAACCTGTATGCTTACAGGTTCTACTCATCGTTTATTTTGAGGACATTTAAGGGGGAAAATTAAGACGACTTCAACTTTTTTTTCAGCTGACTTTCAAAGAACTTCTTATTCACAGTCTATTCTATTTCCCTGAGGTATGAATATGACATGAATCAGAAACCGGTCAGTTTTAAACTCTACTCTACATGAGGTTTCATATTTATCTTGACAAAATGCAGAGGCAGGTGGAAAAGTGAGGGAGATGGGAGATGCAAGTTTACAGCTCACTTATAGAGAGCTGCAGCAAAGTGGGGTCACCATTCCAACCCTTACACCATATTTACAACCCTACATAATGATAATAATAATAATAAAAAGCTAGTTCATTCCAACCATCACCACAGGATTTGGCCAGATAAAACTAAGATTAAGCTTTTCAGCAACAAGCACTGAACCAAAAGATTTGTCCGTCTCTTCAGTAAGTTACGATGTTGAGGTTGCACTCGGCCACAGATTTTGTGCGGACTTGCACAACGTTTCTGCAAATCATCTTAACGTTTTCTGTATTTCCTTGCTAAATGAGAGCATGACACCATTTTGTTTTTTAAACCATTTTGAGATGCTCTGTAGGACTGCTGTAAATAGTTCATGTTAACTTGAATGACCAATATGACATTTTTCTTTTGCACTTTTACAATTCCTCAGGACATGATTTTATTTGGGCTATTTTATTTTTTTAAAGGTATCATATTTTCTGGACTATAGAGCATACCTCACTATAAGCCACACCCACAAAGTTAAAAAAGAAAAAAAAAAACTGGTAACGTACATATATAAGCCGTACTGGGCTATAACACGCTGATATCTCCGCCGCTCTCGGTTTTCCACAAGGACGCAGCCTTGTGGGCTGTCAATCTGTACTACCAGATCGATAGCCCACAAGTTAAAAGCTGCATCATATGAACTTCTTCGTGTGGTTTCCATGATGAGGGGGTATGAGTTTGAAAACATTTCTCCGTCATGCCTGCTGCTAGCAAGTGCTTGTTCTAAATGAAAATTAATGCTTTCTTCTTTGATTTCTAATTTTGACTGCCAATGATTCACTTCCTGCTAAAGCGCCCCCTGGTGGTTGAAGGAAAATCCAC
The DNA here is from genome assembly GCF_904066995.2 of Poecilia reticulata. Classification (NCBI taxonomy): domain Eukaryota; kingdom Metazoa; phylum Chordata; class Actinopteri; order Cyprinodontiformes; family Poeciliidae; genus Poecilia; species Poecilia reticulata. Next base: position 5,320,747 of record NC_088842.1, read on the forward strand.
AGAAAAGCCGCACCGGGCTATAAGCAGTATGGTTCAAAGGGTGGGGAAAAAGTAGTGGCTTATAGTCCGAAAAATACGGTACATGAAAATGTTATTTGCACTTTGAATTAAAACCCTTCTTGGGAAGATGATGTGCAATTTTAACTGTTTTTGAAAGATCATGTTATGGCAAAAAATTAAGCTAAAAAAACTATAAAATAAAAATCAGTCATTTCTTGCTGCAACAATCACAAAAAAAAACAATCTGAAGAGACTCATTAAGATGTGGGAAAGTACTGGGGGCACTTTGTTAGAGGGCATTGGTACATGGATCTTGGATCATGGATTCAAGTACCAAAACACGTTAATTAAAGATCTGGTGGACTCTACCAGTAACCTGGAAATGTGTGGTATTTCAGTAGAAATGAAAAAATTTGAAAATCAACCTTTTTCCATGGCCAACTCAGACTTCAGACCAAAATACTTTACAACTCATGACATGAATAAGGAAAGAGAAAAAGGTCTTTGGAAGTTTTAGACAGATTGTGCAAATATCCTCTCTTTATGCACCAACTTTGTTAAATGTTGTAAAAATACTGTTTTGTTTTTGGCTGAAGGGTCTGTATAAAGTATTGATAGCAGAGGTATCAACAAATGTACCAACAGGGATTTTATCATATATATTTAGAAATAATTCTGAAGAAGTTCTGTAAACCACTGAATACATGTCCCAAAATTCAAGGTTGCATTTTTCCATGTGCTACTGCAGCACAATATGAATTTATTTATAGTATGTTTTTCACATCTTTAACAGAGGGGGTAGCAAACAGAGGTGGTCCATGTCTGTATGTGGAACTTTGTTAAGTATGAAAACTGGTAATTTTGTCACATTTGAAGCTTTAAGAAGTAGAAATAGTTTGTGTTCTCAACAAGAGTTACAAGGTGAATCTGCAAGAAACAAAGGCTGCTCGAGGCATTATAGTTGTAAAATAATAGCCAAATCTGGTGTCTGCAGACATCTTAGATGATATAAAGATAAATTCTCATCGGCTGCCTGCTCATCCTCCTGTTTCAGGCAGGCAGCACAGAGGAACCCATCCCAGCAGACTTCACAGCATATTTTTCTCCTCAGGCTACAAAATTCATGGCATTTTTTTTTCTCCTTTGCAATGATAACAGAAAAACAAATCCCCCTACACTTCATTATTCAACCTCTGGTTGAATGAGATTATTAAATGTTGAATAATGAACATAATACAGTGTAAAGATATGCAGGGCATCACCTCTTTAATCTCTGGAACTGTGACTTGAGCTGCTCTCTGGACCAGCTGGGTAACACGAAATGCTGCACTCAGATTATTATTGCTGCAGGATCACATGAACTAACCGCAGCTTCTGAGTCTAATTAGAAAAATGAGTCCTGAACTATGTTCTCTGTCTTTATTGTTTCTAAGGAGCTAAAGTCTGCACTACTATTCATAAATTATTCATGCACAAACAAGCAAAGTCTAATTTACCCACCTAACAACTATGGGGTGGCTTTTGTAAAGTTACGCAGGCAAAAAATGAACAGAAATCCTCAGGTTATTTATCCTGCCATAGGAGGGAAAAATGGGGGTTTTAAGGTCATTGTTTCACCAGGTTAATTTGTCTATGAGTGTCACCTTTTCAAACTAATCATTTAGTTGCCAAATAAATATTTTTGATCAAAACTAAATAATTAGCTCCAAGCTAAACATAAAGCTAGCAAATTAAATGTATGTCTAGCAAACTACATATTTAGTTAGCAAAGTAAATATTGGCTGGCAAACATTTTAGTTAGAAAACTTATTATTTAGCTCAATATTAATCAGCAAACTAAATATTTAATTCCTAAATAATTATTTAGTTGGCAAACTAATTACATGGAAACTAAACTCAATGTTTAGCTCCAAACTAAATGTATGTCTTGCTACCTAGACATCTAGTTTTAAAAGGTGACATTTATAAATGATTAAATAACATGTTGAAAATGTTTAAAAATTGAACCTCCATCTTTTTCTTCTCTAAATAAACTAAATTATTGCTGCCAGTTTTTGACTGTGTAACTTAACTAACACCACCCCATAACACCATGCAACGGTCATAGTTGGTATTTTGCAACAAGCATTTTTTGGCATTATTTTTAACAAAAAATCTGAACCTAATTAAGCCTAATTAAACCTAATCTGAACCTTGATCCTATTGGTGTTCGGTTCCACTAGAGAACAATTAACAGCAGGTCTACAACATAAGATGATGTACATGAATATCATGTTATGGATTATGTTATGCATCTTGGATTATATTGAAATTTATATCAATAACAGGTAAGCACTACCAGTTAACCAAAGTTTACAATAACAGGAAAGACTTATAAAATCTATATAAAGGCTTCAACTTGAATTGTTCAAGTTAGAGGTTATGAACCAATTATGCTGTCTTTGGGTCAATTTTCCAGATCCAAGCTAAAAAGAAAATAAAATAAAAAAAAACGTCAAAAACATTTTGAAGTTGTGAGTAGATTAGTTATCAAGCATATTATGAGACCAATTTTCACAAAGAACTGACACAAAACAGTTTTTCACCTCTCTTTCTTAACAAGAGACACCTGGATGAAGAAACAGATCCTACGCTGTTCCCAAAACCAAAATGTCTGTCAGTGGAGGGGGTGGAAATATTTAGGACAGGACACATGTTCACCTCTGACATCAGTTCTATGAAATATTTATGGTACATATAAATATATGAGGACAGCATACGGCAGGAAGAGATGTGTTTGTAGACCTGATTGGAACTGGAAAGGTTACATTACCATTATCTGGTGAGATGTGTGTCAGAGTGTACATTTTTTGCAGCATGAGGATAACAATATGTGTTGTAATGCACAAAGCTTCACGATTTTACATGGACGCGGCAGTGTTACACGATTTGCATACGATTGGAGACAGCTGTGTGCAGTTTTTCCCTGAAAATTACAGGGAAAAAAAGCTTTGTTTTCAAAAACAGAAAAAACAACAACTCCCTGCTGCATGCTGATGACATGATTAAAATATAACATTTGAACTTAGATACCAGGTTTTTACATTCTAACACATGTAGCTTAGGTCAGAAGTTAACTTGCACTCCTCGCTGGATCCTTTAAATACTTTTGATTAAAACAACAAATGCCTTCCATGAATTTGGAAAATAATTTGGTGCACAAGGTTAACTTACTGTGGTGCGGATTCTCTAATCCAGGCAGGTTTCATAATTTTACATACCCTCAAGTTTGGATAACTTTTCCTTTAGGAAGTCATAAAGAAATTACTCACTTTTTGAAGTCATCACCAAACATACCAGACCATTCTTGGTATGTTTGGTAACATTCATTGACATTGACTGGTTTTATTGACATAAAGTGAACTCTGGTGTGATTCAAACTGTCCGGAGACCACTCCAATAGCAGGAACCAGACTATAGTGCAGGGGATTCTGGGTAAAGAACCAAAACAAACATGCAACCCTAATACTAGCCGGAGAAATGGCTTGGTCTTTTACCAAAGACAAAAGAGAAATCCTACAACCGCTAAAATCTAACGCACTTATTTTCATTTGATTAAGAAGGAAGTTCTGGTCATGTCTTCAGAGGTTTTTGTGTTGTTTCCTATTTTTTTTTTTTGAAGAGTTTAGTTTGTTTAACACATTGCAGAGTGAAAACGAACCAGATCAACTGAAAATGTAACAAATATTGCAATTTTGGTCCACGATTGAACCGAATCAGGTGAAGAAAAACTCCTGAGACATCTTGAGAAAACAAAAAAGAAATGATGCCTGAAATTACTTTATTTTCCTTCTTGATATTCTCTCTGTAGATTCCTTTGTTTTTTGTGTCTGTTAGTCATGTTGTCAAAATAGCCAAATTACACAAATATTCCCATGCGCAGAAATACATTTCTTTGGTCAACCAGGGAAGACAATGTGTCCTGAGCACAGTTCTTCGTTTGACCTTCGCCGCCAGGATGAGGAGCCCGTCTTAAAAGAAAGACAGTCAGGAGCTGATGGAGCAATGTCTTTAATGAGCTACGCCGGGGCAGGGTTTTTTCCCCACATTTAATTAGACAATTATGCACCCTCCTACGGAAGAGGGAGCATTCAGGGTCACCAGGGGCACGCAGGGGAAGATGCCACAATGTCTCCCCCGTCACATGCAGAGGGAAGGGGGCTAAATCACACGTGAGTCCCTCCGGGGCAGAGCTCAAACCCCGCTCCCCGTTTGGGATCCATTACAGGCTCATCCCATTTAAATTCAGTTCGACCGGCTTTGTCCATATTCATTGTGTTTGTGACCGGGCAGGTAATTACCCTTCCAAAGACGCGCTTGGCAGATACCAACGGCGCTGCAGTCTGGTGCCGTTAAGCGGCCTGTCCTCCACAGACGAAACCCACATCGAGAAACTGCGACCTGAAAACGAAATCCCGGACTGCTCAACCTTTCGCCAAACGCACAAACGCTTTCGCCATCAGGGTGGCGGGCGGCAGCGCTTCATTCCAACAGTGCCACGTTTCCCACCAAAGAATTATAATTAGATTCTCCCACCATCTGCTATCTGTGCTCGTCACTGCTCATCCTTCACCGGTGCCAAAACAGGCTCCAGGTTTTTTTTTTAGTTTGTTTTTCTGCGGCGAATAGCATTAACCTCGTGTCTGCTGTCCCTGCAGATGTGTCGCTTACACGACGGGGCTCAGACGTGCAAAACCATGACACCATGGCGCTTAGCAGGCGAAGGTTGAGGTTCTGGATGTAGTTGTGAAGAAGGGCTGGGTCTCACAAACCAATAGTTGGAAAAGCTCTGCTGCAGATGAAACGAAGCTACTTCAGGTCATGGATGGAATGCTTTTAAAAGCTTTGACAACAGCAAATAAACCAGTAAAACTCACTGGTCATCACTTCCTTTTTCATCCGTTTTTGTTTGCAAAGAATTTAGGAACCTCGATTAGCGGTGCAAAGTTACTACATTATATTCGTTCTTAAAGGGGAAGTATTGTGTGTTTTCCAGGCATACAGTGCCATTTTATAGCACAATCACGTTAACTTCAGTTGTTCAAAAAATGCTGTTAGAAGAAATTTGATTTTGTAATTTGCCGCACTGAAATTGGGCCTCTGTCTCTTTAAAAACTCCTGGTCTTTCTGAAACTCAGGAAGTCATCACATCATCACCAAAGAAGTAGCTCATATAATGTGCTTAGCAGATGTGCAGTTCCACCAGGTGTATGCTGATTGCTGCTGGCTAGTCTGAAGGAGCAAAGAAGAGAAAGTCTTTCATTTTCTTTTAAGAACTATTTTCTGTGCCACGAGATAGCATATAGCTATTTATTTGAAATAAGTATCTAGTTTCTAGTGATGTTATGTTTTAAAAAATAAACTGAAAAGATTTTTTTAATATAGAAAACTGAGTTACAGATAAAGAACTAAACGAAAATTATTCTGACTCTGCTCTGCTGGTAATACTGTTAACATATTGCCAATCTACGAAGCAGACATTGCAGCTTTCCAATTTTAGGCCTTCCTGTTTTTCCATTATAAAATAAAAATACATACACTCCCCTCCATATAGCCCAATATGAAACACAATGCAGAAATTTGCCTACACAGTACAGTTACAAGTATGGATGTGTTTCTACCCTCAATAGGAATAGCATGTTGATTGATAGGACTGTGGTGATATTAGACTAAACAGTTTATAAAAGGAAAAAGGAGAAGAAGCAAAATAGAGCTTTTTCAAACAGAGGTGACTTGAAGGTAAATACCAGTCTGGTTCAGGAGGCGTTAGCTGAGTTGGGATTCTATTCAACTTATGCGACAAACACAAAGTAAAAACTTAGTGTACACTTCTACATGTCCATTTTAAATGTGTAATTTTTTTTATTTTTTTTTATTTCTGCTCTTGTAACCTTACAGCTGCAGCTTCCCAGCTGACCATAAATCATCATCAAGTTCTAGTTGTCCCTGAACAAATCATGCGCCATGCAGAAGAGGAGCGGCTTTTCCCAGGGAGGAGGACGGCCTGCAGAGAGACCGACAGAGAGTCATTTCTCACCACTGCTTCTGAGAGCAGACAGAGGAAGACAAGATACTGTTCCTGCCTATGTTCCTTATTCTGCACAGTCTAAAACACATAGTCATTGTCTCATTTTTGGTTTCACTTGGACCTCAAGCCTGGTGACCGACTGGCCTGCCTTCTCTGTTCTTGTTTGGTTTACAAAGATCAGATATTTGTTTCATTAATCAGCGACATGAGTGGCTTTTCTTTACAACAACGCATTTAATATAAAACGTAAAGCTGGTTCAACAAAGTCCATAAACCAAGATGACATTAATTACAAGATAAATCGGTTTCCTCCTCAATCGTTTTCTTCATTATTAAAATTTAATTGCAACTAGAACTTATTAAAACTTGCTAATTTGTCCAGGCTGATATAACTCAGAAGCTAAGAAGTCCAAATCTGAAGGACAAACTTTGAAGCTGTGAAGCACAGCTGATATCAATTAGCTGCAATCTGGAAGCAATTATTTCACACTGTAAGCTTTCTATATAGCTCATTAATGTATTTAAAAAAATTTTTTACTGGAATGTTACCTTGAAGTGCAGTAAGAAAACATGGCAGTCTGAAGTAACTCCCCAGGCTTCCTCTGTTTTCCTCAAGTGGTTCTCTCGGATCTTGGTTAGCTGTCCTGACAAGAATCTCCTTCGTCGAAGCTACTGAAACATTACAACATAATCCTGTTTCACATATTTTTACAAGAGCTAGCTGAAGGAAACTTTGCTTTTTAAGACGTTCTGGTAAGCTAACAGTTTCGCTAACGCAGAAGTGGAGCGCGGAGCTCGTTAAGACGCCCAAGATAGCTTCAAATCTAAAGCTGAGGTCCCGTTGTACTCGGAACTGGGAAATTCCGACTTCACACTCGAAAAAATGTACTACAATGTACTTAAGTCGAATTTCCCACTAGGAAAGTGGGAGATTATTTATATGAATTTAAATATGGATTGTTGAAAAATTGGACAAAGAGAAGCAGCGAGAAATATAATCTGAATTAAAATGCCAAGAAGGAGGATCTTGTGGCATAACCTTTAGGCTCCAGTAGAGAATGAGTAGTGCCACATGATTATGATTGACAGCAGTAAGACCCGCCTCCTGGCTCTGATTGGTTGTTTTTAGTTAGCACTGGGAGAAGGCAGACAAGACAAAGTTTTGTCACAGATTATCACATATAGCGTTACTGTCATGACACAGCGACAGTTGAGACCATTTTTTTCCCTGACTTTTTATATCCATCTGTACCAAATGGGAATCAACTTATGCATAAATTAGATCTCACCGTCCCAGTGTTTATTTTGGTACACAGGTGGCTTTATCAGTGAATGGATAAAACGGTTTCTTTTGTTATGCATATGTTGGTCTAAAGGTCTCTTTTTGTGTGCCAAAGAACTCGACCGCTACCCTTTTGGCATACGGGGTGGAAAAAAAACACAAACTCATTTGTCATCTTTTATTGTTGTGGTGATGAAGCTGCAAACACGGGGCTTGGAAATATCTCTCGCCGTTTTAATTGCATCCTTCAAATTAACTGATGTACCCACAGTCACTGAAATGAACCTCCAGGGAAAGCGAGCAGACGCAGACGATGTAAACAGGTAGGCGTCGCTTTTCTTGTCTGGTTGCAGACAAGCCACTCTTCCGTGACTTTGGCCCCTGGGATCTGCTGACAGCTCAGCTCAGAGTATCTACAGACTGTAAAATGTTTGATTAGATGTTTCATAACAAACATTTTTATGTGAAGTTCACTGTTTGTTTTAATCTGATTTCTGATCTGTACATGTCTCAAAATGATGTGTGGGATAATTGCACTGCCTAAAATCACTGGTTCTTTTGATAAGTTTGTATTTTACTTCACACTTGTCAGACATTTGCACTAATTAGTTTTGGCTGAGCAAGAAGATTCAGAGCTGGATAACTTGAAGTTGGGAAGTTGTTTTAATGTTGAATCGTCTGCAGGATACAAGTTTGCTCTCCGAGGGTTGAAACTCCTTTAAACTGAGTTTTAGAACATTTTGAATGAAATAAGTGTTGCAACATTAAAAATGTCGACCTGATCATTTCAGCCCCCAAGCAGATTGCTTGATAATCTCTGGTTTGAAAAACCAGATTGCTAAACCCAAATTTGCTGCCTTACAGTCCTAGACTGTTTTCAAAAAATTACTGCAAAGGGAGAAATCACACATCAGAATGTATGCAAAATGCTAAATTTTTCATTTATTCACAAGAATGACAACACATTTAATTGTCTCTCCCTTTCTTGATTGGGCAATCAGCTTACAATCTAGCAGCAATTCACAAAAAGTTGCATCACATGGAGGAGTCATTGACTTTCTAACAAAAAGTTTAGTCTAACTAACTGTGGAAAATATTCCCTGTATCAGTGATCAGAAAATTATAGATCAAAATTCTAAGCAAATTCTTCAAAGCAGGTAGTTTTACAGTGCTTTGTACAACTGCTCACACACTTGTGCTTTTTCACATTTTGTCACTTCAAATCAAAAAATTCAATCAAATTTCAGCAACAAGGCATTTCAAAGTGCTTTCATAAAAACACACAAAAAAGACAAAGTCATAAAACACAAAGTTAACAACTGAAACATTACAATTAGTCAAGTGCCATCGTTAATTTTTACATTGATTACATTTCAAAATCAACCCTAGCACATGGGATTTTAAAAGACATCTAAAGGAACTCAGTGTTTCAGCTGTTTTCCAGAAGCTTGTTTCAGATTTGTGGTGCAAAGAAGCTGAATGTTTGGTTCTGGTTCTGGGGATACAGAGCAGAAACAGAACCAGAAGACCTGAGAGGTGGACGGTTGATACAACCAGATAAAGCAGATCTTTAATGTATTTTTGTGCTAAACCGCTCAGTGATTTTTAAACCAACAGCAGTATCTTAAAGTCTGTTCTCTGAGCTACAGGGACCCAGTGTAGGGACGTTGGAACTGGGGTGATGTTCTCTTGGGTTGTGATTTTGTCACATCACAACGCAAAACATTCATCCATTTTATAAAAGTGTGTTTTTAAAAGTGGCCGACCAATACAATACAATTTGTCTATTGTTTTTTGGGGTTTTTTATTCTTGCAAAGTAGCTCCAGCTCAGTCAGACTGTATGGGTGAAGCACTGAATATAAAAGCATGCCTCACTTTCAAGAATAACATTTGTCAAAAAAAAAAAATTAAAACCTATTCAACATCCACCTTCCATTAATAAATGTATTAAAGTTTGTGGTTGTGATGTGGAGAGAATGCAGTAAGAGTTCAATGGATAAGAAAGGTTTTGCAAGGTACTTTTATAAAAAACATTTAACTACAAAGTAGCTAATTCTTATATCCCAGATCAATGTCCATTTCAATCCAGCAGGACTAAAGAAAACGAGCTCAGTTGGGGAGAAAAAGTGGATTTTTAAGCCTGTCCAGCAGTCTGCCTTCAGCTTTCTTATTCTGCTCACATCCCTTCTAAGTCACACTGGCTTTGTGTTCGACTTTCTGCAGTTTGTTTTTTTTTTTCTTTTTTTTCTGTTTCTTAGCATTTTTCTGAGCCAGACATTCATCATTTAGCAGCAGCAGGATGAGCTATGGGATAAAAAGACGACGTTATGTGCTCAGATTAATTATGCGCATACAAACAACATTCACCGGATTTTGGACTGAAATACACGATCATTATTTAACTATTTATCATTGCCGCAAATACTTTGTGCGACATACCGGCTTGAGGCAGAGGTGATGATCTTTTTCTGTTATTCTTAGCATTATTTTTTTCTTTTGTGCTCTGCTTTTCAGCAATAATTCCTGATGGCGTGCACACATATGCAAAAAAAAAACATATTTATCAAATTTCAAAACGAGGTCATGGTTGTCTGAGGTTCTGCACGGCCTCCTGGTTCCTGCTGCATGGTGTGTTTCCACTAAAAGCTGTGCTGCCTCAGCTTTCTGTCTCACATCCTGCAAATGCTGCCCTTGCCCTCCTGACCTCCCCGAGCTGAACCTGTCAACCCGAACGCTCGTGCAGCATGCAGACACCACGGATAGAGCGAGGATAGAAAAACTTGCCATCAAAAGAAAAGAAGAAGAAAAAAAGAGTAGAACTTAGAAAAAAGAAGAGAAGGAGTGAGCGGTGGAGAAAATAATAGAAAACAACTTAGAGCGGTGAGCGCGGGGGAAAAAAAGCGGTGTAGATTGGAAGGCCTCTTCTTCTAATTTGCACAGTATTCATCACCTTGGAGGGCAGATGCTCTTATATCGCTTTCCATTCACTTTCTCACCCTTGGCTTCAGGTCAGAGGAAAAAAACAAGCAATTTCCCTCCCGCCCGTGCACAAGTGGCTCCATTCCTCATGGATAAACTGTACTTTTGAAATGTGAAGAAGTGAGGGCATTCATCACCGAGGCCTGGTCTCCCCTCAGTCGGAACAAAAAAGAAAAGCAAAAGGAAAAAAATGGTGGCAAACACTTGTGATTAACAGCTTGCTCCTTCTGCGGTTTAAGAGCGCTCTGCAGGGCTGCTGTCAGTCAAGACAGCCGGTGATGGGAGCACTGCCCGTCTAATTCGCTTAAGGGGCCGCAGCGCAGCGTGCCCGCCTGCAGGAGGCGCAGAACATATCGGATAGTTGGGATTTTACTGTGGAGTTCTGCACTACTGGGGCCCGTCGATGAAGACACTGGGAGTCGGTAACATTTTCACCTCCAAACAATGAAAGTCAAGAGAGGCAGTAACGTTAGGCAAAAGATGACATTTAGCTAATGCGCAAACAAATATGTGAGTCTAACGCTAGAGGGAGAAATAGCTTGTTGTCTTTTGCTAAAGATTAAAGAGAAATCCTACAACCACTGACATTTGATGCCTTGCCATTTATGCATATATTTTGTGAAGAAGGAAGCTGGGCTTAATGTCTTCTTCAGACGTTTTGTGTCATTTCCTTCAGTGGTTCTTGGTGCAGCGCCACCGCAGGCGAGGAGGAGAACAGGTTTTCTCAAAGGGTTTTGCTTTGTTTGACACAGAGTGAAAGAGAACCACAGCAGCTGAAAATGTTGCAATTTTGTTAACCAAAATTGCAAAATAATCTACCAGACTATTTTCTTTTAGCACACCCTAAAAGAACTTAGATAAAATTTGGTTTTCCAAATACTTTCCTATTCGAGTGAACTCCGTTGCCGGCTTCCTGTATTCATACCCTAGAAATCTCTTCACTTTAGAGAAAAAGAGAAGAGCCTGAGAGTTGATGGTGATTATTCAAGCCCACTCTCCCATCTCTCTCACCTCTCTCCATTGATCCCGTCCCATCAGAGAGGCTGTAAATATTAATGAGGGCTTTGTTTTAGCAACCTGTGTGAAGATCAGAGTACAAAGCAATGGAGGCATCCGGACATGTATTTTTTTTTCTCTTGCAGTCGAACAGCAGGCAGTCTTTGGGGGAGGGGAGGGAGGGAGCTTAGGGGGAGTCCAGCCTTCAGCCCACCGCCTCAGGCTCTGTGATCGAGTCAAGGTCAGCTCAAGGGAAACTGTTAATGTGCAAGATCCGAGTCAATTTTGTTTAAAATGGAGGTGTATCTGGCTGACTTGGAGATAGAGTTGAACATAAGGATAAGATATCCTTTCTTTTTTTTTTTTTTTTTTTTTTTTTTTTTTACTTATAAAGCCATGAAGTTTAAAGTGCAATTTTACTAGACCCAGAAGTAGAAATGCAATTATCAAAATTAATGGTATAAAACACAACACAGTGGGGTGTAATAAAGGACCAGTTCATCATTTTGTAAGATGTGCTTAATCTATAAATATCAAAGACAGAATTTTATAAATGGTTTAAAATCAATGCTGAGCAAATCATGCAAACTATTTCTCAGTCCAATGCTCCTTAGAACTGTTGTAAATGAGAAGCACTGTCAAATAAATCAATCATCCATCCATCCATTTTATTGCACCCTTGTCCCTCGGTGGGGTCGGGAGGGGTGCTGGTGCCTATCTCCAGCTAGCATGCCGGGCGGGAGGCAGGGTACACCCTGGACAGGTTGCCAGTCTGTCGCAGGGCAACACAGAGACACACAACCATGCACACACACACTCACACCTAGGGGCAATTTGGAGAGGCCAATTAACCTGACAGTCATGTTTTTGGACTGTGGGAGGAAACCAGAGTACCCGGAGAAAACCCATGCATGCACAGTGAGAACATGAAAACTCCATGCAGAAAAGCCAGGCCCGGGAATCGAACCCAGAACCTCTTGCTGCAAGGCAACAGCTCTACCAACTGTGCCACTGTGCAGCCCATCAATCAATCAATCAATCAATCAAAGTTTATTTGTATAGCACATTTCAGCAGCAAGGCATTTCAAAGTGCTTAACATAATTAAAATAAAAAATAAAAACAGAATAAACAGTGAAAAAGAGAAAGAGATATTGAAAAAGATTAAAACAGATAAAAAGATATAAATATTATTAAAAGTAAAGATAAAAACATTAAAAACATCGATCCATGTGAGAACTTGCCCTTATGGGGTCTCCTCGAACAGAGTTTTAGCAGAGCAACATCATACAAGGATTAACAGTAATGACTCTGCGACTTAACGCGATATGATCTGTGTTGTGCCTTTTCACGGAAAGGGCTCCAATAGGGACTTATTGTCCTCCGAAGAACAAACTCCCACCAAAACTGTGTTTCAGTATGCTTCTTCAGAGAAGACAATAAGTTATACTTTCAGAGAACTCAGCACCAGTCATATTTCGCCCGTCGCACAAGATCAAAACCACACCGTAATGACAAGCTTCTCAAACCTCAGAGTTTTAGCATCTTATAAGGATTCTCAAACCTAAGACATTAAAACCTGCAATTTAGCCATAAGCAACTCTAAACAGGTGGGTTTTAATTTGAGATTTAAAGGCACCCAGTGTTTCAGCTGTTTTACAGTTTTCTGGAAGTTTGTTCCAAATTTGTGGTGCATAGAAGCTGAATGCTGCTTCTCCTCGTTTGGTTCTGATTCTGGGGATGCAGAGCAGACCAGAACCAGAAGACCTGAGGGGTCTAGACGGTTGGCACAGCAATAACAGATCTTTAATGTATTGTGGTGCTAAACCGTTCAGTGATTTATAAACTAACAGCAGTATTTTAAAGTCTATTTTCTGAGCTACAGGGAGCCATTGTAGGGACTTTAAGGCTGGTGTTATGTGCTCTATCTTCCTGGTTTTAGTCTGAATGCCAGCAGCAGCATTCTGGATCAGCTGCAGCTGTATGATTGATTTGTTAGTGAGACCTGTGAAGACGCTGTTGCAGTAATCAATGCGGCTAAAGATAAACACATGGATGAGTTTCTCTAGATCGCGCTGAGACATCAGTCCTCTAATCCTGAAGATGTTCTTTAGGTGATAGAAGGCCAACTTTGTAACTATTTTAATGTGGCTCTGAAGGTTCAGGTCAGAGTCCATCACTACTCCCTGTCGTGATGACATGATGAAGGCGGAGTGTCAGAAAGAGCAGGAGCTTCTTAAAGAGACAGAGGTCCAATTTCAAGACATAAAATTACAAAATCAAATTTCTTTTTAGTTTATTTTTTTTATGTTCATCACTTTTATAACTGAAGGCAACACAGCAATATGAGTGTGCTATAAATTTGCACCAATTTAGCTGCAAAATCATGTTAATGTCAATAGGGCTGTACAAATGACTGGTGCTGTGAAATGTTGCCTAATACACACAGTAAAATTCATTCATGGCCTCTTTTTTTGGCAATATTAATGCTAGAATTGTGTACATAAGTAAAAATAAAAATCCTGCATAAAGCCATATTTCAAGCATGAATTGCATGCAGAGATTATTAAAATATATTTAAATATTGTTTCTGAAACTGGTTAGAGGAATAATCCAAAGCACCCTCACCGCTCCACTTTGGAATATTTTACATCTACTGTGCAAGAGCAACAGCAGCTTCTGTAAAAACAACATATGTGATCTGGGAGTACCAATTAAAAAGAAAATATCAACATTAAATATGACCCCAGTGGTGTGTGACCCGTCTTTCCCTTCCTGCTCCATTAGGTCTCTTTAAAGAAAATATGTTTGTGTGTTCGGTGACCCCCATTTTCCCTCCCTGACCTTTGAGAAGATGTCAGAAACAAGGGTCAAGGAACCTCTCCCCTTGGTTTAATGTTTTAATGCTGTAATCACATGTCAGCTCTCTCATGTTAGAAACTGTGATGTAGTGTCTGTCCTGCTGAGAGGGAACAAAAACAAAATTGAACCCAAGACGGTGGTTTGGCTTAACTCGGGGCATTGAGGAAGAAAGGAGGGATCACTCCGGCTAATAGAAGTATGTGAATTACAGCAGCAGATGTTGGCAAACTCCTTTCCAATCTAGAAACAATACGTGTGACACGAGGCTCATTTCTATATGGGAACGGATCGATGACCCGGATTGGTGTGGGTTTTATGAGGAGTTGGGCTAACCCCCCACCCCCAAGTGCTTGAGTGTGACAGATGCAAGTCACCGAAGTCGATCGACGTTGCACATGGTCAGCAAACATGACATGCTGAAAGAAAAATGAAGCAGCCAGCTGAGGTAAATAAAACTAAAGATTGGTTTTCTTATGGATTACAGAGTCACTGAGGTCATGGAGCAAGCAATGGGATTCCAGCTAACTTTAATACCTCTTGTGAAGAGAAATATGCTAATATCGGAAATAAACAGACAGATGCACCAGAAAGCGTATGACAAACTTTGATGGGTCACATTGTGAATTCACATGAATTCACAAGAAGGAATAATATGAAGGCAAATTTATACAAATGCATAATATCTGTGAATACCACCCAAACTTTATCAGGTTGTTAATCAGGTAAATTAAATTCCAAAGTTGCAGCACCAGCAGACATAAAAGAACAGAAACACTGATGTATAACTTAGAAACCAAGAAATGTATCCACACTGAAGCTCCAGAACCACAATAAGCTGGAGCTTAAAGATGTGGGAAGGGACAAAAAACCAAAAGGTTAATATTGACCACTTGCATGTGACGTCACTCTTCATAAGTAGCCCACTCTGCCGTGATGAACGTCAAAACAACATATGTAAGAGTTAATCCTTGTAAACTTAAAAAAAACAGACACTTTGTAGCATAAAACCACATTTATGTAGTTGATTTTATTCTAAAAATGCAAACCAGCCTAGTCATTTTCAGGTAAACTGTTGATGAGGAAAGAAGACAAAGATGGAGAGCAATCGGCAATAGTAAGCAGCCCTCGTATTCACAAATTTGTAGTAAACACTGTTTTTTACAAGGTAAGACAATTGAGATAACATATTTCAACAGGAAGATTTGTAAGATGCAATCAAATACTGCATCCCGGAGATGGTATTCAGGCTACTATGTACCCTACTATATACAAAAAAAACACAACTGGTAAGCATCTAGACATTTTTGTGGAATAAATCTTCTAGGCAAAGTTGGGGATTTGATCAAATCAACAAACACGTCCAGAGAGAGAAGGTGTTGGTTGGTTACTAAGCCGGATACCACTGTCTGAGTCCCGACCAGGTGTGCTACGTCCACAGACAAATTAGCTTCAGCTAAACAAGTAGAACCAATGGCTGTACTGGCAAAAACAACTTGGAAAAATTTTTTTATCTCCGTTCAATACTCCTGTCCCTTACTTCCAACATGTGTCAACGTGATTAAGTGGCATAACCATAACAAGTATCAACTCCATCAATAACATTTAAGGTTTAAGCCCTCCTGAAATGCCAGCCTACTACTACAGTCTGTCAACAGAACAATGTCAAGTATCTAAATTGTCCCTGAACTGGGATGTTATCTTCAACCCAGAGCAAAACTGACAGATTTTAAGAGCCAGCTACTCTGATAGCGGCAATTCCAGTATCTGAATTGCCTCTTGCATTTAGGCCCAACAGGGTGTGACAACCCAATGACAAGACCATCAGCGTGCCCTGACTGCCTACTCTGTTTTAATCGCCATCTAATGTTTTAGTCAAATTTAGTCTAGTCACATGACCCTTTAACAAGTGCAGTTTAATTTTATTTCCACAACTCTGTCTGGGTGCTTAACCCACTTTTTTAAGCCAGTGACACCTGACAATGCTTGTCATGTCTTGTGTGATTTCTTTTGATTTTCGCACTGCGGGAGACTTTTCAGCCACATGCTGTGATAAACTTGCAGCTTTGGTACTGATTTGATTGAACAGAGCTCTCAAGTATTTAGGCCAGGGTGGGTTTGGTCTAACTCCAGCCAGTGGTTAACAACTGAAGGAAGGTTGGATCTGTGGAAAATTTGCTGTCACACAAATTTTCCAAATGCATCAATATTGAAAATATCTATAGAGATGCACAAATAAAAAGGCTGTAGACTGCAGTCAGACAATTTTCTGCTTGACCAGCTCTGATCTGAGACCAACCAATCAGAAACCTAAAGCCAGATCTTTTGTCCAATCAGTGTATGAACACATCAACACTGAAGGTAGTTGTGCAAATGGTAACACTCTTCAGTGTGGATGTTAATACTGAGGGAAGAATACTCAATCTTTTCTATTTTTAGTATTAGTGAGGTGTTTGAAAACTTAATCAGAGGAAGCAAGAAAAAGACCAAAATATAATAATAATAATAATAATAATAATAATAATAATAATAATAATAATAATAATAATAATAATAATAATAAAATATGAATATCTTGTTATTTTGGTGCACATCTGCATTTTAAGATACACAAAAACTTATCAATTAGTGAACTGTATCTGCCAGCATTGGGTAATAACCGGTAGCAGACGTCTCACACATCATTGTGAGTTGTATGCAAAAGCTGAATGGCCTCCTTTAAGCGTTCAGAGAAACAATCACCTGATGATTCTGATTTATAAATCTCTACTCGGCTTGGCTCCAGCATACTTAAACTCTCTTTTACATAGATCTGTTAATTCCCATTCTTTATGTTCTAACAATATTTTTCTTTTGCATGTTCCATGTTTTTGAACTGAAAAACGGAAGCAGGCTTTCAGTGTGATGGCTCCTTCAATCTGGAATCAGCTCTAGTCTGAAATCAAGATGTCAAAATTGATTTCACTGGACTTATTTTGAGCGATCCTTAAAAACAGGCAACGAGATTCTACTAAACAGTGTCACTGTTTTTAAAATGTTTTGTACTGTTTTACACTTGTGCATATGTATTAATTAATTTTATTTTGTAACCAGGTTACCGTGTATTGCAGACTTCTGCCCAGGTCCCTCTTGAAAATGAGATCTGGATCTCAACGGGGTTTACTTTGTTAAATAAAGGAAATACAAAATAAATAAAGAAATAAAATAATCCAGTACTGCTAATTTAATTTACAGAATTTTATGCACAGGCCTATTATTTTTTAAATATAAACCGATAAAATTTGATCAAGATTAGATAGAACCTTAAAGATTTGTTTTGAATAAATAAAAAAACTCATTCTATTTTTTATGTCATCATATCTTCTCATCAGTCACATAATTTAAACAGAATCAAGATGGTTTCTGAATTAAAAATTATTTCTGAATTGAACTGTGACCCTTCAAATTGGAAACGAGTCAAATGACTAGATACTGAAAGATTTCCATCTCTAGTAATAATCCTGTTTAAAGAGATTATTGTGTTTGAATAGACATTTTTTCATAAGGGAGGCAACAATAAATCGGCCCTGATTTTCTTAATTTTAGGAGATCGTCAATCAGTCAATACTTTCATGAGAAACCGATCTTATCCACCGATCTTATTTAACATCGCAAAGGTCTGAAAATCAGCTACCGTCTGACAGAACCACCCAGCAAAAAACAGTTACCCCATTGTTACCAATTTAGCGAGCGTCACAATATTTTGTAACTTTTCCAACATAGATAAATCACTATCTACTAAAATCGGAGGGGGCAGGTTAGGTCTTTTAAAGATGAGTGATGGGTTATTATTGTCCTTTTCTGTCTCTTTCTCCCTGTAATTCAATGCAGAATATTATTATCTTCTACTTTTCATCTTTGCGAGAAGGACAGCTTTGACATTAACATTAAGTACGATGACAGAAAAAAAACTCACAGCATGAGGGAAAAGTGAAGCTTGAACTGCGGCTTAAATAAATTAATTTTGGTCTCGTGACACTCCCACCTCTCATGCAAATGTACAGCTAGAAGAGCAAAAGTGTCAACTTCAATTTCAAACAAATGAAGGGCACAAGAGACTGGTCATTGTTGCACTCCGATTTCGACATTTAAATCAAAGGCTTCAATGTCTGGAAGTGTCTGTGTGATGAACAGGATCCTTTATTTGTTGAGATCTTTTCGCTTTGACTTCATAATATTTTAGTAGGAAAGAAAACGCCATAAAACAACCATGGCTTAGTAACATTCACAATTTCTAGGACAGGGGAAGACGAACGCCTTGATTACAAACAGTGGAATATTTTGCTTTTATTCTCCCAGGAATGTAGTGTGACCCCATCATTTGTAGGTTAGAGTACACATGTCAGAGCATCCCTCCTGAGCTGTCCCCCTCCATTGTTCAGGTGACAGCGTCAACCATCAGGAGACGGACTAGGCAGTAACGTATACACACTTGACCGCTTCAACTATACAAGGCTTTTCTTTTTTTCCCTCCAGTCTCTTTTAAAGGCCTGTTGAGAGAACCACCAAGGTGTGTGCTTGCATTTCATTTCATTTCATGCGAGCCTCTTGAGTTTCCCTCATGACCTGTAAACAGGTTTTCCTCCACACCCAGCAGCGGCGCCGCCTGTCACCTGCGAACCGAGCAGAGCCGAATGTCGCCTCTGTCACGCTCCAACGGCTCAATTTAAATGGAAATTGGATGAAGTGCATGGAAGTGATCCAACCATCCAGAACAATTAACCTGTTTTACTGTCAGGCCTTGAAAGAGGAATTTGACTTTGGACGAAAACAGAGAAAATTGATTGATCCAAGTTATTTTTACTTTAATACTTTTTCTACTAAAATATGCTACTGTTGCACTTAAATTTCCCCAGTGGGTCAATTTTATTTTACTTTATAAAATACTCAGCAGATAATACGGGGGCTCAAGTTATTTTTTCTTGTTTACATCAAATGCAGAATAAAATCACCATCATCATGCTTTAAGGGTGTTTAGGGTTCGCTAACAATTGAAAACCTGTTCCCCTCCTCGCTTGTGGGGGCGCTGCACCAAGAACTACTGAAGGAAACAACACAAAAGCCTCAGAAGAAGACACCAAGCACAACTTCCTTTTTCATAAAATGCAAACAAAAATTAAGTGGCGTCACATTTTTACAACTGTGTATTGCGATCATTGTAGAAATGGAGTACATTTCTGCCTAAAAATTCTCTGAACTTTTCAACAGAAAAAGGACATTTCTGACACTTCAAAAGTCAAAAATTTAGTTGAAAAACTTTCTAGATTAATCGTATACATTTTCTAGAAAAAGCATAAAAATTTCAGTTTGAAAATTTGCGACTTTTGAAATTACAAATCTCAAATAAATTCCTAAGATTTATCTCAAAGCTTGTTTTTCTAGCAAATCTGAAAGTTTTCAAACTCAGTCAATTGCAAGTTTTTTTCCACAAAACTTTCTTTGATTTTTTTGTCAGAAATCTACTCCTCTTTTATTGTTTCTATCTTTGATGACTCTAATATGTCATCGTATATTTCAGTGATTGTAGGATTTCTCTTTTGTCTTTGGCAAAAGACCACAAGCCATTTTTTCCTCTCGCGCTAGACACGCGTTTTTGTTTTGGTTATATTTACCCAGAATGCCCTGTACTTTAGGCAGGGTATTATACTGTACATGCCCTGCCTAAAGTAAAGTACATACACTGTACATTGTGAATGCACAATGTACAGTTGTGCATTCATAGCTCCCCTCAAAGAAATCAGACTTTTACTACACATTTTTACCCAGGGTATGAATTACTCTTGAATTTGCTGTGCATCTTTCTTAAGATGAGATATCTACTTGCCCATTTTTACATCATCTGCCTGTTCTGATTAATCTCAAAATATAATCTTTCCCAAGGAATTTATAACTGCTGAACTAAAGAAATGCACAGCAAACAGTTGCAGTATATATATATATATATATATATATATATATATATATATATATATATATATATATATATATATATATATATATATATATGTTTTCTTTACAAAAAGTAATCTTGAATCTTTTTTTTCTTTGCACACCAACACTGAAGAGATAAAGCGAGACTGAATGAAT
This sequence comes from Poecilia reticulata, assembly GCF_904066995.2. Taxonomy (NCBI): domain Eukaryota; kingdom Metazoa; phylum Chordata; class Actinopteri; order Cyprinodontiformes; family Poeciliidae; genus Poecilia; species Poecilia reticulata. The sequence goes on from NC_088842.1 coordinate 5,341,055, forward strand.
AATGTTATCAGGACACACAGGCTAAAGTGTTTATCAGATAATAGCTGGTTTTAGATTAGAATACAGCTACACAAAGGGAAAGATTAAGACAATCAATAACCCCAAGGTGGATTAAATACTTAGATTAACAAAAAAGATGAATATATAAAATTTATCCACACATAAGGCTCAGTCTGTCTTAATTTTGAAATTAGTTTCTTAAAAAAAAAAAAAAGTTTGACGAGTCTATACTTCCATAGTGATAGAGGAAGATAGCTAGTTGCTAATATCTCTGCTGCAGGTCCAATATAAGTCGCTGCATCTGCTTGATGGAATCCTCCAGAAATAAGTGGGGAAAAATAAGATTACTTGTGTGATTTTGGTGTGATGACCTTTTAACTTGACTGTGGAGAGAGAAATGGAACTCCTGCCAGAGGATGAAATTATTGAAGCATTGATTTGTTTTTGCACAAATGATGCTGAACTAAAGCACACCTTCTGCTTCACCTTGACCTGACTTTCGCCATGTTTGGAAAGAAATGCTTTTTCGTTCAGTGGATGGTTTTGTAAATTATGTCAACTCCCTTGTGACCATTATGGCAAAGAATTAGCGATCACGATCATTAACAGGAGTCCCAGACAAGGCAATTAAAAAGTGGTACTGGACTTCTTGACTTTTGAATTGTTTTGTTTTGTTGGCGAACCCACAGTGAACAACAAGACCATGATTTGCTTGGACAGTTTTTGAAAAATTCACATCCAATTTTCTTGTGGATGACACAGGTGCTGTTCATATGGGCTTTTCACCATTTCATTTTTGATGACAACATCAGTGAGATATTTTTCACTATATCTGCCTTGATAACCTCCCAATTTCCTGCACCATCAACTCAACCATAAGCCTGTTTGACATAAATTGCTGGATGACGTAGCACCAACATCACCCAATGCAGATGGAGGGCCAGAAGTAAATTCAGCCCATTTATTTCTGTTGATCCAGCATCAAAATGTCTAAAGTCTGAGTCCTTTACGGTTGCTCCAACCGTTCCAGCAGAGAGAAAGATAAACGTTATTTTTGTGTTTCGAAGGTAGTTGGTCACAAGGGAGTTAATTTAAAAAAAACTTGCTGAAAAAGAGGAGAAAAGTGGATCAACAATCTTCAGCTAATAACAGAAGGTGCAGAAACTAACAATGCCAGAGTTTTCAGCGCCACTTTCTAACAGGAAACAATCGCGTCATTTAAATTGTATTTTCCGATATTTTATTGGACAGTTACTTAGAAAGCTAAGCAATCATATGTAAGGTAGGATATATTATTTTCATGCCCTAGCGTGGTTGTCCTCAGAGTGCTAATGTTGTTAGCAGTTAGCTCAGTGCCTAGCCACTGACAGAAAACATGTTTATTCAGTGGGACTTTCATGATAAAAAAAAGAAGAAAACTAAATAAATAAAATATAACCAACCCAGCCACACAGTCACAGTGAGCTGTTACTATTCCCCAACATGCTTCGAGTCTGGCCACGAACAGACACGAACATGGGGTTTCTGTAGATCAGTGCAAATCGTTGACCTATTGGACCTGAATCCAGCGACCTACAGCGACTCAACATTAACGTACAATTCCAGCATGAATTTGGGTTTACAGAAGCTAAATAAATTATTTACCAGGAAATTCAAGCTCATAAAATAACATGGGTTAGTTCGGTGTTAGTGATAGCATAGTTATCATAGACTAATTACTTAAAATAGCACAACTCACTAGTCACCCAGCAGAAACAAGTCGACAGCCATTTAATGCTTCTTTTGATCCTACATGCTTGACCCAACTTGAAACTAAATTATTATATTCTCCAGGCTTTTAAAAACTTTCGTCTGGCTCATCGTAGAATATCAGATCTGCAGCTCCAGATAGTTATGTGGATTGCCTAGACGCGGGTAAATCCTCAAAATTATAAGAGAAGTCTTTTTTTTACCGAGATAATACGGATCATATCCTAAATATACCCATATTTTTTCGAGATACCTCGGATGTTCCAGTCCATTTAGGGCATTAGCTACTCGTGATCAAATTTGCTTTGTTTTGAACTGGAGAAATCCCCTTCTGGCCCTCCATCTGAATTTCGCTCGGCATCCGGGTCAGGGGCCTGAAACCCAGCAATACCTAGGATTGTGTACAAACTACTATTGTTGTTCTTCTTCTTCTGGTCGTGGTCCAACTCAACATTTCTGTTATGTGCTGTGTATTTGGCGCCACCCTTTGAATATGAGATACATTGTTGTCGTTGATGAACGCAGTCACCACATTATCAAAAACCTGGGACCCAAAAAATGACAACATTTGCTACATTTTTAGCTGATGCGGTTCACTTTCACTCTGCACTGAGTCAAACAAACCAAACCCTTAGAAATATACCCGTTATCCTCCTCACCTGCGTTGGCGCTACACCAAGAACCCCTGAAGCAAATGACACAAAAAACCTCTGAGGAAGACCCTGAGCGCAACTTCCTTCTTCACAAAATGTAAAGAAAAATGAAGTAGTGTCAGTTTTTAGCAATTGTAGGATTTCTCTTTTGTTTTTAGTAAAACAACAACGAGCCGTTTCTTTCACTAGTGCCAGACTTGCCCGTTTGTTTGGGTTGCATTTACCCAGAATGCCCTGTCCTATAGTCCACTTCCTGCTTTTGAAGCGGTCTCGTGGTCTGCTTGGCATTCACATACACAGTCGAGTTCACTTCATCCGAACACACCTAGGTTTGTGGGCTGATTGGTTGATAGATAAATGGAAAATTTCAAGTGCAAATGATGGAACTGATATATTTCTAAAAGCCTGATTGGTTGGACATATATTGACATCAGGTTTTATAGAATTTAGTACTCAAATCTTAAAGTCCACAGTGTTTATTGTGATTGTGGAAAGAAATAGACTAAAGAAAGTGGATATCAATTACAAACAATATTATTACTGCAAATTTCAATAACAATCTTGCACTTGCAAATTTTCCCATAAGGGCTCTGGTGAGAACAGTTTTGTATTTGTATTTTGTGAATTGTTTTTCTTATCTTTTTTTATTTTGAAACATACAAATCCTCAATGTCTCAAAAGATTATTCAGAACAATTTTGCCCCCCGTTGATGTTGACAGAGGCAGAATTAAAGAAAGCAACCAGAATAAAAAAAAAAAAAACAGCTGAAATGGTGGCACTCTGTATGCAGGCGACTGAAGCGTGTTGGACTTTTGAATCAGTCAGGTAATGGGTGAAATTGTGTCTGCTGCAAAGCTTATAAATCGCAGAGCTGGCAGTATTTATCTATGTCTCAGACAATCCTGCTGGGAGATGGGAGCGCTGAAATGAAAATCAACAGCCGGCTTCTCCCCTCTGCTCCCGTCAGGTCATTTCACCCCCACCGCCCTCCTCCCTGAAAGCGGACGCGCGAGGAGAGGCTGATAAATATAAAGCAAGTGGAAAGCCGCCTGCCTTTGCCCTCCACGTTTCACCACAATTCCCCGGGTCATTTTAATGTATTTTGCCCCAAAACCTGAAGAAAACCCGACAAATCCGCCCCTCTTGCCCAAACTCCTATACACGTTCTCTTTAAACCACATGTTGCGTGCTCACGTCTGTTACAAAAAAAAAAAAGACCTTCGGCTCTAAACCAATGACGCTTTACACCTGAACTTATTTAACATATTTCATCTCTTAAAAATCAAGACTTTTACGCTCGAGTGATGGGAGGGATTCTCTTTAATAAAAGACGGAGACGAGAGCTATTCTGGTCTCTCATCCAAGACAACTGGCCTTTTGGCTCCGTTTCTAACAGTCACACCTTGTTACCGTGTCTGCGACGGCCGGAAGAGAAGGGACAGGCATGGGCACGGAGAGAAACGGGGCCGGATGAAGAGACGGGAGCAGGAACACAGGAGGAGGGAACAATAACACGCAATTTCAGACTTCATTGTAATTCCGCTCTCATCCTGGTCCCCGGCGACGGGCGCGCGAGCCGGGCAGGATTCTAATCATTCCTGTTGTCAGAACGGCACCTCAAGTGAGATTGAGTTGATTGCTTGAACAAATTTGCAAAGTAACAATGCAATTTGCGTCAGTGTGCCTTCGGGGAGGGATTTAGGCCTGTGATTGGTGGAGACTCCGGAGGGATGGCGACGGAGAAGTGCTTGTTGTCTTCTCGGAGAGACGTGTTCGCGGGTTAATTAATCTCACTGTTAATCTCGACTCTTCTACAACGGTAAACAGTCACTCGTGTGTTGGGAGCTAGCTAAGTGAGCTGAAGGACTTTTGAAAATTTCATGCCACAATTTGGGATTTCATTTCATTGGTCTTAAAGTATCAAGCAATCAAAAGGATAAGTGTGGTGCTTTAGTTGTTCAAATGCATGAACTGACTTGAAAAATGTAAGAAAAAAAAACAGTTTTGCAATTGTGGTATTTCCATTAAGTGAGAAATGTAATTAAAATCAGATGTGAATAAGTTTTTTCAAACAATATCATAAAAAAATGTGCCATCTCATCATCCTCTTTGTCTTTATCACCAGTAGTAACATCTGGTAGTTGATCACATGACTTGTATTATGTGAAAAAAAATGGTCCCATTCTTCTCTGTGAGCTTCCCCCTCACAGAGTATCCCTCCCACTCCTTCAGACTAGCCAGCAGCAATTAGCAAACACCTGGTGGAACTGTGCATCTGCTGAGCTCATTATAGGAGCTACTTGTGAGTCCAACTGGATAAACGTTAAAGGGTTAATAGAGGAGCCATGTTGTGATGACTTCCTGAAGGTTTCAGAAAGAGCTGGAGTTTTTTAAGAGACAGAGGCCCAATTTCAAGATGTTCGACTATGAAGGCTAATTTTTTCTGATATATATGTAGCATTTTTATAACAACTGAAGGTAAGATAGTTACTTTGTTGTATTGCTTCTTTAAAACTTCTCTTTTTAAGTGGTCTATCTAATGTGGTATTGTAATTTTTGGAGACACTGAATTTTGCTCCTTTTTTTTTTTGTTTTACCCGAAAGTCATAATCAATAAAAAATAAAAGCTGGAAATATCTTACTCGATGTGTAACAAATTTCTATAAACTGTTTCACTTTCTGAGATGACTGTCAGAAAATCTTGCACTTTCATGCAATATTGTAGTTTTTTATATGTTAGTAAATTCACTGAGCATCACAAACCCCAGTCATCCCACTGTATGAATTCTTGTTATCATCTGTCATCCCATGATTAAAGATTCCCCTAACACAGAAGTCCAGGTTGCATAAAGACCCTTCACTTTCAGCGTGACAGTTGTAATTCCTTACAGTGATTACTCCATCAGGAAACCTGACGGTTTTAATATGAATGAACGCGTGGCTGTGGACCGCCACACAAGTCAACTTTTCAACAAAGACTTGTTAGTGACTAAGTGACAGCGAGTGACTACTTCTTTGCAAACAGGAGAACCGGGGAGCAGAAGTAACAATTATTCCTCTACATAACTCAGCATGAGTCGCTTAGAAGGAGGTTTTAGTTTTCCTACCAACAGATGTTAGTGAACTAGGGTCAGAGGTCAAGTTTGAATTAGTCTTCAGAGCTGTTGTTTAACCTCTGTTTGCTGTGTCAAGTTTCATTTTGAATTCTCTGTTTTGTCCTGCTTTTGTCGATTATTTTCGACTTTATCAACATGTAACACCTACAACATCATAGTGTTGTAGGTAGTATCATTAGAAAAAAAAACACTATTGTTTTTTTATTAGCTAAGCTAACTTTTCTCAATTTTTTTTTGGAGAATTATAGCAAGAAAATACTTTGAGTTATCATTTTTAAAACATGTCATTTCACAGTCCTTGAATTTGTGTTTCATGTCCCACGGTGGGGCGCTGAGCTCAACTTTTAACTGCTGCTGGGTAAAATAGAAATGTGGAGAAATGCAGTAAAAGTTCATCTTTTACTGCAGGGCCTTACTTGGAAGGCAGGAAAAAACACCTACCATGTTAGGAAATAATGGTTTTTAGTTATTGATACTCCTGCTGGGAATAAAAACACAGATACGGATCTTTGGCTCCGTCTCTCTCGGTCATTCACAGTCCTAGCTTCCCTGTTTTTGCTCTCTTCTACTCATCTCACAAAGTACACTTTCATTTTGCCAATACACTAAGTAAATTTTGTGTTCCTATATGTTTATCTTTTGTGTCATACCAAACCTACTTCCAATGTTTTAGTCACTGAATCCCTCTTAATATGACTGAAAATGATTGCTTATAAAAAAAAACTCAGATAAGAGTAGAGATTTGAGAAAACTCCATATTTGTTTCTGTGTATGCACGTGGGAAAACGGAGCTGTATTGATCCTGTGCATCACATATTGCAATAAATAATGCACCAATATATCTACATATTTGCTTTGAGACAATTCCCAATCTACTTGTGTTTTAATAAGTCTATATTCTAATACAGCATTTATTTATCGGTCCATACAAATGAACCTCCTTGCGCCATGTTTAATTCCTAACAGGAAGTCATGGGTGTTTTTTGAAGCAATCTGATTGGTTGCTAGGTTTTATCTTTGTGCTACACTGCCCCCTATGGGATTGGCATGTGTAAAACAACGCTCAGGGGTGGATTTGTGAGGGTTCATGTGGATGAAAACTTTTCTAAAACCAATTCTGAGAGTATGATATTTTTTTTAAACAATGTGGTGGAAATATTCATTCTAATGAATGGCGACGTGTGTGCAGGGCTTTATGAGTCTCATCAGATCAAGATTTCCAGTCAATGTCCCATTAGAGGTTAGCAAACGGCAGTTGTTTATGTTTTTTCTGGTATAATTTTAACGTCTAACGGTAGTTATGGAGACTTGGTCTCAAAACGCAAACCTTCACAGCAGTTCTCTAAGAGTGAGCTCTGACCTTATAATCCTTTTCACTATATATGGTGGAAACATAAATGAGACCCTTTTCCAGTCTAGTGCTGAGTGGCTACGATGAATTTGCCTCTGTGTTGTCACATAAAACCTCAGTTAAGTCATTGCTAACAAGAAATGCCTAGAAACTCTGATAAACTTAAAAAAAACACCAACAAAGTTTTCTGTGTGTGTGGGAAGTTTTTGTCTTAGTCAACAAAAGTCTGAAAAATGCATTGATACATAACTATCACTCAGACGGTGTTTCAATAAATTCTGAATGCATACGTTTATCCCCCGTGTAAAATTCTGACTTCAGGAAATGCGAGTTATAATCATTAAAGTGCGCTGTGTTTTTGAGGCCAACATATTGGCTTGGGTCACGCTGTTAGCTTGTCATGCCTCACATGCTGTACGCCATGGTACGGCAGATTCACTAAAAGGCTGTGGTTCCTGTTAGATTGGTGTGTACTGAACTGTTACATGGCGACCGCTGAGCTATTGGAATCACCGGAGCGCCACTGGAGAAACGATTATCCAGACATCAGCAGGAAGCGGACGGCTCCCACTGGAAAGGTAATCACCTTTTTTTCTTTCTCTCTCTCTCTCTCTTTCTCTCTCTCTCTCTCTCTCTCTCTCTCTCTCTCTCTCTCTCTCTCTCTCTCTCTCTCTTCTCGTGGAAGAAGAAAAATAATCACCAGATATTTTGAGCTCTGACTACTTAATCCTAAAATAAGTGGCTCAAAGCATCCACAGAAGACACAGTACATCTGCCTCCAACCTGCATTGTCTGTCTTCATTGGCTCTTCCTACACATTGTAAATTCTCATTGTAATGTTGTGTATTTCACAGGTAGGAGTATTGTTTTGTTCCAAAACTCCCAGCATAAAAGCCGCTTTGTTTGTTCCTTTGTATCTGATCCATTTCAGTGTCTGGACACATCTGTGTTGGACATATTGAATTTTCTAAGGCCCGGCTGCAAGCCTCACACTCATCGTTAGCTGCGTTTCCATCACAAATGTGTGCAAACCTTTGTCAATATTCCGCTAGTGTCAAAAAAATGACAATTGTGGTGTTTCCATAAATTAAGAAATGCAATTAAAGTGACATGTGAATATGTTTGTTCACTGTATAAGTCGATAAACGTGCCACTGCATCATCCTCCAACTAGTTCCTCTCATCTTTGTCTTTTCCACAAAAAAAGTGTTTCCCTTATAGTTTTGCGAATTACACAAAGTTTTGCGAAATGCACTAATTTTGAAAAACTACCTCATTCTAGCTCAAAATTTGTTTGAAATTGGAATTGATTCCATTAAGCACATTTATTTTTGTAATTTTAAATTGCTCAACTATAAGGTCAATGGAAACCTAGCTAGTGTTGGATTACCTTTTTTACTGTAGTTGTATTTCCATTACAAATGTATGCAAAATGTTGCAGAATTCCCCTAATTTAAAAGAACATTTTAAAAGTTTGCAATTGTGCTGTTTCCATTAAATAAGAAACACAATGAAAAAGATCACGTGAATAAGTTTGTTCACGCGACACATCAAAACTGTTGTGTTTCTGTTAAGCAAATTTATAAAACATGCTAGGCCATGATCCTCCAACTACTTCCTGTCCTGTTCTTCTTCATGGTTTGCATCAGTGGCAACATCCAGTTGTTGATCATGTGACTGGTGTAATGCAGAAGTTTTCTCTTGTAGTTTTGTGAAATAAACCAATTTGGATATGACCAAAAAATAAAACATCTCATCCTACCACCAAAACATTTTTTTTATCAATTTTTTTTTTTTTCAGAATTGCCAAATTTGTTTTCAAATTGTCAAATTGCAGAATTACATGGTCAATGAAGACACAGTTACTGTCTTCCTGGAAAATCAAGCAGCAGACCACTTTAGCATTCTGCAGTCGATAGAGAAAATGTGGAAATCGCAGTGAAGTAGGCGAAGTTATTAGAAAAACAACCGAAAAAAAAAACAAAAAAAAACTCTTCATAGATATAAGAATCTCTGTACAAAGAAGTGCAGTCTACCAATATGAATCAGTTGTGCCCTGCAGGGATTTCCATCATCTTTCTCGGAGCTCGATACAAGGCCGAAGAGGAAGCCCGCGCCGTCTCCCTTTATCTCGCCTCAGATTGGGTGATTAGATTGAAGAGTCTGGCAGACGAGGCACAACTCCTCTCAGCCACACCGCGAGCAAAAGCAATGTTCCACAAGACTACACATTCATTACTCAAAAATAAATCCCCATTAAACAAATGCCTTATGCATAATTAGGCCGCAAGAATAATTATAAACCTGATTAGTTTCTCCAAGGGCAGTCTTATGAAAATTGTGATTGACAACAGAGCAAAGTTGGCTGTGCATGAATCTGTCCTCAGAAACGCGGAGAGGCGGACGGTGGGAGAATAGCAAGCAGCCAAACAGAGAGGTGACATGGAGACAGATGGCTAAATATTCACTTCACATTTAAACAACAGATAAATGGAGCACCCTCCTCATGAGAGGCGAGGAAAAGCTTTTAAATACGTTCTATTTTTTCACTACATTTCCACATTATTAGGTATGTAGGTCAAAATGTGCTTACTCAACGTACGTGAGGGCTACATTTAAAAAAAAATTAAAAGCAAAAATTGTTTTACAGAACAAAGTAGTTGAACTTTTGTTAAAAATTGAACTGTAAATTATTATTGATACGGAACTTAAAAGAGTGACAGTCTCATTTAAATAAAGGGATAAGATTTACAACAGTGAAAAAGCTTTAGGGGAAAATAAAAACATCCACATCCCACTGGTGAGTGGCATTTTGGGGTTCACTGGGTTGCTTTTAAAAAATTTAGGAGCTTTTTAAGTCTACTAAGTCCTACAGTTAGGCCAAAAGATATTTATACCTTATGGCAAATTTTGATTCAAATCGTTTCAATTGAAACAAAATGCTTATTATAGATATGAAATAAAAGGCGCATGTCAAAAAATTAAGTGCAAAAGTTTACCTTTCTGCTTCCTTTAGAGTGACAGTAAAATTTGGACATGCGAGTCCAAATTTTACGATATGTAGTTTATCGGAGGTTACCTGCACTATAAACAGCCATCTTTTACTGAGAATAGAAAACGAGCCAAACAAGATGGCTGTTAATGTTAATTCAATATTTGGAAAAGAGGCCAACATGTTCACTTCCACTGCTACCATTGCCAAGCTACAACCCCATATAGGTAGAATACAATTCTAAAATAGAGCAGAAAATTGACGCCAATCTTTCACAACTTCTCTCTGATTAGCCCATTTGAAATTCTACTGGAGAAATCCAGCTCAATGGGAGAAAGCTCAGATGGAGCACTGATGTGAGATGAGAATCCATCGATGCTGCATTGGAAGGCCATGGCCAGGCTTGGTCAAGGTTGGTCTTGAAATAAAAAATAAAATCCCGATTGAACTTTTCAGCAGGGAACACTCCAGATTACTTAACAGATGCAAATAGTAAGTATGGTGGAGGATCTGTGATGTTGAGGGTCTGGGGGCTTTGGTATTCCAAACTCTTTGAAGTAGTGGTAGATTATAGTTAAAAATCAGGGGCAACCACAGCAAACCTTAACTGGGTCATTACTGGGTCTTTTCAACCAGATAACAATCCAAAGCATCTTTCTAAAAAATAAAAAAAGTACACGACAAGTGGGATGATCTAAAGAGAGGAAAAAATTAAGACCCAGGAATGATCTTTAAGGGGAAAAAAACACTATTTATGAAAGTCAGATTGTGTTACTGCAATAGAACATATTTTAGACTTTTAAAAAAATCATCTTTAAAAGAATTGCAAATAAATCTCATCACAAGATGAGATAAATAAATATCAGCTGGTTTTGCTTCACTTTGATAAATGTTTCTCCAAATAAGTCAACAACCTCTGACATAAACAATGTAATATTAATCAAATTGCTTCATTTGTTTACCATTTTTAACTGAATCTGTTTTATGCAACATGCACATTTCTTAACTGGAGCGAAACATCAGCTGATTATAACTTCCCTCCAGAGGGACGCTGATGGTTAAATGTCAGGCCAGTTCAACCAAAAGCTGTTGAAATGCAAATGTCAGCCACACGGTGGCGCTCCAGATGTGAGCAGCTCTTTAAATGAGGATCACGTATATGTGGACATTTTACTGAAGCCAAAGGAGCTGATTGTAGCGTCTGATTAGAAACATCGAAACTGAGCGAAAATCATTACACTTGATGTTTGCGCTGATTGAGAAGCACAAGAATGACAAGTAACACAAAAACAGAATCAAATGTGTTCTTTGAAGAAAAAAATACAATGTGGACCTTCAAAAAAAAAAAAAAAACTGAGAATGTGTAAATTAGTCTGGTCTCAAACTAATCACAAATACATTAAGAAGCCAGTTTGTAGGAGTCGTCTCAGCTTGTCACCTGACAACAAAGATTTTCAGTGAATAAGACATTTAATCCATGTCTGACTGGCCCGTCCCGACAGTCCTGTGAAATGATCCAAGCGATGTTTGGAGTGTTTCTGACGGCTCACAGCATTCTGTTTTAGGCTGCATCTGAAATCATTTCAGACTTTGATCTGTTTAATCTGTCCGACCCGGAGTGAAGGCGCGTCACCGATCACCAGGGGGCCCAAGTCTGGCCCTTCAAATTAATAATAAAGAAAAAAAAAAAAAAAAAAAAGCAATAGCAACCTTGATCTGTGTGGCCGCTTGATGTGAACCTTTCATCTCCAAATCCATCGCTCTGGGAGACAATGAGCAGCTCCCTCCCTCCATGCTTTTGAACTCACCAGGTGGGGGCAGCACTGCTAACACGAACTGAACAGATGACCCAGGACGAAGAGGCGGGAGCGGTGCATGCTGGGTTACGGCTGTAGCCGCTCCACCCACACATTTATGGCTATATTATAGATAATAGAGGGCCAGACAGCTTTATGTAGAAGAAAAAAATGAAATGGACATGAATCCTCCAAAAAAAAGGGTGGGGGGAAAGTAATTATGTTGACAGGTCAACACCTGCCACTTTGGAATGAACCATTCTTCTGCTTATCCAGGATTGGGTCACAGCAGCTGCATTTCCATTACAAATGTGCACAAAACTTTGTCAATATTCTGATAATGTTGAAATATATATATATATATTTTTTGCAATTGTGTTTCTATTAAATAAAAAACGCAATTAAAATAACACGTGAATTAGCTTGTTCACACAAGTTGTCAAGTCAATGACTTCCTGAAGGCAGCGCATCAGAAAGAGCTGGAGCTTCTTAAAGAGACGGAGGCCCAATTTCAAGGCGTTAAATTGCCAAGTGAAATCTTATTTGATAAATAGCATTTTTATAACTGAAGGTAACAATTACCTGACTCTACCATAAAATGACACAATGTCACTGGACAATATATAGTACTGCCCCTTTAAACTCCATGGTGTACATTAACATGAAAAAAACACACAAAGGAAAACATTGATGATATGTCCACATTTATTGTGCAGTGACTTTTATATACATCCATTTTTTTTACACCTAATTTACATGACCAGTAATAAATTAATCTATTTTCTTTTAATCATCAGACTGGACACAGCAATCTTCAGAGGAGAAAACCACAAAAACTCCATGTGACATGTGAGTGACCAGGCAGTTATATGAGTGAACGCAGAGTCGACTTCTGTAGTGTTTTATCTCATGTCGTAATGAAGTTGGAAAGAGTTTTGGGAGCCATGACAGACACAGCGTTGCTTTCACAACCAGGTATTATGAAAAGATCAGTCACAGGAATCACTGCAGCAAACCTCTCTGAACGTGAATGTATTTGTATCTGTTAGATATGCTTAAATGTTTAGTGTTTGTATGTTTAACGGAATGACAATTCCTTTTGGCACTGTGTTTCCTGATTTACCTGACAAAACTTTGTTCAGTTAGAGGAATTTCAGTGCTTACAGCTGATGAGCACCAAGGGCCTAAAGTGCCACAATCTAACAAATATCTCAGTATGTATAGAAGTCTGTCAGTTCACTACTAAAAACACAACTAAATGTTACATTAACAATTACATTTATTTAAAAAATTTATTTCAGTACTTAATATTTCCTGTGCTTCAGCCTGTTATGAAACAGTTTTAAAAGCATACATATTCATATTAGCACTAATTTACCAAAAAAATCCTTTAGCCATCAGAAAATGTTTTTCAGAAAGTCAAGAGCCAGACCAGACCAAATGTTTTTGCTACCAGTAAAGTCAGTACAGTAGTTACTCTTCTTCAGTGTCTGAGCCAAATGAAAGAGTGCATCTGATAGCAGCTGTCTGCATATTTTCACTTCCAGTAGGAGCCTGACGTGACTTCTGAGAGCCAAACATGTAAGAAAGGTGTGAAGGAATGTCCTAGTAATGACTAAGTACCGGGATACAGTTACTGCATATCTCCTCACTTTAGGGGGGCTGCAGCCTCATGCATCCGTCTTCCCATGTCTTATGTTTGTTTTTGTTGTTTTGGACAGGCTGTACAGAAATGTTAATTTTCCCCTTGAAAAACTAATAAAAAGTATTCTTATTCTTCATGATCTCACATTCTAGGAGGTTCTGGAGACTTTGCTCTCGTCTGGGGTGACCATTGTGTCCTGCATTGTTGCCCACGTTTGGCTTTCAGATTTGTTCCCAGTGTCCCAGAGTTTGCTTGTATTTTTCACGATTTAGATTTTGTTAATCTCAGAAATAATAAAAAGCTAAAAATAGTCCAAAATGTTGTAAAAATGAAGATATATGCCCTTAAACTGTCATTAAGGCTCATTGGATAGAAAGCACATATTATATTGATTATCCTGCACAGCATATGACATGCAGATCAATTATTTTGCTTCATTAACTAATTTTGGCTGACAGATTAGATAAATTTATGATGCTCTGGGATTATAAAAAATAAAGATTTAAATCATTTTAAATACTCCCACTGTTATGTCCTATAAAGTACTAAAACAATTACAATTTTAAGAGTAATTTAACTTATTTGACATTTATAGAAACTGTGGCATTTTTGGCCCTCAATAATTAGGAGGGCAATTTTTTAAGTGTCAAAATTTGCGGCTTAAACTCCAAAACACCAAAATGCTGTTTGTTCTTTCTCATCTGGGTGAATCAGAGTTAAAGCTGATTCATGTAACTCTCTGAAACGTCTTACACACAGCATCTTTGACATTAGAGATGAGCTTTACTATTGTGCTACATACAGTACTGACCACTTACGACGGACACAAAGGTAAAATACAACTCGGCTAGTAGTGTGAGTCTTTATAAAAACTAAATCTAACGAGTTAATGTAGAAATTGTGTTTGGTGTTTACACTTTAGTGTGTGTGGGGAAAAAAAAGAATAATAATAAAACAATAACCAGAAAGACCGGGGGCCACACACACACACACACACACACACACACACACACACACACACAAACAAACAGAAAATAAAACAAAAATTCTCATTTACACAAGAGGCTTAACTCCCTAAGCTAGCTTAAAGATAAACACTGACGCTAACTAGAGTGACATGCCTAAGGAACACAAAAATCACATCAGCTCTAACTTCCTCATTTCCCCCAATACAGAAACACACACACACAAAAAATATATATATATTTATAGGTTACACTGATGGCTCTTGAGCACTACCCTGCTGCAGACAGCAGTCATCTACGCTATCAAAACATGCAGCTCGTGGTGAGAGTATACAGTACGATTCAGTCGCTTTTTGTTGGTGGTAAACAGTTGTGAAGAAAACCCAGAGTTTGTATCTTTATTACTATTATCGTCAGGAGAGAATGATTTTTATCATGGCTCTGTTTGTTCCATTTAAGCCTCTCACACTCGATCGATGAAGACCCGCTCGTTACTAAAAAAAAAATAAAAAAATCACGCCATACGGAAACATCTGGTTATTGCACGCTAGCGCTGACATTGCGAATGTTCATGCAGAATGACAAGAGAACGCACTACGATCCAGTCAGTGGAGGAGGTCACTGGAAGACTAAATTACATCATCTGAGAGACGTACGACTACGGGGGGGTTATGATGCCCTAAGATGGTACGGAAAGTTCTGCGGTTGATGACTGGCGAAGCGTTTCGCTGGGAATTCTTGTGTCGGCGGGTAAAAATATTACATCCGTGTCAAACATTCAACGATTCAGTTAAAAAAACACAAAGAAGATGTTTGATGTGAGGGGTTTGTGTGAAGATCTACCTCACTCTACAGACTGCACACGAGAGACGGCGGTAAGGTGGAGTAAAGGGGACAGCTGGGGGGTGAGGAGGGGTGCTGCTGTAATTGGACGTTGGCGTTTTCCGGACAGTAGAAGGTCCTCTCGCCGGCTTATGGGGACTGAGAACCTGACCTGTAGCTCTTAAAGGTGCCCAGCAGACTCTGAACACCTTTCTTAACCCGGCGGGCCACGGAGTCAGCGGGAGGGGTGGGCAGGCAGGAGGCCAGGCTGGGGGGGCGGACATCCAAACACTTCTGGTAACGAAGCTGAAAAGCAAACAAAAAAATATTCCAGAGGGTTAGTGGTGTTAAACAGGGGTGATTTCTTACCTGATAGTACGGTAGACTCAGTTCGATTGGGGAGCAAAGTTGCTATATTTCAGCTGGTGCAGTTTGCTTTCACACTGCAATGTGTCAAATAAACCAAACACTATAAAAAATCTATTCCTCCTGTCGCCTGCGGTGGCGCTGCACCAACAACTACTGAAGGAAATGATACAAAAACCTCTGAAGAAGACACTGAGCACAACTTCCTTCTTCACCAAATGTAAACAAAAACAAAGTGGTGTCACATTTTAGCGGTTGTAGGATTACTTTTTTGTCTTTGGCTAAAGGCCATGAGCTATTTCTATGTAGCACTAGACTAGCTTGTTTGTTTGTTTTGGCTCCATTTATCCAGGATGCCTTGCGCTATAGTCTGCTTCCTGCTTTTAGACCAGCTTACGGTCCTCTTGGCGTTCACATATGCATTCAAATCGCACCAGAGTTCACTTGACCCAAACAGAGACCTAGATTTTTAGGCGCATCAGAGTTCGATTATGCATTCACACCTCCTAAAAGCGAACCAGGCCACAACTAGAGCTCGACTAAAGAGGGCTATAAAACTAATTTTAGCAATGAACATTCAATGCATCAGCCTTGCTGCAATATGGAGGTGTGCACTCTTCTCAAAACTTACATAGTAAGTTTCAGCTATTCTTTTATTCTTTCAAGGCCCAAAAAGCCACAGAAAGTAGAACTTGTCCTTTCCTACAGACTCTGTTTTGCGTGACCAGTTTATTGACTAAAACTAAACTCTGCATGTGCAATTCAATCCCATCCAATTTTTATGAACCGTTCCATCTGTAAGACGTTTGTCATGGCATTCCTTTTTCTGAGCCTCACCATGCAAGCAGCCTGAACTGCCTCGCTCAGACTGGCAGCGTTGGGCTCACACCAGAACATGTGGCAGGTGAACTCCTGCGGGCCTTCGGCCATGATGAAAGCAAAGGTGTGGACGTCCTTCCCCACGCCCATGAACGACAGGAAGCGCACCCTGCACTCCGACAGGACCTCGTCATCCTGGACGGGAGAGGCATCAGCAGGATGAAATCATTTACAATCATATCACCACAAATTAAATGGTGGTTAATACAAGACGTCTACTGACCACAATTAGGCCCGTCGAGATGAGATATTCTGCTGGATGATAAGTCATTCCAGGTTTTATTGAGATAAATGATAATATTGTTTTCAAGTTTTTGATGATAGGATAATAATGCAAATTTGTCCTCTCAAGACTAATGAACAAAGAAGACTTTACATTGGAAGATATTTTAAATATCCAAAATAAAATATGACAACCAAAAACAATAAACAAAACTGAAATAAAAACCATTTATAACAAAAACCATAAATAAATGATTATGTTTCTGTACACAAAACTGCCATTCAGAACATAATAATCAGACAGGAAGTTGTGGAGCTCATTTTAATTTATCATGCAATTTGTTATTTATTGTGACAGGCTTAAATACAAATTAATGTTTTTATTGGGAAAGCAATTAAATGTGAGCCTTAAATTAAACTCTACACTTTTAAATTTCACAGCCAGGTAAAAAAAAAAAAAAAAAAAAAGAAGTTAATTTTGAAACATACAGCAGACAAATATATCAATAAATAAAATCTGCCGTGGTATTAAGCAATTTATCAGACGATAAATTAAAATGAGCTCTAATACAGAGTTGGTTTCTGTTATTGTTTTTATTCTGGATTTTTAAAGTATCTTCCAGTTGCAGCATTAAGAGCATTTCTTACAAATTAAAAGTTTAACTTGCAGTATTATGTCAATATCAATATATTACTTGAAAATGATTTCAAGACAACAACATTATTTATCTCAACAATTACTGGGACAATTTATCATCCAGTAAAACATGTTACAGTGACAGGTCTGGTTGCCATGGTGAAGTTTGTACCTGTTTTGAAAGTATAGTGAGGGTGGCTGGAGCCACGTTGACAGAAACAGGAGTCCAGTCATTTTTATCCCTGCCAGCCATTGCAAACTCCAAAGCTTCATTCAGTATCTCCATTCCTGTCAGAAACACACAAAGAAATATTAAGTCAAATTCAATAAAAATTGTATTAATAATGGGGATGAAATCTTTGACTTTGCTCACCGACTGGTCTGGCCACTGGTATACAACCAAGGTAATAAACATGGAAGCGCTGGAAGAGCTCGTTTTTTGGAGCAGGAAACTCTGTAGAAGCAGAAAATATTTTTAATACGCGACTGTCGGCTTTAATAAAACAGAAAATGCTGAAATGCTTCCATTTTACCTTCAACAGGGATGCCAAACGGTTTACTTGGGTCAGAGTCGAGTCTGCTCACGCCTGGCTTGTTTGCCTTTCTTTCCATCATGATCTAAGGAGAAATAGTAACACTCCATATTACTTTCAGGGGGGAAAAAAAGCCTGAATACATTAGAATGAAATTGGAGTAAAAGCCGACCTTTGAGCACATCTCGTGCAGGCTGGTGGCGATGTTCTTGGCGGGCGAGTCGCAGCGGAAAACGTGACACTTCAGCACCTGGGTAAGGTTGTCCCGAGCAACATAAGCAAAATCCCTGCAGGGGAAAACCAAAAGCATTTTTTTCTCCCGGTTTTTAGCTTTACTTTTATTAATGTAAAACATGCAGAATCACATACATTTTCCAAAGAGTAACTGTTAAAATATACCTTTCCCTGTTAATGATGGATAGAGTAGCATGAAAGAAAAAAAACAACACAGCTGTTAGAATCCAGATGGCAGAAAGGATTAGTGGGATATTTCAGCTGCAGTTATAGGAAATATCCAGCAGAGGGCAGCAGAAGCCACATATACAGAGTTCCTTGATTTTAATGAATAGCAAAATGGAGACAAACCAACATAACAGAATCCACCAATCAGGAAGTTCACCTGCACTTCAACTGAGTATGTTTAATTTTATATTAATATACATATCCAATATTAATACTTATTAGCCCGTTGTTGCCAGGGTTTTTTTAGCCTAGTTTTTTAAAATAATTGTTCATAATTGTACTGCATATTTTAATATTATATAGTTTATAATAATAATTAATATACCGTATTTTCCGCACTATAAGGAGCACCGTATTATAAGGCGCACCCTCAATGAATGGCCTATTTTAAAACTTTTTTCATATTCAAGGCATTATAAGGCGCATAGAAAAGATGCTTCAGTTTGGGTTGCCGATTTGTTATCTACTCTATTATTACACATCCACATTTGTAAAGAAGTAGTCCCCGAGTACTTTATATATTAGACTGCCCAGTCGTTGTTTCACTCACGGTGTTGGTGTTGCGATATTGTGCCCAACAGTTTTCTGGGTAACACAGACCAACTGATACGCTGTCGCCGCAGTCTCTGTCTCTCTTCCTCCCCTTCCCCTTTGACATAAAGAATGTCAACAAAACAGTCCCGACTCCGGTTGGCGAAGAGAGTCTTCTGCGACTTGGCCGGGGCGTGGGCGGACGATGGTCACCCTTCTCCGTTCGCGCACAGCATGTTGGTGGAGAACGTGATGCTAAATGACCTGCAGACGACCTGATTATCAGGTCCGTAGGTAGATAGGTCAGTCAAACTTTCTTAACATTCCAGCGTTCTGACAACTATCCCAGCATGCACCGCGTGCTTCTTCTATGGGCAAAAATGAAGTCGGCGGCTGCTTACCGTAGTTGCTAGTCTTGTTGTGGCTCAATATTGGTCCTTATGTAAGGCCCACTGGATTATAAGGCGCACTGTCGGCTTTTGAGGAAATTGAAGGTTTTTAGGTGCACCTTATAGCGCGGAAAATACGGTAATTTAAAATTTTTTATATTTTTAAAGTACAAAAATCCAGAGTTCTCCCCGGTGGATTATCAGCCTGGTGGGCCACCAGGCTTTAGTTGCACCCCAACCAGGCTAAGAATTGTTCATTCATTTATTTTTTTTGTAAGACTTTATAGTTGGTGTTAATAATTTCTTCCAATAACACATAATTATTCCCTGGAGACATTTTAAAATTTTTCGACAACTTTGAACATTTTTTAACTCAAAATCACGTCGGGCCGACTGGCCTCGCCATCCTACCGTTAGCAGGTTTTCTGGGGGAAATCCTGAATCCATTAAATACGACATCAGAAACGAAAATATGACATATCAGAGCGGTAACTACACGCCCGTCGTATTGCCAGGTCTGACCTTCCATTGTCTCTGCCAACGCCCCACACACGGATGCTTCCGATTGGCTGAGAGTGAAGCAGAGTCTGGCCCAGAGGGTCAATCAGGTTCATGGTGTCGTTCTCCAGTACCATCAGCATGTCCTTACCCTGCAGGGGGCGCACACGCTCAGCATGAGGAACAACACGCAACATTTGAATTTTTTCCATTACAGAACGTATATAGTAATTCAACTTGTAATGTTGGTGATTATGGTCTACAGATAATGAAAACCACAAATTAAGTCCTAGAAAATCAGCAACTTGTATATTAAAAAAAAAAATACTCAGAAAGTTGAGTGGAAGGAAAAAGTGCGGAAGCAATAAGGATAACTTCAGACTTAACAGAATTGTTAAGCAAAGTCCATTCAAGAATTTGTGGGAGCTTCACAGGAAGAGGCTGGACTCAGCGCATGAATCCTCAGCATTTTCAAGGATTATAAGTTCTCGTGCGGTTTGTGTGTTGCTGTGGCGACAGAGGAGTAGGGTGACGACTCTCACCTCCCCCCAGATCCCGGCGGTGTCGTGGAGGTTGTGTTTGTGATAGGAGAGCTGCCGGATGCAGTTGTTGACGGCCACACTGCTCTTTCCGGGCGCTAGGTCCTCCTCAGACATCTCCACCCAGCCCAGAGAGCGCACGGCGAAACACTGACAGCGACAGAGACCACATGATGAGCTCATACGCTCTGATACCTGGGATTCTTAAATTCAGTTTCTGTTTAAAGACTGCTCACCTCTACATGTTTATTCAGCTTTAAATGTCAGCTAAGAACTCGTCTCTTTACTCTAGTCTATGACTGATTTCTGTCATTTGAAAGCCTAACTATGCTTTATTTACTTTTGTTACTGTTCTTTTTTTTTTTTTTTTACTATTTCGTGATTATGTATTTTAACAATGACTCAACTGATGTTTTAAAATGTGCCATAAAACCCCCCAAAAACCTGATATGGACATTTTTTTCTCTTGCTCATAATCACGGTTTTGATTTTTTTAGGCCCCAGATTAAAGAGTTGGCAGGAAAAGTTAAAAAAATAAAATAATCCCTTTCAGGCCAGAATAACTTCTGTTCCTTTTTTATGCATCTACAAAGGAGCAAAGCATCTGCCACATTCGTCCTAAGAGTTTTTCCATCAATCTGATAGCTTATTCACCTTGGTCTCTAGATCTGTGCACTGTGGAGCGATCTTTTCCTCCTCCTCTAACTGGGAGCAGTTGTAGCTGCAAAAACAAAAGAATCAAGAATAAATTTAAAAGAAGGTTAAGAATGGCAGCATTTAGACAGTAAATATAAAATCTTGCTGCTTACTTTAAGTTGATAGATGCATAGCGTAGAGTTGCTCCTTCAAACTCTTTCAGACTCTGGTCAGATGCAGCTTCTCCCTCCTCCTGAAGACAAACATGGCCGTTTATGTTAGTAAGTTTTGCTAAGAGCATAAATGACGATGAAAACTCGACACACTACAGCTCACAGAGGAGGATTAGGAGCACAGAAAAAAAGAAGAGAAGAATGACTTTTTCTCAGAATTCTGATTTTAATCTTCTGAGATCCAGTCAGCATTATGCGACAGCACATACTTCAGGTAGAAGGAAAGAAAAGGAGAAGTGTATTTCTGACAAAAACTCAGAAATTTTGCTAGAACTCTCCAAAATGTTCTAGAAAGAAAAAAAAGGAACATTTCTCAGTTTCAACGGTAACATTTAAGCTAGAAAGACATTAATGTTTTTTGGGGGAAAAAACCCCAAAACATTTTCAACTTTTGAATCCGAGATCAATCTCAAAATTTTAACTATGTAGGAAATGTTCAACTTCAACTTTTCAAAGTGAGAAAAGATATTTTGGTGGAAATGTACTTTTTTTCCCCCCCAACAATGTGTTAAAGCCGGAATTCTTTTTTTCTTTTTTTTTCAGTGAGCCTAATCCTCTTCCTTACAATTTTATAGGAAGACCATAAGAGGCAGATAGTGACGCAGTTAAATGGCATCGTTTCCAACCAATAGCCTTTCACTAGCTGCAGTATCTGCATGGACAATGCCAGAACACTATTGAATTAAATGCCATTTACAGGCAGTGAGGTGGAACATGAAATAACATAAAGTATCTATCAATCCCTCCAGGAAGTTCAAATCACAACTATTAACTCGAATTCACTCATCATTTGCAAACTTTGTACAAACTTCTAACTTTCAAACACCATCACAACTTTTTTCCCAAATCTGACCATTCGCATGAACGTTTTTCATATTCGCTTCTTTTCCGACCAATCGCTGCAATTCGACCGAATTTTGACCAATCTTGAGCCTCCTTCCAGTTTAAGTTCGTGTTTCATGACGTCTCCTGGAAACCAGCTAGCTTTAGCCAAAAGGCAAGCAAACCATGTGAGTGGGGTAAAGCTGCAACATTCAGATAATGTTAGCTAAATAGTGAATCCACGCCAGTTTATCACGTTAAGCTTGTTGACAAGAATACTAATGTTGTTGTTACATACTGTACATCCCTTACTATGCCAGGAATAAGCTCAGTCATCCTCAACTCTGGACAGAAATTGTTACTTTTCACATATTTAAAAGGAATCTTTATTCTCGCAATGCAACGAGCAAAGAATCAGAGAGGAAACCAGGTTTTGACAGAAATGAAGTTTAAAAAAATAAATACATAAAAAATTGCAACTTTGATTGCAACTCTTTGAAAAAAGGTGCCACAAAATGAGTCATTTTAGTCATCGGCAATCCCAAAAAATATTGCAACATCCTAGAGGGACTGAACTCCACATCTGCTCCCACAGCAATGAAAAAGTGAAAAAATGAAAACACATAAGATGCTGTTTCTCCAGGAAATAAAGCAGTTAAGAGTAGTGGGTGTGACATTATCTAACCTTCCACAGTTCCCCTTCATCACCTCCATCATCTGTGCTGGAAAGCTGAGCCCAGGTTTCCTAGAGAACAGAGTTTTTCTATGAAATGTCTGATTCCGTTTCTGAGCCACCTGTTGCTAAGCCAGGCGTTCAGCTGCCCTCACCTCCGGCTCCTCGCAGGGCGTGGTCTCCAGAGACATGGTGGAGGACATCATGGAGTCGCCGACCTTCCCCAGAGGTGACGGAGGCTCCCACTGGGTGGTACCTGTGGGAATATGCCAGTAATACGTGCCTGACGTGTCACGCACCCTCATCCACCCAGAAGGCAGGTCTGTGTCCGTCTCAAACGCGCTGGAGTCCCAGAAAGATTCTACGGTTAAAAAAATACAAATATAAATATGTATACAAAAAAAGAGGGGGTGAAAAATGCTCAGAATCAACAGGAAAATATTAAAATCTTTTAACAAATTTTTGAATAAATGTGACAAGAAAAATAACAAAAAACTTTTGGATGAACCAGTAAGGAAGAAGAGTCCAATCCAATGAGCCGTTTATGATGTAGATCTACATTTATAAAGATTTCTTCACATTAAGTGCAAAATGCAAATATTTTTTGCATTTTACATGATGGGGGTCATCACCACCATCACTGTGGGGTCATGACATCATTTTCTGGTCAGTACTGAGCCATGTTCTCTGTGTGGCGTTCACTCAGAATAACGTCACGTAGGAAGAAAGCCCGCCCTCTGTCACTGCTGGTGTGTTCAACAGATTCGGGCTACGTTCACAAAGCAGGACAACGCAACCAAATCTGAGGGTTTTTTTCTTTTGCCCATATGCAAAATATATACGAGTTATTCACTGCAGTCTGAATGGCTCAGTTCTGATCTTTTCACCCCCCCAAAAAAATTAAAAATCTGAATTGAGCTTCTTCCATACATTTCATATGTGGTACTAAATTGCAGACAAATCCAATGGTTTTCTGTGTTTTATCAGTCTTTCATCTCATTAATGTGACGTGTGTTGGAATTCTTTATCGGAAAAATCCAGATGCAGGAAATCTGGCTGTAAATAATTATTCTGAACTTCTTATAGAAGCCAGTGTCAGTGAACCATTTCACAGTCCCACCACTCAGCATAGCACCAACTACACATCCATCTTCTCTACAGAAGTTACAATAAATGCACCACAAAAGGAGCTGCTATCAGCTGTCTTGTGATTTTGTGACGATACTGTATGCTCGTTTGAAATCGATCCACTATTGCTTCTGTGAACGTTGCACTGATGTGAGATGGCTCTGGGATGTTCTGTTTCTGTACATGTGGCTCACCAAGAATTTGAAAAACCATTCATAGGCAAGTCTGATTGCAGTTGGGTTCAGTTAGTAGCACGATAAGAGAAAAAACCCCAAACAAAAACAAATCAGATTTCAGCAAAAGCAAAAAAAAAAGAAAGACCTGCTATGTGAACATAGCCTTGCTGTTCCTTGCAGAAATGCTTTGTGACACCAACACATACAGATGTTATCAGATGCTTCTGTTTGGATTTATCTGTGTTTTACACTCTTTAAGGGAAGAAGAAAAGCTACAGAGTGAGGCAAACACTAATATAGATATTAGCAGAGAGTAAAATACACGACTCATCAATGCTTCAGATTACCTCTGTTCCCATTTGGGGAATTGTCAGAGTTGTCCTGAGACAGCGAAGGCCAGCTGGGGTCTTCGTCACTCGGGGTGCCGTTCATGTTGGAGAAGAGGAGGCAGGCGTTTCTCCCCACGCCCCCTTCCCTGTGAGACTCAACGTTACTCCGCTCTGCGGGTTTCTCTCCTCCTCCGCCGTCATCGGAAGCCTCCTCCTGCGCCTCCTCCTGAGCCTCGCAGTTGTTGTCTTTCTCCTTGTCATCCTCCTCCCGCTCCTTCTCCTTCTCCTCTTCAGACCCCAGCGTGTGGATGAGCAGCGGTTCGTTGAGGATGTTCTTGGACTCCTCCTGGCTCAGGCCAGGCGTCATGGCTGCTTTGGGGGACTTGGTCTGCTCCTCGTTTTCCTGCTGCTCTTCCTGAGTGGTGTTCTGCAGAGGGAAGTCGTCCTTGTTGCCATTCTGGTTGATGTTGCAGTTGTGGTCCTGATCCTGCTGGTTCTCTGTGACTTTGCGCAGCTGGTTCTGGCCCTCTTTGACCCGCTTGGCATTGTTGCAGTGGCTGCCTTCGTTCAGCTTGTTCTTCAGCTCTTCGTCCTGCTTTTGTTTGTTTACGACGTATGAGCCGTCGTCGTCGTGACCGCCCATGGTGGCTTCCCTTCCAAATGGTCTGCGGGGAAACGACGCAGAGATTTCATTTACTGACAATCAAATCTGCAGGGAATTGATGGTGGCGCGCAGCAACTGCAAAATAAAAGCAGCCATGTCTTCAGAATTAGGTTTTTTTTTTAATTTTATATATGCTAAAACATTGTAAAGCAAATGAGATGTATATACAGCTCTGGAGAAAATGAAGAGCTCACTGCACTGAGCCCCATTGAGAACCTGTTATTCCCCCAAATATTGACTTTTGAACTCTTCCTGAGTTTAAACATTAGTTTTGTTGTTTCTAAATGAATATGAACTTGTTTTCTTTGCAATATTTGAGGTCTGAAAGCACTATGTCTTTTTCATGATTTTGACCTTTTCTCATTTTTTGCAAATAAATACATTTTTGCTTGAGATTTTGGAGACATGGTGTCAGTAGCTCATAGAATAAAAAAACAATGTTCATTTTACTCTTTACACAGATCAATAAAAAGAAAAATCAGAGAAACTGATCATTTTGTGGTGGTCTCTTAATTTTTTCCAGAGCTGTATATAGCCTATATTTGTGCACTTATACTAACCATAACTAGATAATGAGAATCTCTTGGATTAAGAAAAGGTTTTAGCTACAGTTTTCCCTCCACGCCGCTGGTTTTTTTATTTTTAAGCCGTTATGAGGCACGGTGGCGAAAGCTTACAAGTTGCTCAACAGGTGACTAAAGAGTGAATTGGTTTGTTGATGCCACCCACCTTTCTTAGCCATAAAAGACTGAGGAGCTATAGCCTTTCCTTTGCCTACATCCCCCAGAATACTGTGCGGTTCTGGATTGGAGTTCAGTGAAATTATTGAACACTATCAGACATTATCTATTGGTATTGATCATGTGTCTATCACCATATATATTATTATTGATTTATTGCCCAGCCCTATGTTAGCTATGCTTATTGTTGAAGACTGCAAAAACTGCAATAAATTATTTTATTTCTGGCACATGAATAAATTCTTAATATCTTTGCAGCACTTAAATCTTGCACTGAACAGCAATTTTTCTTATTCACTGTATTTATTTATGTGTGCAGTTTACAGATCTATGGGCATAGACTGTGGCATACATATAAGAGATCTAATATCAAATCTACAGAGAGCTTGTTTATGAAGCTGTTTTCTTATTCAGAGATGAACGTTAAGGCTGTAAAGCTGCTGGTAATTGATGCAATAACGACTACAGATACACAGAAGGTTTGTGCTCCTTGATCTGTGTACCATCACAGTTTCTCACACAGCTAAACCCGCCCACATCAGGGACAGAGTAAAAACAAAACGGATACAAGCAGAGTCTATTTGGTTTAGGTCATCTGACTGGTACCACACAATGGAGAAAATAAGTAAACTGAGGGCCAAACATCAAGAGACAACAAAAGGACGGTCTGTTATCTATCAAATATATGCTTTACAAACTAATTCATTTGAACACTGCTAACACCCAACTTATTAAAGTGTACTCGGAAAACAGGCCTTACGGTCTACATCCGTCCTAATAAAGGATATTCTATCCTTTATATAACCGTGTTGTGATTAAGTACGAACCCTGTCACAGACACTGTTAGAATAGTAAAACTGGGAGCATCTCAATTTTTGCTTTGAAGTCTGTGTCTCGTTGGTATATTAGGGGTTGGCGTTGACTGTGCTTACTTTCACTGCTGGCGTAGCTAGTCAAATCACAAACGTACTTCAGCAGTCTCACCTTCCATTTGCCAACACGACCCCTTATGGAAGATAATACGACCGAAATGGTCATTGACAATCCATGAACATAATTTTACATTCAATCTTTATGCCCCGAATGCTATATTTAGAATATATTCATGCTACTCCGATGGAAGCAACTCAGCTAGAAGTAACGGGCATCATCCGCCATCATTGCCGTTTTCTTTGCTAGGCTAATGCTAGCTTCCCATTTAGCTAGCTGGCTAACGTTTGCAGAAATACTCTATTAAATGGCTGCTGCTGGATTCATTTATCAAACCCGGTTTTAAGAATGTCAACTTACCGACTCCACCAAACCCTCCAGCTATCGCAATGTGGAAAACTGTGCGAGTTAACTACATATTTCCATCGGTCGTGATGGCTCGCTCGGATTCTGGGTGTTTTCAGCCTGTGGGCACGGCAAGTGATGGAGGACGAACCTGCGTCACGGATAATCGTCACGGCCCGAGCCCACTGCCGCCCCTCGGTTCCCAGAGAGGAGGGGACGTTAGGGACAAGGCGACGCTGCTGTACGCTGCTTTTGGACATGACATCCGCTGAATCTGTTCTCAGTGCGATAAAGCCGTCATGGATAGATTTCCAGGAAAACATGAACATTGGACACATAGGGAGAAATATAAATTTTGTCAGAATGGTTTAAAGTTATATTGTAAGCACCTAAGCTTTGTTATTTTTTCAGGTTTTTTCTTGTTCTTCAAATTTTCCCCATTTCTATCAAAAATCTGTTTCCATCCGTCCACCCATGTCTTTCTGCTTTGGACTGTTTTTCACATCTTTTAAACTTTAGCTACTGTCCAAACATCAGCCATAGAAACACTGACGTTTTTATTTTTAAATTTTCAGTTATAAAAATTGACAAAAAGGCTGACAAAATTAAAGCACTGAAAGTGAATATGAAAAAAAATGTGTTGGAATCCTGTAGATATCTAGGTGTAGTCTATTGCAGTAAAAAAATAAACTTCAAGTTGGCTGTGTAGTTTATTACACTTTTTACTTCATGTTAGGTAATTATTAAATCTAATTATGGAGCGACTGAAAATTTCCACTCTTCTAGAGCGCTTCATAGAAATGGGCATTGCGAGATGGATTTCTAGCACACATAATCTGTATTATGTTTTTGTCCTCTGTCAGGGTAACCTCAATCATAAATGACATTACATTTGTTGATACATCTCATTTTTAATATACTTATATATAAATACATACATTTGTCTTACTCGTTCTTTGATTTTGGCTTCAACCAAGTGATTCGGCACAAGCAAGCAAGCAGGTAGAGGCACGGAAACGACGCAGGTGAAGGCAACAATCCATGACTTTAGGAAAAACTAACTCCAGAGAAACAGGTAAACACCTAAAAGTCTCAGTAATTCCACTTTGAAAGACATAAACTGCCCTTTAACGTCCCTGTGGTAGCAATACTTCCTAAAGACGGTCAGAAAAATGCTAGTGGTTTTGACGCCAACAAATGGCGTCACAAACACGGCAAATGTTGGCATTTTAGTAGAGTAAAACTATTTCTGTATTAAAAAAGCCCAACAAAAAAACACTTGAAATAAGCTGTTGGCATGTTGACATTGGCTGACTGCTTTTTGCTCAACTGTTCACATAAAAATCAGATAAAATTGAGGGACAGGTACTGAGATTACATGAATATAATAAAATTTGAACCCAACACAAACAATTGAGTTAAAAGCTGATCTCATAACTTAAAAACGGATCTTGGGATTCATTATTAAGCGTCTTTTCCCAGTGTTGGCAAAGAGGTTTGCCTGCTGAGCTTTAAATCGTTTGTCGTCAAGAAGCAACGCCCGACTGAGGTGATTTGTGTTCATGAACGCACCACACTGCCAACACTAAAACAAAGCCTTTCAGGCTCAACCAGCTGAATTGTTTCAATACTAACCTCTGATATTTGGCATGCTTGTTCATTGCATATAGTTTCTTGCCATTGCAAAAACAACCGACATTCAACTTCTCCCCCCGCAAGATATGTTTTAGGTTAATCTGTTATTTCTTTAATCAGAAGCATTTACAATGGTGATAAAAGTAAGCCTTTAAATCCACCAGTCTGACGGATCACCATGCTGATCTCCACAGGTTATTTAGTGCCAAGGAAAAGATTGGACTCGATCCGCATGATTACAGTTTAGAAGATGCAAAGACATACGAGGCAAACACAGTAACATAACAATTATTACACTGAAAAAAAAAAATACAAAAGAAGGGATTGCTGCTCCAGTCATCTCAGAAAGCACAGGCTACGGTGGAGAGGAGTGTAGCGGTAAGAGTTTAAGGCAATACTGGTAAGCACCAAAACACCGTTTCTAGACACAGGGTCTCATCCGGTTTTAAGGTTATCCAGGGACTGAAACTGTTTGACAAAGGAGAGCGGTAGCAGTTTTTTTTTTTTCTTTTTCACTTGTCCTGCATTTTTTCCAAAATTGGCACAATCATGTCAAATTTGGGCCTTTTAGCCGGGTCTTCGTTCATGCAGATCTTCATGAGTTTGCAAATGTGTGGAGAGATGCCAGGAGGGATGGTGGGCCTCAAACCTTCCAAGGCGATCTGTGGTTTAACAAAAAATAAAAAGTGTTTATGTTGCATTAATCAATAATAATAATTAAAAAAAATTGTCGAGTTCTGACTGCTGTTGACCTTCATGCCGATCTCCATGTTGGACAAATCAGCGAATGGAACTTCTCTGGTCACCAGCTCCCACAGCAGGATGGCGAAGCTCCACATGTCAGCAGAACGACGGTTAATCTCTTCAGGCTTCTTCTGCAGGGCTGGCAACCACAAAGAAAACAAAAACAGTAAAAGTTAACTCATTATATTTCATTTACTAATAATGGACATTAAACTGAATCTATTAGGATATACATAAAAGTCAAGAAGGCATTTGAGATTTTTGCATTTGTAAATCAAAATATAATTGTCGTGTTTTCTTAATTTGTAGTTGTGCTTAGTTAATGTTGCATTTTTCAATGGGTAGTTGTGTTTAAAGATTTGCACTTCAGGGCCACTGTAGTTGTACGATACGATGCATTTTCACGGGCTGCAGTTACGAGTTTCCATGTCTGCTGTAAACATGCCCTGCTTGTTGTCACTGTTCTCTAATAGCTTTATGTTTGCAAGTTGCTCATATTTCTCTGTATCTGAACGGGGAAATCAGCTCCAGATGACATTAGGCTCTGAGTCAGAGTGTAGTTTCCTGCGTCCATCATTTCCCCCTGATCTGGTGTGGCTTCAGCCGTCGGTTTGGATTGGTCTCGTTAGAAGTGATGCCTACCCTCAGGGGCAACCCATGCAGGCGAGTACATCCTGCCGGGACACAGGAAGGAGAACTTGACGTCGGCCATGCTGATCCTCGCCGTCAAGTCTTCATCTATCTGCAAGAAAAAGGAAGAAAATGAACTGAATATCTCTGTGATCGGATGCTGCAACAAACAAGAGGCTAAACCTTTGATAGAAAAACAATGTTATTACCATTAGGGCTGGTGCTTATGATTATTTCAGTCATAGATTATTATGTGGAATATTCTGCTGATTAATCCGATAGGGAGAAAAAATAAATAAATTGACACATTCTGCAGATTTATGCAATATTAGACATTTATATGAAAATGCAAATTAACAAATGATTACATTTTTTAAATATTAAATAATAAAATAAATATTTGATTGAGCTTGATCATTTATAGGAAAGGATGTACCTGCAGTAAAAAAAATTGTTCTAACATCAATACAGTGCATCTGTTGACTATTTCTATTAACCTATTAATAATCAGATAGTAAAAGTTGCTTTAATAGGATTTTTACTGACAGAATTTGAAGCAGGTGAAGCTTAAACTGCTACTTGAGGAGTTCTGAGTGAACATAATGATGGACAAAAAAGGAATTTCATCTTAGATGCAAAATGTTTATATTTTTTGTAAAGTTTTGGAGTACAGGCTCTAAAATATGCTATTTGCTGATGTAATAACACACGCAGACTAGTAATCAAGCCAGTCAAAGATTAACTGATTACTAAATTAGTTGATGATTACTTTAATAATCATTAAGGTGAATCATTTCCGCGCTACTCACCATGATACTCTTGCTGTTGAGATGATGACGAGGGATCATGGGCTCCAGTGTGTGTAAGAAGGCCATTCCGGATGCAATGTCCAGAGCAAACTTGACTGCCTGTGTCTGGTCCACCACGAAGTCTGGCAGCAGGAGGAGGAACGACAAATTAAGGTTTTGGTCGCTGTCTTTAGTCAAGTAGGAGAATGACAGGAAAACAAAAGGGACGACAACATAATGACAACAAAAACAGATACACGACTCCTGCAAATGACTTACTGTGCTTTGCAAAAGTATCCCTACCGCCTAAAACATTACCTTTTTTTTCAGGTTGTAAGGGATTTTATGTGACAGACCAAATACCTCATAATGGTGAAGGATAATTAATGCTTATTGCAGCTAGAAACTAGTGATTAGGGCCCAGAATGTGGGTGGAGTGATGGACTCAGACCTGAACCTTCAGACACATAAAGGCAGTAACAAAGTCGGCCTTCTATCACCTAGAGAACATTTCCAGGATTAAAGGACTAAACTACTTTTCAAACAGAAAAGTAGTTCTTCTCAACCACCACTAAAAACACACCTGTTTAAAGTTGCCTTTTGAGTCATAATAGCTGGAATATTGATCAACATATTTGCTTGATGATTTTGATGATGGCATTTGACAAAATGTAATGTTTCATAAAAAGTGACTATATTGTGTTTTTATGGTATAAAGCACGTTGAACTGCCTTATTGATAAAACCTGACATTAATATGCATCTTTTTCTGACTACATCCAAAAGATGCATAACTTTATACCGCTCTGTTCCTTCAACGTGTGTTCAAGTGAGTGGTTGTAAATAAAGTTCATAATGGAAATGTGAGCCACAGTAGAGTGATTACACATATGGAACCCAATCAGAGTGGAAATACTCACTGGTGCCTTCATGGAGCACTTTGTAGAGGGAGCCACAAGGCATCCAGTGTGTAATGATGATGGGGTGAGGGGCGGGAGGAGACGGACATGCTCCCAACATAGGCAGGACGTTTGGGTGGGAAAAAATCCTGGGTGAAGCCAGGGTGGGTCGGGGTGAAGGGAGACAGACACGGGGCGAACGGACAAACATTTTCACATCAATATTTCTTCGAAAATGAAAACGGACACATGAGTGAGCACAGAGAAGAAATGACATAAGTGAAA
Organism: Poecilia reticulata; assembly: GCF_904066995.2. NCBI lineage: Eukaryota > Metazoa > Chordata > Actinopteri > Cyprinodontiformes > Poeciliidae > Poecilia > Poecilia reticulata. Next base: position 5,372,856 of record NC_088842.1, read on the forward strand.
CATTTTTTAACTCAATAGAAACCTGAGTTTGGGATATTCCTCGTTAAAGTCTCTGCTCTTCCTCGGAGTCCAGTCGCGAATTTTTAGTACCTTAACAGCGATTTCGTTACCTTGCCAACGCCCCTGCCACAGCTAGGCGTGAGAAACAAACAGAGAGAAACATGTGGGTTTAAATGTCGTTATCGGCGGAGCGAGACGTAAATAAAGCGGGAGTAAAATACACGATGATGTGAAACACCTCTCCAGAATGGTTTTCATTTCTTTTTTCAGTGAAGGAAAGCTGTCTGTGGTCGATCCCCGCCAGCTTGTTTAAAGTACCGTTGCCTAAAAACACAAGATGAGGAAAAAAAAATGTTTATAGAAGTGAAAGCGAAGACCAAAAAAAATCACTAGTTAAAATGAAGGAAGGAAAAAAAAGCCACAGGGAACTTAAAAAAAAAAGAAAAAAAGAAGATGGAGTCTGAAGTGCAACTTCCTTCATTCAGCACTTTTGCCAATTTAAAGGACGGAGGAAGCTGGTCAGCTAATAATTGGGTTGTGTGTTCCTGACTCACGCGGTCGGGTTCGGGTGGTGCCTTTCCAGAACGAGTCCTTGAAGGGTATTTTAGCTAGGCTCTGCCCCATTTTCTCTGCCTTTTCTGGAAGGAGCAGAACCAGAAATGTCAACTTAAACCAAAAAATCTAAAAAAAAAAAAAAAAAAAGTATCTTTTTAAAACTTGTGACAATCCAACAAGTGTCATCACCTCTGAGGAGTTCCCGCAGCTCAGGTTTTGCTTTATCCATAGGCGTTTCTCCATATTTGTTACAGATGCTCACCAGAGCGCCGCTATTCACAAGATCCTGAGGAGAAAGAAAAAAAAAATTATGGTGAGCAACATTTTAAAGCCATTTTTGATTCAGCACCACTAGGGGGAGCACCTACATCAGCCACTTGGTTTTGTCCCCAGAAGCAGGCGTAATGCAGCGGCGTGTTGCCGTGCTCGTTGACTGCGTTGGTGTCCGCTTTGCACTGGATCAGCTAAAAGAAGAAGAAACAACAGATTATATCTGAAGGGAGGCGACTCAGATCATATTTGGACTTTATACAAACATGAACCTGTAGGGTGACAAGGAAAAAAAAAAAAAAGAAGACAGGGAAGGTTGTTTTTTTTGCCCGTGGACACATACCAACAGTATTGAAACAGATCTAATATTAAACTCTTGGGATGCTTAGCAGCTATTTTAAAAGGAGACGCCTGGAATGATGCCACTTGTATGTATAAACTAAAAAAGATATTTACTAAGGGGGGATTTTACTGCCTCTCTGTGGTGCAGGAACTTAGCAGATGCAAGAAATTAATTAAGTTTTAATTGACCCTCATTGAATGGTTGCCGGTTAGAAACTCCGCAATCCTCTTTTTGTTTTCTAATGCCTGAAGACATTATATGAGGTGTTGTTACGTTGCCCTGACAACAACATTCTTTTATGTTGGACTTTGTTGTGTAGAATATAAATGTAATATTTTATCTACAAGGAAAGATGTTAAGAAATGAGAGAAAGAGGTAAACTTTAATGATATAACAGGAAGAGCGACATTAAGTGAAAGTTTTCTTCATTTGATTTTTACGCGGGTCGTTCAATCCCACTCATATCAGAGATTATTAAGGTTTAGAAAATGCTGGTAAATCTGTTAATCTCAGGATTTATTTTGTCTTGATTATACAGAGACTGACGTTTCTCTAATGCTATTAAAGATCATCTCTAATACAGACGCTAATTTAAAAAGTTAACTCTGTAATCATTTTGACTTTGTTTTAAAAATAATATTAAACTGTTGACAGAATCCTTCACCCTCTGTCACACAGCAGTCTAGAAAAGATACAAGATGATAATATTTTTCAAACAGGACTGGAGGGAACAGCTGAGGTCGGTTTATAGTGATCGGTTGGGGACGCGAATACAAGACCTGCACTCTCAAGTTATACTATAAAAAAATAATAATAATTCTAATTTGTTCAAACTTTAACTATGTCGTAGTATAAAACAGATCATCTGAAGAAAAAAAAAGTCATGTTCCTCTGCCTCCTTGTTGTTCTACTCCCATCTGCAGAAACACACCGCTCCTGGTCAGAAACAACCAATCAGAGGAGGGTTTTACAGCTGTCAATCACACTTGTGTACGTGTTTTGGCTGTGCTAATGGCAGAGTAACGACTTAACATTACAGGAAAACGCTTTAGCTAGTTGGTGGCTAACTAGCCTTAACATTCATGGCAGACTAAGGTTTGTAACCTAGCAGAGAACAAGGGGGTGGGGTAAACAGCGCATACACAGGCATGAGTTTCACAAATTATCTGTCTCATATTGTATTGTCAGACCATAAAGAAGTTTTAATAAAAGTGCCTAACTAAATGTGAAGATTTTTCACTAAAGTGCATTAAAATCTGGATTATTTTACCAACTGTGTGCTGGCTGTGCCACCGTAGCAGTAGCTTACCTGTGTCCTCTAGAACCAGATGAAAACTATGGCCTTATAGTTTGTGTAGATAAAACCTGCTTGTTCTATCTACACAATGTGGTAATAAGTTCTTCAACTACACTGCTGTGGTTTCAGCTGTTAATGGATGCAGCACAAGAAGAGACAAGCGCCACTGAATTTATGACTTGTTCAGATTACATCATTTAGGATTTCACAATATCCTGGGTTGAAGCAGCAAGACTTGCTCAGACAGTGCTTCATCTCAGGTTTGTTTTTGAGAAACTCTTGTTAGTCATAATGCTTGTTCAAGCGTCTAGTTTTTACATCAAACTCAGCCAGACTTCAGGATATGACTAATTGTGTTCACTAAGCCGTTTAAATCTCGGTGCTAAAGAGAATTTGACCATTTTCAGACATGTTTGACCAGATATGTAATCATAACAGTATCTCTTTGTGTTTACATGAACCCCCACCTTCCCCACAATGTCCCGATGTCCATGACTGGCGGCCAGGTGCAGGGGTGTGTCGTCTCCACGGTTCATGACGTTGATGCGCGCTCCTCTCATGATGAGCATATCCACCACGTTTGAGCGTCCTTCCCTGCATGCCCAGTGGAGGGGACTGAAACCATGGTCGTCTCTGCAACGACAGATGGACAAACGGCTGAAATAACTCCACAGAAGGGACAGCTGTTAGTCGTGAACTCCACAAATCTGGTCCTAATGGAAGCGTGAGGAAAAAGGGAGCCATTATTGAGCCGAGTGTAAACTGGGTCAATACAAGAATCAAGAGAGAAGCTCCATCTTGAATGTGCAAACATTTCAGTCTCTTGATGTATGAGGCTGGTATAGACTTAAAAACACACAGCTTTATTTGCATCAAAAAACAAGAAAAAAAAATACTTAAGAATACCAAAGCAGAGGACAATATTTATATTTTGCGTGAGAAATGTGTATCCTTTTCTTTTCACAACTATGAACTAAAATGTGTGGCTGATATGAAAAAACACTCAAAACCTGAAGAGCTGTGAATACTTTACAAAGCATAGTAGTATAGTTTGTACAGGTTTCACCAACTCAGATTTAAATCATAATGGTCTTAAAAGCTCTTAAAATCTAAGACTTGTATCACGACAGAAATACAGTAACTGCATATTTTTCTTATATTAAGTATGGAAAACTATTGAGGAATATGTGGTAGTCAGTGTGAGATCAACCCATAAATCTTGTTACATTCTTACTTTAGCTGAAGATGTTAGAGTTCATTTCCATTTTTTCCCTATTTGTCATCATATCTCCACCTTTGGTTTTCTATCCTCATTCGGTTCCATGCTCTACTCCTTCTCAAAACCTTCTCAGCTGTATACATAACATAAAATTATTCAATAGGGTTTTACCACCACGTTTAAAATCCTCAAAACCTCTGAGCAAAATGAACGTAGCATCGTGCAGGTTGGCAAGTGAGCCAATAGCGAAGACGAATGGATGATAAATCTGCACTTACCTATGATAGATGCAAAATAACTAGCTAGATAGCAAGGTATGAGCAGCTTGTTAGTACTAGCCTCAACCGCCTCATCCACAGAATGTAGAGTAGGATATATAAGACTAAGTTGCTCTGCTACAACAAAATTTAAAAGAGCTGTGATTAATGTATTTAAGGCCAACTTAGATAATTTTTTTCATGAATTTAAGACTTGAAGGATTTGCAAATACCCTGACTAAGCTCTATAACTTGGTTTTTTGGTAAAGCCTTTTGTTGATAGAAATAATACAACATAGAACCTCCCCGACTTATGTTATTTTTGTAATTTTTTCCTTCTTTATCTCTATAAAAGTATCCCAGCTGATATAAGACAGAAGAAAACATGGATAAGAACTGTGGAACTCATCATTCCTGCTTGTCACACAGAAACAGGCTACAAAGCACCAAGGACAAAGGCCTCGATATGATACAGTCGCCCCAGTGACAAACAGATAAAGACAGAGATTAGGAGACAGGGTGACTGAGTATCAATCAGAAAAAGCTACTCAATGTTTATAAAGTTATATGTTATCTTAAATGAGACATTTTAAGACCTTATTAGACTTCCTGCATTAGTGATGCAAAAAGCAGCTCCAGCTGCCAAGTGGAAGTTTGTAATTCCTCATTTCCTCTGGTCTCTCTGTCACGTCCTCCTTTCTTATAAAGTGTCCTCCCTACGCTCATTTATCCTCTTCTCCCACATCGACTCTTTTTTTTTTTTTTTTTTACAGAAAACTAAAGAGCACAGATCAGAACTTTGACTCTCGGCATACTTTCCTGCTGCAGCTTGGGAACCAAAAACACAGCATAATGCTCCTGTTCATAAATGTATGCACATATCTTAAAGCCTTAAGTAGGCAGTCAGCATAATAAAAGGATGTGAGAGCTTAAGGAATGTGTATCTTTCGCCGCCCACCCCCAGCATCAGCTCTAGTTGAATTCAAACATCCTGCAGAGCCGAGCCTCAAGAGACCCACAGAGACCCTCAGTCCCCCAACAGACCGCTATCTGTGCGACCCGCTGCAGTTACACCAGGTCCACTCAGAGGGCAATTTCCTCTCAGATCAAAAGGCCAAATCCAGAAGACTCATTAGATTTTGCTCGTGAAAAACACTCCCCACAGACTGAGGTCCAAGGTTTTATTAGGTTTCTGCCCCACGACCCGGTCTACCAGAGGTCAGGAGGTAGTGTGGTGACGTTAATGGTTGTGTTTTTCTAAAGCGGTTTGTACAAAACACGCTACACAATGTAATGGACTTTAATGCGTTAATTTAAATCAATTAAACACCAATTGTACTGCGTTAAAAGTGTCATTGTTGAGCTCATATGTCTGTCTATTCAATAATTCAGCAGTAAAAAGGGTTTTGAATTAAAATGCCGTTTATTTTGTCGATACATTGTTTGATTAAAATGTGATTAATTGAGACTAGTTACATATCCTACACTACTAGATGGCAGCAATTTAAACAGGTTGTTTTGTGGTTCACTGGTCAATAAATAATAAAAAAATGGGGCGTATCCATATGCACTCTGTCAGTCAGCTGGCTGAAAGAACACTGCTACACTTTTTCGTTTGCTTAAAGAAAAGAGATAAAATGGCTCTGGAAATATTTCCATTCAAAACAAAAAATGAAGTCAGTCATCTCAAACAAACTAAAGGAGGACCATTCAACAATAATATGAGGGCAACGGCAGTAATTCACCTATTTGGATAAGTGGATTTCTACATGGGGTAAAATGAGAAACTATTGTTATTGCTTGGATTCTAAGATTTGAATCCTAATTGGTCCTTGCATTTTGAAACAAGAAGTTCAGGAACAGACTGACTTTCACAAAGCTTTCTAAAATCTCACCCAGCTGAAGCAAATATAGACGACAGCTTAGAAAGTTGTGACTTTTATGGTCACATCAAAGTCCAGCTCAGCCCTCGGGTTTCCCATATACAACGGATTTACCCATAAAGCTGACTTTATCTGCTAAATCCAGAAGCAGTGGAGTGCCAGGGTCTCCCCCGCCTCGGCCCCCACCGCGTCCTGACTGCAGCCATTTATTTCAGGCATTTCCACCTGCTAGCACAGCTCAGCCTGGCAGACTGAAGAGCCAGAGGAAGAGCCCCTGTCTGCACTCTATCTGTCTCTGTACAGTCACCTCTGACAGATCGCATGACAGGCCTCAGCTAAGGACAAAAAAAATTCTATCAATATATCAAAAGCCACAATCACTAACAAGTATTTTGATATGATCTGATTTTATAATATTTTTGTTGTAAACAGTTTGGACTTAATCATATTTTTATGTTTTATAACATATGAGGAAAAAAAAACAGACAACATATTGAACTGGCCAGGCTCAAGACCAGCCTGAAGAAATTAATCAGATTGGTTGTGATTTTTTAAATAATCGTTAACCAAGTTAGAAATTGATAAACTTTTAACTGCCATAGAAAGACTCAAAAGAAAGGCCATCTGCTGAAAAAACAACACTAATTAATGAAGGCACATTATCGATACACACACATGCACTTTGCATTTAAGATAAAAAGCGTTTGTCTGTAAATATGTTTTACCAAAACCTCAACTTCACCTACTCCTAATTCACTAAAAGAATCGATTTTAGGCAATAAAATGTTTATTTTCTGAAAATAACATTGTTTATTTGCATCAACAATGTAACTAATGCATAAAAAAGGTGGAAATGGTTAGATGAAAAATCTGCAGAATGCGGCTTTCTTAAAAATCGGAGTAATTGATAGAATAATCAACTAAAATAATCGTTAGTTGCAGCTCCTTACCAAGTTTTGATCCTGCTTAGAATATGTTTAATGACTTTGGAATAAAAAATCCTTTTTTATTATCTTAAGATGTGAATGTACAACTAAAGTGGACAGAGTTAAACTAGTAGAAGCATTTTATTATTATATTATCCTATAAAACATACCTGATAGAAAAACAGTCTACAGTTTCCATTTTCTGCTCTTCTGTTTGACAGATTAAACCCAGATACTGCTGGATCGGTCAAAAATGATTTTTTCCCCTATGTCTTCCCTTTTCCGTCATGCTCTCCTGCGTTATTTCTGTCATCCAAAGAAAAAGGAACACAAATACCTACAATCTTCTTGCATTTTTTTTCGTCAATGTTTTCCTCTTCTGACTAAAACCAGACAGATTTACAGTACAGCTGTGCATGTGGCTTGTTACTGCTACCAAAATGTACAGAAGTTTACAAGATGCTGCAACTCTCTTCCAAAGTATTCCTAGAATTCAAAGTGATTTTAATGCGATTTCAAAGACAGATAGTGCCCAGTTTTCTGGGAAACCATGTCTGATCTGTGGGAGAGAAATACCGGAACTTAAAAAATTTTTTCAGGATTTGGCTTCATACACAAACAGAAAAACAGTCTTTTTCTCCCAGGCCTGCCCACCACAACAATCTCCTCCACCCCCCCACAGCAAGGAGAGGGAGGTGAACTCTTTCCTGGAGGCCCGTATTTTACTCCTTGTAAGGAGATTCAGCATTCCTCTTTGTCTGGGATCTGCATTAGATTAAACACACCGTCATCTTGGAGGAAACACGGTGTTACAACTGCAGTCCGGATGGAGCTGCTTACAGTCAGTTTTTACTAAAAACGGATACAAGAATGTCAAAATAAAGTTAAACTTCTGAAAAAGCATAAGAAGAAATTTGTTTCCTCAAATGAAGGAGGCGTGGGGGTCGGAAAAGGGAACTTGACATGTAATTAGCTAATGGGCCGGTCACAAATAGGAAGGCATGTTGACACAGGCTCAGTTCACTCAGACTGCTTTAAAAGAGACAGAAAGGCAAATAATGAGAAAGAAGTAAGAGAGAAAAATGTATATTTTTGCAAAAATTCATCAGGTGAGGTTGCGCAACATTAACATGGAGAAGTGCTGAAACGATTAATCGATTATTCAAATAATCATCAAATAACTTAGTAATCAATTAATCATTAAGTATTTATATTAAAAGAAAAAAAAAGTAAATCTGTTGTAAGAGCAACATATTCAGAGCAGTAAATAAGCCACAACTGTACAAATTCAACCCAGAACTCTTCAAGAGGCGTAACTTTATCTCTTCACCTGGGTCAACTTCTGTAAAAGAAAAAAAAAATTCCTTATAAGGATATTTTACCGTCCAATTATTTAATGTTTCTTCCTTTATTGATTTTAAGTCGAGCAGAAAGTATCCAGTTTTTCACATGTTGATGTTAGAAGTATTTTTTAGATGCGTTTCCTTTCCTACGAATTATGTAGCCTTCACTAACAACAGAAATGTTATTTCATTTCAGGTTATAGAATGTCTTTTTTTATTTAGAAAAGATAATACATTTGTTTATTTGCCAGATTTAAATGATTTTTAAGATTTCATATTAAAAATAGGCTTAAATGGTTAAATAAAGACTCTTTAGTATGTTCCAATTTTTATATGATTAATCAATTAATCATCAGAATAATTGATGATTTTAATAATAGTTGGTGGCAGGTCTAATATGGATTAAACCAGAAAGAAACATGAGGAACAATAGAGTTCATACTGAGCACATTTAAATAATTAATACTTGATACAGAAAAGACAATATCCATATCACTCATTTTACAGAGTTTCTTTAATTTTCTTTCATTCAGTTTTTTTTCTAAAGATATGAATGATTATGACCAAGAATTGTTTCCTGTATTCTGCTGAACCCATCAATGTGAATTCAGCTCAACTCTCTCTATATAAATGCTTCCTGTAAAACGGCTTGTTTCCTGTCTAAAACCAAGCTTGTGAGTTATTTTGGTGTGTTTGGGCATAAACACGGAGCAGTAAGGAAATGAGTTGAGTTTAAGGCCAGAGTCTCCGTTGGGACTGGAAAGGAGGGCTGTGAGCCAGCATCACAGATCCACCTCAAGAATGTGGAAAACTCTGAATGCTTCTTTCAGATTCTGATCTAGATTACATACACAGGTTGTGACATGACTCATCCAAAAAAACACACAAAAAAACAAACATATATAGACGATACCATTAGCATCTAATTTAATGTTAGAAATATTCTGCATATTTAATCTAAGCAATAAATCGTAGAAAAAGTCAAGAATCTTAAGTGAAGATGATATATTTTATTTTTAGCGTTTCATTTTATGCTAACTCACCCCTGATTGAGGTCGTTCTCTGTGTTGTCCAGCCACAAGCGAACTGCTACTGCGTTGCCTTCCCGGCACTGTGTAAAGATATCATCCATTCTGCTTGGTGGACTCTTCTTCTTCTTCTGTTTCCTTTCAGGTAGAAAAACTGAGATTACAAAGCTAGACGACCTGAGGAGTTCAGGCGAGTGCCGGCAAGCATTCGTCCCTCATCTGGGACTTTCAGAAATGGTGGGCAGCACTTAGGGAACTCTAGAAAAATAGAAACAAGAAGGGTAAAAGTGATTTGGTGAATTCTGTGTGTAGCGTTTCATTTTGATGCACCTAACTTCAAAATTGTAAAAGAAAGAAAACACGAATGCAGAGTAATATTAACCAGCTTTTTTGGTACAGAGCAATGTTAACCCATCCATTCATGTTACAATACAGGAGGGCAACGATTCGTCGACATAGCTGACAACAAAAAATGTCAACAGAAAATTTTATTTGTGACATAAATGCATTATAAATATGTGAATTAGTTAATATCTAAAATACACCAATAAAAATTGGTATTCAGTATCTCTGTTTGCGTTGTAGTTTCAGTGAGTTTTGCAGAGACATGGTGCGCCACTTTACAAAGGTATTTTCAAAAACCTAAAATACCAGATCACTCAAACCGGATTGTTTGAGGATATTCTTTTAAAACAAAATATCACATATGTGAAGCATTTTCTTTTTGAAAACGTAAGTCTCTATTTAGTGTGAAATAAGTCAATTCGGCTTTGGTCTTTTTGTAGTTTCCATGTTTACCCATTCTAAGGGGACATACAGTTGGACACACAAAAAAACTGAAATCACTTGTTTTTTGGGGTTTTTTTTCCACAAACAGAAAAAAGGTAAAAGAAGCTTTAAACTGTAGTTTGTCAAATAATTTATTTTAGGCTTAACTTTGACATTTTAGATCTTGAATAGCACAGGCTCGAAAAAATTGTGTTTTCCACTTTCACATTTATTTTAGAAATGTTTGTGAAAATGTGGCGGCCTCAGGGTGAAAATGGCTGTACAGGTTGCAGATTTGAGAAGACGGCGTAAAAGATCCTCAAATGAAGCAGAGATAAGTTAAAGTAAATGACAAAAAAAAATCTTGACAGATTAGTCAAGTAACCAGCTGATCATTAGCTAGCAAAGCATAAAACCTGCAAATGAATCCTTGAACTTCAATATTAGGAACACTGTGATATTCCAAGTGCATTGCTTTTGTTCTCTGTGCAGCTATTTGGATCAGATGCTCTCTCACCATCCATATTTACCCACAACGCCATTTCAGATAAAAGCATCCTAGATGTAAAAGCTCACAGGAGGGGTTGACAAACAGAAAACAGCAAAGTGAAAAAAGGGTGAGTCTGTTCAAACTGGAATAATCATCTCAATATTTACAAAGATTACCGCAATCTCACCAGGCTATTTTCCTAGTGCAATGCAGGGCCTATTCTAGCAGACGGTTCGAAAAAAGCTGCAGCACTTTTATTTGCTTCTCTAGAAACAAACCAAAATTGCTAAAAACTGGAATCAGCTTTTTTTTTATCCTAAAAAAAAACCACCAGAAAATGTCTGACAGTTGCTAAATTCTATTTAGTATAGGACTAAGAAGAAGAAGAAAAAAAAACTGCTGTTGCTTTTAGTAGTTGTTTCTTTTAAGGTGGACACCCATACATGAATAACAGGTTGAAATCAATAAAAATCCATTTAACTTTATCCATTATACTTTATAGTTCCAACCAGCTCTACATAGAGATCTATGTAGAGCTGGTTGGAACTATGGCAGCACGTATTGGACATTAAGGTGAACACATGTATGCTGATTTCTCGTGTTGTTTCCAGTGAAAGTAGTAAAAATGAATACATTTCTAAACATTAAGAATACTATCAGAAAACCAAGGTGAAGGATCTTTTTCTGTCTTAACTTTTAAATTATTCTTGTGATTATAGTAAAAAAAATGTAGGAGTAGAAATACAAATAGAAAGTTTGGACATGGTTACAATCAAGTAGGAAGTGACCACTGATATGGATGAAAGTGTTCAATCATTTTAATCACGGAGTAATAATGTAACAGGTAACAAGCTATGTTTAGCTGCTGTGTTAATACAAACCCTCCTGACAGGTAATGCTGCTCTATATCGTTTAAAAAGCATTCTAAGACTATCATTTGGGATTGAATTTGTGTGTGAATTAGTGGGTAAATCTGTAAATAACACTCAAGCAATATGCTGTCACCGTTTTCAACTTAAAAGTAGCTGCACTAGCCGCTCTGCTATCAAGCTAACACCCATGGGAAAAAACTAAAGGCTAGTCGGTTAATCTCTGTAAAACACGAAGGAACTATTCTATTGCTCCATATTGAACAGAATCAGTGCCACGGCTATGTTATATAAACAGGAAGTTTGAGAAAATGAGACGAAAGCAGGTTTTTGCTAGCAAGCTAACCAACTAGTCCGACGCCTTGGGCTGTTTCTCTCTAACGTGCCGCTGAATTGACTGATGTCTCAAAAGTCACTTTTTTATTGCTTAAGTACTTTTAAATTGATATTATAGGATAGACCTACCTGACAATTGCAGCTTATCGGGTTGTAATGCAGTCAGAAGAGAAGTTATTAGTAATACAGCCTATGGTTATCTCTGGGTAAAATGAGATAGGTCCACACCCTCAGCACCCCCCTAAAACGTTTATTGAACTGACAGAGGATGTTGTGCCCTCTATGGGCGAAAGAGAGAGTTGCAACAAGTTAAAAATCACCGCCTCAGGTCATGTTAATTTTCTTCTCTTTTTCTCTTTGTTGTATCTTTTGTTCTTCAAACTGTATGACGCAAAACGTAACAAAGAAGAGCATAATAATAATCATCAGTGATTCTTGAGAATAGGGACAAAATGGGTTTTAATTTTCCCTTTTTTTTTTGTTATTTCTCAACCTGATGTATGCAAATATGACAAATAATGTTTTGGAAATGTAAAGATGCTAAGGTACGGGCTCCCGTTGCAATATTTTTTTTTAATTACATTTTTAATCGACCTGACCCAGAACGTTGTCATCACCACAAAAATAAATAAAAAATAATTTTTAATGACCCTATTAGTGATATTTTTACTCATTTTACAGACAAATGCTTCTCAAGAAACAAAATAAATACTATTTAAAACAAAAAACGACAAAAAGTCCATCTGACGGAGTTGACACAGAACTGAAGGTGGTGACAAACTAGTGAGTAAAATGAAAAACTTGATACATGTGAAATAATGCAATTTATGTAAAATACATTAAAATGAATTGATTGCACATTTAAATGAGATTTGACAACAATTTCACTGAAAGAGTCAGAAAAACTGATGGAGTTGACATCAGACGGAGTTGACGAAATGCCAAACTACCTCAATTTATAAGATGTTATTCTGAAGGAGGCCATATTGTAGCTCATCAGGTCTATGAAATCTTTACATTTTACCAAAATTAAGCTTTTATTTCACAAAATTTCATCAAAGTTTTGTAAATTGTCAGTTATGGTGTTGACACATCATGGTTGTGACAAGCAACTTAGGAATAAAAAGAAGAAAAAACTAAAGAATAATGTAAGCTAACCAGAGCTAACTAACCCTCTTAGCAAAGGGAGAGAAAGGAAGTGGTCATGGGGTCCTCAGAAGTTCTGGTGCCCCCCAATAATGCCTGATTTTTTTTTACATTCTTTTAATTTCTGACGGTGTTGACAAAAACTAGGGACAAATTTCAATGGAGTTGGAAAATATATAAAAATTATTTTTAATTCAATTTATTGATACCTTTATAATTATTTATATGACTACTTATACTTAATTGTCATAATATATAATCTTAGTATTTCTTTAATTATTTTAAACTATTGTAATGTATTGAGTTCTGCTCCTGGACAATGGCTTATACAGGCATCATCCACCGACTACAATGTTTAAAATAAAAAAATATTCAGCAAATACCTGGAAAATATACATTGTTGTGCTCACATGACCCAGGTTAGTTTAGTCAGATATTTGAAAAAATTACTTTTTGTGTACATTTTATTCAAATTTTGTGCTTTATCCATATGACCTGTTTTGTCCCTATTCTCAAGAATCACTGTAATAATAATAATAATAATAATAATAATAATAATAATAATAATAATAATAATAATAATAATAATAATAATAAACTGACAAAAGCTGATGAATGTCCCAAACAACAAATATGAGCAAATTCGAGACCACACTAATTTCTTTGTCAATATAACCATATTTCCAAAGATGAGTTGTTGTTTTTTTATCTTACGTGTGAACTTATATACCAGTAGAGCGCATTATTTTGAATTATTATGCTTTGTATAATTATAGCATTGCATTACCATGTTATTATAAAATTTTTATTTTTTTTAATATGTGTTATATTTAATGTTTGTAATTATTTATATTTCATAATTTTATAAACATAGCTATATTTTATAATCATATAATTATAATAGTATAAAGATAAAAACTGGTTAGTAGTATATTAGAATACTATATTAATATTAGTAAGAAAATACCAGTAGTTACTGAAGTGAGCGATGTGAGACAACAGGAAAAACTTCATATCCCAGACATCACTAGTCTTTTAACTACGTCATCCTCCCGCGTCAGTAGTTGTTTTGCTTCCTCGACGCGCATGAAATAAACCAACGTGGTATTCCCTTCTTGACAAGAATCTTCACTGCAGCTTCATGAAAATAAACATTCTTCTTTCTCACGCATAGTTTTTTTTAAGTCTGAACCCAATTGTTTTTTTTTTTTTTACTTGTTTTGTTTTTGTAGCAAAAACTTCCTGAACCGAAAGAGTTATAGAAAAAGCGGCATTCGCGAGGGATACTTGTAGGGATTTTTTCCTGACAGGAATAAAAAAAAAAAAATGTTTAATGAGGATGAGGACTGGAGTGACGAACAAGAGGGACGAATCCTGAGCAAAGCTGTCTTTAAAAAGTCCCAAAAGGCGAACAGCAGTACACATTTAAAGGTAAATATTTGTTCTCTATTTCTTGTTTTCTACTTGTAATAAACTCCCGTCTTTAAAAAAAAAAAAAAAAAAAAGTTAGAAAAGACACGTAATTATTCTCGCTGTCTCGGTTAGTCCAATGTTGGGAAGAAGAGCCTGCTGCGGACACTGGAGACTCTGGGGTCGACACCAGACTGGAGGAGCGGTGACCATGAGCAGGACAGCGGCAGTGAGACAGAAGTCCCTCCATCAACCAGTAAACAGAAGAAGAGGAAGAAAAGGAGGAAACATAGAGAGCAATCAGAGGAGACGCAGGGGGTTGGAGACGACTGTCAAACTGTCAAAGAGGAGAAACCTCAACTGAAGAAGAAGAAAAAGAGGGAAAACAAACCTGGTTAGTAACTCTTAGAATGTACTCGGATAATGTCCACATTTATTGGGATGAGTGAGAGATTAATATTTTATTGCAGTAGCATAATTTGACACAAATAAAATTAGAAAAGTTCAGTTTTTAAACAATCTTTAAAATAATCCCAAGGTAAAAAACTGAGATTGTTTTAAAAGCTGTCATTGGAGAGCAAAATTCTGTCCCTTATTTAAACTTTATGTCAAAGTGTATGAATTGTCCAAAATCACAAATAACTGCTGAACTTTAGATTTTTAGATAATTTAATAACAACAACTACTGATCTCTTAGTAATAGTCTGACATTTTTTTTAGCCAGTAAATGTCTGACAATTGACACTGGTGTGCAGTTTTAAAAAAATCAAAAGATGAAGTTTTGATAGTTTTTGGTTTGCAAGTTTTCTGCTGTAATAAAAGAGCAGTTTGCATTAAGGCTCTTTACCAGGGTGTGCCAAAAAAAATGTGGGCAGCTCTATACATCTTTGTAAAGCTGTTTATGAGAAAAACAGTCACACACCATATGGATATCCTTTCCACCCAAACTTTTACTTGAGCATCTATAAAATATTTACATTTCCACATTCTGTACTATCCTTGAGTGAAGAAGTGGTTAAATTGTTTTGCTTGTTTTTTTCTGAACTAGTCTCAAAAGCACCCAGGACGCCTTCAGGGGAGACAGAAGTTGAAAAAGTTCCAGAACCTTCTCAAGAGAGTGTAAACAAACAGCAAGGCCCAGAGAGGCTGAGCAGGCAGCAGTGGAGAAACAAGATGAAGAATAAGAAGCGATACAAGAACAAGTTCTGCCAGAACAAACCTGAGGACGATGCAGACGGAGCTCCAACCGCCGATAACCGGAAACCAGCAGAAGACGTCAAAAAAGATCCACGCAACGGCAGCGGAGAAGACATCAGCCGGTCAGCAATCCAGAAACAAAGGAAGGAGGAAGTGAAAAGGAAGAACACGGAGCAAGAGGCAGATGGATGCAGCGCAGCAAGAGGGGAAAACCAGCCGGAGGTGGAGAAGTTAAAAAGTGTATCTGAAGGCTCTGCTGAGGGATTAAAACATTTAGCAGGTGAAGTTCAGGTGGCGAGCACCAACCGCCAGAAACCTGAGCTGAGCAAGGAGCGGAGTCTGAAAAGACAGAAGCTGCAGAAGATCCTCCTCCGCCAGGAAAGGGTCGGCACCAAGGGTCCAGCGGAGAGGACGGAAATGGAGGCGGTGGTCCAGGAGGCGGTGGTCCAGGAGGCGGTGGTCCCGGAGGCGGTGGTCCCAGAGGCGGCGGAGCAGAGCCGCTCCGATTCCCTCAGGTCCCGAATGGAGCAGCGCCTGGAGGCGGCACGCTTCCGCTACATCAACGAGCGTCTGTACAGCACAGCGAGCGGCGAGGCCAGGCGCATGTTCCAGCAGGACCCAGAGGCATTCTGGGTGTACCACAGAGGATACACGGCCCAGGTCCAGAGGTGGCCCGCCAACCCGCTGGACGCCATCATCACTTACATCCACAAGAGGTCAGAGCAATTCATTCATCCATTTTCCACCCATTCACTCTTCCATTCATCCATCCATCCATCTATTGCTTTGATTTTATCATACCACTTTGTCTATGGAAAAATATGACTTAATAACCAAATTGCGACTTACCATCCCAACGTAAAGAGTCACTCTGCTTAAGTAAAAGGAAAAATCAAATCTTCCCCATTTAATCGGATCATAATACCGATCGGAGCATTTACTTGTATGTATGTGTATATTTATATTGTGTTCTTTTGAGAACATTTGCTGTAAATAAATAACTGCTGCAGACGTAGCGCTGCAGCAGATAACTCTGCTCTGTGAAACTGATGTTTTATTTTTCAGCTGGGAGGAAACAGCCTTCATCAACAGCTTGCGAGCAGAGAAGAAAACTGTTTCAGAAAGATGCTTCTTGTTGAAAGAAAGCAGATTTTATTTATTGATTTTCTTTTGGTTGTATTTTGCTGCAGGTCACCTTCCCTGGTAGTGGCAGACTTCGGATGCGGTGACTGTAAAATCGCGCGCAGCGTGAAGAACAAAGTGCACAGCTTCGACCTGGCTGCCACCTGTGACCTCGTCACCGTCTGTGACATGGCCAAAGTGAGTTGGCCGCCGGCGGTGTGCGCGCTCTCTGTGATTTCCGCGTGATTAAACATGCAGCTCGCCTGTGCAGGTGCCTCTCGGTGACGACTCTGTGGACATCGCCGTGTTCTGTCTGTCCCTCATGGGGACCAACCTGGTCGAATTCCTGGCAGAAGCCAACCGCGTCTTGAAAATGAGGTAAGCGAGGGAAAGTTGATTGCATACATGTCAGCTTTAAACCACTTGGACTTCTCCACATTTTGTCACCTTACCCAGTTGGGTAACACTTTATTTCAAATAAAGTGTTACCCAACTGGGTAATGTGGCTTATGTAGTACAACGTTTCTAATTGAAGAGTTTTAAAGTTTTTATTATCCAGGAAAAAAAAGGAAAAAGTGTAACTTTTGAGTCGATGCTACATAGAACCGCATTGTAAAGCTGCAAGTCGCAGAATGTCTCTCTACCAGCTTTGCATATCTAAACAGTTAGAATTTTCACCCACTGTTCATTGCATTTACCTCACATTCAGTCAAATTCAATAGGGCTGAGATGATTAATCGATCATTGAAACAATCATCAAGGAATCCAGTAATCGATTAATCGTTACCTGGAGTGTATAAACTAAAAAATAAAAGGCAATTTGCTGAAAGTACAGCACAGTCAAAACAGTAAAGAAGCAAAAACTATACTAAAAAAGAAAACCTTCACTTGTCTGTGAATAGAACTCTGAAAAAAATGAAGAGCCCACTGCACTGAACTCCATTGAAAACCTCAGTTTTATTCCACTAAATATTGATTTCTCAACTCTTCCTGAGTTAAAACATTAGTATTGTTGTTTCTGAATGAATATGAACTAATTTTCTTTGCATTATGATTCATTTTACTCAAGCATATACCTATAAAAAAGTAAAGATAGTTTTTTTCCAGAGTTGTGTTCTGCCCAAACATGCTCCAGTGGCCGAATTCCAGCTTCAAATTCTGTAGATAGGAAAAGAAAAAAAATCTCTTATTTAGCACCTTTTGCTATCCAGTTATTCATCCAAAAAACCATCAACAGATCATTTTGATGGTTTTTACAGTGTATTGATGTTAGGTCAAGCTGTAAGGCCTCAGCTTTCCACAGGTTGATGTTAGAAGGATTTTTTTGCTGCAGATGCCTCCTTTGCTACCAACGATCAAGCGTTCACTAAAGGAATGCCGTCCTATTGCATTTTAGTTAGTAAAACATTTAACTTCTTACTTAAAAAGGAGTTGAATGATAATTCTTATTAGTTGTATCCCCTAATGTATTTCTAATATTCTATAATGATAAAAAAAACATTAAGTGGTTATTTATTTATTTATTTTTACGATTAATCATTAGAATAATATCAGAAAAAAAATCTGAAGGCGACACATTTTGCGGTCGTACCTTTCACCTGCAAACTTAATAAGGTTAACAGTTTCGCATGAATTTATGTTGGGTGTTTTAATTTTTTTTGTATGTCCAATCATTACAGGGGCGTCCTGAAAGTTGCAGAAGTAGCGAGCCGATTTGACAACGTGCAGAACTTCATCTCTGCTCTAGCAGGCCTGGGTTTTAAGATGATATCCAAGGTGAGGCCTCGGAACGTCTCAAATGTGATATTTTCCTGTGATTTAGAAAAAAAAAAAAAAAAAAAAATCAATGAGCTCAGACTTATGTGCCAAGACTATCATTTACTCAGGGCACACAGTGTGAGCTGGTGGCTGTCTGCAGCATTTGTTTATAATTTCTAGTTTGTGGTGCAGTGGGCAGGAAACCACGAGCTGAAAACATTCTGTGAACTGGTTTATCATTGGCAACAAACAGATGTTTAAACACAGTGTGCTTAGATAACCTGCAAGTCATTCAGGTCAAGATTTTGAGCATGTTAGGATCTCGAGTTTAGGTGAAGCTGTGGAAATAATTGTTTTGTCTTTTCTTTCAGGATACAGAAAACAGTCATTTCTTCTCCTTCGAGTTTATGAAGACAGGAAATGTTCCCCAAAACGTGAAGAAATTTGGACTACAGTTAAAGCCTTGTCTATACAAGAAAAGATGATGACAATGGAGAAGTTGATGTGTAAAATGCTTATGGAAATCAGCAGGTCGTTTGACTGCACCTCTTGGTTTCCTGTTCTTGGTAGTGGGCAGACAGTTGGTTGCAGTTTTGATACAGAAACAGGAAATGACCCAAAGCTCTTCATATTTAGTTTGCTTTTATTTAATTTGATCAGGTCTTTGCAATGGTGAAGAAACCCAAACCTCCTTAATGTTTACCTAAAATACAGCTTGTATTCAACCAAGATTGCATAAAATTTCAGATTAGTTCCAAAAAAAAACATTTGTCAACACAGATTCATTATCTGCCATTATTGTTTTCTGGTTCAACCTGTTTAAATTAGGTAATTTAAATCCATTTCATTCAATTCTTATTAGACATTTTTTGAAATGATCGCTCAGATGGGTTCAGTTTTACGTTTTGTAAGACTATTCATGTAAATTCTGTTCTTTTTTTTGTTTGAAAAGTTTATTACAAATAACTTTTGAAAGAATTTGTTTTTCATGTATTCTTTTAGATGGTCTTAATATTTTTCTGTCAAGTCATTTAAGAAAACTAAAGATTTGTTAATTGGACGGATTTACCTGCAGAAACATTTTCTACTACAGGATAGGGAAACAATGCTCCAGCCTCGTATAAAGACTTAAAGCAGCAGTATTATGTATTTTCCAGGCACGTAATGCTATTTTATAGCACATCCAAGTAACCATGTTAACTTTTTTTTATGTATTAAACAAACTTAAAAGAAATTGGACCTCTGTCTCTTTAAGAAGCTCCCGCTCTTTCCGACACTCCGCCTTCAGAATGTTGTTATCACATCAGTATTTCTGTGATTCTCCTAATTTAGCAACCTAAAAATCCCCCAAGGGATAATGTGAACAAGTGTGCATGAATATAGATTAAAAATAAAAAAACTACAGGAAAAAATGTTAATGATTTTTTTTTTATTGTCTTAAAAAAGAAATACAAAATACATAAAATTGAATGCAAAGTTCAAGTAAGGCTTAAGAAAAAGTGCTAACATTGCTTTTTAAGCCATTAATGCTACAAATTTCAGTGCATATTCAGTTTCATATAAAACGCTACATTTTCACAAAAAACGCACGGTGCTGCAGTTGGACGTTAAATGCACAGTTTAAGCTAAATGAGATGTAAAAATGCTCCAACTTCCCCTCACACTGTACTCTTGGCGTCAAAGACTATGGCGAAGCTGGTCAGCTGAGCATACTCCTTACCGCCGTCCATCCCTGCCAGTGGCTTCCTGACCTCGGGTGAACCGGGCTCGTGCATGAGACTCGTCAAGGCTGAGATGGACTCCCGTTCCTTCGTTGCAAAGGTTAAAAACAAAAACAGAATTTATAAGCTAAAAGTTTTAGAAAACATTAAAAACAAATGACAGAATGTTTAAATGTACCTTGTATGGCATCTTCTTTCTTTTACTGCAAAAACAGAAAAAGGCAACTTAGAAAAAGTTTGTTTTATGCTGTTTTGCCACTAGATGGCAGTGTGGTATAATTGTGAGCTCAAAATCAGAATTACTTCAAACGTAACTTGATGGCAGTGCATGCAACATGAATTTTAGCAGATGGAAAATTGACCAAACTCTTAGTCACTGATCTCTGAGAAGCAGCTTCCTTCGTCTTTAATCATAACCTGGAGAAGGACTTGCGCTGTCATGTTCTCCTGAGTCGGTGTGGAAGGTCAGGAAGCCTGAGGTAAACTCAAAATAACTTTTCTCTTGGGGAGTCATGTTTTCTTCTTGTTCACCGGGTGACTGACCTTACAAAATTAGCCTGCCGGCATCATCCCACAGATAATGAGACAGCTCCAATCCAAATATTGGAATAGAAGTCACAAGCTTATTGAAACAAGTAATAAATCTCTTGTATGTGGCTTTATTTTATAAACCAGAGTCTCACAAATTTCTAATTGTTGGAAAGTATAGAAACATCTGCAGGTAGAAGCCACAAACAGCTTTCTATGAGAGATATTTCTCCAAAGTTGTTAAAGTCGTGACCCAACCTTTCCCAGCAGTAGCATAAAAAAAATGTTAAGACTGATATACAACAGCTTAAATTGCATTAACTTCTGGTAATGGACCAGAAGTAAAACGATTAAGCTTCCTAAAACCCAGAGCAGGAAACTAGAAAAGAAATCTGTTTTTGTACTGCGTCGAACAATTTCTACCTGTCTCGAGCAAGCGGAGACTGCGGTGGCAGAGGCACCTGTCTGTTTCAGCCACAGCTTTCCTGTTTGTGAATAACTAAACTGGAGTGGTTGGCTGGTGAGTTGGGTTAACGATCCACACATCCTGTTTGTCTCACATTGTACTGAATGTACTGCATTGGCAGCACTGCCCTCATTTGCGCGTCACCTGCCGAGCCGACGCCTGCGGGACTCACCAGCATACACAGAGGATGGCGGTGATGATGATAAGGATCGCCGAGGCTGAAGAGATGCAGATCAGGACTACCAGCACTGCAACACAGAACCATGGCTATCAGACATCTCAACAAGGCCTCAAAACACTTAACACATGCCAGCATCCAGATAGCATCAGGGGTTCTTGACTAAATGTGTTAGGGAGCACCAACACTTACTGAACTGTTCGCTCTCTCTTAGGACTTCCACTTGAAAGCTGACAGACGCTGTGTGATGATAAAAAGAAGCAAAGCAGGTGTACAGGCCTTTATTCTGCCCCAAAGGGTCAGACTGAAGGATCATTGCAGCCCCATCCAGTTGAACAATTGAGCCATCACTCCTAAAACACAAACGAGGCTAAAATTTAGGCTCAAACATTTGCTAAACACCTCTTATTGAATCATTTTCAATGGCTAACAAAAGAGCTAGCAGAGAAGCAGCTATCTTTGTCACCTATGGGGAACAAAAACTCAGCCTTTTTTTATCTGTTCTTTGTTCTTTTACTTTGACATCAAGCCTACAGCAAGAGAGAGTAAACATTTGTGTATCATTGTATTATGTTGAAATGCTATGTAGCTAGTTAGCAAAAGAATCCATAGCAACAAGCTTATTGGGGCACCAGATTGCCTGCATGCTCCAGTGGTAAATGCATAGTTAGGTGAAGGTAGAGAGGTATTTTTGTATGTCGGTGTGTCTTACAACTCTAACTTTTTCCTCAGTCATCACCATGGTGAAGGCTACCAAGATATCTATTTGACCTTGTCTATTTATTTCTATTTTATTTTTAAGTAAATTTTTTATCAATTGATAGTCACAATATAAGTATTTTTATCTTGAGAATTGCACCCATGTTTTTTGTTTTTTTTTGTGCAATGGTTAATTGTTGCAATGACAGTAAAGATTCTATTCTATTCTGATTTAGGTAGTAGTATTTACTGAGGTGGTACTTCTGAGTATGTTTAAGATCCACTGAAGCAAAGGGATACACCACCTTCGACAATCAAGGCTGTAATCCGGCACGTTTCCTTCAACTCCAAGCAGCACTTTCTGGTTGAGTCGATTCCCGTAGACGGACACTCTGTACACAACAGGCTGATCGACGTGGCGGCTCTGCAGGGTGCTTGTGCTGTTCAGGACTTTTACAGAGGAGATATCTGCAGAAACATGAGCTGAACATCAAGCATCTTAAGAAAAACCTGTGCATTCATGTTATGACTCTCAGTCGCACTCACAGTATTTCGGGATGCGAATAGTTGTACTTTGTGTGATCCCATTGTCGGATTGGTACACACAGGTCAGGTTGTGGCCCTCGTGAAGTACCAGAGGAAACTGATAAGTCAGCTTTATGTGTCCTTTGAGTCTTGTGTGCCGGATTGTTTCACCTGTGGCTTTTTTAGGAAGGGCCCATGCAAGGTTTGAGCCAACGCAATCCCCTTTGCAGTCGCACACTGCCAGCCAGTGAAGAGAGTCTTGCTGTCTCACCACAGACACACTGAGCCGAGGGGGTTCTGAAAAAGAAAAGAGCGGTGGCAGGAAGGAGTTGAACAGAAGTTTTGGGGCTATATTTGTCAAGGGAAGAAAATCATCTGAGGAAAATGTTGACATACTTTGCAGGGGAATGCGTATTGTTCTTTCTTCTGGACTCTCCAAACTTGCATGTTTCACGGTGCAAGTAAAATTCTGACCAGCATAAAGAGAGGTCAGGAAAAACACAGAGCTCCAGGTCGATACCAGACCCTCGGCCTGAAATTCAGTTTCTCTTGAATAACTGATGTTGTCGTTTTTGTTTCCGGTGTGCCAGGCAACAGCTGCAGCAGAGGCAACACTGACAACAGAGCAGTTCATCTTTGAGTATTTCTGACCGCTTTCCCACTCAGAGCTGAAGCTGACGGTGATGTTTGGTTGAGCTGCGTGGGAAAAAAAATAGAAGTTAAAAACAGGAAATGAGGTGTTTCCTCTGAGTAATTGATAGAATCTATGGTGTGGCGACGTAGCCAAATATGTGCTAAGTTATATATTGACTGATTTGTAGAACATACCGCAAAGTGGGAGTGTTACACTTCTGTTCTGTGCTTCCTTAAATGCAGGGTGATTTATCACACACAACGCTGTGAGCTCCTGAGGCAAGCATGCAGGGAGGAGCAAAACAGAGTGGGTCCCATTATAAAAAGTGGAATTGGACCAAAAGTCTTTAGAATCAGCCTCTGGTAGAATCCAAGAAACGCTGGCTGCAGGAATGGCATCGGCTGCTGCGCACTCAATCATCCTGAATCCACCTCCACTATGTGAATCGACCCTGATTGTGGGAGAAACTGAAAGAGAGAATGTGGCAAGAAAGGTTCCACATCAAAATTTATTGAGCAATACCATGAAGGTATAATGAAGAAAACCATTTGAAGTCAAATTAATCTTTTTTTATTTTTTTACCCACCCAGCAGTGCAGGTTGAGCTCTAACTGTGAGGTTAAACTGCAGCGTTGTTTTAAGGTGGAGGTAGAAGCAGTTGCATTCATACAGACCAGCATGCTCATGCTTCACCAAACCTTGAATTGTGAGATTTCTACCAACTAGCTCCACGTCTTCAGGCAAGGGCCCATCATCTCTGCAGGGCAAATACACAAAGACAAAAACAATAAAACCAAGGTGTCACTAACCAAGAAAGTACCCTTGGGTCAGGACTTCTTTGTTTGATCACGTCAGGTTCATTGGCAGAGCTGTTGTTGCTACTCTCTGTTTTTCAATTTGCCATTGAGAATACTCCAGGTCATGTGTTTCTGTGTTTAGCTTTCATTCTCCTGAGCCAAAGCCTTCCAGTTCTCTTCCATTTTCACTACCTGCTATTAGGTACACCTTGCTTGCTCCGGGTTGGTCCACATTGTGTCTTCAGAGCTCCCTCAATTGTTCTTGGCCAGATCTGGTGACTTCAGAGGCTGCTGGTGTACAGCAAGCCCATTCACGGCATGGTTACATTGTCCTGTGAAAGTAGTCACCCAAAGTTGGCCACAAAAGGATGGCTATGTTCAGCAGCAAAACAAATACAAACAATGCTCAGTTGGTTGTAAGTGGCCCAAGGTACGATGGATAAAATCCAAATCAGGGTGGGTGCTTGTTTTCTTGTTTATGTCTGATATCTGACCGTTGTAGCCGACACTGAGATTCATTGGACCAGGAAATGCTTTTTCTGTCCATTGTCCAATATGGGTAAGCATGCAAACTGTGGTCTCCGAAATATTCCTAATAAATTTTGGTTTTGGCATCACACAAGATACTTTTTCACTACATCCCAAATAAATCCTGTTGAATAGTAGATTGCATTGGAAGGAATTGAATTGATATGAAGGGATTTGCAGTGGGTAGCACTTTTGCGTGGAGTTTGCATGTTCTCACTGTGCATGCGTAGGTTCTCTCTGGGTACTCCCATTTCCCACAGTCCCAATAAACGATTGTTGGGTTAATTAGTCTCTCTAAATTGCCCTTTAGTATGAATGTGTGCATGATTTTTGTCCTGTATGTTTCTGTGTTGCCCTGTGATGGACTGGTGAGCCGTTCATAGAGTAGCCCACCTTTCACCCAATCTCTACTGGAGATAGGCACCAACCCCCACCCCCTCCACGACCTTGCAAGGTCCCCCCTCCATGACCTTGCAAGGTCATGGAGGGGGGATAATGGATAAATAACTGGATCAGATTATGGATAAATAACTGGATCTAAATTAAACTTGTTTGCCTTGTAAAATGGACTGACATGAATGGAACTAAATAAATAAATTGGGCTGAGCACACTGTTCGTGACATATAAATATGCTAATTTTGTTTGCATTTTCTTTGCTGTATCTGTTCATTTTGTGTGTCTTTAATTAAGCACTATAGTTGTTGTAAATTCTTCTTTTTTTTCTCCTTGGTTATATTTTAGGATGTCGTGAGAAATTGAGTAAACAATGAAATTAGTTTTAAAAACACCAGAATCTGGTTCCTACTGTCTGTCACTTGTGGTTTGATGCCACCAAATGTTTCACCACATCCTCTCCAGGATGTCTAAGTTGTTTCAGTTCTTATGTGTATATATGGAAAATATTAATGAGTTATGTGACTTTTACCCGAAATCCAATATTTAATCACCACATTGAAATTAAAAGCTGTTACAGATATAAAAAAGTACAGAAAAAAACACTTTTCTAGAGTTTAGAATTTAAAAAAAAAGATACTCCATGATGCATCAACAGAAATTCAGGGATTGTAAATAAAGGCAAATGCTAAAAAAACACCTCGAACTCTCATACACTGACCTCTGTTTGCTTGCGCCTAATTAACAAGAGGTCAGATCATTATATTGCCACAGTTTAACCTGAAGCTTACGTTGTATCATGAAATTTATGAAGCACCTCCGTATCACCAAATACCTCTTACTTTTTACAGATAACGCTGTAGCGTGGCACATTCCCTGTGACCTCCAGGCTGATAACAACGTCGCCGTCTCCCTCGTGAAGCTCTAAATATTCAGCCGCTTTCAAGTCATCACCGCTGCTGCTTCTCAAATCTGAGCGAAGCTGAACTCCAGACAAGTCTGCAGATGAAACAAAAACGTTTTTCATTTCTGCTTCACCACATTAGAAACAAGGCTTTTCTGATTCTGAGACTCAATACTTACACAAAGTGGGCAGGGTGATGCCTCTCGCCTCAGGGTGTGAGAACTTTGGGTGTTTAAACACACAGGTGACGTTGCGGCCCTCGTGCTCCGCCACAGGGAGCCTGACGGAGACACTTCTCCCCTCTGAATTCTTGCTGTTCTCTCTTCGCACCTCTTCGTTCCCGTCCAAAGCCAGGGAAATGTCAGCGTCGGGTCTCCCTCCGGAAGAAACACAAGAGACCACCCAGAAATCGTTTCCTCCTTCTTGTACCATCTCTGCTTTAATCGTCACGTTTGGCCTCACTGAGAAGAAAGAGAGGACAAAGGAAAAAAAGAAAGGACTGATGAGTTATTTTTTCTCCAGCTATTAATGTTTTCTCCAGCAAATTAAAAAGTCAAAAAGGCACTGTGGTGTTTTTTGTTGAATATGAAGTTGGGAGGCCGGATGAGCAGCGAGTTAAGCAAACATGGGCCGAAAATGGAGTGGGGCAGAGGGGGTCCTGTTTGTGTTTTAGAGCACAGACTTATGGGCTTATCACCTGTCCCATCTGCTGTCTTAAAGCTGCAGCTGAGCGCAGATGTCTGAAGCAGCTGCTGTCCAACCAAAGCCAAGCAGAACCACAGGTTTTAATACCAGGAAATCAACAGGGCTGGAGTCTGTCATCAAATGTATTAAAAGTCGCTTCACGCAACACACCAACATCCCTAATGAGCAGCAAAGGTGAGAAAACACTTCATAATAGCTCAGGTGTTTGGGAGTAAACTCACTTCAGATCGAAAAACGTTCCATCTGTTAACACCTCCACCAAGCTACGTGTGATTTAACCACAGCAGTCAGAAAATGACCTCAGCACAAGTGTAAATTTATGGTAGACAAATGAGCTGCATGGCCAAGCCAGCGCATACCGTACGGCGCGCCACATAAACAGTCGCTGCTGCAATTTGGACGTTCTGCATGGTTTAAAGCGTGGACTGAAAAGCCTCTATGCAAAACCCAATGTGCCGAGGAAAACAAACACTGTATATCACCCTGAACACACCATCACATGGGAACATGGGTGGGGCTAAACATGGTGAAATCCCCTCTGCTAGAGGGGCAGTAGTACTTGATTTGAAGGCACATCGTACCTTCAGTTGTTAGAAAAATGTGTATATATATATATATATATATATATATATATATATATATATATATATATATATTTTAGGAAGTCATTCTCTATTAACCCTTTAAAAACATTTTTACCAGCGTTGCACTGAGAAGTAGATCCTATTATGAGCTCAGTTAATGTGCAGTTCCACCAGGTGTTTGCTAATTGTTGTTCGCTAGTCTGAAGGAGCTGAGTGGGGGAATTGCAGGAGAGTGCTGCTTGTGAGGCGGAAGCTAAGAAACTAATAGGAGGAGCTTCGTCATTGAAGGCGGAGCTTGGTCCCACCAGGCTTTTGCACAGCGGAATGGTTGCCATGGAAAATTAATGACAATGACACTAAACATACAGCCAGAACTACAATGAAACGGTTTAGATCAGGGGTCCGCAACCTTTACAATCCAAAGAGCCATTTTCGCTTCCGGTCAAAACTTGTTGAGGGTTGTGAATGTTACATGAGTATTAAAAAAAAAGAAAAAAAGACAAATTGTTGTTTAGACAAATGTCTATAATAGGAGCTTTGTTGTCATTTGTAAAAACTGCCATTTTATTTCCATTTTGGGACTTAAAATAAAGAAAAAAAAATTTTCATGGGATTTTTTTTATTTTATAATGTGGGTAATAACACTTAATTTCTTAATTATGAAAAATATAGTTCTAAAAATTATTACAGGCACTTTTAGTGATGTTCCATTGAGAAAATAAGTACTGCATGAAAACAAAACAAAAAAAAAATTGCTAAAACTGCTTTTGTTATTGGATCTATATTTAACCCTTGTGCGTGCAAGGACGTAGGCAAACGTAGAGTACTAAAGCAAATGATACAAGTATTACGTGTGTGGGGTCGGTTGGACCCCATTTCTACATACAAGGGTTAAAAACAGTTATGTTTTGTTTTTTTGCTTGGTGTAATAATTGGTAGAACTGATGCGTTGCAGCAAGGTCCTGGGTTGAAATCCCAGTCTAAGGTCTTACTCCTATTTGGAAAAGATATTTGTCTACTTGGAAAAAGATAAACAATTCAGTATACAGATAAACATCACTTTGAGAAATAACCCTAAAGACTTGAAGATGTACCTCCAGAGAAAGGATTCTACAAAAATTGGACTCCGAATGCAAATGTTTGCCACAGTAAGACTTTTATATGATAAAAACACAATAAAACCACATAGTCTCCTTCCACTTCACAATTATGCCCTACTTTATGTTGTTGCACATCAAATTCAGATGCACACAGATATTTTGAGTTGCAATTTGAGAAGTTGTAAAACCTTTTAAGGGAAATGAATAGTTTTACACAGCATTGTGTTTTCATATTGAACAGCAAGGTTGCAGTTGGTTAAGCCATAGTTTTCAGCTGTAGTAGGGAAAAATGGGCAGGGCAGTTGTTTATTGTTTTAATGTGATGTAAAATTACAGTGGTACAGATGCACATAACTTCCTTTTGTGTGTGTGTGAGTGTGTGCGTGTGTGTGTGTGTGCGTGCGTGCGTGAGCGTGTGTGTGCTTGTGTATGCGTGTGTGTGCATGTGTGCGTGAAGCGCAACTGTTTGTGAGATTACCACCAGCTTTGAGAACTCAAATATTTGACATTTTTGAGGGTTAGCATTACAGCTGTGCACAACAGAGCATGCCTTTAATCAGGCGTAACTTCCATGTTTTCTTCCTCTGATCTCTTTGTAATGGCTGCAAGAAGGTCTTACTTCCTATTTCGGTGAGGGCTGCTTTGGTGAAAATCACTGGTCGCCTAATGCCACATATTGCACCTTTCAAGCAGGCCCTCACAATAAACATAAACATGAACATAATGATGGGCTCCCTGAAGTAGACTCCCTGACGTAGCTTTTTATTTTGTTGCACCTTCACCATTTCATTTATGACTTAATGTTTAGTTTTTTTCATGCAATAATTGCACTAAATTTCCCCAGCAGATTAACACTAAAAGTACCACTTCTAATTTTAGAACTATTTTTCTCACATCATTAAAAATTATTTTCACCCCCCCCCCCCAAAAAAAAAATCAAACATCATTAATGTTGATGTTTCCAGATTTGCTCTAAAACCCTCCATAAGAAGGCTATACCAGAAAGATGATTGATAAAGAAGCTGATTGTTCACTGGCATGCTCACAGAAAGTTGAGTAGAAGGAAAAACGTGAGTTAGGAAAAGGTGCACTGGGATAGCAGCAACCTTGAGAGGATTGTGGAGTAAAATCCTGACCCATTCGTTACCCATTACCTCAGACCCCCACACACCATGACTGTAAACATATTTACTGGATCTAATAGATCAAATTGATTCCAGCTATTGTAATAAATAAGCAAAACATATTTCCACATCGCTCAACAGGTGTTCTTGAACGCTTCTGATTTGCAGGCACCTCCCCACGCTGGGCTTTACATCGGTCACCAAAGCTCTGCACTATATCATAGTTTTTAAAACCCCTTTTCTGCTTTTTATCCTGTTCCCTTTGCTCAAATTCAGTGAAATACTGCAATCCCACATGAATGCGCCGCAGTGCGCTGCGTGATTTATGGTCTGTCAGTGTGTATGCGGAGCAGAGTGAAAGGGAACAGCAGGAGAAAGTTAAAGTGTTGTAAGCTGCTGAGTCATGATGCTTGATTGCAAACTTGTGATGCAACGCCTCGCGGCAACCGAGCTGCGAAGACGCAAATGTCGCTGACAAGGCGCGCGGCTTACCGTATGTTTCCACCCTCACCGTGCTGCGTTCGGGGTTTGGGAGGGTCTCGTGTTTGACCACACAGGTCACACTCTGCTCGTCCTGGAGATGGGTGGGGAAGCGGAGGATGCTGCGCAGCGTGGAGGTGCCGTTCAAGTGAGCCGCTTCCCTCTCGTTCACGGTGAAGGGGAAGTCTGAAGGAGGACCGCCACCGACCAGCCAGCTGATGCGGGGCGTTGGCCTGCCGCCAGCAGCAGAGCACGACACCGACTGGTAGTGAGTGTCATTTATGGTCTCCGAGCTCACTTCTATCTGTACCTCAGGTTTAGCTGCGGATATTTAGAGCAGATTTAGCTTTAAAGCTACAGCATGTAACTTTTACACTTTTTTTTTTTACATATTAGTTAAAACTGATGTCCAGTCATAGCAGTATAGTATAGAACAGATCATCTGAAAGAGAGAAAGATGAAGCTTCTCCACCTGCTACCAGCCCCACCGCTTCCGAATTTATCACGTGAAGCTGTATACCGGGCGCGCGCTCGGTATACAGGCTACAGACCTTGAAGCAGCTATCCTTCCCATGCTTCGTGTCTTTCCCCTCTTTTCTCTGTCACTTACTTTCAAATTACCTTTTCAAATAAAAGTCACTGGAGTCGAAAAATTATTAAAAAACAAAACAAAAATAAACAAATAAATAAATAAATGCACAGTCCTGCTCAAAAACATTCAATCAGCTAGGAGGAAGGTCTTAGGGCTGACAGTCAAGCTAATGTATGTGCTGCGAAATGTGCTAATGACAGAGAAACATCTTATCGGCTCCCTAGGACTCCAAAAAATTATAAAGAAACAAAAAAACGCACCACTCCTGGTCAAAAGCAACCAATCAAAGCCAGAAGGGAAGTCTTAGCGTTGTCAATCAAGCTTGTGTACATGCTTCTAAATGTTCTAATGGCAGAGTTTAAAACCTATGGGCTGGGTTCCTATGGAGCTTGTGGTGACAATCAGTCTCTCGACCAGTCAAGCGAATGGCGAAATTTGCACGTGAAATTTTGAGCCCGTACAGGCAGACGTGCACACGCTGACTAGCGACACAACAGAACAAAGTTAACAATGCTAAGACATTCCTCCTGACTCTTATTGGCTGTTTCTGACAGAGCAGTGTGTTTGTTCATGTGACAGCAGAACCACAGAGAGAAGGCAGAGAAGCTTGATTTTTTTTTTCTTCACAGATTATCTGTCTTATATTCTACTGTCAGGACATAATAATACAAATTTTAAGAAACATGTAAAAACGTATTTTATAAAAGTTACATACTGCAGCTTTAGAAGATGCTTGTTAAAGTTTGTTTCATTAGGAATTTTCTTCCACTTACCAAGCACAGTTACATAGATGATGGAAAATGAATTCTCCTCCTCTTCCTCAAAATCACAAATGTACTCTCCTTCTGCTTCCACGCTGGAGACCCTCATCCTGACTGTGAGGTTCTTGAGAGAGGCAGGTTCTGAGAAGTCATCTCGGGTAAACGGCTTCTCATTTGGTCGAGAAAATCCGGCCAGCCGCTTGAATTTACTCAGAGAGTTAAGCTTGCGTTTCCACTCGGCCTTCTGGATCTTACCCGCACCCAGATATTCACATTTCAGGTAGATGTCCTCCCCCAGGACTCCAGTGACATTGTGAGCAATCACAGTAGCCGGTTCTTC
Organism: Poecilia reticulata; assembly: GCF_904066995.2. NCBI lineage: Eukaryota > Metazoa > Chordata > Actinopteri > Cyprinodontiformes > Poeciliidae > Poecilia > Poecilia reticulata. Next base: position 5,404,132 of record NC_088842.1, read on the forward strand.
GCCTGAACCTGGGACACATCGCAACAACATGATCATTCATAAGGAGAGGTCAGAAGTTTACATGAATCCACCTAGAAAAGCAGAACTGTTGTTCTGATGAACTGATGTTCACTTTGCCCCATGTAAGACCTTTCAGATGTCGGTTTGATTCTCAGCAATGAAACTGTGATATATGAGTCAAACTGCTCATATCAAAGAGGTCTTTTGTTGGTTTTTCATGATTAAAATGTTCCAAATTGCATGTCAATAGAAACGTGCCCTGTTACAAGGGCAACATGTAGCAATTTTGGTATTAACACAGAAATATTTTCGTCATACATCATCTTAGCTTAATGTTGGTAACTGCTAAATACTATTTAAATTCAAATTCCCAATGAAAACATTCAGATGTTTTTTTTTTAAAGTTTGGCAAAAAAAGTGACATCTGGTGGCAAAATTGTAAACTGCAACAAGCTACACTTCAAGCTAGATTGTACGTTTTGTGATCCTGCAGTGGAATAGTCATGCCATGTGGTCGTGTTTCACTACACTGAGGTTCCTTGCACGGACCCAAAGCACACCTACATGCAAAGGTACATTTTTACAGCCACATGTACCTATTCTGTGTCACCCGGCACACTAAACAGTGTTCACATCAAACTATTTTGTAGGCGACACCTAGCTGATAAGGTCGAAAGATGGCACAATCAGTTGCAAGGATGCGCATCAGCTAGCTAGACTGTCACGTTGTGCTGCACTAACAGGTGTGCAGCCGCTGCCCTGGTGGAGAAGAAATGGAGTTAGGCGCCCAACCAGCTCATCAAAATTGGATTGTGGAAAATGTAGGAATTTGTCACAAGAAATGTAGGCAACTGGTACACTCTGCAGACAGTCCTCACAGAATACAATACATGCTGAAGCGGTGGTGAATGCTGTTGAAACTACCATCATCCATCAGCCAGTGCAACAGGTGGTTACCATGGAGACTGAAAAGCAGTGACCAAACCTAATGACTGATTTGAGAGTCAAACTGATCTCATAGGCTGCTCCTCAACCAAAAAGATTCTTCAGCTACATGAAGGAAAAGTCAGCTTCACCCATATTCTTTGGATAAAGTAAATATAATTCAATTTCATTGTTTCTTTTTGATATGTGGATATATCATGACCATAAATCCTCCATCCAAAGGTCTAAAAAGGTCTTCATGCTATACCAAAGGTTTAATGTGGACTTTTAAAATCCTCTGTCCGTGTGACTGGAAAATTAAATAAAGAAATAAAAGTTGTTCTGCTTACAAACACCAAAACCTGTCAGTGGAAAAAAAACCCAACATGTTTCCTTCTTCTCCTGCAGATCAGTGATGAGTGTCGTATCAATAGCCCAACAGAAATGCATCCAGCGTGTGAAGATGATCAAAGTACTATAAATATCTGCTCTAAGTTGGATGGCAGTTCTTTCTCCAGCTGGCTGAGAGTCTGTAGAAGTTCAACTTGAATCTGTCAACACTCGAAGAGGCTGCAGACAAGAAATTGACTTTGTTGCGCTCCGCGTTTGATGAATGCCGCCTGGACTTTGCGGTGCATATGTAACCGAGGAGTCCATTAAGTTAATGAAAACAATTTAGAAGTTATGATGGGTCTGTATCCAGACAACGGACAACATGGTTTTTCCTGCACAAATCGGCCACAATTTAGGGGACGTTTCAAAGACCCCTTAAAAGACACTTCGAGTGTTTCCTGCATAGCTAACTCAGTTCATTTCTCCACTTCCTCTGCCGACTTCATCAAAGGTGCGCTTAAGGACACCATTTATTTGACCCATCAGCGGAAGCCAAGGGCTTCTTCTCTGGGTTTATATTCACGATGAGGACAATGATGACAGCTTGATGCTGCACAGTGTCATGGCAAACCCAAAGAACGCATCCAGCTCTTTTGCAACTAAAATGCAGCTGGGCTCACTGTATATCACAGCAAATGGAAACAATGTGGAGGGCTTCCAAAGCCTTTGAGACGGGGAAAAATAAATAAATACGCTCCATCACTTCAGTAACGCCTTCTGGGTCCATTTGCCCTTGCAGGTTATTGCCAAAATAAATGTCAGCCAAGAATGGAAAAGCTGCGCCTTGAGGACACAAACAAGGTAATAACTGAGAAAAAGAGAAAAAAAAAACATGCGTTCATTTAGTGCATCATATTTCTTAAAGCCCGGGGGGTTCTTTCTTTTTCTCACAAATTCAACAGCGACAATTCACAGCAAGTCTTCGTCCTGCAGGCTGGGGATGTGGTAAACAAATAAAGTCTTTCAGCGTAGTCATACAGAGCTCTTCCTCACGATTAAAACTTTCATCTCAGAAACTTTGTGACTTTGCAGAAGCAAAAAAAAAAATGCCCAGGGTCTCGGGTCGTAGAGGGTTTTCCCCTTACGCCGAGAAAAACGCACCTTAACACCCCTCGTATATTAGTTTTAATAGGCTGTAAAGAAATTACTGAGGTTTTTAGGTGAAACAGCTGATCAATAACAATAAACTCCCCCCCTCCTCACTGGCAGAGTGACAATGCAGGCATGCCATCAGGAAAATATGGCAGAAATAGTTCCATGCACAGTTAATCATTTGATTTTTATGGGCTGCATGCATTTATAATTTAACTGATCATTTTGGAAAAGCCAAAGCAGCCCTAGAATATAAATCCCACCGGTTAAATAAGACCTGAAGGTCCAGTAAAATAAACCCATAAACAGCCGACAGCCACAGATGGGCTGTAACCCTGCAGACTTACCCTGAATTTCCAAGGAATGTGCAACATTTTGGACGAGAGCCAGAATCAACAGCAATGAGCATCCCATGATGGTGTCATTTAACAACCCAGAGTTAGATGCACCAACTGTGTAGGAGGCACAGGGGTATTTAAAGTGTGTTTCTGTGGTTCATGGTTATAGGTGCACACCCTTTACAGCTGATACCGAAGCGTGTGCGTGGTTCATTTACCCAACCACATACTGTGTGTGTGCACAGATATATACACACAAACAGCTGTGTGTAGAGCAACTTCTCCTTTTTTTTGTTATTTTCCTTTCTTAAACAATGCTTCAGCAAAACTTTGCATGTCTCATTTCTTATGTTTCAGAAGCCCAGTGTGTGTTCTTTTTTTCTTTTTTTTTTAGCACGTCTACTTGCAGGATGCGTCTGCTGGGAAGGGAAGGGGGTAAAGCCATGTATCATTCATACCATCCCGTCCCTGTGGGGTAACATCAGAGACGGCCAGTCTGACTGCTTCTGCTTCTGCCCGAGCACTGGAGGGAAATCACTCACTCCGGGTCATTGTTTTATGACATAATGTTTCCTTAATTCACTCTGGATGCCGCTTCTCTTTCAGACAAATTATTTTCTTGAGTTGTCGCCGTTTTATGGAGAGCATGCAATATGGATGAGTGAGGCAGCTACGCATTGTGCAGTGCAAGGTTTTAGACCGTGTGCCATCTTTTCAGCTTTAGTGTTGAGTCATTCAAACCGCCACGGTGAATGTGATGACCCAATATGTATATATAAAAAATGCTGCCATCATTTTTTTTCTTGTGCGGTTTGTAACGGTTTGTTGAATGATCTCTTCTGAAACCAGCAGGCATAGCGAGAGAACTTGCAGCATGTGAAACTGGGTTTTACAAAAAAGGAAATACTACAACTTACATACTTGCAGCGCACACACGTTCGCAATGAGATGAGTTTCCATGACTTCAGAGGGCATGGCATTAAGTCGAGTTTATTAGTGTAGTGCATTTCTGCAGCAAGGTAGTTCAAAGTGCTTTACATCATAAAAACACAATACAGTAACCAATTGTGAGACGAGCAATACCTTTTACATTTTGCCAAATGCAAGCAAATACACAAATATATTGATCAATGTTCCAGTTACTACGAATCAAAGCCAACTTCAAACAAGTGGGTCTTTAGCCTTGATTTAAAGGAACTCAGTGTTTCAGCAGTTTTGCAGTTTTCTGGAAGTTTGTTCCAGATCTGTTGGTGCATAGAAGCTGAATGCTGCTTCTCCATGTTTGGTTCTGGTTCTGGTGATGCAGAGCAGAACCATAACCAGATGACCTGAGAGGTCTGGAAGGTTGATACAATGACAATGGGTCTTTAATGTATTGTGGTGCCAAGTTATTTAGTGATTTATGAACTAACAACAGTATTTTAAAGTATATTATCTGAGCTACAGGGAGCCAGTGGAAGGACTTTAGAACTGGTGTGACGTGCTCTATCTTCCTGGTTTTAGTCAGAACAAGAGCAGCAACCAATCAATGCATGATAAACATGGCTGAGTGTCTTTAGATCTTACTGCGGCGTTAGTCCTTCAATCCTAGAAATGTTCTTCTGGTGATAGAAGGCAGACTTTGTAACCGTCTTTATGTGTGTCTGAAGATTCAGGACGTCACAACATTTTAAACTCAGCTTCAAATGAGCATCAAATTCAACTTGTAACTTCCATATGATTGTATTGTCTTTCAAAAAGAGACACCAACATGCAAGCCTTCACATGAGCCTTTTTATTGTACCTAAAACTTAAAGCCTCATGAATACAACTTCAAAATGGTTAGATGGTTGTTTCGTTCAGATTTTATCCGTTTGTTTTCAGTGAACCTTATTGAACAAACAACATGAAGTCCCAAAGATACACCAGACAAAAACAGTTATAAAGTTGCGGAGGGAGACTGTTTAGGCACGGTTTAGAAAACAATTTAGCTGTTTATTCAGTCGTCTGCAAATCAAAAGACTGTGACAAAAATGCAAAGTCACAGTAAATCAAGCATTAATCAGAGAAGCAGCCAAGAGACCCCAGATAACTCTGGAGAAGATGCAGAAATCTATCTCAAGAAGAAATTTTTTTTTAAATAATAAAAAAAAAGCATGTACAAGACACAACAGCAGATGTGTTGAAAGGCTCTGGTTAAATAAAACCAAAGCCAAAGTTTTGTTCATGCTGACCATTCTCCTGGTTGGAAACTTGGTGGTGGCTGCATCATGCTGTGGGGATGTTTTTTTTAACAGGGAGACAGAAGTTGTTCAAAGCTGATAGTGAGATGGATGGAGCTAAATTCAATCTAAGAAGAACAGACAGAACTAAACTCGAAAGGATCAAACCGATCAAAGCATGTTGTTCATATGTCAGAATGGACCAGTCAAAGTCCAGACTCCATCCATTGTGACCGAGTATTAGGTTATTTAGCAAAAACAAGTAATCAGATTTCAGTCTCCAGATGTGCCAGTCCTCAAGGGACTTACAAACACGACTGCGGTGAAACATAGACCTATTAAATATTGACTCAGACAAGATGAAGACAAATACAAACAACAGTTTTACATCTTTATTGGTAATAAACACACAAAAAAAAGAATCATCCTTGTTTAGTTTGTAATTATGTGGCACATAAATACTTTGAAGTCCGGGGTTAGGATTTGACAACTGGGAAAAGTAGAAGGAGTATAAATACATTTTGAAGGCATTCTGAATCTAACGGGCAATAAGCGATTTTGCATGCAGCAATAACTCTGTTATTACTTTGTGTTCCTTTTGCTGCAATTTATTCACTGACTGTTCAGGATTGAACCTCTGAAAGGTAAAACTCACAGTAAAAACAAAAAAAATCACATGCATCGCTAAGTTCTTGACACGAATGTCTGTCTCTTTGCATCCGCGAACCTGAACACACACTTAATACTTCCTGCTAATCAAATTACCTGATGTGGCCAGTCCCAGTGGGTAGGTGGAGGCTGGAAACTTTGGAGCGTCTGGAAATTTTCAATCTTCTTCGGGTGTATCACTTGCAGACTTTGAGCTGATTCGTTTTACATGACAATGAAATGTTAACATTTCCCTGACAAGGTATTTACAGTTTTCACAGATGTGTAACAGGCTCTGCTTTTGCAATGCTTTCTCTCTCTTTTATCATTTTTCTCTGTAGATGCACATCTGGAAATTTCTGGAAAATCCCCCCAAAAAAACTGGTCAGCGATCAGCCAGTAATAACTTGTGTACTCGTTCCTGTAAGGGCCCTGCTCTTTAACCTTGTTAGCATCTGTAACCTTATCTCTCAGCGGAGGAGTAAAATCTCTGATCGTCGGCACCGTCTCTGCCAGCTGTTGCTCATTTAGAGCAGAGCTATCGCTTAAAAAGTCTAATTCTCCTACACACACACACGCACCCCCCCCCACACACACACACACACACTCCAAAAGCTGAAGAGATACCACTCTGACTCTCAGCCTGATTGATTTGACACCCTCAATCCGAGTCACATACCAGGGCTGGCCTGTGACTCTGCTGGCATTCGTGCACCAAACAAAAGGAGCAGAAATCCAAAAATAAGCGCAAACCGTGTGCCTTCTTCTGCAGAGTGTGAACAAAATACAGCCCAACCTTTTCCAGCAGATTGATTCAGGTTTCCAGCTGCAGGTGAGTAAAAATAGGCAACTTTCAATGGACTTTGTGTGCAAATTTTGATGTGAGATAAGTTGCTGGGAACACACGAGTATTGGTCGACACCGTGATCACGACAGACTCAAATGTTTGAGATAGATATAGACATATAAACTCAACAACAGAGATATTTTATTGTTTTTAATCTGTGACTTTGGTTATTCAACCATCAGATTAATGCAAAGTGCTGTTATACCCAAGTGTTTCCGGTTGGGCCAAGAGAAGCGGCTTTGTCATTCATCGCTGTTTTTGAATGTTGGTTGTGCGTCAGATAAAAGGGCCTACTGGAAACGCAAATCCAAGGGTTAAAAAAATGCATTAAAATCCAATTAATTAATACTAATATATTGAAGTCCAGGCCTTACATCTTACATGATTAGAACATATTTTGAAAAGTTTCATTAAATTTCACTACTCAAGAATCAAGAACTCAGAGACAAAACCTGTCTGACAACACGAAGGAGACTAAAAGATTAAAAGAATACACATTAGGAAAATGATTTAAGTAAATTCAAAAAAGGTGAGACTCTATGTCATTGGTATCGATAAACCTCAAAAGTATGTTTAGGCTTTAGGACTTCAGTGAACTATAAATTAAAGAAACCTAGAATATAGTGAACCTTCCCAGATGTGGCCAACCTAAAATTACTCCAAACAGTGTCCCAACAACTCAACCAGGCAACCTAGAATAGAATCTAAAGCACCACAGGTCTAATTTTCCTTAGTTACAGTTAATATTCCTGATTCATTCAATAAAAATAGATTGGACAAAAATAACATCCAATCAAAAGCTTCAAGTTAAAAAAAATAGATCTGCTGAGCACAAAGGCCCAGCTCACAGTTCTTACATTGCAATTGCTTAAACAAGAGCTCCTAACCCAAGATGTTCAAAATTCTCCAAGTCGGTGTGCTTCTCACAGCCCATTGTCCACTTTTAAAACGTGTCTTTGTGTCTGAGTGACACCTGTGCAAAGAACACAACACGTCTTCAGATCCAAAAACTAAACATCTACAGTAAGAGCATCAAACTTATGATTTAGACTCTGTCTCAGTCTCCTGCAGCACTGCTCCCATCCGCTCGTCAGTAACCTCTTGTTTGTGACGGACGCTTTTGACAGTTTGCCAGATCGCTCGGCTGATTGCGCTTTCTGTGGAGGCAGGTACAACCCTGTGCAGAGACCACAGAACCAGCTAGTACAAAAAAAAGAGAAAACAATCAACACCTTTCAGTGCACGGTGCATCCTCCTGCAGCAGTTCAGACATAATAAACAAAGAACACTCAGGACTCAGTCAATGTCCTCGTCTCATTTTTTAGGGCCACATAATGGTCAGCGGTGCATTTACCATCTATAAAATGATATAGATGCCTGGATGTTCGTATAAATATTTATGACTTGTAGTCTAACCTTTTAAAGCCATGTTGCTATTGGAGACTGAGGTATTCAGAGAAATGTGCTGTGATTCTTTATGAATCACTGTGCTCTATGAGGAAGTTTTTATCTGTCTGCAGCATAAGGTGACTCATTTTGAAAAGCTGGTATACTTTCTTACAACTGACAGGAAGTACCCGCAGCTTATTATGCAAACTGACACTGATGCAGAGATGGTATAGAAACGTTTGCACAATGAAATGGTTTGCAAAGACAGAAACATTGAAACTTCTTCCACCAATTTCCTCTTCTTTTTTGTTTTTAATGCCCCCAAGGGATTCCTCGGGCGGAGGAGGTTTTAAAATGGACTGGTCACTGAGTGCCTAATGGTCATTAAGGTGGTGGAAATTACTCAAACAGTGATCCGGAAGTTCAGAGGAAGAGGAGTCTAATGTTCAGTTCATGGGCCATTTATGTGTTTCAACAGTTGAGGCCAGACCGCTGAGTGCTTAATGGTTATTTAGTTGATGGAAATTACTTAAACACACTCAAGTGGAGCGAAGACGCATTTCTGGTCTCACTCCATCAAATACGGTAAGCATTTGATGGAGTGAGAGGGAGACAGAGCGCTCATGATAAATGATTCTTCTTCAGATGCATTTCAGGCAAACGTATCTCAGCGTTTTGACGCAAAAATCAGGAGAGGAAGAAAAGAAGAAAAAAAATCGTGGCTGGTGCGGTCAGCTTGTTTCTTTTTTTTGTGCAGAATTTTATTCCAGGGACGAAAGAGGGAGGCGACTGGCGTACCATCAAGTGAGATTGGTAGTGAAATAGGCAGCAGATGGTTCTGGTTCATCTGCTGCAGGTTGTTTGGTAACCCGCTGGTCACGCCTGGGCCTGCAGACTGGTCCTGGCACCAGTCGTCCTACGGAGCAGCCAGCAGTCTGTGCTGAGGAAACCTTCACAACGCCAGGCAGAGGACAGACACACTTACTGATGCGCTCTGGAAGAATCAATGGGTTTTATGGTTGAGGGAAATCAATACACGGTGCCTTGCAAAAGGCACCTCTTAGTTTTATAACAAGACAAAGTTATATACTGAAGTGAAACTTCTGCTCCCGTCCAACCATAATTTCATCAACTCTCATTTGTTCAAGGTGTCAATTTTCCATCAACCCTAGCATTTTGCATGCTCATGCTGTTTTAGTCTAATCTTACTAGAACACCTTCTTCCACATGTTTACTTCATGCTCTGTGATGAACCGCAAACAGAGTGATTTATGGTTTTCTTATCGCTACTTTTCTATAAAGATTAGATTTGTTGAGTCCTGATGACAGAAGTGAGCTGAGGAATTCAACAGCACCTTTACAGTTACAGTGGGCCTCTTGACTTCTTGGCTTCTTTTCTGATGAATGCGCTCTTTGACCAGTTCAAGTAGATGGAAAAAAACACCTTTTCCACACAAGTCACATTTACCCACAGCTTTGTGTTGATCTTAAAGGAGAGGTATTATGTGAAATTGACTTTTTTGAGGTTAATATGTCAAAAACATATGTGGAGTGTTACTTTGATTCATTCATGAGGAATTCTTGAATTTCTCATGGCAACCATAAGGAGGTACCTAAAAGCCTGCTTTCACAAAGCTCCGCCTATTCCCACAAAGCTCCTCCTACAGCCGAGCTTCCAGCTCACAGAGGAGTCCTACTCCACAACTTCTCCAATCAGCTCCACCAGACAAGCTGTAGCAGCAATTAGCAAACACCTGTTGGAACTGAGAGCTTGGTGAGCTCATCAGACGAGCTACTACTCAGTCCAATGCCCCTAAGAATGCTTTGTTGTGATGATGAAGTGTTGGAAAGAGTAGGAGCTTCTCAAAGAGACAGATGACCAATTTCCAGGCATCAAAATAGGAAGTCAAGATGTCTTTCAATTCATATTTGACATATGCAGCATTTTTATAACAGCTGGAGGTAACAGTTACTTGATTGTGTTATAAACACATTGAATATCGTCAGGTTATGTGAAAAATTCAAAAGAATCCTTTAGAAATGGAAGGAACAATGTTTTTAGCGTTTGTGTTCACAATGAAACTTGTTAAAGGAGCTGCGTTTGAATTCTGCACACCAACCCTGTTCTGAAAAACCCAAACCACGAGGCTGTCGTTGCTGCAGAACCAGAGGGACACACCTCATTAACCACATCCGAACATGACCCTGTGACAGGGTTGTGCAGGCTGGGCTGCCGAGGCTTTTTTTATTGTTAAAAATTAATCTATTTTTTCCCGTTGTCGTTGTTCACAAAATGGAAAAATGTTCATGTAATTGATTCAGTGACTAAAATTAGAAGAAATGTGCTTTGGTGCAACAAAAAACAAGTTTATTAGATGTGGAAGGAGGTGGAAATTAGAGTGTTAAAGACGTCTAGAGTACTGAGTTGCTGCAGTAACAAAAATATCACCAAACCACAACAATCTTTTATTCTGCCTGGAAATGTTTGTTCCACCTCATCTCTTTTGTTACTCATAGTTTCTATCTGATTATCTTTTTTTTTTGGCATCATCACATCTGACCTGATAAGTGTATCACAAAATATTAAACTGTCATATGAAAAAAGTACCTCACTGTGGTTTTGTTAAAGAATTTTCCACGTTCCCACATGTTTTTTAGCAACAAGAGAGCTGGGGGTTTTTTCCTCCCTCTTTTTCGAATAATGAATCCTGCACAAATTAGTGGCTCAGCACAGAAACAGCAGACAGACACAATTAGCAAGAGTACTGCAGGATTTAGCAGCTAAGGAGTCAGAAGGCTCCCCCAGGAGTTGAGCAAGGCCAGAACGGAGCAGCAGGAGAGGAGAATATTGGAAACGTGTCCGCAGATGGATGCAAATGTTGCCCCGGTGGATGTGTAAGTAAGCAACTGTTTATAGCTTTGAAAGGTGATGATTAGCTGTGGAGGAAACGTTTGAATTACAGAGGGCCAGACGGCCCCAGAGCGACGCATTTCATACCGGAGCTCCAATCTCCCAACGCTTTGACCTGACGTTTCGAGGTGTTTGGAGCACAAAAACAGCTTTAAATTCACAAAAAAAAAAAACAGAAGAGAAGAAAGTGTGAGTATTTACTGCAGTTTAAAGTCCCACCTTTAAGGGTGGAGCTGTGAAGCCAAGTTGTGGAGCTTCAGTTAGACTAAATTTAGAGCTCCACAATCTTCCTACAGGGTTGTGCTGAGGTTTGGCTGTTTTTATCTGCGCTTCAGAAACAGATGTGTGAAAAAGAAAAAAAGAAACAGTAAATATGGTGTTGTTTTTATCTTTAAATGCATTTGTCTCATGATGACCTGCTCCACCCATGTCATAGGGCCTCCACCACAGCCGTAGTAAACCACTGAAGCTTCCCACCTCATGGCGTTTCTGTCTTGTCCTTGTGGAGAACAGCTTCAATAAAAATGAAAGCACACTGAAGAAAAACACAGCAGCTGCTTCTGCTTTTTTTTTATTATTTAGGTTCACTGGCAGAATAATAAATTGATCAGTCAGTGGCGCCACCAAGAGGTGGCTAGGTGCGGCCCAACCCTGTAATTCTGTCCAAATTGAATTGAATTCAAAAGTACTTAATTTATCCCAAAGGGAAATTAAATGTTGAAATAACTCATATCTTCATTTTAACAAAGAGTTATTGTGAATAGTTACGATGAGTGCAGGAAGGAGCTCCAGTAGCAGTCAGTTTTGCAAAAAATGTGTTGAGGCCTCTGATTGAAGCCTCTTGCTGCTGAGTATCTGGGCAGTAGAGATACTTCACAGTAACATGTTCTGTATTTAAATCTGTCTTTTTATTTAATTGTTTTTATGTTTAAGATTTTAAAAGATACATCCAGGCACACAGCGCCATTCTACAGCACAATCAAGTAACTATGTTCAGTTGTTATAAAAATGCTGTAGACATCAAATAAATTTGACTTTGTAATTTAATGCCTTGAATTTGGGCCTCTGCCTCTTTAAAAACTCCTGCTCTTCCTGAAACGCCGCCTTCTGGAAGTCATCACAATATGTCTCCTCTATTAACCCTTTAACAGAGGATTGATAGAGGAGCTCAGCTGAGAAATGCAACGCTGATCTACTTGTCAGTGTTGCACTAAGAAATAGCTCCTATAATGAGCTCAGCAGATGCTCAGTTCTAGCAGGTGTTTGCTAATTGCTGCTGGCTAGTCTGAAGGAGCTAAGTGTTGAAATCATGGGATAGGGCTGCTCTGTGAGGAGCAAACTGGGAAACTGCAGCGCTGAGCTTGGTCCACCCATCTGAATGGTTTCCGCAGGAGACTAAAACTTTTTTCAAACATGCATGAAATAATCAAGGCAAAACTCCAGGTATGTTTTTGATGAGGGAAAAACATTATAACATGATGTAAAACTCAAAAAGTCAACTTTGCTTAATGCTGCCCCTTAAAAGTCACTTTTAGTCATATTTCTATTTGTGTGTTTATGGTAAGTTTTCTGTTTGGCAGGAAAGCTGACTCACCTCACTGTAATCAAATCTATCTGATGCTATAAATAAAGTTGACTGACATCATGAGTTGTTGGAAAGTACTGCTAATCCATTTCATTTGCTTTTGCTACCACTCTTTAAATCTTGTTTGTTTGGTTAGAAAACCAGTCAGAGATGTTGGAGTCTGGGATATGATTCTTGCACTTTATGATTGATGGAGGAAGTGATCCTTCAGTTTCTTCTTTTTGATTATCCATGAACTTTAATTTTTAGCCTCTCTGGGATTTGGGGTTGTCATTTAGGCATTATTGGAGTTTTTAAGATGTTATAATGTTATTCCTTCATCAAAAAAACAAACAAACACATGGAGTGTTGCCTTGATTCTCTTATGAATATTTGAGGAAGCATTGAATCGCCCATTGCAACCATTCAGGGGGCGCCAAAACGCTTGCTCTCACAAAGGTCCGCCTTCTTCTCCACAAAATACCTGCAGGAACTGCAGGTCTGCTGAGCACATAGTACGAATCACTTCTCGGCCCAACGTTCCTAAGAACAGTTGTAAACAGCATAAGGAGAAGCATTGTTGTGTTGAAAGAGTCAGAAAGTGCAGGAGCTTCTTAAAGAGACAGAGGCCCAATTTCAAGCCATCAAATTTAGAAGTCAAATTTCTTTTAGGTTATGTTTGGCATTGCGACAGACTGGCGACCTGTCTGAGAGACCTGTACCCCGCCTCTCACCCGGAACGTTACCTGGAGATAGGCACCAGCACCTCCCGACCCCACTGAGGGACAAGGGCATAAAGAAAATGGATGGATGGATGGATGGATGGATGGATGGATGGATGGATGGATGGATGGATGGATGGATGGATGGATGGATGGATGGATGGATGGATGGATGGATGGATGGATGGATGGATGGATGGATGGATGGATGGATGGATGGATGGATGTTTGGCATATGCACCATTTTTTAATGAACGGGAACTCCTTTAGGACAAGATTCCTTCATCAACAGCAATAGAAACAAGCAAAACAGAAAGAAAAAAAAACTTTCCTGCAAATCCTGGAGATCTGTTCTCCACCAACCCTTCAACAGATCACAAACTCCGTCTCCTTGGAAGCAAAATATTGAGTAATAAGTGATGGCTTACGACTTAAGAGGCACGCATCAGTTTCAATTATGCCCCCCGTCTTCTGCTGATTTATTCATTTCTGTATTTATTTGCTTCAGATGTGTCCATGACAAGCCCTCGCTTTCTACCGTGGAAGATGACAAACTGCCTGTTGCGGGTGGAGGATGCCTCCTCCTGCATGGAGGCCGCAAACCAGTTAAAGATGTCGCGTTTGTTGATACCGAGCTCTTAATTAAAGCCGTGTGGGGATAACAAGAGTTCACCTCCACTCCAGCACACGCTGCATTTAAAACCCAGCTGACACCACAGAAAATTCACATGCAACCTTAGACCGGAAGAGAGACAGAAAGGGGGGCGGACACCGGCACCAACCGGCCCGTCAGGGGATGGCAGAGGAGGAAGGACAGGAGACAAATCGATGGACCCGAATTACGCCTTGAATGTTGCCGTTCAGCTCAGCTGACGTTCATGTTACCTGGCTTTGAGACGACGATGTTTAGATGAAGTGATGAAGCCGCTCTGACAGCAGCACCTGTTTTTCTACTCCATACCAGACCCGGTCCCACATTCCTCCTGCGAGTTTCAGGTTGCAGACGCAGAAGGCAAACAGTTGTACCAGGTGGGAAAGTCTGCAACGAACCTGGTTCAAAAAAGTCTGCATTATTAAAAGGAAAAAAGAAAAAAGTCATGGCTGCCACCTATAGGGAGACCTGATAACTGGTGGGAACAAAAGGAGATCAGAGGAAGAGTCAGTGGGTTTAGTTTGGGCTTTATGTGTTTAACTTTGTGTATGTATGTTTGGACAGAAGACATTTTATTAATGTACGCTGCTGAGTTCATGAACAAGCATAAGCCTTAGCTTTAGCCTATTAACTTTTTGGTAATTTATGGGTTTGTAAAGTGGCATATTGTTTCCATTGTCTTTGTGTTAATTTACCAAAATAAAGTGAAACTGTCTTGAAGTCGTTTTATGTGACGACCAACAAAATGTAGAGAAGTTGAAGAACGAAAAAGTTTTATTGCAAATGAAAATCTGAAAGGTTTTGTGTTTCAACTCAACCTCCTTAAGTCAAGATTCTCTAGAATATTTTCCATCAGGTTTCAGATTTAGAAACTATTTTCCCCTTTATTCTTTAAGAAATAATGGTAACTCTTTATTTGAAGGGGGATGAATAAGACTGTCATGACACTTTCATAAACATGACATAACACATGTCATGAACATGAATAAGCCTTCATGAATATTTATGACTCTTGTCATAAAGCGTCATTCGGTAAATTATGACACTTTTAATACAAAGTTGACATTATTAATAACATGAAGTTACCTAATTTTTAAAGTGCAATCAGTACTACTTTTATAACAAATTTATATCAGTAATGATTTCTTCATTAATGTCAAGTTGTCATAACAAAGACATTTTGAATAATGTCAATTTTGTATTAAAAGTCTCATAATTTACCGAATGACGCTTTATGACAACAGTCATAAATATTCATGAAGGCTTGTTCATTTTCATGACATGTGTTATGTCATGTTTATGACAGTGTCTTGTCAGTCTTATTCACCTCCCTTCAAATAAAGTGTTACCGAAATAATTCAAGCTCATTCAAATCGGGCCAAAAATGTTTCTAAATATCAACATTCAAGCTCCTTCTGAGTTAAATGTGTCTCTTTGTTGCTTGTCTGAGAACCGTCCCCACTGCCCGGTCCGTCAGTTTATAAGTGGACAGCTTTAGCTCACTAGGTTGGTAGTTGCGCCGTACTTCCATCTTTACCTGATTGATCAGAGCTCCAGAGATAACTAGGTTCAATATTAAAACCTAACTTTGCTTTAAACCTCTGTCCAACTTTACCACTGAGCTTTTCTGACCTGCTTCTAGCTTTTATGTTGCAGTTTGTTCTCTAACAAACCTCTCAGATCTTCGCAGAACAGCTGGATTTATTCTGAGGTTAAATTGCACACAGGTGAGTCTTATTTATTCTAATTATGTGACTTCCAATGTAGATCATTTGCTCTGGTTTTCTTTATTGGTTTCAGAATCAGGTTACATGCAAAACAATTGCAGATTCCTCTGATTTTTACCTGTTAAAATTTAAAATCAGGTCTCATTTGTTGCCATTTTTTCAATGATGCACCAATAATAATTAATAATGTGTTTAATCAAAACTGATATGATCATAATTTTGCTCCAGAAGGAAGTAAATCAAGATGTGAACAAAATTATTATACACTTATGAACTAAGTTTGTGTCAATGAAGCGCGTCACATCACACTCCCACCAAATTGACTCAAACTAAACACCAGATTGCTCTACAGAAGTTGCAGTCAATGCACAACAAGAGGCCGTTGCTATTAGCTATTTTTATTAACTTGCTTCGTCTTGTTATGATGTTGTGACGATTCTGTTGGCTCCCATTGCTGAGTAACAGCAATGGGATTGTACATGATGGTACATCATTACGTCTGTAAACGGTGCGTTGGTGACATCAAAGTTCTTCTGTGATCCAACCCGAGGTCTGATTGCGCTCACATTTTGTGGTTTTGTGGACAGTCTGTCTCCAGCAGTCCTTTGGTGTTGCCCTGTCACAATAAGCAATAGATCAGGGGTGTCAAACTCCAGTCCTGAAGGGCCGCTGTCCTGCAGTTTTTAGATGTGCCACAGGTACAAAACACCTGAATCAAATGGCTTAATTACCTCCTCAGTTCTCCAGAGCCTTGCTAATTACTTAATTATTCTATTCAGGTGTGGTGCAGCAGAGGCACTTCTAAAAGTTGCAGGACACCGGCCCTCGAGGACTGGAGTTTGACACCCCTGCAATAGATCAATTAAACACCTGAGAAATTAAAACAAGCTTAATATTTTCCATTGTTTTTCTCTTTAGTTTCTCTCGACCAATAATTGAATGACAAAAAGTCTTCAGTCTGGTCCATTGGTCTCAGCTACCCATATTTAAAAAAAAATTGTTTACAGAGACTTTTTGTTGTTTTGTTTATTTTTGAATATTTAAAATGTCTTTAAGTTCCAGTGTTAAATATTAATTTGAATTTCAAGTATATTGATCTTTGAGAATGTACCCTTGGATAATGATGTCATCACCATTATGTTACTTGAAAATGATCTCAAAAAGCAATATCATTTATCGCAATCACTTCTGGGACAGCAAAATTTGTTATTGTGACAGGCCCAGTTGGGAGAGGGGTGGGGGTCACCAGTGCATCACAAGGTTGCAAACACACACCCTCATGCACACACACACACACACATTTTAAAGAGACCAACCAACTTAAGTCATTATTTAGGACTGTAGTCGGGGTACCCGGAGAAAGCCCATGCATTCACAGGGAGAACAAACAAACTCCATGTAGGAGAAGTCCAAGCGGGATTTGAACGCAAAACTTTCTGTGCCACCATCCATCACGTCACCAAGAGAGAGATGATGTGCAACCGTGTTGTAAGGAGAATCTTTCTAGAGCGTTCCAGGTGTATGAATGCAGCATGCAGCATGGAAGTTTGTCTTGAGAACTAAGGAGGATAAACGAGCCACAGAAATCCCCACAGCGGCCGTTGTGAACACAGTGACCGTTCAGCCGGCGCATTCCTGCAGCACGACATCCTGCAGCTCCTGCAGTTCCGACTGAACACTAAATGACTTTTTCCACACCAGGAAATGATGATGGACAGAAAGTGTCGGCGCAGCCTCATCAGCACACATTGTTCCAGATCAGAACAAGGAAGGAAGAGGCTTAATTGTCCCTCGGTGACCAGCACTCTTTCTCTGAATCTGGCACCGACACACACACACACGCGCGCGCGCGCACACGCACACGCACACACACCTACACACACGCGTGCGCGCACACAGGCTGACCTTCATCATACCTTCACTGACTCAGCATTTGCTCCTTGATGCTGAGTGATTATTCTGCTGTGAGCAGCTGCCAGTGTGTGTGAACGACATTTTTTATTCTGTTTTTTGTTTTTTTAAACCAACGTGTCGTTTTGCTGCTCCAGCTCCCAAATCTGAAGCTCGTGGCCCAAACCATCTGATGTTAATGATCTAACAGGTTAATGTTTATGATGAAACATCAGAGCCACCATATATGTTTACTGCAGTGGCAAAGGCTCGATGTAGAATCTGGTCTTGGCTGAGTTCTGCTCCTCAGTCGGAGGCTGCCAGGAAGTTTATGATCATGAAATTAGTTAGATTGAAGCAGATGAGCTGCTGGGAGAGGGTGGGGAGAGGAGGAGGGGTTTGATTGATAGGAGTGTGATTTAATTCATTAAATGTTCAGTGTATCTGTCACACAATCCTTTCCTTTTATTTATTATTATGACATCTGATTGTTATGAACCCTGAGGAGGTTATTTGGAGCTCAGACAACATGTGATCCAGGAAGTAAGTTTAATATCTGATGGTCAAGTTTCAGGCAGCGCTGCATGAAACTGATCTGAGATAAGGAAACAGAGGTCAACTGTAGGTTTCATATTTTCTGTATTAAGTGTCAACAACAATATGTCACTGCTGCGCAGCTTTAAATATGACTTCAAGTTTGTCATTCATATTTGCAGCCAGATTTCAACAGAGGAGTTTTTTTTTTTCAACTTTAACTTCCTTCTTCACAAAATGTTATTAAAAATAACAGTTGATGGATTTCTCTTTGGTAAACAATCATTTCTCCAGCTAGCAATCACCTAGCATGTTTGTCTTGGTTGTATTTACCCAGAATGCCTTGTACTATCGTTTGCTTCCTGCTTTTGTGGCATTCTCTGTTCCACTTGGTGTTTAAACATGTGTGTGAGCCTCACCAGAGTTCACTCCAACCGAACCCGGAGCTGGATTTGTAGGCGGACCAGAGTATCAGAGTTTGATGACACATTCACACTTCCACAAATGATCCTGACTTTCCAGAGTTTGCTTACATAAACAGGGTTGATATAAATGCACCCTTAAGGTTCAACCTCAGCATATTTAATCATATTAAGGTTCTTTGGGCATTTTAGCACCTTGACTTCTTTCTTTCTCAGCCATTTTGAGTTCATATAACCATTAGTTTCAGCCCTTTCAGGCCTTTTCTATGGTTCAGCCCCTCATACAATAGGTGCTCATTTTTTTAAATGTTAGTGAAAAAGTTCCTATTGCGTGTCTGAATCAATGCATGTTTGGTTTTAAACATCGTGGGGTGGGTTGGACCACTACTACCTTATGAGAAGGTGAATCAACAACATTCTCAATACCTGCTTTGATAGCAGCACCATTTAGCAAATCAGATAAGATTTGCTTTATCTGGTGACTCCACCAGACTCCACCTACACCTTACTTTTGTAGGATTACTTTGGATCCTAAGCACCAGATCTAAGCCACAGATCAAAAACAAATGATGTGTAAGCTTGGTACTCTATGGGTCTCTGTGCCACAACAGATCCAACAGGTTGGAATTCAAACACAGATCTTTGAGCAACTAATCCAGGAAGTGATCTGATTTTTTTTTTTTATATATATATATGATGAATCTAGCCAAAATTGAAAGACATGAACTTTCTAGAATTTGGGTCATGAAAACCTGGGCAAATTTCTACGATGATAACAGTTTTATTATTTGGCTAGTTTTTCTGTTTTAAGCATTTCTGAAGTTGGGATGAATTTCTCTGACTCGTTTCTCTTAAACTGATTGGTTATAGATTTGTTGCTGTTTGGGAACAGTTTTCAGTTTTGGCTTAGCTTTAGCCGTCAGACTGCAGTCTTACATTTAACTTCAAAGTACTTTGTCAAACAGTCGTTGAGTCTATGGTTGACTCAATGACTTCAATCTGCCCGGGGCTGCACAGGCTGGGATTGAACTCTTGGGGTTTTTTGTATTCATGCATTTTTTGGCAGCTCTTGTCAGCATTACGCAGTCGGATTTTGGAGTGAATTTTCCATTCCGTCTCTTGGGAAAATTAGCTTCTGTGCTAAATATGAATGTTTCTCACTCAGAATGATCGGCATCAGCTGGACTCAAAAACCCCTCCCAGATTCATTATCTTAACATGTTTGCTCCAAACCAGCAAACAATCAACAGAACTCTGACTTGTATAGACTTCTTGATGATGCAACAACCAATCACTTGATTGGAAAAAAAGTTTTAAAGCAGATGATCTGTTGGTTCAGTGTAGGTTTATTTTGTGTTTATCTTATTCCTGATTCATTTTTACGTCTATCCTTTAGTAAGACGTTGCTGTTAAGATCCAGCTGTTTCATATTAATTTGTTCATAATCTGATCTGGAAGAGCTGCTGTGTATCATTTGCCCCATCTGTCTTTATCATCAGCAGATTGTTGGTTATATTTGTTGTCTCTTTTCCTTGATTTTATTTCCATTTTAATATGTTTTTAGTTGTAGATTTGTTTCACGTTCCTGTAGTGATACATTTTTTGTCTTTCCAGCCGTTTTCAGCTTATTTCTCCTTCAGGGAGGTAACATTTCTTTGTTTCATATCTGTCTGACTCCTTTGAGCTAATTCTGGGTTGCACAGCAACCTCTTAAGTACTTGAATAAAATACTTAAAGCCTCCTAAATATTTCCAATTGGCTGTTGTCTGAGTCACTGTGCCTTTGGTTTAGGAGATTGGATTAATATTTAAATTTTCTTTGGAAAACTTCTAATATTTCTGCTTGGATACATTTTGGAACACTTATTCCATAAATGCACATCAAATGTTGGATGAAGAAACCTTTTTTTTTTTTTATCTGCGTGAACCAATCTTCCACCTCGGTCAGATTTTAAGTACCTCTCAATCTGGACGAAGACGTTTGTATAAAATTGAAATTTATTGAATTTGTTTCTTTTGGCCATGTTGTGCCCTGAGATTACTTTTACTGTAGATTGGATCAGCAGATCGACAAAACTTCAACAAGCAAATGTCATTAGCAACACGCAGATGAAGGACGAGCCTCGAGCCGCCCTCTGGTCCACGGCTTCGTTGAGTCGAATCGGTTGTGTTTGGCCCACTGTGGAAACGAGCAGAGGGGAAATCTGTTTGAGTAGGAAGAGGGCCGGCGCATTCTGCCAAATCAAACGGAAGAAGTGGCCTCAAAATCGCTCGGTTCCCAGGCTACTTTATCACTCAGTACCTGAAAAAAAAAGAAAAGAACAGAGTCGACCACAGATCCCGTCAACTATCGATCCACCGCGGTGCGCCTGCCTGCGCTTCCTGCTTATCTGCAAATAGCGACACGTTAACAAATCCAAGAAAACAAGATTCAGGTTTCTTTTTCAGTCACACACACGCACGCACACACACACACACACACACACACACACACACACACACACACACACACACACACACACACACACACACACACACACACACACACACACACACACACACACACACACAAAATGCGAGTTCATAAAACGACAAAACTAATTGGGGGGGGAATTGCAGAAGCCACTTGTTTGTTTTGAAACCGTAACCAGAGGCAGCTGTGAGATAGAGCCTTCCTGCACGAAGCCGCAGCTGCTTTGCCAACCAAAACACTGCTGACCGCACCGCCGTGACCTCTGACCCTGCTGGTGTCCTGCTTTACAGGGAGACACTTCCTTACTCGCTTTTCTCTCCACATGTAAAATGACCAACTTTTTTTTTTCTTTTTCTTTCCAGGGGCGCTTCAGTGACAATTATAGAGGGGAAAAAAGTGGAGGAAAAGTGTTCAAGATTTACATTCCACTTACTAATACAGCAGGGGGGATTGGAACATTTTTGTGAGTAAACTTCTTGGTCTGACTGGAGCCAGACTCAAAGAGGCCAGACGGTTTTATTGCACTGAGGGATTACGAGCTGGCTGAAATGAAAGTGTATCTTCACAGCTACCGGGCTGCTGATCCTCAGGGCCGCTGACAGGCCGGAGCGCAGCCTGGAGAGATCATTCTGCTTTTTTTTTCTATTCTTTTCTTTATTTTCTTTTACACCAGAACAAACACGGACATTGGCTGAAGGAATTATGCCCCGTGACATTTGTTCTAACATCACCGCAGGAGATGCCCGGATATTTGGCTAATTAGGAAGGAAGGAGCTCCGGGTGTGCAGAGCGATGTAGAGTTCAAGCCAGTCAAAACTTATTTTGGTAAAATCATGGACTGTACTGAGAGCAAGAGCAGATAAACCGAATAGAAAAAAATTACCATTAATCCAAAACAGACAAAGTGATGAAGTGGCTCATAAGTATAAAAGTAATACGGCTTTATGAAATCGGTTATTGCAGGATTTAGTAATAAATGTGAGGCAGAACTCTTAAAGTGTAAAGCTAAAAAAGATTCAAGATGTTATCTCTTTCTATATAAAGCCCACATTTCAGCCCATATCGGATGCACCGTTGTGAACATTTGGGCCAGTATCAATAGCCGATATTAATATTGCTGTTATGACCAATGAAATATCTAAAGATTTTATATATATTTTGCTACCTTTTGTACACCTTGAAAAAAAAACTTTACCAAACAGATGACTTCACCACTGCTTCAGTTAAACTTCCCACAATTCTTTGCTGCATCGCTATCAGAATGGTGAGATTTAGTTCTTCTTTCAAAAGTGTAGTAGATCCTTTCTGGGTTCAGTCTGCAATGGTGCATTAATTATTAAAGTCATTCAGGTTGTGGGTTAGACTAAACACAAGTCGGATACGTTTCAGCTTTTGTCCGACAGATTACAAGCACAACACGTTAATGTCTTACATTTGGATGTCTGACAGTTTTGACTCAACGAAAACTCACAGGCGTCTTGTTTTATTCACCAAAGAGCCACGGTTTGTCTTAAATGTCTCGTTATCGCCATCAACAAAAGAAGCGCCGACAAAATAATATTTTAGTGTCATTTTTAACAAAAACACCATTGAATCCATCGGATCTGGATTTTACCATTCCACTGAATATTCCTGTAAAAGACTTCAAATTTGAATACGCTGAAAAAAATCACAAAGATTTTTTTACTGTGAGAAACTTCAGAAGAACATCAGAATTTATGTTTTTTTTTCCAGGATTAAATGTTTCTTTTTAATCAGCCAAGAAACCTGAGATGGGAACATGTCAGAGAACAATGAGGACAGTAAGGGGCTTAAAACGGAGCCTTGACGCGCTCCATAAGCCTGGAAACAGTGGAAGAATAGCTCCTAAACTAAAACTATTTCGCCATAAATATAAACCATTGTATCATCTGCATACAGGCTGACGCATCTAAAATACTTAAATACAAACTGAACTTTAACTACAAATCTGGGACTAATTAAAGTCAAAAGCTGCTTCTTGTGGTGAACTCATCAGCTCCTCAGCGAAATCTTGGGTATCTCTACTTTTAATCTCATAATAATCACTTCTCAGAAATTATTACTGAAGACTAATAATTACTGTTTACCTGAACAGCAAGCAGCAACACGTGACAGCACAGCAGGAGCTTCAGCCTGGATCATTAGTGCCAGTAAGTCGTGAACCTGGAGGTTTAATCTGACAGGATGGAGAAGAAGATAAGAGAATCCTGCACCCTGATACCAAACCAAGAACATGGCGAGACGTAATCATTTTCATTAAGCGATCATGGAGTGATGTGGAGTTTAACCACCATTAATTTTCTTCCCTCACGCTGGCGGATATGAAAATATTCTTCTCTGTTTCCTTTGAAGCCCTCTGTGGGGGGTGACAGCCTCCGACTCCTGACCATCGCAGCGTGAACGCCGAGCCGAGTCGGGCCGGGTCAGGCCGAGAAGGCCAGTGTTGGGTCTCAGTAATTAAGACTTCACGCTGTTCAACTTTAGAAGCTCCTAAATGGGCCTCCCCCCCCACCGCCGGCCTTCCTGTTCGAAGTAATTTATTTGATTTGAACCGAGTTGTGCTCCACTTCACTCTCCACTCTGGCAACACAAGCGGGTTATGAGGTGGAACAATGGAGTTCCTCTCCTCCTTTTGTCTGTTTATGGGTTTGTCCTCCGAGCCTCTGTGGCTGATGGCGGTTGTGTTTAATTAAGTCAAAAGCGCCTCGATTTTAAACATGGAGGCGGATGATTAGTAAGTCAAGCAGTCGGAAAGAGAAGACTTAAAGAAAAGAAATGAGAAAATAGGACGCTTTGCTTTTTAAAAAAAATGGGTATCACTATGTTACACATAGCGATACAGCTAACTTCAGTGTTGACGTACTTATGCAGCGACCATCAAGTTAATTCATGCTGGATGATGCTCTCAACAGACTCTGATGTGCAGCTTAAAGATTTATGGAATAATACAACACTTCCTTCAATTTTACATGTGGGCACTGCGTAAACATTTCTTTCAAATTGCATTTATGTATTATGGCAAGGGTAGCAATAATTACCGAAAAATAATTTCATAACTGATCAATAAAGAAGCTTGTGCCCCTTCATATGAAATTGCACTCTATTATGTTGAAGTGCATCACTTTGAGTTGATATAATGATTAATGTGCTGCATTAACCATCATGTCAAATCATTTTGCTGAAAATGTGCTGAAAAAAACAAACTCTGAAACTTTGAAAATTTTCTAAAAAGAATTGTCTGGGTTTCAAACATTGGAAATGTTTAACCTCTGTAAATTTTCTCAGTTTCAAATGTTTAATTTTTTTTTTCTTTTTCTTTAGAAAATTTCCCAGATTAGTTTTTTGGCGGAAATGTACTCCTTTTTTTTCTATCTACAGAGGCCCTAACACGCCGTCGTACATAACGCAGCTTTGATAAAAACAAACCAAACTTCTCCTAATGAGCCAGACTGATCTTCTAATAGTGCAGGTTTCTGTCTGCTTTCTATACACGAAGCAGAGCTATAAATCTGACACATAATAGCCTCGTTGATACTGTAACAAAGAGCCACATGTCCTGATTGTGAGCCTGGCTTGATGATCCATCATCCAGCCCAACAGCTGACTGTGACAAGCTCATCTGTCCCGGTCAAGAGAAGTCTCTCTGTTGGGTAGAAGACTCAGGAAATATGGGCTGAAACATAAAGACACATCACACAAATCCCAGTTAAACAGATGATTAAACATTATAATACCCAAACATGCTGACTACTTCTCAAAAAGCTGAGCTGGCACGGGTTTAATGCAAACTTATAATGGCCACTCCTCTGCTCCAGGGACTTGGAACTAACTGGGACAGGCCTCTCTGGTGGTGGTCTGCTAGCTGTGGAGCTCTGACACAGAGACCAGCAGACAGGAGTCACATGATGGCCCCCGGGGCCCACTCCCTGTACCATATAGAAACGCACTAGCGGGGCCGTCTGCGACTGTCAGACTGCATCCACGTGACCCCGTCCAGCTGCTCACCAGGAGCACGCTCTGGGACAGGCCCGCCGTCTGGTCAGTCGGATCAGAAGCTGCTTATCGGCCCTGCAGGAGGCGCAGACTGACAAGAGACGGGCAGGTGAAGGAAACTGAGCGTCAAAACTAAAAATAAACAACAGAGGAAGCAGAGAATAAATAACAAGCATGAAGACGGGCAGGTGGGAACTTACACTGGAAAGGGACATGCAAGCAAAAAGTCACAGGGAGCCAGGCCGTCTGAGTTACTGTGGGACAGGTTATGCTCCACAAAAGATAACGTTTTCGTTAAAGCTGCAACATGCACATTTTGCAAAAATATATTTGTTAAAACATTCATTATTTTCTGACAGTATAATATGGGACAGATAATCTGTGAAAAGATTGAGATCCTCCACCTCCACCAAGTGCTAGAATTGCTATCTGTAGAAAAACACCGGTCCAGTCAGAAACAACCAATCAGAGCCAGAAGGAGGGTCTTAATGCTGTCAATCATGTTAAAGCATTCACTGCTCTGTGTGTTAGATCCAGAGAAACAACTAATTGTTACATTTAAATTATCTGCCATCATCGGTGGCCATGCTAACTAACTTTAGCATTCATGTTGTGAGCTAGCTGTAGCATAACAGCTAGTTAGCATGAATTAGTGTGTTACAAGCATGTTACTTGTAACAGCTAGCACATTAGTATATCATTGGGATATTACTAGTAACACCTAGCATGTTACTAGCATGTGTATAGTAACACCTAGCATGCTACTAGCATGTTACTAGTTACCCAGCATTACTAGTTGCTTGGCATGTTACGAGTAACACCTAGCATGTTACTAGCATGTTACCATCCATCCATCCATCCATCCATCATTTTCTTCCACTTATCCGGGGTCGGGTCGCGGGGGCAGCAGCTTCAGAAGGGAGGCCCAGACTTCCCTCTCCCCAGCCACTTCTTCCAGCTCCTCCGGGGGAATCCCAAGGCGTTCCCAGGCCAGCCGAGAGACGTAATCCCTCCAGCGTGTCCTGGGTCTTCCCCGAGGCCTCCTCCCGGTGGGACGTGCCCGGAACACCTCACCAGGGAGGCGTCCAGGAGGCATCCTGACCAGATGCCCGAGCCACCTCAACTGGCTCCTCTCGAAGTGGAGGAGCAGCGGCTCTACTCTGAGTCCCTCCCGGATGACCGAGCTTCTCACCCTATCTCTAAGGGAGAGCCCAGCCACCCTGCGGAGAAAACCCATTTCGGCCGCTTGTACCCGTGATCTCGTTCTTTCGGTCATGACCCAAAGCTCATGACCATAGATGAGGGTGGGAACGTAGATCGACCGGTAAATCGAGAGCTTCGCTTTTTGGCTCAGCTCTCTCTTCACCACGACGGACCGGTACAGCGCCCGCTTCACAGTAGACGCTGCCCAATCCGCCTGTCGATCTCCCGCTCCCTTCTTCCCTCATTCGTGAACAAGATCCCCAGATACTTAAACTCCTCCACTTGAGGCAGGACGACCCCCCTGACCCGGAGAAGGCACTCTACCCTTTTCCGGCTCAAGACCATGGCCTCAGATTTGAAGGCACTGAGCCTCATCTCGGGTGTAGAGCTGGTCCAGTGTTCCACGACCAGGACGAAAACCACACTGCTCTTCCTGAATCCGAGGTTCGACTATCCGACAGACCCTCCTCTCCAGGACTAGCATGTTACTAGTAGCACCTATTATGTTAATAGCATGTTAACATGCTGTTGGATCAGAGATGATTGATCTTTTTTACAGATTATCTGCATTATATTATACTATCACATCAAAGTGCTGCAAGGCAACAGCTCTACCAACTGCGCCACTGTGCAGCCCTACATACAAAAGTCCTAAGTTGGAACTGTTGCATTGCGTTTCTGGTACGCCCGCAAGTCTCATGCACAAGCGGCATCAGCAGACAATAGTGATGGACAACAAGGCCACTTTCCTTGGCCCACTGGGGGTTCATTTTTGCTTCAAAAAAACAATCTGATGGGACGCTGGAATAGACTGTTGTTGTGTTGAAGTCGTGGTAAAAGGAGCTAGCCTATCAGCGAAGTTATTCAAGCCTAAAATAGCATCTCAATTTTAAACATGTAGCAGCTGTACCGACGTCCCTATAGCTGGATTTTCTTTATGGGTATCATTTAAGTGGACTGAAAACTTGCTGCAAGGCAACAGCTCTACCAACTGCGCCACTGTGCAGCCCAAAGTGAAAGAATAAAACACATTTGTTTATTTTACTGGGAACACTGGTCACAGGCAGGGCTTCAGTCTGCTGGTCACACTGGGAGAACTCCAATGACTTCTGAGATGTCCTGGTTCACAGGCTAAAACCAAGGATAAAAGAGAAATTATCCAAAAGTGTAATAGAAAAATATGTTTCCTTCACATTCAGAAAGACATTTTCAGCATGTTGGGCTCTGACTCGTAGTAACTTTATAGCTAAATACAGACATGGTGAAGCTGAGCTGGGAAACAGCTGGTGAAGCTGCTGCTGAAGAACAGCAGCTCCGGCTCTGATCCTGACTGATCCTGACTGATCTTTCCTCAAAAAATCCCTGGCTTTAATGAACTTCTCCTCTAACAGCGGTTTTTCATCAGTTCTCACTCATTAGAGAGAAAAAATATTTAATATTTATTTTATTTTATATAAAAAAAATAGTGCACAAAAATCCGTGTAGGACGGCGAAGTCCGAGCGCAAAAATTTGCGTGAAAGGTGGACGGAGCCTGGTGCTGCAAGGTTGGAGACCTTGTTCTGTTAGGCGACGGGGCCTGAATCTGGCAACGACAGGCAATTCCGTAACAAAAGTATGTTTTTATCTTTTTAAAATCTTTTTTTAAAAATCTTTCTCTTTCTTACTGTTTATTCAATGTCGCATGCTGTTTTTATTTATTTATTTTTTTTAATTGTGTAAAACACCTTGAAATGCGTTGCTGCTGAAACGTGCTATACAAATAAAATTTGATTGATAGAAAACAGTGTGAAAACGTTAGCTTTAGCTAACAATTAGCCAATTAAGCTAGATAGGAAATATTTTTCAGTTGTTTAGAAGCGAATTTCTGTCTGCAAAGTGAAGTAATTCTGATCGTTCATCCTTACACGTGAAAGGTAATGCCATGAATCCAGTTGTTTTGTAAAACGGTTGAAACAGGTCCACACAGCACAGGACTTAAGGAGCTCCGATTGCTCTGCTGCCACATAGAAGATGGCGGACGCTGTTGGTACGACTCAGCGCTCCATGAGGCCTCTACGTACATGATGTCTATGGATAAACCAATTTTTATACGGTGAAAAAAACAAACACAGAAGCGCCAAAACTTTTTTATATCAACAAAAGAAAGTTTTTCTTTTCTAAATTTTTTATTTTATATTCGAAATGTCACATGGTCACTAGAAACGCAGCTACTGTTAGTGAAATGTATAAGTTGGTACCATTTGTATTACCAGCAGCTTCGGTTGTGTCTTTGCTTTGTTTGAATTAATGTTCACCAAACCCGGAACCGGCGTGGCTGAACTTCCTTCGCGCCACAAATCTTTCAACCGTTTCCACGAAAGAATCACGCCGGTCAATTTACGGCTCTATTCACGAGCGTCTTCTTGTTTCCCTTTCCTACGTGTCCCTCTCAGACAAATTTCCCAGGGAACGCAGCATTGTTCTTTTTTTTTTTTTTTTTTTTTTGCGGGGATTAAATTTCACTTAAGATTATATCTGCTCCAGCTCTGCAGAACAATGCAGAAGGATGTGGGGGTCCGAGTCGTCACCGCTCGGTAAGGTGACCGCCCACCCATCCCGATCAGAGCCGGTCGCGCGCCGCCAGCCCAATTAGCAGCTGATCCACGGGAGGACAGGGAGGGAGGGGGGTGTCTACCTGGTTACACTTTTCACTTTATTAAAGATGAATACTACAGAACCGGGTGTTACTGATGGTCGGACATGGATATTTTCCTTTGGTTTGTAAAAACAAGAAGAAAAAAAATCATCCTTTTTTACTTTTACATTATATGGGGGAAAAAAAGCAACTTGCTGCTCTCAGGACTTTTGTCTGTGGAAAACTTTTTGAGTCAGCAGAGAGAAATGCACCCAACATTTTTATTTTTTTTTTTTCCATGGCTGCAGAGTGGGCCGGGAAGCAGCCCACAGGATCCGCTGAGTGAATGGCCTCCGGTTGTATCTGGAGCAACAATGTGGCTCATCCATGAAAACCTTCATTGTCGTTGCTGTGGGGTCTCACAGGAGACCCTGCCTGCACACAAAGGGGTTTTTTGTCACAACGCTGCGACCTCTTGTCTGTTTCTGCTGCAGTCAGATGTGTAGCGTGAAGGTGATGCAGCAGTGCTGCTAAATCTGGCTTCTCCACGAGGTTCTTCAGAGGGGTTTGTTGTTTTTTTTGCCCTCTTAGCTTTAGCAGAAAGTAAACAAACAGCTTCCATTGTGTCTGCCATGCTGGTTACACACACTGACTCCACTGTTTAACATTACAATGCAAACCTCTTTGTGCAACCACAAACTTGAAAAAAACTTCAATAGAGACCTGAAGTTTTTTTTTTTCCCTCCATCTTTTGTTGCCGGACAAAAGGCTCCCGCGGTAATAACTAGGTGCTTGAAAAAAACCTGATGCTCAAGTTAGTTAGAGTGTTTTATGGATGACTTTAAGGCTCACCAAGTGTAGGGTTCATTTTAAAGCTATTGTTCAGAGGTGAGTTTTGTTTAAAAAAAAAACTGTACAACTGTAACAAAAAACAAGCAGAAGTCATATATTTTGTAGGGCCAACGTCTGGGTCAGAGACATCACCTCCTCAGCCAGAAAACACATATTTTAATTACTTTGTTTTCCAAAGATAAACAAAACATAATACTGAACGTCAAGACATAAAGTTGTCCTAACAAAGAACTGAATGTTTGATGTTATACCTTGATTTTTTAAATTTTTTTTGCATGGAGGTTCTTAAAACATAAACTCCAGCCACATTGTCTCTGTTCCTTGTGCACCTTCTTATTGCACGTCATCCTCCCAATCCAGCTTCCATTATTACAGTAAGAGACAGCGCTTTCTTTTTATTTTTTAAGGTTTTGTTGACTCTACTGGCCTTTATCTGAAAGTAGTTTGACAGGAAACAGGGTAATGAGAGAGGAGGAAGACATGCGTCAAATGCCGCCAGGCCAGGAATCAAACCTGCGGCCACCACAACAAGGACCATAAAGAGACAGAACTCTTACGTCTGTTAGTGGCAAACCCTGCTGTTCTGGATTCCTGTCCAGTCAGCAGTCTTTCCCATGACAATATTGTCGAGAAAAGTCGAGCTCATCCCACTTCCCCATGCTGGAGATTTTAGTTTAATAGTAATAATAAATAAAATTACCTTAAAATTAATGACATAGGTGACATCAAGACCCAACAGTAGAGTCAGACGGTAATAAAATGAATCTGGTTGTGTGTGTTGTTATTGTGTCCTGCAAACTTTGCTTTAATTCTACTTCTTTCTATTTAATCATAAAAAATCAAAGTCAGGCAGAAAGAGAGTCATGAAACAGGAAGAGCTTGTTTCCTTAATAAAGGGGAAGTTTCTGTCTTGCATCAGGCTAAAAATAGTTCAGACCATTCCTTATTTTAAAGCATTAAAGGTTTTTAAAGAATAAAATCTAAACATTTTGAGAGATTGGATAAAACCCAGAGTAAAATACTTAAAATAAGGACTTATAATTAGGCCAATAATTAATATTGGTTTAACCAGTGGTTGATGTTGATTTGATTATAAGAATATTTACACTTACTCTTACACTTGTGGAAGTACTTAAAGGTGAAACAAGTAACTGTAATTTGGTATCAGATAATTACAATAATTGATTATTATTGGGTTTTTGTCAGAAATGTCTGTAATAACTCACCTTATGATTATAATAAAAGTAACTAATAAGTTATAGTTATTATAACATTATAAATGAATGTTGAATCAGATAAACTAAAAGGTTATAAATGTGATTTTGACATTGAACTTGAAAAGGTGTAAAATGTTGTAACTGTAATTAAAGGTCACTGATGTTGTGTGGGAGGTAGATGGTAGGTGGAAGGTCAGGGGAAAAGAGGAACTGATAGGAGAGCGGAGGTGACTAAGGCCTTTTTGCTAAACTTCAAGAAAAGGTTGGGCAGGAAACAGAGGTAGGAGGAACTATTGAGCAACTTGGGGACATTAGAACAGACATCAGGTCATGAGGTCTCCAAAGTGACGGATATGAGATCATCTGTCCAAGCAGTCAGCCAATGAGACAGGCACAGCAACAAAGCTAGCCAATGCAAACGCACCAAAAGGTGGATAAACCCTTTATAAGGTGGGTGCAACAGAGGAATCGTTGGTTGGATCCTTCAGGCAGCTTCGAGCCAAGACGGAGATGGACAAAGAACTCTGCAGCTGAAGAAGAGCCGGGGCCACAGAACCGAAGACTGTTCTGCACATGGGGACCAACCCGTTAGCCCCGCAACATGTGGCTTCAAATCGCACTTCTCTCAACAGCTGGGTTTAGACCCCCAAAGACAAAGACCAAGGCAAAGATGAAGATAAAGACAAAGACAAAGAACAAAGGCAAAGAGGAAGAACTGGTGTGTTCCTTCCGTGGGACCAGAAAGATCGTGAGACGAGAAGAAGGGAGCTACAGAGCTGCAAGACAAGAAGCTGAGGACCGCTACGCGCATGAGGAAGTCACCCTGATGCCCGAGACCTGCCGCTCTAAGTCAGTTCTCTTCCTGTACTGGGAACCTCCTGCTGCTGCAACACCTTCTTCATCATCAGGCCAGTTCTGGGGTTCAAAATGCCAAACTCTGTCCGTCTCTCTCAAAGTTTCCCTTTTTTAGTTCTCAGTGTCAGCATTAGGGAAAGATAGGCTAGATTATTGATTTTACTTATTTGATTATTTCTGCTAGTGAATTAAGCTGTACTGACCCTTGCAAAAATTGCCTTACTAATAAAATAATTAGCATTTAAGAAAATCTAAAAGATGTTGTGGACATTCAATTAATGAGTCACCTTAAAGTTCTTTGATGGTTGTGAAATAGCTATGAAGTTTGATTCTGGGAGGAAAAAGTAGAAATGTTTTATAGGTTGCTTTTAGCCAAAACTAAAATAATGACCTTGGGACTTAAATCTAAGTCACTAAATTTAATCTAGCCGTTAACAAGTGCCGTTATTTTAGGAAAGGAGCTACCGTTAACAGGAGTGGTTGTAGGGGTTATGTCGCTGTGAGGGCTACTCAGCGGATTGCCCCTCAACTGTAAAAGGTCATAACTTCTGGATCGAAGGTAGTCAGAGCTAGACGAGTCCTTTCCGACCCCAGTTTAAACAGATTATTCTCCACAAACTATTGCTAGGGTAAGACCCGAGTTTCTGGGGATTTTCCGGACCTGTTAGACAGAGAACTGGGCAGTAGTGAGTCCGAAGAGTTGTGAGGAGTGGGCGGGACTTACTATTGGGTAGTAACAGACAATATTGACCATTAAATAACATTTTATTAGTCGAATTTTTAGAAAATCAATTCTGAGTTCTGTGTGTCCAGCCAGTCTTAGATGTGTCTCTGCTGTTGAACTCTCTCCTCAGCACGTCAAAGTTCTGCTGATGAACCCAGAAGCAAACTGAAACAGACAAGACACCAACTGACTTTGCACACCTGTGCTGTCAGCCATGATCATCAAAATGAACAGAAATACATTTTTGAAATAAGTCACTGTGTGTAATGAAGCTGAATAATGAGTTTCAGCGAGTTTTCTCACCTCTGTTTGATTGGGGACCAAAATTGAGACAGTTGTTACATTTTCAGCAGGTGTGGTTCTCTTCCACACAGCAGAGCGTCAGACGATCCAAACCCTTTGAAGAATCTGTTCCCGCATGATGGATGCTACACTAAAACCACTGACGGGAACGACATAAAAACCTCAGAAGAAGACAGTGAGCACAACGTCCTCCTTCACAAAATATAAACAAATACAGTGGCATCAAATGTGAGTGGTTGTAGGATTTTTTTGTTTTGTTTTGTTGGCACACCACAATCCATTTCTAGCTAGTGCTAGACTTGCAAGTTTATTTTGGTGGTATTTACCCAGAATACCCTGCATTATACTTTGGCTCCTGCCTCTGGAGCAGTCTCAGGTCCGCTTGGCATTCACATACGCATTTGAACTGCAGCAGAGTTCATTACAACCGAACCAAGATCCAGGTTTTCAGGTGGACCAGAGTTAGATTGTTTTTGGTCCATATCAGAGTTTGATGATGCAGTCCCACCTCCCCAAACAAACCGTTCTTTCTAGGCAGTCATAGTAGAGTTCGATTAAAGCAGACTAAACAAGGCTGGTGTGCATGCAGGGTGTTTTCACACTTGATAGTCCGGTAGGCCCAATTTGATTAGAGACCAAACTAGCAAGATTTGCTACATTTTCAGCAGGTGCGGTTCGCATTCACATGGCACCATGACAAACAAAACCCTTCAAAAAAACCTATTCACGCTGTCGCCTGTGGGGGCGCTGCACCAATAACCACTGAAGAAACTGACATGAAAACCTCTGAAGAGACAGAGCGCAACTTCCTTCCTCACGAATGATTGCAGGATTTCTCTTTTTTCATTGGCAAAACACCCTGATCCATTTCTAGCTAGCGCAGAGTCTCCTATTTGTTTTAGTTGTACTTACCCAGAATCCCTGCTCTATAGTCCACTTCCCTGCTTTTAGAGCCGTCTTTCAGTTGCTTGGCATTCACGTGCTCATTCAAACTGCACCAGAGTTCACTTCAACTGAACCAACACGTTTGTGAATTCAATCACTAAAATCGGTCTGCTGCCTTTCGCTGTTGTTTTATTTTATTGGGTTATGCGTTGAAACAGATCCACTGAAGCCTCTACATAAATGAGATGCTCGTCCACATAAACAAACTTCAAACCTGTGACTGGGACTCCCTTCCTGCGGGCCACTGCCGTCCCTCAGCCTCCAACGCGTCGCACGGAGACAAAGACCAGCAAAGGCCGCGGGGGCCATGTGACAACAGGTTTGTTTTAGCTGCGCCGCTCTCTCCCACCCTCTGCGACATTTCATTACTTCCAAACCCATGAGCTCAAACAACTTGTCGCTGCAGCTCAGTCAGCAACCGCCTTTGATGTGAACTCCCCTCTGATGCTTCGGGTTCTGTTTGGTGGCTTCAGATTTTGGAGAGGTGGACATTTCTCTCTCTTCCTCTCTCTCAATGTGTGGTGTGAAGCAACATATGTGATCAACACTGCTGAGTGAAAGACTAGGAAAATAGAAGCCGTGGAGATCTGACGCCGATGTTCCCGTCTTAGGGTGGGGTCTTTAAAGGCTCCTGAAAGGACCCGCTGCTGTTTTACGAGGTCACAAAACCAAACACATTTGCTGACTGATTCATTACCTGTGAAAAAAAAAGAAGAAATGTCCCCCCCACTCACTCCCACTCCTTTGCAGCCATCTGCCCAAAACTTAAGAAAAAAAAAAAGGAACAACAAGCCGTAACCCAAGCCCACCAACACGGCCTTATTTACCCACCCTGCCTGCACAAACACGCAGATGCTAACCGTGATGGATTAGGCCGGGGTTATCCCAGTTGCGGTGATAACAGAGCGAGTGTACCAGGACAGAGCCGCACGCTGAAGCCAGAAAAGAGGGCAGATTTCTCCCCCTAGCATGCCACAAGGGATTATGTATCTGGTTACTTCTCCTGCCTCCTAATCTGGACCGGAGGGGACGATTGTCACCTTTCCTGAGCGACCCTTTCTGACACTGTGTGTGCCGCACCTCCAAAGCCAGGTTAACTCTGGGGATTAGGGCCGTGCACTTAGAGCAG
Organism: Poecilia reticulata; assembly: GCF_904066995.2. NCBI lineage: Eukaryota > Metazoa > Chordata > Actinopteri > Cyprinodontiformes > Poeciliidae > Poecilia > Poecilia reticulata. Next base: position 5,438,715 of record NC_088842.1, read on the forward strand.
GAGGGCCTGGATTAGGGATGCCATTGTGAATTCCTTTGTGAGTGTTCTCAGGGCGTAATTTCAGTGTGAGAAGTTCACAGTTTTGTTTCGAAAACCACAGATCTTCGAGGAGTGACAGGTGACGAGAGGGAGGGAGGGGGCGAGGGGCTGGATGTGGGTGGCCGGCGTGAGTTGGTGAGTCTGTGATGAAGAGGGTGCTGATGTGGACGGGATGGAGAGCGGCGTCCAACGGGTCACTTAGCCCCAACGCAGGGTGTGAACCGTGGAAGAGGCTGGAGGTGACAGAGACCGATGCTCTCTGGATTCTGTGACTTCTACTTCAAACAAAGAGAAAGGTGCTGACTTTCTGTTTTTAATCACCATTCTGTCACCTTTGGTTCTGATCCACCAGCGGTTAGCAGTCCAGGGACTGACCAAGTGTTTTCTTTGTTGGGAGGTAGCATCAAAACAAGTTGATTTTGTCTTTTAGACTGTTGACAAAATCACACCTCAAATCAATGCCAGTTGGTTTCCGGTTGATTGAGATGAACTCCAGCATTTCCTCTGATGAATGAAGCTCGATGCTTCAGTCAGAGGATGTGCAGCCAGGATCAGGTGTTTTCTACAGGACCCGCAATGATGTTCAATCATTCAGGTTTATTTGTATATTACATTTCAGCAACAAGGCACTTTGAAGTGCTTTATATTGTGAAAACATAAAAGCATCATAAACAATTCTTGGATCTCTAATCTCGCTTTTCTTGTGTATTTTGAGACTAAAAATCATTAAAACACATGAATCATGGCAACATGGAAATAACGGTTTATTTTATTAAAGGAAAGCTGGAGGTAATAACTATTGAACAAGAAACAGAAAAACTAATGTGGGAGAAAAGATTATGAACGTTTAAAATAATTATCAGATTATTGTCCAAATGACTGAATAAACTCCAGGATTGAGGACTGTTTATATAAAAGCAAGCAACTGGACTCAATTATCTTAGCCAAACCAGCAACATAAACAAAAAGCATGACCAGACATAAGTCTGAACTTGGTGAACCGTACCAGGTGATATGAAACGCCACGAGGAACTTTTGACTTTATGCACATTAACTCTTCGGCTCACTCAACCATCAAACAGAGATTTAACTTTGCTAACCATTAGTCTGTCACACCCAACTGAAATCAATAGTCACCAGACTGGATTAATGTTTCAGCAAAGCTTTAATCTATTAAAACTCAACCTGTTTCTTCCTGTAATGACCTGAAAAATACCCTCAGCTTTACTGGAGAGCATGGGCTGTTATTGTGATTTAAGGTCTGAAAAGGTTCTGTTTTTCATTTTTATTTCATTTATTGATTAAATAATCATGAACATACTTTAAAACATCTGAATAAGGAGACATAAGGGCCTCAGAGCCCTCAGGCTTCAGAGGGAAGTAGGTCTGTAGGTTTACTGCTTATCAGTGGAAGGATAGCTGGTTCTAATTGCTCAGCAAATGAAGTGAAAATAGAAGAGGACCGAAAACGGAGCCTTGCAGAACCCCACGTGAAGGAGGAGCATTAAAAGAAGCAAATTTACGAATTGTGACAGTTTGTTGGGCTGCTGACATCCACAGCAATTTAAATTGCCTCCTTTGTTTGATTCCAGCATCTCACCCATCAGAGACGACCTAAAAATGATGCAGCGCGTGCCGACTTCCTAAAATGACTAAAAATTAATCTTTATCTAAAAAAAAACTGTTTGGCAATATGTCAGCATTCACAGAGGTATTAGTCATTTTTTAATATGTTGGCTTTGGTCCGGCAAGTAAAACTGACCCGATGTTAGGAATAGATAAGAAGAAAGAGCACATCTCCCCAGTTTTAAAGTCCTTTCTGTAGCTCAGAGAACAGACTTTAAAATACTCTTAGTTTATAAATCACTGAACAGTTTAGCACAAAAACACATTTAAGATCTGCTGTTGCTGTCCAGACCTCTCAGGTCTTCTGGTTCTGCTCTGAATCCCCAGAACCAGAACCAGATATGAATCCTTAAAATCAAGGCTGGAGACCCACCTGCTTAGAATTGCCTTTGATTAATAACTGGAACGTTGATCAATGTGTTTGACGAAGATTAATCTTAATGATGGAATTTGACAGAATATGTTTATTACCTGTGCTTTGAAAGGCCTTGTTATGGAATGTGCTGCACTAATAAAATTGACTTGACGCTGTGTTAACTGCGATTTCTATAAAAGCAGCGGTTTTGACCTGGAACACACAGGTGTGTGTTGTCAGGATGTGAAGTAGGAAAGATGCCAAGAAGGAGTTCAGTGATGCAGCCCATCAACCTCAGATGGGTTACAAAGCCATGTTCAAACCCATGATGACTGAAGGTCACCGTTTTACAGTGAAGGAGAGAGAATTATGCTGGGGGAAAAAAAAAACATAGGACAGCTGCCAATCTTCCCAGGAGTCAACATCCCAGCAAACACACTCCAAGGTCAAACTGCAAAGATGAGGAAAACACAAACACTCCATCTCAGATGACTCAGGCCTCAAATAGTTTGTAATATGTAAATACTCATTACTGTAGCACATTTAGAAATGTACTTGACATGAGTAGGGTAATCTGTGAATGAGTGATTTAAAAAAGATCCTTAAAAAGTACTGAAAAACACATCTATAGACGAGCAATTAAAATGTATTGTTTTTTTGATCGCCTGCATAACAAAGGATAAAGATTCACCTCACAAACCTCAAAGTCAAACACTTACCAGAAGGGTTATTGCACCTAAATCTAAACTCTACACTCTTAAGCTGAGCCACTCCTTAGGCAATGATAAAAGCAAATTAAAAAGGAGATTCAAAACACGTTCTCTGAAAGCAGGACTCCAGGACACAAAGTGAAATGATGACATTTTTATTGCAAACGAAAGAACAGAAGACAAAATCTACCACCCGCTCATCTCTGATTCCTGTGAGACCTCAATCATTCAAAGAACACCATACAAAATAATTGGTCATCAACTCTTGCAAACCGATACAAAATGCAGTGAAAACCGGATCTCTGCCTTATTGTAAGGCAGGAGCCCGCTGAAAGCTCGTAAGATAACTAATAGTCTGAAAATTACCGACCTCATACAAAAAAATAAGAATTTTCCTCAATAATAATAATAATAATAAAAAAAGCCAGCATATTTACAGGAAAATAATATTTTCTATGAACCTGGCTCACCAAAATTCCCAGTGAAACATTGCTTTATTACAATTTTCCCAGTAACCAACTTGTTACATGTGTCCTTTTTATACTCTGTAAGGCATGATAATAAACCTTTTGTCAACTCTGCTGCCTTGGCAACAGCAAATCTTAAATATGAAAGTTGGTATACGTATTAAAAAAGGCACATCTGCCCCTTTTTGAATAATAATAATCTTTACATTAATGCTTTCAGTATCTGTCAGCTTTTAAAGTTTCTGTGCATTGCTCAGCCCATTTAAGGCACCAGCTATTCAGTAGGGGAGTCCAGAACAAACCCAGAACGACAGAGAACAACTAATCACGCGCTAATACTAGACATAATATGTACATGTAATATAAACATTAGTGATGGAACTGGAAGCAAATAGCTGCATGCGCAACCAGTTGATGAGTAAGAAACTGAAAAACATAAAAAAGGTAAAGCAAAAAACAAAAATTTAAAATAAAAATCATCCATTAAATCAGTGTTGCTTTAAAACCCAAACCGAGGCTGAAGGGTATAAAAGCTGATTAAAAAGCTGAAGGTTTTGAGGTGAGGACGGCTCCTTCCATGTGGGGCCGCAGTGGCAGATGTGTGGTGATGGCGCGAGTGAGAGCCTAGATTAAAGCAGTTTATTCTGAGACATCTAAACCCTGCGACCCGGAGCCATGCCATGAGAAAACCAGGGGTGGAGACGTGCGACAGAAACCTTTCAACTTGCTCGACAAAAACGGAGGCCTCGACCTGAAACCATTATGATGTATGCCTTCTTGTTTTAGCTTTGTTTGGTTAAATTAAAAATGTCTCAAACATTTTTATATTCGACTAAGATAAGCTCAATAATAACAATAAAAAAGTTAATTTCAAAGAATTTTATTTATTAAACCAGAAATTGGAATTGCCCATTAAACTTAGAGCTTGTTTGCTGCTTTTGGCTTCAACAACTGTTGGCAGCAACCAGCAGTAAGTCTTTCACGTCGCCTCTATAGTAATTTTGGTCCGCTCTTCTTTGCAGATTTGTTTTGAACTTGGCCGCCCCGTATGGTGCTAAAGCACAAACTTAACCGTTTCTCCTGCAGTCTTAGCGCCATGCTCAGGAGGAGCGTGCCACGGTCGGACAGTGAGGAGTTGGGGAGGGTCAGATCGTCAGTTCCCGAAACCACACATGAATAAAATCCTGTAAAAGCGCACCCAGGATCAGTGCTTCCCCGCCAAACTGCGCACAGGGTAAAAAACTTGCAGGGTTTGATGGACCTTGTCTCGTAAGACTGCGGGAGAGTTAAGTTAATATCACAACATCTCAATTGAATTAAAGACTAGAATTTGATCAGGACAATCCAAAAACTTCACTTGATTTGTTGCTTTTTTTAGTTGTGCCATTTAGAGGTGATTGTGATTTTTGTATTAATTTTGCTAATTATTTTTCTCCTGAATAAGGTTCATTTAGTTATTAGGGTCGCTAACTGTCAGCCGAACATTTTCCTTCAGATGTTGTGCTAGGTTCTTGGTTCAACCAAACTCAGCAAGCCATTCAGGTCCTGAAGAAGCAAGGGCAGGACCCGAACGTCACACTACAAACATCCGAGGGCTGCTTGTTGTTGTTTTTATGAAGTATTTTATTAGTTTAATCACAGAAGTAACAGGATACACATCCTCCACGAAGCTCCACTTTTATTTAGCCAGCTCACAGAATATCCTTCTAAAAGTCTTTGGTTTTATCATTTTGTCACCTTCCTAAAATAACGGCCTAAGTCAAATCACCGCCTCATTTTGTCAAAAGATGATTTAGGCAAAAAACAAACAAACAAAAAAAAACATTTGTCAAAAAATGACAGACCTTTATTTTAGGAAGGTGACAATATTCTTCTAAAGTGAGAGACGGTTTAGTGTTCTTTTCAGCTCTCTTGTGAAAGCCATTTTTACTCAGTTTGATTGTTATGATGAAATCATGAACACTTACATTAAGTAAATTAGCTGAGGCCTGGATAGCTTTAAAGTTATTCTAGAAGGGTCACCACTGTTCCATGTCACCTCCATATGTGATAGCATAGTTAGTTGGAGCCCCAAAGCCTTAGACATGACTTTAAAGTTTTTCAGGGCTGATAGATCTCAGTGAAATTGTTTCTAACTAGTAGATGTTCATTCAATTTTAGACTAGTTCATGTTGTCAAACAGGTTCTATTAAAGTGATTTCACGATTCTGCAGCTCTGGCAGGCAATTTGTGACTTAACAAAGGGTGAAATGTCATTGTCAGAAATAACCAGATTGTTTTGGATAGCTGTGTTTTGATCTTGCCATGTTTGTCTAATACCAACACTTGAGAAACACTTGTTTGGCAAAAGAAAGACTTTCCTTTCTATTTGGTTGCGGTGAGGCTTAGCAAAGGCCACTCTGATCTCTGTATCAATCCTGAAGAAACAAAGCTAAAGCTTTGAGTGGAAAAGTGTTGGGACAAACCAAGCAGGAAAAGATGAGATCGCTCATGATGTCAGCTCTTTTGTTTCAACTTAGTTTCACAAGAAATGCTGCTTGTGGGGAAAGAAAGAAGCATGTATCTCTTCCACAGGGAGCCGTTACACATCCATCTCTGACCTCCACGGTTCAGATTTCTCTTTTTTTTTACTCGCAGATTAAGTTTCTTGTTTCCATGGCCGCTCCACATCCTCGAGAGGAGCCAAACCCCAACATTACAGTATGCTCTGCAGTGATGTCAGCTGCTCGCATCTCAATAATCCTATTTTCAAACAAGGCTAAAAACCCAGGGATCCGTTTGGCACTTCTGCCTTTCTTTTTGTTGCGAGTTGGAGATCCTGAACCTCGACGGCAGCGTGAGGAGCAGCAGCAGTCAAACTGCTGGTGGTTTACGCAGCCCACATAATGTCAGATGATGACAACTGTCCCGCTCGCATCTGGTATTTATAACAGATTCCTTTGATCTGCAGTTGTAAAAAAAAAAACAAAAAAACTTTAATGGCCAATTGGTCTTAAGAGACAGAAATCAGAAAATATTCAGGAGGGAAAACGTAAAAGACAGCAGCGTAGCCCGGTATCAGGCCTCAGCTGGGAAACAGGGGCGGTTCTGAAACTTACTGAAAAGTTTAATAACAGAGCTGCACTTTTTTATGACTGCATGATCTTATGTCAATAGCCATATCAGTCGATTTGGTTTCAGTTACTATCAAACCTCAGTTTTACACAACTTGAGATTGATGGTGTTTCTATAACAGCCACCGCTGTGTAAGTTTGGATTTGGCTTTAGTGTTTTGAATTCAGATCTGACGTCTTATTACCAGATCCCTACATGTGATCAAGCATCATTTCATCAGTTTGCACAGAAAGATTTGCTGGTTTCCAGAATGAGATAATTTTCTGCTTGAATGACCCTGTGATTAGCCGACTTTCCAAAGAAAAACTGCTCTTCTGATGGGTGAGCTTAGATGCTATCATTTTGTGTTGACAACACTCTTTAGTGTGGAAGTTGTTAGTGAGTGAGGAAGAGCTAGAAAGCTATTTTCAGCATCAGCGAGGTGTTTGAAAGTGAAGACAGCAGCAGAACAGAGTTATAAGAACTAGGGAATCATTTTAAAGTGGTAGGAGGACGGCTGAAGAGAAAACACCACCTCTGATTGGTTCTTCGGAGATTTTAACCTCTGTTATAGAAAATGTTGAATTTGGAAATGTTTTCTGGAAGTCTCAGCCTAAATGTAAGGATTTACATTCTTTTGAATAGGATCACAGACTGCCATTAAAGGCACTAATTCAAAATGCCAAAGAGAAGTCTATGACTATTTTATTTTTATTTTCAAATTCTTTAGTAAACTGTCTTTAAAGGGATGCACAGGTATAACAATTTGGGCCTATATCGACATCCAGTATTAATATTGTTATGGCTGATTACCGTTGTTAGTTCTGATTTATGGTGCATCCCTAGTATAATATTATTGTAGCTCTCTCACATGTTACATCTGTACTGATCCCAAACAGAAATAACTAATGATTGAGGAACAAGGAAGTATTTTGAAAACTATTATGTGAACTAAATCTTCTTGGCATGTGGAAGTTTTAAAAACACAATCTGTAGATTACACTAGACTTTAAACCATGTCAGTGTTCACCTGACAGGAGAGTCCGTTGTAAATACTGGGGCAGCTGAAAATACTGAGAGCAAATGATCGAAACCAGACAATAGTCTGAATGAGTTCACTGACACTTTCAGCAAATAAAGCACTTCTGAAGTATGGATACTGAAGAAAAAACAGACAATAACTAACAAGATTTGTCTTCCCCTTCTCCACTCTTAGAACCAGATCAAAACTCTTTTGTCTCCTTGGCATGGCTACACATCTGTACTTAGTCAAAATAACAAGAACTTCTGGCAGATATGTGCTTGTGATTTCCAAGGTAGAAAAATCCTCAACAACAACAAAAAAAAAAAGCCCAAGCAAAGCCGAAGCTGATAAGTGTTCAGGCGGAGTGAAGGTTGAAACAAAATTGATTATTCTGCGTAGTCAGGCACAGTCGACGCTTGCAATCATTGCTTTTTCATCAGCTTATCCGTTTGAGTTTTTCGATGAAGCGACAACAATAGGAAGCAGCTGGAGGACGAGGAGGAGCTGCCAGTGATATGCTGCACGTCTCCACAGGCTGAGATGTTTTGACTGAGTCCTGCAGCCGTCTGACTCAGACTTAAAGTCAGATTCTGGTGACAGAACTTATTTTTAATAAACTGCTTCAAAGAGCAACCTGAGACTATGTCCTTTGCACACTTCTTATGAACTAAAAAAATAAAAAAGCACTACCAAAAAAAAAGATGCTGTTGCTATGACAACTGTGGGTGTTAAAAGTTTTGGGAGCAGCTGACAGAATAAAGGTGTTTTCCACAGTGTCTTGATCTCTTAGGTGTGTAGGTGACATGGTGAACGGCTGATGACTGAGTTATGATCCCAAACATTGTTCAGTCAGGGTGTGTGATAGGCATGGGCTGGTACCACGATCAGGGTGGAACATTGTTCTAAAAACACTTTAAAATGACAAAAAAATCTATTGTTTAAAGCATTTTCAAAACGATACCTGAAAAAGAAAGAGAGCACAGCGCTGCCCCTCCTGCACTTGTTGCTAAGTCCCACCAGTCAGCTAGCTGAAAAAAAAAAATCTCTTGTATTAAAACTGTAGTATGTCACTTTCATAAAAAAATATGTTTTTTTTTTTCATTTGTCAAAACTGCTGCTGTGTTCTAACAGTATAATGTGAGACAGATAGTCTATGAAAAAAATCAAGCTCCTCCACATCCTCCTTGTGGTCTTACAGCCATCTGCAGAAACACACCGCTCCCACTCAGCCAATCAGAGCCAGGAGGAGGGTCTTAGCGCAGTGAATCATCCTTGTGCATACGCTGCTTTGCTTGGGCAGTATGACTGGGAGGAGCCAGAATTTTTAAAGATTATCTGTCTCATGTTATACTGTCACGACATAGCAACAGTTTGAATAAATATGTAAAAAAATAAAATAAAATAAATTTTTATAGAAAAGATACATAGAGCAGCTTTAAGATTTTTTTTTTTTTACCACAAAATGACAAAAATTGTTGCTTTTTGGTTTTAAATGAAAGCAATCATATAATTTACTTTTGTGAATAAATAGCATGATGTTGTGCTATTTTTCCCTCCTCCAGTTAGGAAACCCTGAGATTCTCATACCGGCCCATGCCTACACTGCTACATACTGAGATCCATTTCTTTGCTTCACCCTTTGTACGACGCCCCAGCAAGTCTCCCTTTTCATCTTGTAAACTTCCCTTTCACTTAATGATACCTTTGTTTTTTAGAAAGCATGCAATATAATTTGCTTTAAATACTGGTTTCAGCCATAATAAACTCTTCACTTGTATGTGAAAATGCACAACGATCTCTCATGAGATAGTTTTTCTAAACGCAGCAGAAGTTGTGAGGCTTCAGGAGAGCAAAGCCCGTTTGGTCTGCGGAATAAATACTTGGACAACGAGGGTGTGGAACAGCCGACCGTGTACGAAACAGGTGCAAACACAAACCAGAGGGCAACAAAACCTCGTTCACATTGGTTTGACACGTCACCGTAGGCCAAAGCAAAAACAGGTCATATCTTTTGAGGCGTTCCAGCTTTGTTGCAGCTCATCACTACAAACTTGGAAGTACAATCCCCAGAAAGCATATCCTTAAGGTTAAGTGGTTACAATCAAGGCAGAGCAAAACCATTCAAGAAGCTCAATGTGAAAGCTTAGAAGTTTCATTTCTGCTTCTTAAATAAAACGATGCATCTTTTGAAGTCTGTCACTTCTTCACTTAATCTCATTTGGATGTTCGCCGTTTTGTCTCTAGTTGTTCTCAAACATACCACTCTCTGCGTGAAATCACAGATCCGTCCATGTGCGACACGTAGTCGCTGTCTGTACCGTTTTCGTAACAGTCCTCCGGAAGGTAGGGGGAGCCGTTGTTAACAATGGGGCTGTGCACAGGAGGCCCGCAGGGGTGCATGTTTTGGTTGTTGTAGTGGTCTGGGTAATAGTTCCCCTCCTTCGTGACCCTGGGGCCGTCCCCCCTGTCGTTCCAGTCGTCCCTGTCCTTGCGCTCCGGAGTGTAGTCGGGGTAAATGATGTCCCCGCCCAGTTTGGGCTTCAGTTCCTGGCTGCCCTTGCTCGTCTTGTCCCCGTAAACCTCCTGCAACTCGTGCGGCTGTAGGACGTCTAGCTGAGACTCCTTCTGCATGTCGGAGGGTCCCAGGTACTGCTTGGTGTAGTAGTCCCCTCTGAAGGTCCTGCGCTGGCGCATAAAACAAGCGCCCCCGAGGATCAGCAGGAGGACCAGGAAGAGAACGCCACCCACTGCCCCGCCGATTATGGTGCCCAGGCTGCTGTCGTGGACCGAGGCCAGGGTGGGGGAGGTGAACAGGGCTCGGCGACGGTCCACGTCTGTTCCGGTTCCGGACGCGTAGCGAATGGGGGAGGCGGTGGTGCTGGGGGCCGCGGTGGTGGGGGGGGGATCTGCAGGTGAAACAGAGAGAAAAGACAGCGAATAGAGTGAGAGGAGAGTCATAAAAACTGGAGCAGAGGAAGGCTGCACTTTGTCTCCTGTAGCAACTGGCAAAGCAAATGTGGCTGCTATATGAATTTATAACCCTGTGGAGAGTCGGAACTTCCTCTGAAGATCTGAAACTTAACGCAGAGCTGTACAGCAAATGTACACACACTCAACCTTTATGTTTATCAGATTTTGTCACATTACACTGACACGCTACAGGGACGTAGTGTGTCAACTCATGGTAATGTGAAGTTGTGAAGTGGCATAAAAATGATCAACTGAACAGTATTATGTCCATCCACACTGACAGACTGACAGGGTGTAGAGATCTACAGCTCATTTGGGACATTGATGACTGGACAATTGATACTCAATTCACCCTATAAATCTGGCTATGACAGAAAAATGAAATGAAAGCCGTTAGAAGTCCTGTTTATAGTTTTTTAGAAGCCATGGAGGGGACACAGTCAATGTGAAAGAAGATATTCTGGTCAGAGTTGAGCAAACATTTTGACCCACTTGCAAAATGTTATTTGTGGAGGAAAACTAACACTGAACCTCAGCCTGAATTAGAGCAGGGCAATTTGGCTGAGAAACGTGTCAATGTAAGCATTCTCAATATCAACAATTACTGCTTTGGTTTTTCTTCTAAATATCCAAAATACTGCCAAACTGGTGATGTGACCTTTCCTCTTTTATTCACAATTTCCTCTTAAACGGTTGTACTCATTTTCTTCTTTCGCTCCAGCCCAATCTTTTTTATTTTTAAGTAGCTATGAGGCACGATGGCAAGACCTAAAACCGCTCCAACATACTCAGGCACACTGTGTGTATTCTGTGAATCACAGATGGTTGAGGTTTCATAGTCGAGTGTACCCACTGCATACATTTCTTGTGACAAATTCCTTCATTTCCCACAATCCAAATGGACATTAGCAAGTTTGATGAGCTGGTCGGGCGCCTATCGCCGTTTCTTCTTCAGCAGGGCAGCACAGCATGGCAGTCATTGTACATGTCTTTGCAACTGGTTGTGCTGACTATAGTATCAACTTGGTGTTGCCTACGAAATAGCTCAATGTGAGTGCTGTTTGCTGCAGAGCAGCTTCCTGTCTGAATCAGTGCGTCCTGAGTACGTGGGCGTAAACATTTACTTTGTGTGGATGTGTCGGGTAGACGTCCGCAGTGAGTAAGTGAGGACCTCAGAGGAGTGAAATATACCAGGGTATTTTGGGGGGAAACATGAAAATGCCACTGCTCATGTTATTCAGCAGGTTGTTGCTAGGTAACCAAAGAGTGAGTGAGTTGATGCAACTAAGTAGCTAGCTTCACTGGCCATGAGAGGTTGAGCGGTTAAAAACTGTCCTCTGCTTACATCCCCCAGAATGCCAGAGTTCAGTGAAATTATTAACATTCTTTTGGACCGATTTTCCATTGATAATGATCATGTGCCTATCACGACAGATGTTGATATTGTTTTATTGCCCAGGCCTTGCCTTAATATACAGATTTAAGGTTGGTTGGTTCAGACTGGTTCAGCTTCCAGAAAGACCAAAAGACAAGGGAGTTCTTTAGATCAAAGCATGTTCATGTTCCAAGGACCCAGTCAAAGTACAGAGCTAAAGCCAATTGATAATCTGTGGCAAATCAATGTTCATCCAATCCCACTGATTTTAGGCTAATTGCAAAGAAGAACAGGCAACATCCCAGAATTTCCAGCAGAGTTAATCTAGCATAAACTTTCTACTAAAAGACTTCCAACTGCAACATAAGGTAGTTCTAAGTATTTGATGAGGTCCTGAAAACAAACTTATACCATCAAGATATCATTTGTTTCTTTAAAAAACAATCTGAAACCATGCATGATGTTCCTTACAAATACAACACAACACACCGAATGTTGTCATAATTATGCAATAAAAATGTGAAGGAGCAGAATGAATAGTTTTGGGAGATGCCTTAAGTATTCAATGTCAGACTGTGTCAGGATGAGAGACAGACAGAGATGGTCTACCTGCTTTCTTTTTTAAAACCAGCCGTAGGAAAGATATGTGAGAAGACAAAGCCTGGAGAGATCGATGCAAGGTTCCTGAATCTGGTTTTGTCCTTCAGCTCTTCTGAACACAATCAGTGCTGCATGGAGCTCAAGGTCATGCTAAGTGCCTCTATACTGACCTGGAGCCTGCAGGTCTAACACTACTTGATGGGTTGACAGGCAGATCATAAGCCTGAGTGCATTTAAGACACAGTCTGGGCCCTTGTAGAGTCATAATTATTGCAACAATTGGTTGAGTAAGAATCTAATTACCTGAAATTGTACGGGGGGATCAGAGGAAAAGCAAAGGTAGACCCAGGATAAGGTTGGTGAACTGAAACGTTATCAGTTAACTTTGCTTTTTTGATTAGCATAATTTCATGTAGGGACTAGAATACATGTAGTTGAGCGACGTGGATAGAAACCACAAAGCTGCAGAGATGAAATGGGAATGTGACATGCTTGAAGGGGGCAGGGAGTATTATTGAGCTCAAACGGGTCATCTCCACAGGGGATGGAGGCAAGAGAATGCATGCCCAACACTCCACATTTGACAAGAAAAACAAGATAATTGCTCAGTGCAAGTCCGTTCTGGACAGGATGTCAGTTGTGCTTTCATTCGGAGCAGGACCTTCCCAAAGCAGGCCGTTCGCAGACGGAGCCTGGCGGCGCCTTTCGGGACTCCTCAAGGTCTCTCAGAAGCCAGAAGGACTGCGATCGTTAGAGGAAAGCAAAGTCCAAAACTGGGTTGAAGAGAAGCAGAATATAAAGGAGTGAGGAAAAGTAAAAATAAAGCAACACAAGCAATGGAGAGTTCTCAGGATCCACGCCCTAACTTTATAACGATGAACCCAACCTAATAAAAACACAGGAAGCAGATGGGAGCAGCTCAGTTTTCTAGAGGTTTTGTTTCATCATGACGTAAATCACAAAAAGTATTCGCGCCCCCCTGAACATTTTGCCACATGTTGGCTCATGTATCTTTTACGTTCCACTTCACAAACCGTTTTGCTGCTTCTCCGTTGTCGAATCTCACTCTGACCGGTTAATGTCTGGTTTGGTTCTGGTCAAGTTGGGAGTGTCTCCATTAGAGTAGGTTCCTCGCTACAGTGGATGTGAATACGGGCAGGAAAGTGGAAACATGGGTGGGGCTTGAGAGTGCAGAAGTTGTGGTTGATGCTCTAATGTCGTTAGCAGCGACACTGAGCATTGGAGAACATGAAGGTTGTGGTTTTTAAAGACTCAAATAAACCAAGATATTTCATTTGGTCTAATAGAAATTCATCGCTGGCCCAAACATAATGAAAACAGTTCAGACCAAATTGTTAGTTATTTGGACACATACAGACAAATCTATGTTGTGGCATTTTATAGAAATAATTTTAAATATGTGCAACCTTTTGGATTTAGGTAATGCAGTCAAAAGATGTACAACAATTTCCACATATGAACTTTATTTAAAGATTATGTATTTTCTAGGCACATAGTATATAAATCTATTAAGTTACTATGTTGCCTTCATTGGTAATAAAAATGTCATATTTGACATGTATCTAATATGACTTATGAAGAAATTTGTCTTTGCAAATTAACACCTTGAATTTGGGCCTCTGTCTCTTTAAAAACTCTTGCTTTTTTCTGAAACTGCTTTCCTGAAGTCATAACAACATGGCTCCTCCTTTAACCCTACTCTATTAACAATGTTTTGACCAGCTTTTCACTGAGAAGTAGCTCCTATAATGAGCTCATCAGATGCTCAGTTCCACCAGGTGCTAATTGCTGCTGGCTAGTCTATAGGAGCTGAGTGGGGGAGTTGTGTGGGAGGAGCGGCGCTGCAGGAGCATTGGACTCAAACGTAGAAAGACAGAGGCAGCAAGTAGATGAAAAAAGTTTAATAAAAAATGAAGAATAAAACTTACAAAAATAACATGGAGCCAGAGAAAAACAAAAACAGGAATCCAGGGAAAAATGACAGTCTGGAGTCAAAGGGGAAGTGATGGGATTTAATGAGAGGAACCAGCAAGGAGTGACTGAGAATGAGTTGTATATATACTGGTGAGGTTGATTACTTGAACAAGAAACAGGTTGATGATTAAAAACAGGTTGCAGTGTGAGGGAAGAGAGCAGAAGGGAGACTGAGGAGAGAGTGGGAAAATGGCACGGGGGCAAAGGAAAGCACATAAAACTGAGTAACTAGGAAAACAAATCTAACATTAACCAATAACTAGACATTAGGAAGATAATAAAACTAAAGCAACTACAGGACTGAATTAAGGTAAAACAGAGCTGATCTAATCAACGAATAGAAACTAAGGAACAGAAATTATAAACAAAAACCCTTACAAATTTAAGAGAAGTTTGTTGTTGCAAAATGGCCAAACATATAAAAAAAATAAGTGTGAACAAAGCCTTCCAATTGCATCAACAGGATCAAATTCAAATGAAAGTGAATCCTGTCTGGAGAGTCAGTGAACTCCACTCTCCCATTACTTCACAGTTTAATCTATAGGTGTTGAACTGAGCTAAATAATCGGAGCTGCTGGTGCTCCAGTGCTGTAGGGGCACAATCTACTGCTGAACAAAGATGTTTTATGGAGTATAAACACAGACTTCTGTGTGCTGCAAATCTCTCAACCCAATTCATTATGTCCTGCTGTGTAACCTGACCTTAACAAAGCACAGTAAAAAGGCTACATGGGTGAATACTTTGCTGAACCAGCAGGGATAAACAGCTTCTTTCTGATCTGAGTCATCTAATGTTGCCAAAACCACAACACTGGAAACTTTCAGTCCTGATACTCTTTATCTGCGGCCCATGCTCCTCCTCTGTTGCCGAGGATGTGTGAAAGTGAATCCTGGCAGGGACATTTACCTTTACACTAAAGCTTAGTTGTTCTAGGGACATTAATTACTGAGTTTTATCCTACATGAGAAAAATTTGAAGCAAATGAAACAAACAAAACAAAACAAAAACACAGTTGAGAAGATCTAGTAATATGTAACCAAACTGTGAGAAAAAAGTTAACAGTACCTTGAACCCAGAAGTTGACATTGTGAGTGCTGCGATCAATGTCATTAGTCACCTCGCAGCGATAGATTGCAGAATCATTGCGCTCTAGCGGGCGTGTGAAAGAAAGGCTGTTGTTTGAAATCTTAACACCCTCCGGCATGGCTCCATCCAACCTGCACAGAAACCAGAGGTGACATATTTTAGTCTGCGCCATTTAACAGACAAAAACTGAAAAGAAAAATCCAACTGGGTCGACCTTGTATTGAGTTGTATTTTGGTAACTATTACTATGTCAGATAAATTACATAAATTCTTCCTTCAGATATAAGGAAATTGTCTATAAAAGAAATAGTTTCAGTGTTTAGGTAAAAGACCCATTAAATTAGCTAACTTGTAGGCTGAGTAAATGACAAATGAAGGAACATCAGATTTCTAACTTTTAAAGCACAATGATAGAATTCACATGACACCAGGTTTTATCCTGCTCAAAATGGTGCATCTAATTTTTCACATTTTTTTCAGCTAGCAGTCACCTCCACTTAGCTGACCTGGAACTAATGCTAAGAAGGTCAGCAAATAGCAGGAAACAGTTTTCCAGAATCAGACCCTGGTTACCGTTTAACATGTAACCGACTGATAAGATTTGCAGGATTAGCCAGCTAAAATATTAACAATATCATAATAATAAAGTTTTATTTTTAAGCATTCTAACTTTATTTTGTATCCTGCTAAAACCACCAACACAGCACAGAAATAGAAGTAAGTCTTCATATATTGTGAACACTTATTTTGTGAAATAAGTGTTCACAATATATGAACACTTTTGGGAGTGAGTAACATTTTGGACACTACACTGCACCTTTCACTTTTTCCTAATATTGTTATGAAATATGGCTACTTTACTTGAATAAAATACTCAGTGGATACTCTATCCACTGAGAGTAACTAAATGAAGAACAAGTTTGCTTAATTCAAAAATTAACCAGACACACAAGACAGACTTTGTTTCTATACAAACTTTGTTGTTCTCATTTTATGTTTTATCTGCTGAACTTGATTTGGAATTATTTTTTTCATTTTAGTCTTTAAGATACCAAAATTAGGTACACAAAACTTGTGCCTGTCTGATTTCATTTTGAAATATTTAATGAGATGTTATGATCAGTTATTCAGACTAGCTTTTTTATGAAATACTTTACTTTTACCTCAGCAAAAATATGTTAAAGTAGTGCTTCTCTGACTGATTTTTTCTTTCTCTAATTTGCAGAAAACCTTTTTTTTTTCTTACCAAGTAGAATAAGTAATAATCAAAAAACAACACTAACCACCTCTGCACATTTCTTAACACAAAGTATGGTATTCAAACTGTCAAACTTTCACAATAAGAGCTTTAAAACAATATAGAAGACATCAGGAGAGCATTGATGAAAAATATTTGTCTGGACAATGAATTTAGTAAAGTGAAAAAAATACTAATAATCACCTCATGCAAATTCAGTAATCTTCTATAATACAGTATCAACATATGCTTTATAAAATCCTAATAGACAATCGCAATTAACTTAAACAAAACAACAATGATACAATCATCTCTATCAATCTCTGTCAATCTGTGCACAAATTAACAAAAAAAAGATTTCCATAGATGTAATATTGTGGATATAAAGCAGCTTCAGCTAAAATCTGTGACAGAATACCAAGCTGAAAAGGTCAGAGCCACCAGAGCAAACAGTAAGCATGAAGCTTTTAATGATGACGGAAAGCTGCCAACAGGCCGGTTGCTTTAAACAGGAACTACTGTTTAGAGTCTTTTATTTATAGCAGGGAGTCTTCCCAAAGGGTTCAGCACTACATGCAACAGCTCCAGTGTCCAGGCTCCAGGGTTAGACTATCAGTAATTTATAGACACAAACTTCTTCTTTTACAGCCAGGCGGTTTAATAAGCCAATCTGGAAAGACTGCAGCAGCCTGTCTCCCACGTCATGTTTGTTTTGACGTTGTGGAACATATTTTTTGGTCTGCATATCTCAGAAATACTTGCAGATTTTGGCATCTTCTTATTTGCTAGCTGCCAACCAGCGCAAACTACCAATATATTTAATGAAGTTTTTACTGTACTCCAGTGGAAGATTTAACCTGAATATGATTCTTAAAGTGTTTACTGTCATGTTATACAACAGGGAAATATTTAACAACATCTCAAAGGTTTTTAGGGCATTGTGAATTTATATATTAGGACATTTTTCCAGACTCCATACTTGCTGAGACAGTTTCACATGATGAGTATCTGGGGCCTTTTCGAGAATGTAGCTCCAATAGGAAGTATTAATGAGGTCCTGGTCTAACCAACTCTGGATGTGTGCAGCACTTTATTTTAGCAATATAATAATATGTCAAGAATCCCTTTAGCAAAGTTTAATTTAAAATGTCGAAGTATTTCAAAATACAGCATAATAAAATAATAAAGGATTTAGAAACTGAATTTTTATAAATTTGAAAAAACAACAAAAAAACAAAACAAAAACAATATTTAAAATAAATTGTGTTTACCATAGTTAATGTTGCTGTTCAAAGATTCATTTGACTAATCATGATGAATCGATTGTTGAAATAATCATAGACTAATTTAGTAAATGAGAAATTGTTAACTAGATTACACAGACTAAAAAAAGTCAATTTGTTGAAGGAACAACGTACTAAGAGCAGTAATTAACCCAAAACAGCACAAGAAATCTATATTTTTTGGATTTAAGTTTAAAAAAACCTTATTTTCTGTAAATATGTTCTACCCAGAAGTCTGACACTGCTCAAATTCTGTAAATAAAAAAACATCCCATTAGGCACTGGTTGCTTTCCAGTTATTAATTGGTTAGTTAAAAATTAGTCAACTGATCAGCCCTACATTATTGATGTAGTCAAGCACAAAAGACTGAGCTTTTCACTGTCAGAAGTATTTCTTTAGCTGTACATGTGTCCTTTGCTACAAATGATCAAGTGCTCACTAAAGGAATGAGATGTTATTGCATTTTAGGAAATAAAATATTTATTTTCTCTTTTAGAAAAAGAACTGAATTATGCTTATTTCAATCTTTTAATGCATTTCTAATATTTTATTTTAAAAAAATCCACAAGTGGTTAAATGAAAAATTTGCAGAATGTGCCAGTTTTTCATCTGATTAATCAATTAATCATCAAAATAACCAATTACTAAAATAATCATTACATCATCTTCCCTATGCAATGAAGGAAAAAAAAGGAGAAATTGTTCTGAGTCACGCCATAATTAACCTCCAGGAAAAGGTTCCTCTACACACTGATTAACTTAGAGGATAATAAATTCCCAAAAATGCTTTATTTGTTTCATAGAAACTGTAAAAATGATTTCTCTTTGAATGAATAAATGTACACAAACTAATTAAATGTGAGATTGTGCACCTGGAATAAAAGATCAACATATTTTAAGGCTTCTTCTTCTTTTCTTTTGGTGGATCGCCACAGTCGTACAACAATTTTTTTTTGCAAATCTTTACTAGAGTAACTGCTTAAGGTGCTGAACCTAAAATGGATGAACAGTATGTGCAAGTGGGCTCAATGTTCTCATGCAGAAAGCTTTGCAACATTAGAGTCTATAGAGGCAGAAATGGTAGATTTTGGTAAAAGCAGAAATGTGTTGTAGACACTGACCTGATCCATTTGTAGTCATGGGCAGGAGGATTGGCTTTGGCTGTGCAGGTGATTCTCACGTTTGTTTGACCAACATACCAGATTTTATCAATGCCTTGTATGGATATATTTGGTGCAACTGTAGACAAACAAAAATGTTTTCAAAGTTAGATGTGGTTCATTATTTATATATATATATATATATATATATATATATATATATATATATATATATATATATATATATGCAATGTTTCATTAATGGATATTTCTTCTTGACCGTTGCTAGAATTTCAAAGCTCAATTAACATCTGAACTATGACCCCAAATCCCAGAGAGGTTCAACAGGAGGCTTCATGGATGCAGACCAAAGAGCAGAAAGAGAAGGAGGAAGTTCAAACCATGTCTTCCCTCAATCACAATGGGTGAGGATCATATGGACTCCAACGTCTCTCTGCCCAGCTTTCTAGCCAGACGGACAGACAGAGGGTGTTTTCACTCTTGACAGCCTGGTAGACTTGGTTCGATTGGGGACCAAAATTACAACTTATTTTACATTTTCATCTGCTGCAGTTGGCTTTCAAACAGCACTGAGTCAAATGAACCAAAACCTTTGAGAAATCGCAAAGGTCTGCCTCGCCTGTGGTGGCGCTGCACCAAGAACCAATGAGGAAAACAACACAAAAACTTCTGAAGCGCTGAGTGTAACTTGCTTCTTTGCGAAATGTGAACAAATGGAGTGGCGTCAGATTTGAGCAGTTGTAGGATTTCTCATTTGGTTTTGGCAAAATACCACAAATCATTTCTCCTGCTAGCGCTAGCAACTTTTTGGTTGAATTAACTGGAATGTCCTGAGCTATGCTACACTTGCTGCTTTTGGAGCAGTCTCTGGTGCGCTTGGTGTTCACATAAACATTCAAATCGCACCACAGTTCTTTTTAACTGAACAGAGACCAAATACATGTGGATGTGGATCCACATCAGACTTTGATGACACATTCACACCTTCTCAAATAAACCGGACTTTCTAGGCAAATGGACTGAAGTTTGATTAAAGCGGACCAATAAGAGCTGATGTGACAAACCTACAGATATAAATAGGAGTGTCATAAGCAAAAGAGGTGTAAACTAATGGTGTCATTAAACACATGTTGCCGTGGAATATCATCTCTGCTGTTCGGAAATTGAGCTGCTTGCATGTCATAAAAGTCAGGAGCAACAGTCTTCAATCAGAGTTATCATCAGAGTATGAGCAAGACTGATACTGGAGATTCTTCCTGCCCACAGAATCTTCATCTGCAAGAACCCTTCAGAGATACTTGGAAGATATGAGTCATGACATTTACATTTCCCTTTGGTATAAATAAAGTACATTTGAATTGAACAGAATTGAATCATGTCTTGTACTTAATCAAATTATTTTTCTAGCGACAGAAGACTAAAACTTCACAGTTAGTCTCTGTAATTCAAGCAGCCAGGTGACAAATGAGCTTTTCCAGAAGGAACAAAGCATGTATTGTAATCACAGGATGGTAACAGGCCACAGCATCTGCCGGTTAAATCAAGCTGGGAGAGCAAACAAATGAGCGTTCGTTGATGGAAACTTAGGAAACAGCAGAGTCAGTCAGCAGATCCAGCCTGCCACATAATAACCTAGACCTGCACCGTCACCGGGAAGAAATAACTGAAGCGCAACGCACGGCACTGTAATAAAACATGGGAAACAGTGACACAGATATCTAATTTTTCCTTTTGATTTCTCTAGAGAGCAGACGAAGGAACTGTTTGCATTCCAGGCGAAGATGTCACTACTTGCCGCGTCCACTGAACCTATTCCACACAGTTCAAAATTGTGCTTCTTTTGCACTTAAAACCCCTTGCCTCTGCACTTGACATGATTTATTGAACTAGAGAGCCTCTTTCTTCCTGCATTAACCTTGGTTTCCGTGTGTCTCCATCCGCTGCGCCCGGCAGCCTCTTGCTACTTGTGTTGCTCTAAAGGCTTGATCAATATTTCATAAAACACCTTCATTAGTCTCCACTCACACAGAACAAACAGACTAACAGTCTGCTTGTTAAGGAAGCATGGGGCACCTTCGCAATTCTGACTTTAATTTCATCAAAATTACTTCAAATCCATACTTTAGCTGACGCTTTCAGTTTATTTTTAGTTGACACTATTGCTTTCTTACAAAAATAAAGGGGATTGTTGTAACTATTGTTGCAGGGAGCCATTAAACCGTTTCTGACATTAAGATTTTAAACAGTTTTAAAACTTAACTCGTACATTTTCAATCATAATCTTATAGTTTGAAGTTCTTCTGATGAGACGGCGGAGAACGTCCCAGAGAAACTGAAGCTTTTTTGGGGTGAATGCAGCTTAGCGAAACACAATGCTGCCCCTCCCCCACATGTTGCTCTCCACTACCAGTCAGCTGAACGAAAAAAGACCCAGATATATTTTTCTTCAAGACAAAACAAATGGAGAAATTCAACTGTACTGAAAGTATTTCCCATTTTGAAAAACCCAGAGAGTCAGAGCGCTCGACTGACAAATGTTTCTAAACATTTAGATTTGGATGTTTTTCAGATACAATGAATGTTGGGATGCAGTTGCCACTAAACACACCTTGTACTAACTTGTACCGTGTGATTTTCAGTAATGTTATAACTATTGTTACATATATGTTGTTTGTGGTTCTGGTTTTGTCTCTTTCTGCAGGCATGGAGGCAAACTTCTAGTTTGCCTCCATGTTGACTTGTGTTCTCTCTATTCTTCCTCCTCTCCTGCACTCCCATTTCCTTTAAACCTTTTCCCCACCTGTCTCACTTTCCTTTCTCCTTTCATTTTTGTCTCTGTGTCCATTACATTTAAAATAAAGTCAAGACTATATCTAATAAAGTTTCATATATCAAATGGAGCATCGACTGTGTTAATTGTATTTTACTCTACTTTTTAATTCAAGGAACGTTACAGATATCAAAAAAATCTTCTTGCCAAGTTTTGTGGCATGTAGCAAATAGATGACATTTTGGTAATTCTCACTAAGATAATACAATAAAAGACTATGAAAAAAAAAGTCTTTATATTCAGTGTATCTAAATTTCTGATTTCAACTGTATCAAAAGAAAATTATGATTTTTCTCAGATAGAACTATGTGAATTGTCTTAATTCAGCACTTACATTGCACATTTAGCTTGTAACGTATGCGGAACTCTGTCTGCAGCGTCGGGTGGCGCACCACGCAGGTGAGCATCTTTCCCTGGGCGTAGCTCTGGGGCTTCCACATGTAGTTGACGCGCACAGTGGTGGTGCCGTTGACTTCCTCCTGAGTTTGCTTCTCAGATCGCCCGTACAGCTCGGCCTCCCAGAACACCTCAGCGGCGGGCCGCCCGCGCTCCGCGATGCAGGTGGCCACCAGCGTCTCGTCCCCGCCGTCAAGAAGAGCCGCGGGGCCTGCAGACACGTACACCTTGGGCTCCACTGTTTACAGGAGGAGAAAACAACAACAGCAAAAAAAAAAACTACATAAATGATGAAACAATTATTAGAGATCTTCTCATGTTCATTTATGAATTAGTAATGTCCGGTCACCTTAGTGTACTTAACTGCTAAAACAGAAAACATCAATTTCCGTCTTTCACCCAGAGTGCACACATTCAAAATGGACAAACAGTTCTACACATCATCTACATTAAGATGGAGAGTTTGTCATTGTGGACTGAACAGTGGTGCAGTTGCTAGCACTTGCAGCAAGAAGTAGACCTGTCACAATAAATTTTGCTGGGCCATAAATTATCCCAGAAATGACGGCAATAAACGATAATATTGTCGTTTTGAGAGCATTGTTAATTAATAGCATAAAAATGGCATAATAATACAAGTACACACTCTCAAAGATCAATAAACTGATCTCTAAAGAGAATTTAATTCTGGAATGGGAAGACATTTTAAATGTTCAAAATAAATAAACAAACCAAAAACAAATAAAATGGATTATAAAGTCTCTGAAAGCAAACCTGCCCTTCAAAATATATTAATCATAAGGCTGAGAAACAGGAAAAGAGGGAATGCTGCCAATTAGGACTTTGGTGAAAAAAAGTGTAAACTTACTACTGTGTACTGTTTCTTTTTTATTGTGATCTATAGCTGAGACACATAACTAGCTGGTTTCGGTGAAGTCCATAACTGTCAGAGGTTTGCATAAGATTTAAAGGAGAGAAAAAATCTGAGGTTCTGAGGTCAATATTCCACATTCTTTCCAGCTCAAAATTCCAATGCTCATTAATTTTAAAAACTATAAATACTATCAAGTAAATAGTAATATTTGACACATTATTTTATTTTTCCTTGCTTATGCTTATTGTCATATTCAGTAAATTAGAATACACGTTACAATGAGTCTCATTTGTCAGATTAAAATTACCTTTCTAAAATAAAATCCTGTAGAGATACCTTTCATTAAGCCCACATTTCTGTTTTTAAAAAGAGTCTTTTCTATTGGCGGGATTTCAAATGTCATCTTTTTTTATTTGCTGTAAGTGAAAAATCAAAAATAATTAACAGAAATAAAGGCTTTCATCCACTTTACGGCTGGACAATCTGGATGAAAAAAGTATTACGATATAAGCATTTCATATCGATCGATATTGATAGTTGTAGATTAGATTTTTTGTTTTAAACATCAGAAATATTCAAAATATTTAAAAACTGGTGGCATGAACTTTCCTGTTTTTTCCTTTATTTTAAGCGGTCATGAGGCTTGGTGGAGAAACCTGAAACAGCTTCTGCGCAAGTTACTCAGCAAGTTGAGCTCAGTAACCAAAGATCGAGTCAGTTCAAGGTAGAGCAGCTAAAGCCTTTCCTCTGCCTACATTTATACTCTACATATTGACTATTCTATCAGGCATATTATCTATTGGTATTGATCATGTGTCTTTTGTGAATTATATTGCTATTGATTTGTTGTCCAGCCCTACTCCATCTGTGTATAATTAACTTTAAAACCTGGTAACTTAAACAATTAGTTAATAAAAATTCTGATTCTTTCTAAAATTAAACATCGAAAGTATTTCATTATAGAAAAGAAACCATTTTGGACTCCTGGGCTTGTTTTCTAAATGTGTTTGTACCATAATTAATTTATCAGGCTTTTGTGTTGATTTAGTCGTCATAACTAAAAACATAAAATGTTTACTTGATTGTAGCGGATTTTTTTAAGGAAAGTACTTTGTTAGATAAATATTTGTATCAAAAATGATACATTTGGCATTAAAGGAATAACCTACATAATGTGTTTCACTCAGTGATAAAGCTCCTGAAATCAAAAGGCTTTCCAATAATATTCTAATTATTCAGTGGGACTATAAAGGCAATTATTAAATTACGACTTCATATTTTTCCAGACTGCGCAGGGGCTCTGCTCTGTGCTGTTTATTTTCGACTACGCATAACACAATAGTCGCCCTCCCTCTGACTATTTCTGCGCTGGGACGATGTTACACCATTTCTCTGAGAATGACTTGACAAGCAGGTCTATGTAGGAGGAACGTGAACAGAATTATGCAATCGCGCTCCCTTTTGTGCAAAGAGCGAACTCGTCTGAACCATGCTCTGGACAGAAAGAATGAGAAGAAAAATAAAAACAACATACCACACACTGTCAGCACTGACAGTCGGGAGAGTTAAGGACAAAAAGGAGACGAGAGAAGAAAACGTTTACTGGAGGGGAACCGAATAAACAACAGGCCCGGCTAAAAGCTCTGGTTTATTTCGTCTGCATCGTGTTGCAGTACACCACCTCCTCTTTTGCTGCTTGCTAAATCCTACAAGCTGTTGGATTAAAAATCTCCCATCTTGCTCCTTATCATTAGCCAAGAAGGAGGTGCAGCAGCAAATTCGGAACAAGAAAAAAAAACAAAACAACTGTTACCCCGCTTTCCGTCTTTTCCAAAAAGGGCGGGGATGCTGACCTCCTGGCTCCGCCCTCACATTCTTCACTCACTTCTCTCTGTCCCTCCTTGCAGCCCTCTGACCTTTAAAACAGGAGCTGCTCTATGCTGGCAGGCCAGCCAGCTGAAACATCAGAATAACCAAATTAGACGGACGTGTTCATTTTGGGGAGTGGCGAAGGGAACCCTCTGGATGAGTGGAAAAGTGTTGGGTGGGAAAAGGAAAATAATTTCCTTTCAGCAATATGCCTACAACGACTCTTTTCGATTCACACACAACATCTGAACCCGTTGCGAAACTGCGCTTTTAAAAAAAAAGTAAGAGTGAAAAAGAAGCAAAACGGTAGAAAAGTATTTATGGTATGTAAGAAAAAGCAAACAAACAAACAAAAAACAACTTGCGATGCTATAACAAAGCAGCAACCTTTTGCTTGCGACATTTTGACTCGGGGGAAATCCAGAATTCTGTTAAGGCAGATCTGAAAGTACTTTATTGCAAGCAAATTATACGACATTTAGCTCATTTTGAGCTGACTTAAAACCTCCATTTAAAAACTGAGTAAAGAGTCCAATCATGAAGAGGGCAAAGGACAGAGCGCTTTGGGACGAAAATAGGTTCTCGGCGCATACACGACTTGCAAAAACGCAGCGGTATTTTCCTTATCTGTAAAATCCACTTTCTAAACCTAATTGCATCCTTGTTTTGTTTTCAAGTAACTGAGCAGCTCAGTAGATTTCCATTGACCTACCAGTAGTTAAAAACAAAGGGGTCATTGTAGCTTATTCACTTAGGGTAATATTTTCCTTCCTTCTGCTTACACGAGAGGGGTTTCGCCGACTAAACCGTTACCTAAATATTTTTGTCCTTTCCTGTTGTCGACTAGAGGAGAAAAGAAAACCCAAGCCAGAAGAGCTAATGTATGGGTAAATATTTGTGTTTCTCTCTCGTGACATTGCTCATATTGAAGATGTTTTGCATGGAGAGTGTGACTTCTGAAATGAAGCCAATATCCACTGCACCTGTTAAACATTACAACGCGTGCCGTGACTTTCGTCCATTACTTAGGGGCTTGGCTGTTCCATGTTGTTACTGTAGTTAATTTGAAAGGAATGAAAATGCAGCCGTGTGCTTTTCATGATCCTCAAAATATAAACAGGAATCAAACACGGAATCGCAGTAGGGGAAAATATAAAAGCAATGGGTAGAAAAGGAAGTAAATACAACACACATGGCATAAATCAAGTATCGAAGGGTACGTTAGCGGTCAAGGGCTTTAACAGTCCTTTTCTATGTTCATGGTCGTATTTAGGAGGTTTCCTTCGTTCTTTATTTCATTTTAAAGTAGATTCAAAAAGTTGCAATTCGTTTGACTTATCTGAATTAGTGGTAGTGGGCATGGAGATGTAGCTAATGAAAATAAGATGTGGGAGAAATTTATTACACTTTTATGAAATTAATACATGGTTTTCAATGTTTTTACTCATTAAAGTCAGAAATTTCTGGAATGCATTTGTGTTTGGGTCATAGTTCAATTAGATATCCCTTCAATATTGCTTTAAATACTTCAATGTTGATTTAGTAGAAAGTAGCATGCAACCAGTTCACTGGATGACAAATAAATAACCATGTATTTTTTGTTTTTCCTGCCTGTATAAACTGTCGTGGTTGTATTCATTACTTTAACGGTGCATACGTCAGCATTTTGGAGAAGTAAAATATCTGAAAGTAAAAGAGTAGCACAGCAACGCTTGTGTCAAATTAAAACATGACAGTACGGTATTAAAGTTGACATAGCGTGAAAAATTGTAGAAAGTGAGATAGTTCACATCATTTATGAACCATCATTTTTAAGCATATTTGAACGATACTGCTGTTCTGACCCACACCCCTCACCAGAAGGTGGTGGAACTGCATACCTCTCTGCCAACCGCCAGTAAACTCAAGAAGAAGACGACTTCACTTTTGAGTGTTTGGTGGCCACACTGACAGGTATCCGATGGGTTCCTGGTGTCTAAGAAAAGGCACTAGCTGCTCAGCTAGCTAATCAACATTGCTGCCGTCCAATTCCCATCTTTGTCCAACAAACAGAAAGTGTGGGAAATGTAGGAAGGGGAATGATTTACTATAAAAAAGCACGCGGATCTCGTTGCTCACCGTGTTGTGAACCCTCTGACTAGTGGGATGCAATCAATTTACCTGAATCCATACTGAATTGGAAAAAAATGGATTGCAATAGATTGATGAATTGATATTTTTATAGCAACCTTTGTTTCTGGTCAGAGATCCGACATTGGATTTAGGCCTGAACTTTCTAGGCTGTTCTAATATATGAATACGCCTTGATCTAAAACATTCCACTGTAGCTCCAGCCGTATGTTTGGCGTTGTTGTCACACTGGAATGTGAAACTATATCCCACTTTGTGAGTATTTTGCAGCATCTAACAGGTTTTCTTCTGTGTTTAGCTCCATCCATCTTCCAACTTGATTTACTCTACAGCTAAAAACACAGAAGTGCTGCTCTCTGCTTACTATTTAAAGTGTGATTAACCCTGAATCAACCTATCTTTTGTTGATAGACTGTCTAAATAGGTTACTTGGGGTTCTATCTTTATGTTTCTGTGTGAATTTTGACGTTTTCGTCTAAATTGGTTTATTTCTGCATTATTTTTTGCCTGACCCCATCTCAGTGTTGGCCTCCTGAGGTGAACTGAGCAGCTGTTTTAAACGGTACAGGTTTACATCACACAGCCCCAAACAGTTTCTCTTTAAGTGACTTCTGAACTGTTTGAACCAGGTTTTATTTAAGCTATCAAAGAGTGAATACATATGCACATCATACAATTCAGATTTTCATTTGGTACAAATAATCTTGCAAGGCACTGCTGCTGCTGTATCACACAGCTGCAGAGGAATTATGAGCTTCATTATAATGAAAAGAGGAATTTTAAACATACACGTCAAAACAAACACGAAGGACATAAAAAGGGCGCTTGGGAATATAAACTTACTGCATTTAACTCTTCAAACTGTGATGCTTCAACGTCTGAGAAAATTACCCAGTGGGGTAACCTAATTCCCACACGCTGCATATCAGACTGAAAAGGACACATGCTTCCTCTGTAATCACACCCTAATTACATCTGAATTGTAAAGAAGGTATGTGTTTGGGTATGTGTGTACATTTTTCGCTATGAGCACAAAAAAAAAATTAAACAGCCTGAGAATCTGCTCAGAGAAGACAGCAAGGTGTAATTGAGCTCCTCGAGGTTTCAGACACTGCGGCTGTTGCAGCAATACTTAATGTGCCGCTCATTAAACATCAGAGTCTCCTCCTGTCTCTGGAGGAGGACAAGAAGCTGCAGCCAATAGCGCAATCTCCTACTCTTGACACCGAGTCACATTTAGAGCTTAAAGCATATGCTGAGTGTCGAGAAAGAAAAGAAGATTAAAAAATGAGTATTCCACACAGAAATATGAGGACACTGCAGTTTAACATTTAATTAGAAGGAGTTCGACAATAGGATTCTTGGGAAATGTGGTCATTCAGTTCAAATACATTCATACTCCAAATGACTGTATGTTTATATGGTTATGAATTTGTTATTTCCAACAAAGGGGAGCAAGTATTTAGTAAAATTAAAAGCGCAAAGTGAACTGATAAGAGCTTTGTTACCTTGGCATATATATTAAAGCCAAGTTTTCTTCAAAAACAAAAACAAACAGCCTGAAACTACCTTTTTTTAGTCACTGCAAAACATGGTTTTGCTCATTTTAAAAGTGACAAAATGATTTTAAGATGAAAACTATCTTTAGGAGGTGCACAGTTTCTTTTTAAAATCGCTTCTCATCATTGTTTCAGTTGAAAATCAACAATTCAGATCACACGTGAATGTTAAAAATGTTTAAAAAAGAAAAATAAAAGTCAGAAAAGAGCAAATGGTTTTTTTCCCCTTCCCAAATCTAATTTTCATCCAAGTTGGTAAAATGTAACTGAATGTTATGAGACTCATTTTGTATCACACCCTGCAATTAACTTGTTGCTGTGTCTGATTCAGATTCACTCTGAAGTTCCTGCATTCTGTTCTAAGGGCAGCAGGTCAGACACACCAAAACATTTAAAATAGTGTTTTCAGGCAGCAGTGACATAAGTTTTTGAATGATTCAAATTTGAGACATTTGAGGACAGACAAGATGTGCTTCTCTCAGCTGCAGATTCTTAAGAACAACTGAGCATTCTATGGAGGCAGCGGTTAGGGAGCGGTTCATTTCTCCAGAAAAAACCCTTAGCGGTCTGTCAAGCTTTGTTCTACCACAAACAAACTGCTGTACTGTGAACTGCTCTGTACATTTTTTATATTAAAAATAAAATAACCCAGATGAATTAGCCAACAGTAGGCTTCTACGTTACCTGAAACGTTAACAAAGGTCGACGCTTGCGTGTTGCCCAGAGGAAAAGTCGCCACTTTGCAGGTGTATGACCCAATATCAGCAAAACCAACTTCTTCAATGATGATAGTGGCGTCCCGTATCGACGGGGAAACAAACGAGATGCGCTTGCCATATTCCGGGGCATAAGAGGTTCCGTACTCGGGGTTGAACACTGCCAAGGTGATGGTACCCGACGGAAGACGGCGTTCCCAGGAGATTTGCGTCAGACTCAGGTTGGGCTCCACCAGGATCCTGCAGCCAAGCGTGATGTTCTTTCCCAACACTGCGTTCACTTTGTCAGGGACGACCACCTGGTTACTGCTTACACCTGCTGAATTAAAAAGACACAAAAAAGGAAGTTCCGATGTTATTGTCGCAGCAGAAATTAAACAGGAAAGTTGTCTGTCACGGTTTGTTAATGAAGTGGGAA
The DNA here is from genome assembly GCF_904066995.2 of Poecilia reticulata. NCBI lineage: Eukaryota > Metazoa > Chordata > Actinopteri > Cyprinodontiformes > Poeciliidae > Poecilia > Poecilia reticulata. The sequence goes on from NC_088842.1 coordinate 5,468,490, forward strand.
AACAGATGTCAAGGAGAGGATCAACATCCAACAAAAGTTGCCTTGCCAAGAAGAATGCTTCCCTATTTACTGATGAACTCAACATTGCATAGTGAGATGCACGTTGGGCCCTAATAATTACATTTTGTTATTTTCCTACTTTAGTTTTATTTTGTTCCCAAATTCAACTTTTTCCATTAAAATTGTTCTAAATTCCATTTTTATTCATATTTATTATCCCAAAAAGTATGTAGTTATGGTGTGAATGAAGAAAAAAAAGAGAACATATCAACAGACAGACTGCTCTGGTTCAACAAAACAAAACACACAGCAGGTTTAAAAGACATTAAACTGTTTCCCCATCATTTTTTTTAGCAGTTGTAGGATTTCGCCTTTTTCCTTGGCAAAAGACTATAAGCCTTTTCTGCCTGTATTGCTAGACTCAGGCTGTGTTGACCCAGAATGTCCTGCGTGTAGTTTGCTTCCTGCTTTCAGCGCGGTCTTTGGTCCTCTTGCATCCACATATGCATTCAAATTCAATGCACAAGCCGAGTCTGCGTAACTAGGTAATGGCTGGTACAGGAGCTGCAGCGGCCAAAGTACCGCTGTATATCTCTAAAATTCCATGTTTTATTGTGTTTTCCTCATCGCTGAGATCCAGGGTTCCTAATACTGTATGACTTTCACATCAAGTTAAAATTCACAGAAGCTGCATTCTACAAAAACAAGTTAACTTTCAGCATTTCTGGAGAGATCATCTATGCTAAAACTACGAAGAAAGACACACTAGCTTACCCTCATATAAGCTAGTGCCAAGGATTTTTAGTTTGATTTGCCTTCCCTCGTTAGAAGTAACTTCTGTGTTTAATGCGTGGCTTTCTTTCCTAATGTAAGACGAAGCAGATTTCTTGTGCGTGACTGTGGGTTCTGCTCTGCCTCTGAAGCTGCACACTTTCACCACGGGGCACTCAGACTGCTCCTCTTGCTAATTGTCAGAGAACCTTATTAACTAGCAGGTACAATTTTCTGGACAGAGATGAAACAAGGGAAGCAATAGATTAACTTTATTCCTGCTTTTTTATGAGCCCACTAATTTGACTCTGAGCCCACCCCATAGCTTTTGTTGTCTTGTTTTGAGACACATAAAACAGGCTTTGAACATTAAAGACCATGTTAGTCCTGTAGAGAGAAACAAATGGAGAATGTGACAATGAATGTGGTTCGAATCGAACAAAGAGTACCAAGTGGAGGTGCACCGATTGCGTTTTTTATGCCAATCACCGATGTTAAATTTCCAATTTTCACTCTACTGTGGAAACAGTGGTATTAACTGAACCACCATGCATCCCGAATAACCAAACTGTGTCCATCAAATTCATCAGAATGCTTTTTTTTTGGTTTATTTTCTATGATATAAAACAGCAAACCTGAAAACGTGGTATTATGAAAAGTTTAAGAACAATAGCTGTTGCAATCAACATGTAGGTATTATTTTAGCAGCAGCAGTAGGAATAATTGTTTTCTGTGTAAGTGACAGCAATTAGTTTTTGGTGTACATTTTTGGACTGTGATGTGTTCATTTGAGTGAAGTGAGGGTTTCCCACTCTGTACATAGGTTTTGCAGACTGACCTGAGTTCCAGTTTTAAACATTTATCTGCAAATACATTCAAAGTAAAATGATGATCCTGACTTTCATGCCCAACCAGGCATGTCACGACAACAAATTCTGCTGGTCGATAAACTGTCCCAGTAATTAATGCGATAAACAATAATATAGTTGTTTTGAGAAGTAATATATTGACGATGGCATAATTATACAAGTTCGCCATCTCAAAGACTAATAAGCTTTAATTTTGTAAAGAATATTAAACAATGGACATGGAATATACTTTACATATCCAAAAAAACACATAAACCAAAAATAATGAATAAAACTGAAATAAAAACTATGCACAAGAGAAGCCATAAATAAAATGGAATATGAAATCACTATAAACTTAAAAAAAAGACAACAGCAACTAATCATCAGAATGGACATTAACGATCTCGTTTTAATTTATCATATGATTAATTGATTCATTGCGACAGGCTTATGTCCAAGGACTGCACTGAAAATGCATTTTGGTTTTTGGCTTGATGGCTGGTTCTTTTCTGTGAGCAGCATTTTCTCTTTGTGGATGTGTAGGTTTTCCTCCCACGGTCAAAAGACACACATACACAAAATCACACACAGTCAGGTCAATTACTGTGATCCTAAGGTGTTGTCTATCAGTTTTACGTCAACCCTGTGATGGACTGTAAACCGGAGTGCACGCTGCCTTTTGGCCAGTGTCAGCTTGAACAGCAGCCATCCAGCTGTAGGAGGTGAAATCAGACTGAAGTTTGTAGTAAAAAAAAAAAAAAAAAAAGGAAGGAAGGAAGGAATAAACTTAAAGTCACAAAATAAAACCTTGCAGGATTTGAAAACGTCTTAAATGGTTCTCATAAAGACCACTTGGAAGTCTGTTGTGTCTAATTGGTCAACAAGAGAGATCACAGCTTTTGAAAATCTGTTTTGGAGTAAGACCTACTTGAACTCTCTTCTGCTTTATGAATTAAATCAAAACTGTTTCTGATTTGATAATCCACATGTTGACAGATGTGCTATGTGGTTGTAGCAGAACAAACAAACACTTCCAGCTCGGTGGTGGTATGGGCCGTATCTTGGAAAACTAACCTGAAATAAATCCTAAATTACAGGTTGAGGCAGCTGCTGGGACAAAAAAAGCCATCTCAGTCTGTTTTCTTTTCACTTTTTCTGAGAATGACTCATTGATAGAATCACATATGCTTATTTTTTAAGAGGCAATAATTTACAACACTGTACCCTACTGAGCAGCAGAGTAGACCATTCTTAAACCTTCATAATAAATGTTTTCTTTTATTAGAAAAAAAATCCCAAAACGGTAAAATATTACTCTGAGCTGATTTTATTTGAAATATTCCAACGTTAAATCTCGGCTTCCCCGACACGGCTAAACTAAACTAAATTTGGGAGCCGTAAATTTCCACTTTGTACACCGTCAAAGATGTGTATGGGGTAAAACTTATAAAAGTGGTCCACTAGCGGGTATTTCAAGTCTTTGGCATGAATATGAGTGGTAAACCACAGCAATGCTATCATGGTTTGTGAGCAATATAGCCAAGGAGGCTGACGCTCCCTGAGCTCCATTACGTCCCCTGTAATTTTAGTGATTATGCTCACACTCACACACACACACATATAAATGGAGTATTTCTCTCTCTCCCAAAATAAGAAATAAGTGTGTGACCATCTGTGCAAAAGTAGGACCCTCTGTTTGAATAGCTGCTCAAGCTTCAGCATGTGGAGGATTGCGAAGGGTAGTTTTATTCTCTTGTCCTGAGTATTATCTGCATGCTAACAACATATATGCACTGATAACACTCTTTTCACTTCTGGATAGAGGTTCAGTATTGGCCGATACATATCCGATTTGATACAGAAAAACAGTGCTGAATTGACTTTAAACTTTTCTTTTTTTATAAAAACAGACATAAATGTACTGAATTATATTTTTTGATAACTTTTTGCTAGTACAAACGTAGTCAAACATGTAAAAACAACCCAAGTTTTATTTGTTCAATCAGTGCAACAGCAAATGTAAAATAAATAAAGAAACTGGAACTGACAAAAACAATAGGTGACTACCTTGGTCAAACACAAAAATAAACTGCAACAAACCTTCTTTCAAATGGTTTAGGAAGTGCAATTACGAATTCTATTAAATAATGTAAAATAAATAAATAAGCATGGCATCACTCAGCATAGACACAAAGCATAGACTTAGGCTGCGTTCACACTGCAGCTTAAAGTGACCCAATCCCGATTTTTTGTCAAATCGGATTTTTTTCTGTGGCCGTTCACACTTCCAAATATATGCAACCTGTACGTGTTCTGCAGTGTGAGCAGGCAAACGACCTGAAAGTGTCCCACGTGCATAGTAGAGGGCACAATAACATCAGAGTTCTCAGTGTTTTGCCAACCGCCATAAAAAGAAGAAGTGTTCAGTGTTTGCGGAAGTAAACATGGAGGCCAACGGTGGAGCATAGCTTACACATTTGAGGTTGTTGACTGACCGGAGCAGCATATTAACAACTTAATCCTCATTATAGTCCACCATGGTTGTAGTTTTTCTTCCCGTTTGCACGTATTAGGACACAGAATAGTGACATTTGTCGAGTATCTGTGATGTTCAGGTTGGATGAATGCAACCTGGGCGTTGGGTCACATTTGAATCGGATACGTATCCGTCACGCAAGTGGCCTGCGTCACATTCGAAAAGAACCCGTCGTGTTTTTTAGACTGTCATGAAAAGATCAAATACAAGTCGCATTACGTCAAAAAATTTGGAATTGGGTCACTTCAGGCTGCGGTGTAAACGATGCTTTAGACTGAATAGATCTGCCTTTATGGACCAGGCACACTATCACCAATACAACATCTAAAATAATTTTTCAATATCGGATCAGGTACAGATATTAATATCAGATCAGAGCATCTGCAGTTAACATTATGTTTTTTGCTTTCAATGAATAGTGGTCAGGCTCTGCACGTTAGCGCTCCGAAAAAGTATTCACACCTATTGGATTTTGTAAGGCTTTGTAACTTGATGAATATATAAACTTTTATGTATTTTACAATGAAGAGTAACACAAAGTAGCTCATAACTGAATAGCTCACAGAATAGACTTTAAAATACTGTTGTTAGTTTATAAATCACTGAACGGTTTAGCACCACAATACATTAAAGATCTGTTATTGCTGTACCAACCATCTAGAAGCCTCAGATCTTCTGGTTCTGGTCTGCTCTGCATCCCCAGAACCAGAACCAAACGAGGAGAAGCAGCATTCAGTTTCTATGCACCACAGATTTGGAACAAACTGTAAAGCAGCTGAAACACTGGGTGCCTTTAAATCTCAACTTAAAACCCACCTGTTTAGAGTTGCTTATGGCTAAATTAGGGTTAGACTGTGAGTTTTGATGTCATCAATGTTTTTAATGTTTTTATCTTTACTTTTTCAATGTCACATGCTGTTTTTATTTTAATTATATAAAGCACTTTGAAATGTCTTGCTGCTGAAATGTGCTAAACAAATAAAATGTGATTGATTGATTGAAAAATTATAATTATAATTTAAGAACAACAGTCTGAAAAGCATGGTATGTATTTGCCCTGTCTACTCGTTAAATAAAAGTTGATGAACATCACAGACCTTGATCTTCTAATCAATGTCAGATGTCCCAGGAACAGATAAGGAACATTTAAAAATTGTTAGATTGTAGAACAATATCAAATTGTCACCTTCCGAAACAATGGCTTAAGTCATTTTTGCCAAAACATTTTTAAGGGGGGGGGGAGGAAACCTTTGGCAAAAAAACCTGACTTAGGGCATTAGTTTAAGAAGGTAAATTAGTAAATCTAATTGAAATCTCATTAAAGAGTATGACTCAAGTGCTATTCTACCAAGACATGACCACCAAAGCATTGGCTGCAAAGAGCCACAGTTTATGTGTGAGAATCTGCTGACAAGTCAATATTTGGTCGTGCATTTCACGACTAAACATTGTGTAATGCTATATGCCACATAGGGGCCAAGGCAAATGTGTGGAAGACCCGACAGAAACTTTTCACTGGACATCAACCACAATGCACCGTCTCCTTGGTGACTCATGCTGTCATGTTGGGCAAATATTTTTGTACAGAGCTGATGGGAAGATGGATGGAGCTAAATAAAGGGTAATACTGAAAGAAAACTTCACAAGACTTCAGAGTGGGACAGAGAATCAGTTTTGTCCCATAAACAAACATTAGTTTAGGTGTATTAGAATGGCTCAGTCAAAGTCTAGGCTTAAATCTAATTAAGAAAATCAGAGGAAAGACTTGAAAATTGCTTAGCTTGAACTGCATTGCAAAGAAGAATGAGTAAAAGTCTTCTGAATATGAAAACTATAGCTGCAATTGCAGCAAAAGTTAGTTCTATAACGCACACATTAAAGTGTTTATAGCAAAAAGTTCTGAACATCTCTTGACATTAACCCTCCAGTTCACATACATTTAATGGACTAATGACAATTCCAAAAAACTACATTAAGATCGTAACGTGACAAAACGTGCAAGACATGAATAGTTCTGCTACGAACTGCACTAAGGCTGTGAACACATTTCCCTCAGAAAAATAAACCAGTCTTGCCTTATTTGTCATCCACTTGCACAGACATTTGGAAAAGTCACTTTGGATTATAACATTTCACCACAATAGTTTAGACACGAATAAACGTCTATTCCCTGCATTTGATTCATGACCTGGTCTAAAAAAAAAAAAAAAAAAGACCTGTTGGTGCTATAATCTGTTTTCCAGTGCATGTGTTGCTCTCTGTTTGCATTGCTTCTGTCATAGTCACCAGGGTGCATTGCAGTGAGGGGAGTCAGGGGCCGTCGAGGTCAGAGCATTTTCTACCTCATGGTCATCTGAGCTGACACAACAACTGTTTGCTGTCACACTATTTGTTCAACTTTGTTATTTTAGTTGAAAAAAAAAGGCAAAGCTTTGAAACAATGCCAACAGCTGTACAGCCATAAAGATTTACAATGTGTCTATAACAAGACAGATGGATAAAAATGTTTGCTCGAGTAGTAAAGCGTCATGTTTGGCATGCGCGACATCGCACTGATGCCTGCGGACACGTGTCCTGAGACCAGGCTTGTCCGTAGCGTGCCCTGCATAGTGAAGCTACCTGACACGCCGCTCCAACTGCTCACCGTACGACGAGAGGCGCTGGTTTCGGTGTGTCGGCTTTCGAGGCCTGTCAAAGCGCAAGGAGAAACTAAACTCCATGCGTGCTATGCCCTGTTTGTTTAACAGTAAAGCATTGGGAAGTAAAGAGACCAAGGAAAAGGGACTCCACCCTTTACCATTAGTTGAGGCGGTAGACAGATGGCCGCTGCATGGGATACCTTCAGCCAGGAGGAGAGTTGGAGGGGGGGAAACTTGGCCGCAAGAACACAGTCGGGCCTCATAAACTAGAGCACTGTGACATATTATCTAAAATACTGCAGGCAAATGAAATCTAAGCAGCATGCTAAACAAAGCTGTCATTTAGTTTCATCAGAGGAATAGGCATACCACTGAGGTACAGTTCACAAGTGTCACTGGATTTATTACTAGTGATCCATCTTGTCGAGTAAACACAAAAGTTCAGATCTTTATAAACAAGAAAAAAAAAAAAAGGATTTTGACAGTTGACACGTTTGATGTTGGGTTATGATGAAAAAGAAGAGCCATAACCTGAAAAATCTATCATGACTAATAAGAAATTGGCTGGACTTTTACCCTCTCTTCGGCGAGAAACCCGAGGAAAGAATGAACTCATGGGCAGGAAATGCTTGCTCTTTGAAGAAAATGCTTCATATTTGTTTCTTTTCCTTCTGACATCACTAATTGCGACAAGCTGCTCGACAGACACGAGGGGTAAAATCAAAACCTTCCTTTTTGCCTGGCAACCGGCTCAAACATTTTCCCCTTTGGCCCGTTTGACGAGCCAAAAAAAATCTCCACCTACCGAGACCTGACCCGGCTCCAGCCCTGACCTCCCCAGGAGAGGGGCCGTCTTCTGGCCGATGCGAAGACCCGCGGAGCATGTCAGGACCGCGAGAGACGCCGGGGGATGAGAGTGGGGATTCACAGGGATTCACTCACAAGCAGTTAACAAAACACACAATATGTCATGTTCATGTAGACAAACTCCATGCATAGATTATCATGTCAAACAGCACTCACAAGGGACTAATCTAAAGACCTCACAGGAGAAGAATGCAGACATGAGATCGTTGCAAGAGAGAGTGTGGTTTTAGGACCAAAAGCAAAAGGAAACTGAGTTGAGTAAAGAATGGATAAGGACAAAAAAAAAGAAGCAAGAACTAGGTCAGGTATGGACAAAGTACGGAAACAAATTGACAGGAAGATAACGGAGCAACACGCAGAGCTACGCAAGGACCAAAAAATGTGCCTGGCCTGGCCGATCATTTCTACACATGTACAGAAATAAATACAATATGCTGGAAGGCCTTGCCGATTTGAGGAGAAATGAGATCACAATCTTCTGTTTCTGCAACTTATTGTGATGTTAAATGACACAAGTTGTTTACGAGATGATTTAAATCGGTTTATCTGGAAAGAGTTTTTGGGACATTACTGTAAGTCGTAGTCTGAAGGCTTTGAATGATGAAGCAGCTTTTCCAAAAGTTAGGTCTGAAACAAATGTTTTTCTAATGCACCCAAGTCTGGGGAAGAAGCCCCAGACTTGGGTGCACATGAAGACTATTAATGGTGCCTTTCCAGGGAGTGAAGCCGTTTCTCAGTATTTTTTACAAACTAAAATCTCTGTCTCTTCAACCCATTTGCTTTAATGGCAGATTTCAAGTTTCTGTTTTAGACACTGATGCTTAAGAGAAGAATTCAGGCCCTGTCCGCACGGAGAGGATTTCAGGAGTATCAGCAAAAGTCTTGTGTTGTTTACCCATACAGCTTTGACTTTTTGGGAAACGAGAAGCGAACCCGGTTTTGAAACTGGGTTCCAGAATGTATTAATTTCAGAACACCATTTTCATGCTGAATTTCCATATAATGAAAGAAAGGAAGAGAGAAAGGAAAGAAAATAGAAAGGATGTATCATAAGAATGGAAGAACAGAAGGAAGGAAAGACACAAAAAGAACAAAAAAGGTAAAAGAAAGGACATGGAGAAGGGTAAAGTGAAAGACGGAAAGACAAGGGGGAAGAAGTAAAGGCCAAAGTAAGAAAGGACATGACAAAGGAAAGAAAGAAGGAAGGACATAAAGGAGACATGGATGAGGAAAGGAAAACATTTCAACAAGGTGTAGAGATTAAAAACTGTAAAAAACATAAATATTTTCTGTATTTTTCTCTTTTGATGATGTTGTAACTCCATGTCTCTCTGTCCTGCGTGTGTCTCACTCTGACAATAACCAAACATGGCGCTGTTTGTTGTTTTTGTGTCATTCTCTGGCAGTGTTACAGCACCACCAATTTGCCCAGCATACCTACTACATCATTCGCTGTAGCGCCTTAACCTGTTGTGTAGACGTACATATTTTTTATTGTTTACAAAAGTTTACTGTGCTCGTCTCCATGCATACGGGGCCTCAATTGTGACATTGTGTCTCTTTGTTCCACCCAGTCTCCTGTAAAGATCTATTGTTACTCAGCTTGAACATCTTGAACCAGCAGAGGACTACATCCACTGTTAGCCTAAAGCAGAGAAGCACCAAAGAGAGATAAAAATGTTCCTTGATTGGTTTGATAAGTGATCTATTGGTGAAATAATGAAATATGTGACTCCCCCATTAAATGAATCAGAAGTAGAGTGCCATTATATTCAGTCTGAAGCTGCAGAAACTTTGCATATACTTCTAACTTTTTGAGATTAATAAATGTAGATAGACAGAAAAGACAAATATAAGCTCTGATGGATAAATGGGATTAATCTTGCAATTCCTTCACCTTAGGTTCTACAGTCTAGGAAAATACATACTGAATTGGCAGGTCAAACTTCAAAGAAAGCCAGAAATCACTTTCAGCTAAGAAATTGTGATTGATGTATCTATAGTCCTTGTTACACTGTCTTTACACAGCACAGCAAGAAACAAGAAAGGAAAAACATTCCTACCTGAGACAAGCTTTGTAAAAAAAGAAAAAAAAAAGAAAAAAGATTTACTCAACTCTCCTTTTTCCAACACATTTGAATGTTTTCTTGGTTTTGGAATTAAGTAAAAAAAAGCATACATGTAGTGTGCTTCTTAAAAACATTACTCAGGGAGGGTTACAATAGTTGTTCAATAAAACATTTTTATGTTATAGTCCTTAACATAAAAATGTCTGTGGCATTGGTTAGCCTCCCTTACATCAATACTGTTAGCAATCAAATCCTAAATTTGCTATAAAAAAGTGAAAAGAGAAAGCTGACATTTTGTATGAATATTCTGCATATTTTTGAACAAAAACAGAATCAATTATTTATAAAACACTGGGCATTTCTATTCAAACTGAAAGTTCTGTGTTGTATAGGATAACATTTCTTAAGTCTTAACATTGAAAATACATTAAGCTTTCACTGCATTATCTCATCAGTGCCTTTAAGTATGAGTGGGTGCTTTAGTGATGTGCTGACTCAGCTTAATAAGTGAACTTCCAGCATGTCAACTGTGTAGTATGGATTACTTTACAAGTAATGCTTGAAGGTTAACATGGTTAAGTACAGCTCTGCTGCTAAACCTTAATCAACTATAAACTATGGAATCAACAAACAATGCAACAAAAACTGGAATCGGTTTCGTCTTGGCAGATTCCGTAGCTTCACAATAATGCCTACTTATTGTGAAGGGCTAACTTTTGTCCCGAGTTAGCCCTTCCGACAATCGTAAGGACGCCCCGATTATCGGGTTGGCTCTAAAGATAATATTATGAGACATTAATGCTGTGCATGATGTGATAAGAGTGACCTAATCCGCTCAGAAAGACGTCGGGACTGCTCCGATCTAAAATTGGGGATATTTAACATGTTGGATTACTTTGGCCAGATATTGCAGTGTGCGTGGTGTTCCTTGAGGATAAATGAGAACACAGCTTGTTGGATGTGACTTGTAGCCAATCAGAAAGTGAAAAAGGAAGACACAGCAGACAAAATAACTTCCATGGCAACCAAAAATGTTCAGGGTTTCCCTCAGTGTATTATCAGTCTGGTGGGCCACCTGACTTTACTTGCGCCCCCATCAGGCTAAGCATGGATTGTTTTATTTATTATAGGCTTTTTGTACGCTAGTACCAGTGATAGCAAAGATGGGTTAAAAATTTCTTTTGGTGACACAACTGGAAGAGCAATGGCAAAATAGTATAGCCAGTATGTGAACACATAGCGAGACTGAGGTTTCACTATGTGCTACTGCTACTTCTGGTGGGCGCCGGAAGACCCATAATCGTTTTCCCTTTCGAAGATAACAGCGACAGCCCCATTAAGCCAGAAGATTAATCAGCAGAGATCCAGGGGGGAATCAGGTCCTTCCGGTGACTTTGGGAGTCCAACATCATTGGAAGTCGAGCAGGAAACAACTCCAACTGCTGGCTTTGAGATTACCTCCTCAGTGGAAGTCGTGGAAGAGACAAGCCAACACATCATTGATTGCACAAAGCAGGTAGAGGATCTTAAAACAGAATTGCAGAGTAAGATTTTTGATCTCCAGGAGGAAAGAGACCGAAGGATTTCATATAAGGCTGAAGTCAAATCACAGCAGGAGGAGATTCAAAAACTGCAAAAAATGTTGGAAAAAGAACGTCACATGGAAATCAAACGTGAACATGGAAGAAACGTGCCAGAGATTAAAGATGTATCAAAGGTTTCTTGCTCTTCCAAAGTTACAGTCGACAAGAGCATTCTTCAACAGCTGGAGTACTTCAAGAGGGAGGCTGAAAAATATGCCTCCCGCAATAAAGGTCTGATAGAAGTAATGGTTGAAGAATACAGAGTGAGACTCAAATATGAGGAGCAGTTCAAAAGTCATCCTGCATAGCCTGGCTAGGCCTTTGTGCCGACCCACACCCGAGTGGCACTAACATAGGACACAATGGGTTACCTAGGTTTTGCTTAAACTGGTAAAATTTATCAAAAATTTATTGATGAATTGGTCTCTCTAAATTATCCTAAGGTGTGAATATGTGCACGCAAGAATAAGTGTGTTAGATGATGGATGGATGAATACTTGTTAAAAGTGTCTGACAGTAGAATATGAAACAGAGAATGAAATGCATCTGGCTCTGCTACTGACCAGAAACAACCAATCATTTTTGGCTCTGATTGGTTTCTAATGCATTGAATGTGTTTCAGCACATTCAACACATAAGACTACTAAGACTACTAAGCCCCTTTCGTTCTGCTCTGGACCCGGGTCGGCCCGGCTTCAAAGCCGGGCCGACCATTTCGGCATTAGCACTCCAGCCCGGTACCGCCCGGCTCCCTGGAATCCCGAGAGCTGCGGTTCCAATCGGGCCGGCCAGACCGGGCCAGTTTGGAGTTAGTTGTTGATTGGTTCATTGGCTGTGGGGGTGGGACAAAGATCAGATCTCTGGATCAGAGGAGCACTAGACTTTCTCTATGTCATTTCAATATGCTGCATCAATAAATTCCCATCATAATCTATTCTTACCCTACACTGCGATTACAATCGCCTCTTCAGCCAAAGATTTTAATGGTAAATGTAAATAACATTTCTCCAATGAACAGATCAGAAGTCGGCTAGGCTGTGAACGAGGGGATTTCCGCATTTCGCGTCGCTCCAGCCGGGAAATCCTGCCTGCCGCAGCGGTAGTTCTGCTGTCGGCCAGTCCAGCACAGAGACAACATTCAGATGAGATTTTTTTCTTTGTTAAACGTAAAGCTGAGGTAAATGTTTCCCTCAGCTTCCACGCTCATGAGAACATACAGTAAAAGCGGGATGGGAGACCCAAGAAGAAAACTGTTCTGCAGACGCTGTGGAGATTGCCTCTGTAGCTTTAGCAAAGGGTCGATTTACGTGACGTTGCAATGCAATCCTGCTCAATGCAAAACGACCAGGGCCATAACACCAATGGGACTGGGTCGAACCGAGCTGGGCCGGGCCAGACCGGACCCTGCAGTGCAAAAAGGACTCTAGTGTACTGCAGCTAGGCAATTGGCAGAAAAACAACCTAACCTAATCGTCATTATTTATAGAATGATTTAGAAAACAAAATGCTGCACAGGTTTGTCAAAACTATTTCGACCCATACTAGAACTTTGATTTGATTTCCCTTCATTTTAGTCGCTGCGATTTTGCCTAACCCACACATTTTCCCTAACCTTAATTTGCATATCTTACCTCTAAATGTTATCCCTGATCCAAAGCAATGAGTCCATCATATTAGGACCAGGCTTTGGTCCTAATATGATGGACATAATATAACACTGGACATATAATGGTGCGTTCACACCAAATGCATTTTAAGGGTCAGGGGCGTCTGGTTTGAATTCAAAGTCTATGTGAACTTTTTTTTCTTTGTTCAAGTAATTTCTGTAAACTGTATTGGCCTGAAGAATCCACAAGGACTAAACATTGTTTAGCTGATGCTAAATTGTAATATGTTAAGTGTGGAAAAGTGTGGTACATTTTTGTTGGAAAATCAATAAAGTTCAAGTCAAAGTCTATGTGGAGTCGCGTCAAGGGCTATTGCGGTGCGATTCGAGCGTCTAGCGCAGTGCGATTTGAACCGTTGGAGTGTTTGACACATCTAGCGCATCCAACACTCCCCATAGACTTTGAATATAAACCAGACTAGAATGACGCTCAAAACGTGTTTGATGTGAATGCACGATTAGAATGTTCAGTTCCACTAGTAACAATGACATCAGCAGTGATGACCTCACTCTTTAATGCATTAAATGAATCTCTCTTGAGCAGAGGTCTCAATCTCGCGGCCCGCGGGCCAATTGTGGCTCGTGGCCCCCCACCGTGGTATGAAGGTATAATATTAGCATGGTGAGCGGACCTCTGAAGGAAGTCCCGCCCGCCGTTACTTGTCATGGCTGACATTCGGTGCTAGGCTAAGCTAAACTGACTTCACACTTGTAACAATAGTGTGGCGGATGATGGAACACAGTCCGCTACCAGTTGCCCTTCCCTACAGTCGCCATTCCGGTAATTTCTACCATTAACAAATCTCACGATCAAACGCAGAGAAAGGCGACTGCTACAGGGCTGTTCGTCATCCGCCACATTGTTGTGACAAATAGAAGCAGTAATGACGTCACGCGTCGAGACGTTCTCCATACGTTGCTAGCTGGCTAAAGACTTCTATAAAACGTAGCACAAGAGTGACGCCAAGTGGAATAAACTTCACACTGCAGCCTAAAGTGACCCAATTCCGATTTTTTTTTTTTGACGTAATGCGACCTGTATCTGATCTTTTCATGACAGTCTGAACAGCACAAGTCAGATTCTTTTCGAATGCGACCCATGTACAATACGTATGAAATTCAAATGCGACCTAACGTCCAAGCCGCATTCGTCTGAACTGAACGTCACTGATACTTAAATTCTGCATCCTGATACGCGTAAGTGACGGACTACAATGAGGATTAAGTTGTTAATATGCTGCTCCGGTTGGACAGCAACTTCAAATGTGCAAGCTATGCTCCACCATTAGACTCCATGTTTACTTCTGCAAACACTAAGCACTTCTTCTTTAATGGCGGTTGGAAGAATACTGAGAACGTTTATGCTATCGAACCTTCTACTGCGCATGCGGGACACTTTCAGGTCGTTTGCCCGTTCAGACTGCAGAACACATACAGATCGCATATGTGTGGCAGTGTGAACTGCCCGGCAAAGAAAATCCGATTTGACAAAAAATCGGAATTGGGTCACTTCAGGCTGCAGTGTGAACGCACCCTAAATTTTGTCACACCCTCATCATGTCTTTGTCAAAGCCAAAGCCTGCAGTTCATGTATTGGAGAAATAATTAAATGTTGATGACATTTGAGAATATTTTTTAAATGCGGCCCCCAGCCTCACCCAGACTCTGCCTCCAGCGGCCCCCGGGTAAATTGAGTTTGAGACCCCTGCTTGAGTGTAGCATGCAGACTGTTTTTTCAGACCTGTTCCTGTTTCAGACTTATAAGTCTGAAACAGTTATGAATCTTCTACAGGAGCATTGTTAAAATTATTTGAAGGCACATAATTAGTCCAGTACAGGTTCACATTCTCAGGTGAGAGAGACTCATCTGGTATTAAAGTAAATTTTTTGGTACTGAAATTACACCAAAGATAAATTAATTTAAATCAAAGCATGTCATGTGTTCATGTACTCCATCTTAAGTCCAGAGCATACTAGTTTTTAGTTGCTTTTGCTCCCACTAGATGATGTGCATATAAGATATAACATATTCAGAGATGCAGTGAGTTTATAGCAGTTGTTCGAATTATCTAATTGTCTGTTGATTTGCAGCAATCTACGTTAATAGCAGATATAGAGGGCCCCAAAATAAAATTCCGCTTTGTCCCCATGGAGGTTTGGGCCAGCGGCCCTGATGCCAACATCTCCACAAAACATATTAAAGATTGTGATTGTGGCATGTGTTTCATATACCAGGACTGGTGTCAGTGTAACAGATGTTGATTTACCTGTAAAAAGTATAGAATAGGTAGGAGTGATGAAGCAGAAACAAATCTGTGCTTCACTAATCCTCCTGGAATCTGTTCTTTTAAACATTTATTAAACATTTCCAAACAGCGCCAGATCTGATCTTTCTTCAAAATAATCATTGTGTCCATGTTATTTTCTTTTTCTTTCTAGACAACTTATTTCATTCTAGATATGTGTCGGATATGGGTCACATTCGAAAAAGAATCCGACCTGTGCTATTCACACTGCCATGAAAAGATCGGATACAGGTCGCATTACATAAAAAAAAATCTGAATTGGGTCACTTTAGGCTGCAGTGTGAACGCACCCTTACTGCCACTGTTTTGTGTCAGTTAGACTTTTTTTTTTAGTTAAATTTGGCTCGTTTTTTGTTAAGTATGTCGCCACAGTTACTCGAAATGCCAACAAAAGTAAAAGCTCCCCTCAGAGGATCGAGCCGCACGTGTTGATACATATACATTGTAAGGGGGCATGAAGCAGTACGAGCCACATTAACGGTAGTAGGAAGTGGCAGTTATTTTGAGGTGTAGAACAATAAGTGCCAGCCATGCATTGCATGGGAAGCAGTGACTGACTTGCACTGCCTCAATTAAACAACTGAAGCGCAACTAGTCTTTAGGTATTGTTAATGTCTTCCAATAACATACAACTACCGACATTTTCAAATTTCCTGTCAACTTTAAACATTTTCTAACTCAAAAAGCTATTGGATGACTGTCCTAAACCAAGCCATACCGGACTTATGAAATAAGGCAGTTTCTAATGGTTCCAGAGCTAATGATTCCCAAAACTATGCTAATGTAACCGACTTATTGCTCCAAAGACAGCAAAGTCACCAAGGTAGACTAAAGTCAATAGTTCAGCATACAGTCATTGTAAAAAAAAAAAAAAGAAAGCAAAGAAAACGCTTTTACAAATTGTACATGTGGTGGTATTTTTAAGTACATTATTTTCACACACACAAATCCATTTTGCTTTATCAGTAGATCTGAAATAACTTTACAATTTGGTAAAGGCTAGATCATTTAAATGTTAAGACTTTAGAAGGCATGGGAATTATACTTTCTTTTTCCACCACTATAACTGGCTTCTTTGAATGCATCAGCCTGAGGTTGGCCAACATGACACAACGACTAACACAAGCCTCACAGACCTCCACTTTTGTAAGGCTGTGAACTCCAACGATCAGTCAGAAACAGGATAGGCCAAGTGGTGAATTGGATGTTTTATAGCATGCCTTTATTGTAAGAAATATTTGTGCAGGGTGAAGAAAACATTAGTCTCCACACCAGCTCACATCTACCCCCTTCCTTCCTTGCATTGTATTTTGCGAGGGTGTGAGGTTCTTTAGAGAGCTAATTGATGGTGGAGACAAACACAGGCTGACAGGCCTTTAAATAAGGGACAGGGGGGCCTCTTTCACATGTCACTGTCCTCTTCAAAAACCTCTCTCTCTTCGCCCCCCTGTCGCGATTTGGACTTAGGTGCCCTTCTCATCTAAGTCACATTTGATTAAAAGATCAGAGCTTAAAAGAAAAAAAAAAAAAAGATCAATGTTGGTATAGACAGAAACCTCTCAGAGTCAAACTATAACTCTGCTGTAGGACGTAGGAAGGACAATGTCTGCCACTGTGTACCAAAGGAACACAAACAGGCCTTTAGCGTCCTGTCTTAGAGAGTGGGATTTGTTATTGTTTGTTGTGTGTGGGGGCCTGGGGTTTTTAGTATGTCCACACAGCACCGCGGCTCTGGAGGTGGGCGGCAATGTTATTTTTCCATGCATGCATAAAACAAAGGAACAATTTGGAAACATCAGACATGGCAACAAAAATCACAGAATGTCTAAGTGCTGTGAAAAGTTTTCGCCTTTTTTTCTCAAATATAATTGCGCTTTATATGAAATCACATAGATAAGGCAGCTGTTTAGGCGTTTCTGCAAAATTATGTTGATCTTAAAAAACCTTTTGCCACAAAGCTACACAAATGTGTGACCTTTTTAACTTAAATCAGAACACTTAGAACAATGTTTTTTTTATCTAAATTGTAACAAATCTAAAGTAGAAATTATTAAGAATGGTCCATCATAATTAAACAATGTACCTTGAAACAGTGTTGAGTAAATGTACGTAGAGTAACGGTACTTCTTCTTTGTCGCTTTTCACCTCTAAAAACTGAATGCAGGTGTTTTTCTTTGACAGTATTTTATAGTCTCTTATTAATAGACTTACAGGACAGCACTAACAGCTGGGCCATGTAACCAAACATTACAGCCATATATAGCATAGAGGTGGATGAGGCAACGTTTACAAACACTTCCCCATAAGACCAGATTACACAAACAGAGCACACAAAACAAACTTTGTCTAGGTTGTTATCACAAAACCACATAGGACAAACAGGAACTGAAAACATTGCAAAGCTTGACCATAATTATTTTTCTTCTTGTCTGGGGACATAACCATAAGTTTGGCCATAAAGAATATCCTTTTTTAAACATATACTAAAAATGTCTTTATATTAGCGCTGAACAATATATCAAATGCCTAAATGTACTGTGGAATAAGTATAGGAATAAGTATAAACAACAAAGGAAAATTTAGAAGACAGTTAGTTGACTAACATAGTCCAAGTGTAGTATTCATATTTTGAATTAAGCTGGAGCTAGGTGTTAAGCCAATGTGTTAGACGAAGCTTGTGAAGCTGTTGGTTTATCTTAAGTTTTCTGTACTGGTGCAGAGTTATCAAATACATTAGTAAATCAGTACATTTATTTCAGTGAATTAATTGACTTAAGAAATATCTTAAGTAAGTTCAGCTCTGTTTTTTTTTAATCAGCTCAGTTTCGGATAATATTAAACCTCAGATATCTGTATTAGTATCAGAAGTGAAAAAAATAGATCAGTGAATCCCTAAAGCTAATCAGGAACGAACTACAATATAGGAATAGATCTATAAATATCTAATGTTGGAATTCCATAACTCCCAGACTCAGTTCTGAATCATGTTTTAACATTTCAAACAATAAATACAACATTTCATAGTGGCTGAAATTCTGCAAAACTCATAGACTGTAAGAAGATGGATGGACACATTAACAACATTTAAGTATGGATGGGTAAAATTATGGTATTTACTATGAGTTACCTGTCTGAGTTTAGAGTTTCAGCCAGCACCAAGACACCAGAACTGTTTTAAAGATTCACCTTAAAATTACAACTTTAAAACAGCTTATAATGTAATTAGTAGAGATGTGTCGATCAGGTTTTTTCCTGCCGATACCGATCACCCCTGAGAGCCGAACACCGATACCGATCACCGATACCGATCACATAATTTTTTTTTTTTTTAATCATAAACACTACTGGTTACATTATGTGGAAAAAGGAACCATGAATTCACCTTAATTTGTACAAAAACTTGTTTTTAATAACTTTTTCCAAGAAGAAAACTAAACAAAACAGGCATTGTGCAAATTGTACTGCTATCTTTAACAGACTGATAACATATGAAGACTCTGAAGAGGCTAAATAATGCAAAGAGCCTAAATAAAACGTCTCAACATTGCCAAAAAAATTCAAGTATAAAACTTAACATTCAAAGGCAAATACAGGATCCATTACAATAAACAATCCAGAGTTACTGAATGAAACCTTCCTGATAGCATGGTAGCTAGCTGATTACTGCTAGTTATGATTGGCTGTTTCTGACTGAGCAGAGTAATTATGCAGAACAGGGAGGAGATCGATTATTTTTTCAGAGATTATCTGTCTCATATTAGGACAGCGAAAGTTTTAATACGTATGTAAATACGAGGTTCGGTGTGAGAGTCACTACCAGGTGGAGCAGAAGCGGCGCTCAGTCTGTCAAATATTACTACCTGTAGCGCGTAGCAGCGGTTCAACAGCGAGAACAGAACCACATTGCAGCTCGAAGACTTAAATAATTTTGCGGGTTATTTGTTTAGCTTTCTGACCGTCATGCTAGTCCGGGTGAGTGTTTGTAGCTGTGCGCTGCTTTACCTGCTATCTGATCCTCCATATGTCTTTTTTTACTGCAGTGAGCCTCGATGTAGCCAAACTCCGTCAAGTATGGCATTGTTTTTATGTCGTATTAGCTTCGTTGTGTTGATGCATTTTGACGTGCTTCAATTTTCCGCCGCAACACGCAAACTTCCCCAATCACTCAGTGCGTTATAGTTCCACATCGCTTAGGATTTGTTGCTGCGCGTTTGCGCAGTGTGAAGGAAAGAGGAGACCAGCAGCACAGGCAGGTTGCGAAATGAGATGCAGGTGATCGGTTTGTGTGATCGGCAACAAGAGACCGTGATCGGCGATCACCGATCATACACTTTTTCACGGAAATCGGCTGATTATGATCGGTGGCCAATCGATCGGCACACCTCTAGTAATTAGTTAACCTGTGGATACGCATTTGTTAAATTCATCCATGAAGGCAAACAGAGAATACTTACTGTTATGAATAGTCTTAAACTAGTATTGCGTGCATTAAAAGATTAGGCAAATGTTGTCTTTTCATTTTATCTAAGCTTTTAATCATGTTATCTCGAGTCGATCACGCAACTTTCTGTCTTTACCGCATATAAGCAGCAAGAAGAAAACACAGACTTCTTAACTCTCAAAAGAAAACCAAGCCATAAACCAACCAATATCACATTATTTTCATCCTATTCATGCTTTTTCCTCCTAAATATTCTCACTAAAAAGATACGTAAGCCAAGCGTAGTCATCATTCAGTGATACAGTGAACAGTGGACTTAACACAGAGCCCACTGTCCTCCTCCGGAACTAAATAGACTACTGTAATTTTATTATGCCGCTCTAAAATAGTGAAAACACAGCTTCCCACATTATGCAGGGACCCAGAGGGGAAATTGAAGTGTTTCCTTTTAAAATGATTAGCAAGATTTGCACGATTGCCCAAATTTTTGGACAGTCTTGCCAAGGGGTTAATATTGTCTCAATAAACTAATATTTGATACTATGGTGCAAAAGATTTATAGTTGTGATGTTGTTTAGTGCAAAGCATTTTTACAATAATAACCAAAGAGCAAACAACTTCATAGGAGACTTAACTGGAATCTGATTTATAAGAAGCATTTATGAATAAGACACAAAGCTTGAAACATGAAAGTAGCCACTTTGGCATAACAACAAAAAATATATATGAGATAGAAATTCAATTAAACCCGAATCAGCCAAAAAACTAAATTTTTTTATGCAAACAGCATCAGGGTTTTTTTTTTTGAGAGTTGAATCATCAGCACATTAGCAGTAACCACTTTTCAACAGAGGACGGAAATGAAGCAAACTATGAGAAACCTGTTTTCAGCAGTCAATAGAAACAGGATGCAGGTTGGTCAGTGTGGCATTGCCAACATTATCATGGTCAAAGGAAGTTAATTTTCTCAGCCGCCCACCTTTCCAGACACATGCAGAACTCTCAGTCTTTTTAACCCTTGTGCATGCGAGGACTGAGGCAAACGTAGAGGGCTATGACAAATAATACAAGTTTTACTTGTGTGGGGTCGGTTGGACCCCATTTCTACATACAAGGGTTAAGTCAGATATCAAAGAGCTAACCTCGATTCACGTCTACCACCTACTCTGAACACAGTAAGGTACCCAGGTCTTCCATATGTGTTTAAACTGAAACACAACCATTGTGATTTCACAGGAACAAAATTTCTTCAGCTATTCTTTAATGTTAATTCACTGTAATCTGACATTATTTTTTGCTAATTTTCCATTTATGTCTAGACTTCAGAGTGGATATCCTGCTTTTTTGCAATGTTCTATATCTGACCACAAATGTTTAATGCTTAATGCTAATATAAAACTTTACCAGTAGTCAAGTTTGTACCGTAGTTTGATTTCTGCCTTGAAACTCAACTTGAATCAGAGTTTCCCTCAGTGCACTAAGCCTAGCTTTTCATGCCTCCTGGTGCTCTACCAAAAGG
Organism: Poecilia reticulata; assembly: GCF_904066995.2. NCBI lineage: Eukaryota > Metazoa > Chordata > Actinopteri > Cyprinodontiformes > Poeciliidae > Poecilia > Poecilia reticulata. The sequence continues at coordinate 5,489,738 of NC_088842.1, forward strand.
CTCAGCAGAATTTCTGGGGGAAAACCCTGTGAATCATTTTAACTTAAAAAAGAATCAATTGAAATGCATAAATACAACATAATTGTTAATCGTCTACCAGGTCTGGGACATGGGGGAAGGTGGAATTGCCTTTCAGTAAACTACCCTGTTGTGTGACATGTAATGCAATCAGTGCAATGTCTGATATTCCAATACTCTTTTAGAGCCACGAAAGGAACTAGACAGTTGTTTTGCTGCAATCCAAGTAGAGGCAAAAAATAGAACTCCAAATTTTGCCAGAAGTGAGAAGGACTCTATGTCATAGCAGCCAGGCAAGTTGAAAAAGAGGACAGCAGAGAAATGTCTTCCACTTTCCTTTATAAATATTTAACAGAAATGAAAACTGCAGTTTATTTGTTCTCCCTGTAAAACACTTTGATCAGGAGGGGGAAATGTATGCAGGTTCAGTCAGTCTGAAAACAAGATTACTGGGAAACTTGTAAAATGAAATCAAAGTACAGTTATTTGATTACAAAAATTGTTTCAGCATCCAGGTGTGCAAGGTCCAGCTCCAATTTTTAATGCAACATATGCATCTGAATTTAGACTTGTTAAACAACTCACATTAGCGAAGGTCTTTCTGGACAATAGGTGAGATATGGATAATTCCAAGTCACATTCAGAAGTTTTAAAACCTTCTCATTGCTGCACTTGCAGTCTTATTTATAGTTTCAGTTCTGGCATAATATCAGTGCATTCTGTGTTTTTTGTTGCTAAGTTCAGTTGTGTGTCAAACAATAACACTTGTTATGCACATATTAGATTTGATCCAATGCGACGATAAACTAATAACTTTTTTTTCTAGAAAAGCGGTGGTGAGAAGCTAAGCATCTGAACAATAACAAGCCCTACTCAGCTACATTACCACAACAATCCAGAAAAGTATTGTTCTATTTTACTTTAATGTAATCGGAGTCAGGTCAAGATTATTTCACATATAACATGGGGAAATGTCTTGTTTTAAGTGACATAATCTGCCAGAACTAGTACTTTTTCATTAATGTTAAGGAATTATTCAAACGTTACCTATAAATTAGTTGTATCTTATTTAAATTGTACCAAGATACTTGCATTAGAAACTAGACCAAAAATACTTAGTAAGATTTTGAGTTTTTGCAGTGAAGGCTGTTCTCATTTCAACTAAATGAACGTGTTGTTTTCTGTGCAACTCACGGGGTTGATTACTGAAGATGATTGTTTAATTCAAGCTAGACATAGCAGGTGAGAAAAGTAGGCAGGGGTAGCTATTGTTTTACCCACTACAGTAAGATGTATGTCAACATTCTTCATGTACTTCCATGAGAGATAGCCCAGCAGATAGCAGAGCACGGTTTTTGACTGGTGGGTGTTAATAATCTCCCACTTGGGTGGTAGGGGGTGGGTCAGCGCACACAACTCACTGTGTGCCCATCCCACAGCTCAAAGGACTGAAACAAATAAGATTGAGAGGTGAAACTCAGCCACACCTGTTTCCCATAACCTTTGTGCTCCTCTCCTGGGGGGTTTGACTGCTGACTGTGCACATCCTGCAAGTATAACTCTTTAATACGGACTATAAACCACAGCGTGTCCCAGTGACCCTCATGTAAGTCACAAAGTGTGATCTTTTCTTTTAGGGAAAAACCCTGATTCCTGAAAACAGCAGAAAAAAATGAGTTAAAAATGTCTCCCTCTGTTCATTCACAGCAGGTAATTAACCAAGGAAATATCTGGAAGCCATTTATATAGCCAAGTTTCCTATGACTCAGTGACTAAAACAGTAAGATCCTGTCTGTCCAAGATTTTTTTTTGTTTGACAGAACATAGCATAAATCACAGTGAGAAAATATTGCTGCTAATATTAGCATTTCAATGTGTTTTCATAGCATTCTCTCATGTCTCTTTCCATTTAAAATGCCTAGTTAATTACATATTAATGCATGGAATCAGAACCAAAGTTGAGGTTAAAAGCAATGGCTGGCCTGATTCTATATTTAAATTATTAGTATTTATTTTCCTAATCTGTCTGTTGCCCTGAGCTCATTTATTAAAACAGAAGATGTATATCTCTAAGGGCAAACTCAAAGACATTAAGACCCATTCGGAAAGCTTTTTCTTTTTTTAAAAAAAGGTTGAAGTTTCCAGTACATAGCAACCTTCTCACACAAGATCAAATCTACAAAGAACTGGGCCATATAGAGTTAAACCTTCCCTTAAAAATATAAGAGTATTTCTGTCAGCCTCAACAAGCATATGACACTGTATTATGTTGTATTTAATTTGCATTTTCATTCATTTTTAATGTTTAGATGAAGGCCATGGTCCAGTTGTTTTACTTTCCTTATGTCGTGGATCAAAGTTGCTAAGGGCTGAAACAATATGTATTGTATTATCAATATCAACAGAAAATATGCCTGAACTTCGATCCAGAACTTCGCGTGGGCCTGTCACCCTAACAAATTTTGCTAGACGACAAATTGTCCCAGAAGAGATTGTGATAAGTGATAATATTGTTGTTTTGAGATCATTTTTAAGTAATATCAAGACAATGAGCACATTCTCAAAACGCAATAAAATTTCAATTCTAATGAACATGTAACACTGGAACATTTTAAATATCCCAAATAAATAAACAAAGCAAAAGAAACAACAAATAAAATGAATTAGTAAGTCTCTAAACAAAATTGTCCTTAAAAGAAAATTTAGTTGAGAGTTATCATTCAATTTTGGTGGAAAGAAAGAGAAAAAAGAGAAAAACAATAAATCATGCAAATGAAAATTATTGAGCTTGTTTTAATTTATGATGTGTTCAGTTTATTATTGGTTATTGTGACAGGCCTGACCGCACAGCATTCTGGGGAATGTAGGCAGATGAAAGGTTTTAACCACTCAAACTCTAAGGGGGCGTTTACACGACAACGATCCAACAAAAACTGCACTTTTGTTCCGTTTTTGTTGGATCGTTTACACGATAACGTTCTGATTACGATCTGTGTTTACACAGTAACGGTACACATCGAAAACGTGTAATGCGCTCGCTGCGCCTAGTTGGAGCTAGGTTCTTTGAAACTTTGAAAATGCGCATGTGTTTAAAAAAAAGTTGTACTTGAAGGCATGTGGATTTCCGTGAGAGAACACGCATTGTGTGTGTCTGATTAGGGCGCATGCAGTTGGAAAAAGTGGGATAACTTTGCCGAAAAACCTTGTTTGAGCTTTCACGGTGTCTGTAGCGGCCCGGACTGGAAGCTGTTTATTGTTTTTACCTTGGAATGGCCAACAGTCTGTTATTCCTATATCAATTTGATAAAATAGGAGTTCCCGCACGTCCCATATCCGTGTCCTCTGTTACCTTTTTCAGCAGTTAAAACAGTTTTATCCGTCGCTAACAAGTCGTAACCTGTTTTTCCGAGCCGCCTTCAAACGCAACATGAACGCTGAGACGCTTGCGCTGGGTTTACACCTGTGAGGCAGCGAATGAGACCTGCTGCTGCTGCGCAGGTGTGTGTTAGAATCATGGCAGCAACCCAGCAAAACGTAAATAACTGCACAGTTTTGCCCCCGAACTAACCGACTGAGTTGAGTAAAGCTGTTGGATGCAGGTGATGATAGCTAAAAGATGACTAGCTAATATCAACACAGCACGTTAAGCTTGTTAACAAGTAGCCTGTAGGCTGCTGGTGTTGTTGTCTATGTTCAGCTACGTAGACTCATTTTGCCCCCCAAAATAAGTCGATGCCCCTCCTGTTAAACTCGTCTGGAGCCGGGCTGGTCCTGGTCCGTAGTTCTCTAGATAAGAGCGCTGAACAAGCAGCCGTGTATTTTGCCACCTGGGCGGTGCGGAGCGGTGAAGAGACGCTGAGGGAACCGAATCTGATGGGGAAACAGTAACACCAGCATTGTGAGTAGTTTCTTCTTCTTCTGTGGATTGTAGGAAGCAGCTATGTTTTGCGTCATACTATGCATGAGCTGGTCTGGAACCCGTTTTCAATCTGTGCCGTTGTTAGAGAAAACATTCCGTGGTTTCGTGTAAATGCACACTACAAACGCAACAAAACTCTTCCGTTTTCCCCCGAAATCGTTGTCGTGTAAACGGGGCCTAAGTTCCAGCTAAGTAAGGGAAGTGGAATCAACTAACACACTCACTCTTTGGTTAACTAGTGAGTTCAAGAGGAAGCTGTGGACAAAAGAGGAAAGGTCATGTCACTAGTTTGGCAGTACTTGTAATGTTAGCTACCCTAACGTAACTGCAAAAGAAAGGCTTGACAAAACATTGTGAGTGTCGCTATAATATTTTCCTGTTATTAGCAACTAAAAGAAATCAGAAATGGGTAAAATTGGTGCTGGCAGGTCAAAACCTAACAAAAAAAAACAAAACAAAAAACAGAATCAGTCAAAGAATTCTGATCAGTGTATCTCTTTTATAGACTCAAAAGGTCCCAAGTCATGTTTTTTCTGTTGTAAGGAATTGTTCTATCAGCATATTGATTTGGCCATCTTCGTGAACCACAGAATGGCCATTATTTATAGTCTGCTTTGATTTTTCTTCCACTGTGTCAACCTTTGTTATAGCTGTTCCTGTCTTCTTTCTATAGATTAAAACTGCTAAACTGTAACCTTTTTTCCAATCCAAGTTGAACTGGCAAATTGTTCTTCTCGTTTTGCACACAAAATGAAGCATTGAATTAAAAGTTCTAATCATGCAAGTGCAGAGGGGGGAGCTGGGGGTGCTTGAGCATCTGCCCCTTTTGCTCCTTGCCCCCAAGTGCCCTTTTGCTCAATTTATTTATTTTTTTGGTATTATTATTTTCTACGACCTCTTCAGACACATAACATGTGCTAAAATTATTATTATTTTTTTTTTTGTACAACATAATAAGCCCTCCGGTCACCTTGTTACCTTTGACCTTTTGCCCTTGACGCATGACACAGTTGCCTCTCGCGCAGTGAGATAAGGCGGCTAACTGGAGCTCAACGTAGCGAATGTTCCAGATTACAGAATAGTTTTTGGTGAATAAAAAAAATAATCGTTTTTGGTGAATAAAGTCGAGTAGACTTGCTACTTGTCAGATGACAGAAAACGTTGAAGTATCGTTTCTGCTTCAGCACAGAGTAGCGGTTTAAGCAGAGAGGTAATGAAATACAACAGACACTGACAGGCCTCTGCGTCTGCCTTTCTCTGAAGAACTACTGAGCGGGAGGAGACAGCCAGGTGAGGAAAAACTGTTCTTATCTATCGATTCAGTATTTTTATCATACAGACATTAGGCTGTTGTTGTTGTGCTATTAGCTAGCTGCTAGCTAACGACTTTGCTAGCAAAGCTAGATAACTACAAAGCTTCTTCCCTGTGTACGAGGCACATCACCCGTCCAAAATCGATCATCTCCATAATGGATATATGTCTTCTAATTTCATTTGCTGTATAATGTACATTGCATTTATTCTTGCGTTAGGTAAACGTATCTTGAAGGAGAATAACACTTAAATAAAAGTCCAACAAGGATATTCATTTAGAATAAAAAATAACTCACCCTGAATTACCATGATAGATATGAAGTGTGTAATTAATGAAGGGGAAAAACTCAACCCAGACTTTAAGTAAGTTTAGGGTCTGGTTCGCAGAATATGAAGTTATTTTTTTTTTCCAAAATTATTCAATGGAATAAAAAAAAAAACTAACCTCAGTTAAGTAAAATAAAATTGTAATCAAAATTTTTGGAATTGTAATGATTTCTTTTTTAACAACAAAATGTTTTGTTTGAATAATTTTTTTTAAATTAAATAACTCATTTTTGTCTCGTGAACTTAAAAAGTTATTTGCAAAACATAAACTTTTATTTGCACACATCAGAAATCTTTTGTTGCGATTTTAGGCCCTGCCCACAATGAATCATAAGCAAAACTTTGAGTCACAAACAAAAACTTAGAACAGGAAGATAAGATTTCTGACATGCGCAAATAAGTTTGTTTTGCAAAACAAATTCACTTCATGAGACAAATGTGTGACTTAAATGTCTAAGAAAGTTTTTTAAGCAAAACTCAGTAGGCTTTTCTCATGGTGAAATGCATTAACAATTAAATTTTTGCTTTTGTTTTTCTTTTTTCTGCAGTTCCACATTAAAGTTTGATGCAGCTCTGCTTTCCTGAATGGACCATCTTCATCTCCACTGCAGCAAACAGGCAGCTTTTTTTTATAGATTACAGTCACTAAAATGTTACATTGTGCCCTTGTTTATATTTTTAATAGTGTAATTCTGTAAAGACAAAATATGTCTGGTGGTCCAGCTCTGATTTACATATCTTGCTAAATTGTGGGTTTGAATATTGCAATACTTCCCTATAACAAAACAAACCTGCAGAATGAAATTACTAATAAAATATCTTACATATGCATAGTTGTATGCTCTGTATAGAGATTTCCCTTAGCTTTGATTGTATATCTCACAATTTTGTAATTTATTGTTTATTAAACTCTGAAAGCTGTGTGGCTTTGTTAATATTCTGTCCTAGAATGCGGTTAGATGGGCCCTTTTATTTTTTTTGAGCACCTGCCCCTTTAGTGGTCTCTGCACGGCCCTGGTTTTAATTAATATCCAGAAAGAGTTGCTTTTTCTGTCTTCGTTTCAAGTTTTTCCTTCACTGTGTTAGTCTTTTACTATTAAGAGACTGCCTAATGTTAATGGGATTTTTTAACCTTAAGCTTGCATCGTTTCCGTCTTCGCTTCAGTCTCCCACGATGCCACTTTTATAGGCAATTTCCATATAAAAAGCATGGCCATATTTGATGTTTGACTCATTTGGCTTCCATTACTTACGGAGGTTATCTTATTTTTATGATAATGCTTATTATTATTATTATTATTATTATTATTATTATTATTATTATTATTATTATTATTATTATTATCATCTGACTATTTGCAGATAAATTTTGTCTTGACTTCACCATGACAGTGATTGTTTACACATTGCAGTACTTCTTCCTAAACAAAGACTAATTTCTGGTACATAAATTAAACTGTTATTTATCTTAACATATTCAAAACATAAACATTACTACATTTAGATATGCTATTTTACCTTAATCCCATTTAAATGCCCATTTTGTAGAGGCAAGATTTTCAGTAAAGGAAGTGACAAATTGAAAGGCTTGCATAGAAAATCAAAAGTTTGGGTAAAAATGTTTTCTGTGACTCCAGAAGAGCGATAGTTGTCATGGTAACAAACCTTTGCGTTAGTTTGCAAATTGTAGAAGAAAAATAGTTATTAGAGAAAGATATCTAAAATTCTGCAAAAGCTAGCCTGGCGTCATGCAGTATTTTATGAATATAAAATTCATAAAATACTGCATGTATTTTATGAATACATGCAGTATTTTGCTGAAACAGTGCATATCTGTTTCAGCAAAGTACACCAACAAAGAAATGCCATGTTCAAGAGAACACCATGCAGTGAAAATACTTTTATGTGCAAACTAAAATGAAACTTTTGGAGCTACAAAATGCATCCAACCAAATCAATAGACTGGAGGTACAGTAGGAGACTCTTTGAGGACCAGATCGTTTTGCAAATAAACATAATTCAATACTGATTTGTCAATAAGCTTGTTAATGTTGTTACTCCTAGGCAACCTGAATTTCCTCAACAACCCTTAGTAGTCAAGTGAAGAAAAAAAAAAACAATACAAAAAATACAAACGAAAGTCAGTATAAGGACGTTTCCACAATCATAATATCTGAACTTCATCTGTAGGCATAGGGAAACACACGGCACCAGTTATTTAGGAAAGGAGAAGTGTGAATGACTGTTTGGGTGACTGCTGATACAGTTTTAGACTTCATGTGTTTGACTGGGTGTGTCTGCACGAGCTTTGTGGCAGGGTGTGGCCTCTTTTGTAGATAAAAGTAGACAAAATCAAATAAAAATAAGGAACCACTCCCCCTAACTTTTGCTTGGGTCCATTGAATATACACTACTTTAGGCGCCTTGTAAAAGTATTCAAACCCCTTCTGTTTTTTGTTTTTTTTTTTTACATTTGCAAACATTTTGTTTGTGGGATTTTATTCGATAGACAAAAGCAAAGGACATAATTGTGAAGTCAAAGGAACCCATGTGATGCTCAACGATTTTTACAAATGAAAATCTGAAAGGTGCACCGTGAATTTGTTTTCAGTCCCCTTAAGTCTGATACCCATAAAGAAAATCCAGCTATAGGGACGTCGGTACAGCTGCTACATGTTTAAAATTGAGACGCTATTTTAGGCTTGAATAGCTTCGCTGATAGGCTAGCTCCTTTTATCACGACTTCAACACAACAACAGTCTTTTCCAGCGTCCCATCAGATTGTTTTTTGAAGCAAAAATGAACCCCCAGTGGGCCAAGGAAAGTGGCCTTGTTGTCCATCACTATTGTCTGCTGATGCCGCTTGTGCATGAGACTTGCGGGCGTACCAGAAACACAATGCAACAGTTCCAACTTAGGACTTTTGTATGTACAAAAAAAAAAAAAAAAAGAAAAGAAAATTTGATTATTGCACTAAAAATTAGAAGTATGTCGCTTGTGTACTGAAAACACGTGAATATAAAAGTTTTGTCTGGAACAAAAATGCGATTACTTGCATTGAAATCTGAGCATGTTAAAATGTTAATTAATCAAAACTAAGATATTAAAGTCCTGACCCTAATATTAAGCCTGGCTTGCAAAATCTGTTTCAGTATACAGCTAATTACTGAGGCATGATGAATGTTTTTTTTTTTTTTCTTGTAGATAAACTAAACAAAATTAGGACTTTGTAGCTGATGATAGATTTATAATAATACATCTATCAATGTAGCATGTGCTCATGTTGAAATGTTTATGCAAACAATTTATATTCACTCCATGACTGATGGATATCCACCACATTTAGCATCCCAAATCTGACCCCTAACCCCACTTAAATGTTCATACAACAATAAATCTGAATACGTAGCATCATCAGAGCCCAGACTAAAGTAATGTATGCATTAGATAATCAAAATATCAAAGGAAACCAGTGCTTAAAATATTTTAAAGAACACAATCTTGATCAAGAACTGATAGAGTGAGCTAAACTCTGGAGTTTTTAGCTCCAATTTCATTAATGGACCACCAGGGAGTTCCCAACGTCTGACAGTCAGTCACATCTGTCGTGGAAAAAGGAAGTAAAGGGTGGAGTCAACAGAAGCTGGTGACCACAGCCTGCTCCCTGAACCCCACACAAAAAAATTCAATGTCCCCACAACAAAGCCCCCCACTCATCTGCTCCTGGCAGATAAAACCCTGCCTGCGTTTAAAGTGATTAAGACCATTCAATCAGCCGCAGCGCTAACCGAGTTTTAGGATCAAATTAGAAGGATCAAGATGGGCCAGACAGCTGTGCGCTCAAACTTACACTCTAAAACATTCATTTGTCCACTAACTTCTGCTCTTCCGAGTCAAAGAAATCTTGCAAGAGGAACCCATTCTTAGATTTTTAAATTTTTAGATTTTAAATATGTGAGGTTTGTGGAAGATAAACTTACAGTAAGTTGTGTTAACTTGTTATTAATTTTGCCATATCAAGAGTTAGGTAAACTAGCGGTTTTAAGTTAGCACTTAAAAAACTGAAATAAGAAAAAGGCGGAAGTGTAGACTATTTCCCAGGGTGCTCAGCGGTAAGTTTTTGTTTGTTGTGTTGCACCGTGAATGAGATGGAAGCGTGCAAATTTGACCTACGTCATGAGTTTTTAAAGGGCCAGCATTATGTGTTTCCCAGGCCCATAAAACCATTCATAGCAGAATCAAGCAGCTATGTTACCTTCAGTTGTTATAAAAATGCTACATAAAATATGACTTAAAAATTTGACTTTGTAGAGTTGAAATTGGGCCTCTGTCTCTTTACAAATTCCTGCTCTTGGAATCGTTGCATTGTGTTTCTGGTAAGTCATCACAACAGTTTTCATCACAACTGTATTAACCCTTCAACGTTTCTGCCAGCGTACCACTGAGAAGCAGCTTGTATTATGAGCTCAGCAGATGTGCAGTTCCACCAGATGTTTGCTAATTGCTGCTGGCTAGTCTGAAGGAGCTGAGTAGGGGAGTCACCAGGGAAGGCTGACCTGTTAGGCTAAAATTCCAAGGAGGAGATGCGCCTCGTAGGCAGAGCTAGGTCCACCAAGGCGTTTTGAACAGCTGAATGGTTGCCACAGGAGATTAGAGAATTTCTCAAGCATGTATGAAGGAATCAAGGCAACAACACTCTAGCTATGCTTTTATTGATGGAATAACATTATAATATGATGTAAAGCTCAAAAAAGTTTATTTTACATAATAATGCCCCATTCATGTTAAAACAACTATCAATTTGCAGTGGTTGAGGATAATATCTTCTCAAAATGCTTAAGTTCTGTTCAAACTAAATATTTCTGAGCAGTTGACTTTATTTGACTTTTCAAGGCAACAAGTGAAGTTTTGCTTTCAAGTTAAACCAAATTCAAGAATTTTACAGTGTACTTTAAAATCCCTTTCTGTGAATAATTGTAACAACAAACAACCAGCGTGTAGATCAATTTCCCCACCTATACTATAGCTTAAAACAGACTATTACTCAAAGTAGATTTAAGGTACAAATGGCATCTCAGCATTAACACTACAATAGCCAGATGAGCCAGAAGGTGATTATCTGTATTAAGTTATAGGACTATCGTGTCAAACAAAAGGTCCTGACCTCAGGTGCCCTGCGCCATGTGGTGATGATGCTATTAACCTCTCCAGGGATCATATCTGCTCTGTCAGTAATTCCTTTTTTTTCCAAATCTATTTCTGACTCTGTAATTTTGGTGGCTCCATTACTCCATTATTTATTTATATTGTGAATCACGCGGCCCCTGAAGAAGAAACCACACGACGTTGCTCTTCAATTACAGACCTCACAGTCAGTAGCCACGCCTCAGACGAATCCCCTCCTCACAGCTCCGTCTCCTCCGAACCAGAAAGTCAAGCAGTGCCTCGGTCACCAAAATTCTCTTTCAAACTTGCATTTCCAGCAAGCAAAACCTATTACAGTTTTTTTTTCCACTAAAGCTGGTTCTTTTCGGCCCAGTTCATAACAAACTTGACCACGAAGGTAACTATGCCTGCATCCACGAGGCACCGAGCGAGCAGCGTGTTTGGATGCTGATCGGCTGAGACTGCAACAGTGTGTTGTTTATCAGCTTTCCACGTTGATTTATGACGCTGTGTTTTGTGGGTACAGACAGAAAAAGAACGGTATGAAGAGGATCCTGCAAAAAAACGTGTTTGGAGAGTGTGTGTCTGTGTGAGATAGACAGAGAGAGAAAGAGAGAGAGAGAGAGAGAGAGAGAGAGAGAGAGAGAGAGAGAGAGAGAGAGAGAGAAGATACAGAAATGGGGTTGGTTAGAAAAAAGTAGTCATTATATGAACAGTTTTGACTAATGTCAGAAGATTTCCTCGGGGGGGCTTCACGATTTCAACCCAGCTCTAATTACAAGCTAAATTTTGCAGATTTTCTGGCAAGATAACATGAGAAAACGAAAGCAACGATTCACCAAGCAGTTATTTAGTGAGCTGATGGTTTCTTTTCCACCATTTGCGTTCTCTCTATGCTTTTTCTCCTTGTTGAACGCTTTAGTCTGGTGATTGCATGTTTAACAGTTTCTTTTCTAAAAAAGAGGCAACCAGAGAAACTATAGCTGCCATTAGTTCGTTTCTCAGTTTCTCTGATCAAATGTGGTTCTGTTTCTTTCCTAGCCCTGACTTTTGCATGACTTTTGGGGACAAGAAATATTTTCAAACAAACAAATTTCTGATTCTGGTAAACGGGAAAAGGCTTAACAGGACAATACTTTTAGCCAGCTGATTAGCAGTGCATAGCATCAGGTGAGGGATGAGCAACACCCGGCTGTATGGCTCAGACAGCTGGAGAAAACGCTGGACGCTCCATGACTTTCTCTGGAGTCCCAACAAATAATTTTTAACCATAGGAATGACAATTTATTTTTAACAGTTTTAAAATTGTAATATATAAAACTTATCTACCATGTCCATGAGTAATAAGGTCCTCTTACAGAATGACAATATATGTCCACCGCAAATGCATCACACACAGGTAAACTTCAAAGATCAGCAATTATATCAAAAATAGGTACAGTAGTACAACTTACACAAAAGAAAAATGTGTATTAAGATTATGTATAAACTGTACAATTCGTCTTGTTTTATTTACGCCAAAACAGATTATTTATGCGGATAATAATACCAACTTTTTGGGGTTTCTGTCAAACAAACTATGCCTGTGTGTAAAAGTGATTTGAAATATCTGTTGTGTTTAGCATCATATACTCTGAACTAATTCAGTTAGTGAGTAAACAATCAAGCAAGGCATGCAGGAAAACTACTCCCTATTTCACGGGTTTGCTGGCATTTATCTCTATTCTCTCTTTTTTTTTTTCTTGCCCTTGGATTCATTGATGAATCCGGCAGTGCACTGTAAGGTGGTATTTACTCAGCAACCGCCTGTGTTTGTCCCCTGTTCCGCCGTGTCCTGTAATCCCAGCTCAAGGGTGGGACACAGCAAAGTTCTCCAGCTGCTCTGCTCGGGACGGGAAGGTGCTCTGGCTGGCAGGCAGCCCAACTTCAGGTCAATACTTCCAGAGACTTTGCGGCTGCAGCAGTGGCTCTGCCTTAAAATAAGTCTCTCCCCCCCACCCCACCACCACCACCCCTCCACCCTGCCACACAGAGAAGTCGGCGCTGCATCCCCTCCTTTTCTGTATCACATAACGTCTCTTTATTCACCCCCCCCCCCCTCCCCATCTGCGACCAACATCTTGGCAAACTTTTCACATCAGGAGCAAACCCTCTTTGCCTACCATAAGTGACGCCCAGATTATTTCGTGTCGTTTCTATTTTTGCCCAACCGCAAAAAGAAAAGAAAAAAAACTGTGCTGGTGCTGCTGCTGCTGCTGCTCAATGGGCTCCAAAGCCATCTGAGTGGGAGAAATCCCAGCCGGTATTTCCCTCACATTCCCCGCATGATGTTAGCTACAAGTACCCTTTGCTGCAAATTGTGTGCATAATCAGCCCTGTTAAATCAGAGTTAGCGGACAAAAGTTGCCACTCGTACTCATTTAAATCTTGCTTGAGGTGGCTCGTATTTAGTATGCAGCCGCTCCGAAATTAACACCGTTTTACAGAGATGGTACCGGAGTGGCATTCAAATGGATGAAGAATCAAGGTTTAGCTAACGGTCAACGGATGCCTGCGGTGACTTTCTGTCGCTCTCAAACTGTGGCCGTCAGGAGATAACGACCTGTCCTATTTTATAGTTAACTAACACATACAACTACCAGGAGCCTGAAAGAGTATAACACGATATGAAATGTTAATCAGTGCAGTGCTGGTCAGTTCAGCTGTGCCGATTCAAAGTAAAGAATGAACCGAAAGCAGCCCCACTGCAACTTCTCTCCGCTACCAAGAAAAGTAGCTCGAGCGAAAACAATCAGAGAAACCGTTAACTCACCGACGGCTCCGCACAGGACGAAAAAGGACGTTAAAAGTCGCATTCCGTTATTAGGTACTGTCCTCCGGTTCGTGGGTCTAGTCTCCATGGTTTCTCCGTGTGTCTGTGCGTTTCGGCACTTTCAGTATGTCCTCCTTTCTCCTCGCTCGTGCCTTCTCTCTCTTTCAGGATGGTTCGGCTCGCGCTCCTGTGGAACTGCTCTCCATAGCAACGAAGCCGCATGGGCTGTACCACTTTTAACAGGACAACAAACAGATCCAAAACATATACGAACTACTAAAAACTACAAATAATAATAATAATAATAATAATAATAATAATAATAATAATAATAATAATAATATTATTATTATAATATTATTATTATATTATTATTATTATTATTATTATTATTATTATTATTATTATTATTATTATAACTGTTATTATTATTATTATTATTATTATTATTAATATTAATAATATTAATAATAGTTATTATTATTAATAATAATAATAACTATTATTATTATTATTATTATTGTTATTATTATTATTATTATTATCGCAATATTACAAATTTTTAAAATATTTTACATTAAAAATGTAAAAGATTTCAAAATTTAGCATTATTTAGATTAAAGTCTTGATCTTTATTTATTGGCATATTTTTAATGAAAAAATATAAAGTGAAAGTTGGTCAAAACTCTGTTTTTCATTAACTAACGTCTTTATTTTTTTGAAATAATAACTATGACTTAAAAATACTAGCAAGCTGTAAATGTTTTAGTTTACATCAATTTTAAGGATGGTCGGGGTACATGCAAAATCAACAGGGTTTTTTTTTCTTTATATCATGCTATGATGTCATTCCCTCATCAAAAACAGATCCTGGAGTGTTGCTTTGTGTCATTTATGCATTTCTGAGAAATCCTTGCATCTCGGGGATGCCTTAACCCCGCCTATTTACTCAAAGCTCCACCTGTGCGTCCTCCACACATATACACCAGACTAGGCAGCATCATAGCAAACACCTGGCAGAACTACATGTCTGCTGCTGAACAATGCTTCCAACAACAGTTGTAAAGAAATCAATGTTGTTGTGATGACTTTCTAAAGGCGGAGTGTCAGAAAGGGTAGGAGGTTCTTAAAGAGACAGAGACCAATTTCAAGGTGTCAAATATGACACAAAGTTAAACATGTTTTATATTGTTTTTTGATATATACAGCATTTTTATAACAACTGAAAGCAACATAGTTTCTTGATTTTGCTATAAAGCATAAGCAAAAAAAAAAACACAATACCTTTCCTTTAAATAAATTCTAAGTGGTGTGCTATATAAATCCATTTACTTTCACCAGCTGGTGAAATGTAACATCCAAAATATAACATTTGTACCGATTAGCAAAGAGAAACATGACGAAAAATAGCTTTGTCTACTCTAATGGGGGTTCTGTTAGGTCATGTCAGTCTTTTGTGAATTTATGACTAATTTATATCTAAAATTACAAATAATAAATATCACAGCTCGTGAGAACTGTACCATCTCAAATCAAATATCAAATATCAGACAAATCAAACGTCCTCCCAGTGATACAATAAGGATTAAAACTCCCTCAAAGATGTGCACTGACTTTATTCTAAAAAAAAGAGGTTTTCTGCTTGGTAAGCAAGTAAATAAAAGTTCTAATTTACTGACAGTATGGTCTTCATTAATAAATCAATATCCAGTGACATAAATAAGAGGCGGTAAGATTTCCAGTACAAGATGCAGAAAATCTAGTTTTTCAGATGCATTCTCAGATGCAAGCCACAAGTTAAAATTAAGTAAAAACTGTTGTAAAACCTCTCATTGTTCAAATTACCATTTACTTTTTACTGATGATTATTGCTCTTGCAGCAACAACTGGAAAAAAAAAAAAAGAAGTGTTGCATTGAGTTGCACAAGAAGACACTGAATCTTCTTCTGGTTTTGACAGATCCCTGAGGAGTCGTGTCAACCCCACGCTACTGATTCCTCTGCAGTGTCTCCATCCACGGTGTCAGGCATGTTTACAGATTACATAGTAAGACACACAGTACCTTTTTTATGCAGACACACCCCTTTGTCAACTTAAACACCTAAACTTTGATGTATTTTACTGCAAATCAACACAAAAAAAGTGAGGGGGGGGGGGAAATGATGCCTGTTTAAAAGTTTTACAAATACAAATCTAGAAAGTGTGGTGCACTTGTATTCAGTCTCACTAATTTGGTGTGCAGAACCATCTAAAAATACCCCGGTGTGCATACTTTAGTTCTCTCAGTGTCCCAACATATCTGAGACAAATGATGGTTCGTTACAGCAAGGCCTCTTTAGGAGGTCGGACCAAAGGAGGGAAAATACAAATACATGCCGCACTCCAAAATGTCAAAACCAGGTAGCCCGCTCCTTCCACTCAGCAGCTATGCGCTCCTTTGTGTTGGTCTGTCACATAAAACCCCAATAAAACACACAGACGTTTCTGCTTGTAACTAGGAAAGAATGTGAAAAGTTTCACACTTCTGCGAAGCCACTGGAGGTCATAAACGGTTCGCTGATGTGCGTCCTGTAGAGAAGGTAAACATGAGGCTCTTCTGTTAAAGGAGATGTGGTTATGAAAATTCACGAGTTTACTTTTATACCGTCGTTTAGAATGGAATATGTAACCGGTGTTTTATTATAAACAAATAAGGAAAAGAAATAAGGAAGTGCGAGTAGAAAAATAGTTCCTGTAAAGCTCCGGAGAGAATCTTGTGAAGGACAAAGCAACAGCGTCGGTAAAACGTTTTCTCCCGATGGCTTCGTCTCGTTTGGGCTGCCGTCCTGAAACAAAGCAGTAATAAAGCATTCTCACATTGTTCCTTTTTCCCTGAGATAATTACAGCTTTTACTCATTCAGGAATCCCGAGCTGTGTGCAGCAGTGTTATTATCGTGCGCTGAGGCCTGAAGTGTTAAACTTGCTAACCTCAGCAGTTGGAGGCGGACATCATATTTATTCAGTGAAGATAAGCAGAAATGCTCGTCTCAGTGTGGCTCCCTCGCATCCAGACACCGTTTGTTTGGTTTTGTTTTGTTTTACTTTTTTTTTAACTTCGTCTTACACCGTGACTCCCCATCAGGAGACATTGGAACCTCTTCTTAGTGTAATAAAAGCGTGACCTATGATATGTTGCCCTGCTTTTATTCCCTCCGGTGACTTATTTATATCCTCAAAGAGCTACAAGTCTCCCCAGGTGAGAATGCTGCCCTTTTGATAATCAATCTTTTCCCCATGAGCCACTTCACATTGGATTGTGCAGCAGGGAGAATTGGTGTCTGCCTGAGCCAGGGGCACTCCCAATGGGAGGCCCCAGGGGGGCCATGGCCCCCTCTTCAAAAATGACAACCCCACCAGAGAACCATGTTCAGGTCATAGAAAGGCATACAGAGTCGTCTTCTTTAATCAAGACATAAATGTAAAACTTAATAATAGTAATAATACATTACACTTACACGTACATAGACACACGCATATATTAGTTGCCAAAAGGACTTACTTTCCTCATGTTCCATTCGAATCTTGCTAATGAATATTGCACTTTCTTTATATTTATGTATTTTATCTTGAATTTATTTTTATGTATGCTCTACCTACCTCCTTTAATTACACCTCTGGAGATAAATAACATTTTCTGAAATGTATTGAATTGAATTGAATTGAATTGAATTGCATTTATATACCGCTTTCTGGGACACACAAAAATACACAATAAATAAATTAATTAATACAATTAAAGAGGCAGGATTATGTGTTTTACAGGCACATGTTTCCATTTTATTGTACATTGAGTAAATATGTTACCTTCAGTTGTTAAAAAATGCTCTAAATTGAATGACTTAAATTCGACTTTGTAATCTAATGCCTCCATCTGTCGCTTAAAAAAAACCCTGCTCTTTCTGAAACTCCACCTTCAGGAAGTCATTACAACATGGCTCCTCTACTAACCCTTTATCAAAGCTTTTACAGCACTGCACTGAAAAATGAGCCAAATCCACAGTTCTACCAGGTGTTTGCTAATTGCTGCTGGCTAGTCTGAAGGAGCAGAGTCAGGGTTTAAAGGGGAGAGCTCCTATCTGAGGTGGAAACTTGGAAGCTACAGCTCTGAAAATGAGCTTTGTCTCCAAGGTGGAGTTAGGTCCACCCAGATGTTTTGCCCAGGTGAATGGTTGCCATGGAGATCCAACGATTACGCAAACAAACATGAAAGAATCAAGGCAACACTCAGGTAAGTTTTTGATGAGTGAATAACATCATAACATGATATAAAGCTGAAATAAGCCGATTTTACATCATACGGTCTGAAATGTTTTACTGGCCTGGCGTGGCCACCGTACCAAAATTATTTTCTGGTGGCGCCACTGGCATGAGCTGAGCATTTACACCCCTTTTCTTTCTTCTTTTTTTTTTTTTTTGCTGTCACCAAACACTTAATGACCTAAAAGCCCTATTTTTTGCCACTTGCATAACTGCATAATGATTTGTAAATGTTTCAGCCTCTGTGGCAGGAAATAGACTTGGAGCATTTATGATGCATAACCTTTGTAATTGTGGTTGCCTCACTGGAGGGTTTTGTGCTGCAAATAAGAAAAGGAAAAAAAAAAAAAGAAGAGCTCGCTCCTTCATGGCGAGGCACCGACTCCCCTGTGACCAGCGGTTGCACATCCACACACAACGCGGACCGTCTGGGGCGTTTGGCTTTCACGGCCTGTGAAAACAGCCTTTGTTAAACAACAGCATTCCTCACGACTCACACTGGTGAGCCAGTCATCATACACCTCAACCCTCCAGTCCCCCCACTCCCACCACACACGCACGCACGCACACACGCATACACACACACCTCTCATGTAGCCACACTTACGGTCCCATCCCCTGCCAAAGCACAGCCGTCTACGGCACAGAGAGGTCACCTAACTGCTGACGCTACACACTCCTGTTTTGCAGCTCAGAAGCTCCTTCCCCATAATGTCCCCATAATGAGCTTGCACTGAGATGACCCACCGCAGCACACACTGACCTTTAGAGAGTGTGTGTGAAGTAAATTAAGACGGTATACCTGTTACAGAGCACATCCACAGTGTTGACAAACAAAAACAAAAAAAAAAACAAACTGTTGCTTATTGTAAGTGTGGCAGATGTTTTAAAATATATCTAATTTTTAAATGTCATCAGTTAATTTTTTTTCCAGGATGCACTGAAGGTGACGCAAGTGTTTTGTGACAGGAAGTTTTTAGCATGAAGTTGTACGATTAGAGCCAAACACGTCGCCCAGAAGTGTTTGCATTTGTACCAGATGGCACAACAAACACTCGTATCAGTGTTTGATTTTTACTGATCTGGAGCTCACACTGTACCCATAAACACCAAGAACTCAGATGCATTAGGGCTAGTTAGAAAAAAAAAATAAAGATATAAACGTTACATAATTTGATGCTGCAGTTAACTATTGAAGAATACGCAGATGAAAACGTAAGAATGAATTTAGAGCGCCATCTGCTGGAGAAAATACTAAGTTAAAGAGAAGGAGCAACAAGAACAGTGAGTTCGTAGTTCTTCAACTTATTCCATATAAATGAATGTATTTTAAGAATTTTGTATATCTAAAGTAAGAGATTATATCAAATTCATGTTTTTCAAAATGTCTGAGGAGATTTTCTCTCAGATTCTCATTAGGATTTGGGCTGGGCCGTCCTTACGGCTTTGATCTAAACCGGTGGTTTCTATGGTTTTTGTTACAAGAACCACCTGATCCTGGTTTTCCAAATAAAACCGTCTTTATGTGACTTTCTAAAAAAATAAAATAAAATAAATAAATAAAAAAAGAAGTACACATAGGACTTGGCCTTTATTTAGGTTGCCGGGTTATGCCAAACGTTACAGAGGGTTGTGGTTTATCTCTGTGGTCAATTTAAACTAAACGTTGAAACTTAGGAGTTTAAAGTTAGAGAAATGATCAGAGAAACCAAATGAAACCAGTCAACAACAGATCTGATGTAATTCACCTATAAGTGGAAAATAATCAACAGAAATAAAGGCTTTCATACATTAATCATCATTAATCTAAATAACAAGTTTTACTTAGCAATAAAGTCCCTAAAATAAATTAGCTTTCCAAAAATATTCTAATCTATGGAATGGTTCTGTATATTTGTTTTGCTTAGCAGTTAGCCTTGACTTTCAGCGTTTAGAAATAAATCCCATTAGTTTTCAACATGCTTGAATGAGTCAAAGCAACAGTCCAGTTATGTTTTTGATGACTGAATAATTTGCAACATGGTATGAATTTCAAAAAAGTTGATTTTGCATAAGAGCCGCCATGAATCCCTTCAGGTTGGATTCACAGCGTATGTGAAAGAGCATCATCCCCACAGCATGATACTGCCACTACCATCTATCATTTCTCATCTTCTTTACAGTCATGTGAGACAAAATATCAGTGCATTAAAGATGCTTGGATGCTTTAATCAACTACTTTAGTATTTATTTTAAAGTTTGATGTTTTAAATGTTGTCTGGAAATGGCATAATTTAAAAGCATATAAAATAAAACCTCCATTTCAAACACATTTTTTCCACTCTTTGACCTCTCTACATAGAGGAAACATCACGTATATTGTATTTAAGTGATTTTCTAAGCCAAAAGGCTGCCGTCATTTGCAGAAAATGCCAGTTTCTGCAAAGGAACCATTCTCATGCGGTTGTCAAGCAACTGCTATTAAAACAAAGACCAACAAAAACACATCCAGTTGCTCACGATGTCCATATGAAGGCCTTCATGTTTCCTGCTGCGTGTCTTGTGTCATTGTGTGGAAAGATGGAACCCTGCAGATGAAGTGACGACAGGGAAAAAGGACCTAAAAGCTACAGAGACGGTCAGGACACGGGTAATTTACGGCAAAGGCGACATTGCTGAGTGAAACAGAAAGGCAGGAATGACACACAGGTGAGCCGTGTTTTTAAAAATGTCTTTAAAGGAATACAGTGATGTGTGCACTTCTGCGGGATTAGTCAAAAATATTTCATCATGTGAACGCTGAGCAAATAAACCTACTTGCGTATTTACACAAATGAATAGAAACAAGTTTAAGATTTTAACAATCTTTTTAGAGCAGATCCCAGTTCTGTGACATTACTTGGAACTATTAGCTGACGCAGATTTTGGTTTATTCATAATTGTCATTTCATTGCTTTTAGTACTTAGCACAAATGAAGAGAACATATCAGTAGAGTTTAGAAAAGTATTTTCACGTTTATCTTTTGAAAGAACCAAAACAAAAATCAGAAAGAACATGGGTTAGGTTGATAAGACAGAAAAACACATTTGACTAAAAGAGATTTCAACCGTCAACCTTATTCAACTGATAATTTGAAACTTGGAGAAATCCTGAGACCTAAAATCCGACAGAGAACTCCAACAAATGACTCAACACCCAACCATAAACTGCAGCGATTGACTGCAGCGGAGCTCTTATCAACCTAAACAGCATTAAAGACAAAAAGAAGCACCTGGATACGCAGCAGCTTATTTCACTGAAACCAACAACTTTTGTGGCAAAACAATTTACAAAAACCTTCTGAAGCAAGAGCTGAAAAACTCTCAGCTCCAACAAAAATACTTACAAGCTGCAGTTCTTGCCAAAGGGTGTGGTGTTTAGCACTAAGCATGCTGGGTGCCAAAAAAGATGTAAATGGTTTCTGATTTTAAAAAACTAAGTGATTAAGATAATAATGATAATATATATTTTTTAGAAATTGTCCTCTAGATAAAACTGTCCTGTTTGATTCAGTTTTGGGGACATTATCTATAAACAGTGGCCAAATGTTTGGATTCAACTGCACTAGTTGTGGTTTCTTACTCACAGGAGTGAATGTAAAAAGATGAAGCCTGACATGGAGGCTGTTGCACAACCAGAGGTGTGATCCAACCATGACTGAACTGGGTATTCACCCAAAATAACCAGAGGGGGGCTTGTGTCTCTGCCAATAACATATCTCATAGATGTCATTTGTTTTCAATAAAAAATAAATTTAAAAAAAGTTATCCCAAATGTAAAAAGCGTTCCAACTCCCATCCATTAGCAACAGAGTGACACGGATGAATAAAAATCATCCTAACATTTAATACAAATTCTTTATGGCTTTGATTCAACAAGATCTCAGAAACATTCTTTATAGATTTTGGTTCGCTTCGATGCGACAGCGTTAAGCAGCTGCATCATCCTGCTGGCTGGAGCCTTCTGATGTATGTCATAAAACCATGGGAAGGTTCCTTACAACGGCTGCAAATGGCAAAAGGAGAAGCATTGTTATAATGAGGTGTGTAGGAAAGAGCAGGTGCTTATCAAAGAGACAGATACTCAATTTCAAGGCGTCAGAAAGCAGTGAAATTTCTTTTAAGACGTGTTTGATAAACAGCGCTGGGAAAAAATTAAGAGGACACTTAAAATGATCAGTTTCTCTGATTTAACTTTTTATAGGTACGTGTTTGAGTAAAATGAACATTGTTTTATTCTAAGAACTACTGACATGTCTCCAAAGTTCATATTCACTTAAAAACAAAACTGTTTGAACTCAGTTAGAGCTCAGAAATCGATATTTGGTGGAATAACCAGGTGGTTTTCAGTGCAGTGGGCTCTTCAGTTTTTCCAGAACTGTATCTCATTTTAACAACTGAAGGTAACATAGGTACTAGAAAGAGTTATAAAACAGCACTATGTGCTTTGAGAGGAAAGATGTCCTCTATAGTTACACCACTAGTCTAAATCTGACAATGTTTGTTAGAAAAGTAAATAGTTGCTAGAAAGATAGAAAGGCCTTAAGTCCAAGAAATAAACTAAATTCATCTTTGAAGAATCTGTTTAAGCAAAAGGCAAAGCATAACTTTAGTTGCATCTTATGTTTATTAAAATAACTCAGACTAAATATTAACACAGAAACCTGTTGGTAAGTCACTCTAATAAACCAGACTTCATTAATGCAGTTCGCAACCTGATCAGTTATCAAATCAATCACATCAAAAGACCAAACGTTTAACACAACTCTTTGGGTTGCGCTGCAAAAACAGAATCTTATTGTAAATGGAATACTCTGTAAATGAGACTATTTCTTTTTTCATTGATATTAAGGAAATATTGATTTAAAACAAGCTCCAATATCTTGCAAATTAGTTTTGTCTTATTTCAAGTGTACTCAAGATATTTTCACAAGAAATGAAACCAAAATGATTGGTAAGACTCTGCTTCTGTAGTGCATGAAATTCTTATGTAGTTTGAATTCTAAAAAGAAAACAATATTTTCATGCTTTCTTTTAATTTTGGTACAAACAAACAGAAATTAACTTTCGTCATCTCACGCAACAGGAAAAAAAAGAAGCAGAAGTCGGTACAGATTTGGTAAAATGATCTGGTGACTGTACGTTTCAGTCCTCTCTCAGGTAGGCCTCGGGTGTCTCCTCTTCGTCGTTACTCCCCTCGAGGGTAGCGGCGTGTTGCGTCATCCTCTCGACCTCCATGACTTTAGTCTCTGCCAGCTTCTTTTCTGCATCCACTGAGATTTTCTGGGCCTCCTCCACCTGGGACTGTGCCAGCTGAATGTTTGTCCTAACCGTGATGGACGCGTTCTCAGCTCCTGAGAAAAACACACACACGCACGCATACACACAAGTACAAAACGCTCAAACATACGTCAAATCGCATCGAGTACAGACGTGAAAAGCGGGTCGTTAGCCAGGCCCAACTCGTCTGTCTTCTCCTTTTGTGTTTTCGCCCAAAGGACCCACAGAGTGACGGCAAACGATCCGTCCGCTGTCTGGAGAGATGGGAGATGAAACGGAACGGGCGAAGAACACTTCGAATCACACACCTGATATGTACGCAGCCTCGGCCGCTGCCTCGCACAGCCTGATGGCGGTGACCCAGGTCAGCTCGAAGCGCTTCTGTTCGTCTTGTCTGTGGGTAACCTGCCACAAAAAAATGCAAGAAGAAATTTACAGCCGCCTGCTTTGATTTAAGGTTTTTAGTTGGAATGGACCAAAAACCATGAAAAAAGACACAGAAACTGACCTCTGCACGCTGGCTAATGATCACCTGCCAGACCGTATCTTCTTCTGCTGGACTCAGTTTCCCCAGGGAAGCTAAATATTGCCTTTGCAGGGCGATGAGTGTGTGCACAGCCTGTGCGGAGGCAAGGGGGACAATTTTCACCGTTTACACTCAAAAGCAAAGACACATTTATAGAGACATATTTAAAACCTGGAGGATTTTGGGAAACATGAAGGGATTTATTTAGAGACCTTGTAAGTTGTTAGTTGGTGAAGATTGCACTCTCAAGAGAATGATGAGATGAGAAGTATTACTAGTGTAGATAACATAAATGAGTTATTTGGTTTAATTAGAAAATATAATAAATCAAAGCTTTGTGATTTTATTTATGTCCATATGCACCTTTTTTTTTTTTTGGCAATTTTATCTGTCATTTGCCCCCCCTTTTTTGCAGTGCCAAAAATTCAACATGTTAATTTAAATAATCTAATTACATAGATTTGAACATATTAAAAATTGCACATGTGGCGAACAAGCAAACTCTGCAAACAACAGCGACGGACAACGAAGCCGCTATTCTTGGCCGACTGGGTGTTCATGTTTGCTTCTAAAAAAAGATCTGATGGGACGCTGGAAAAGTTTATTGTTTTCAAGTTGTGCTAAGCTTCAGTTAGCCTATCAGCGAAGAGATTCAAGCCTAAAATAGCATCTCAATGCTAAACATGGAGCAGCAGCAGCGACGTCCCCAGTGCTAGTGCCAGCGTCTACAGTGCACATTTCTAAAGACGTTCTGTGAATGATCAAACGATCTTAAAGCACTGGAAAGCTGAATTTGTAGAATAGCACTTTACACCAATCTGTTGGTTGAATAACCTAAAAATAATTCTGTGAAAATAATACATAGTTTTGTTCTTAAGCTAATATGCCTATTTATTCAATAATTTATCAGCAAAGACGCATCTTGAATTGACATAGTTGCTTATTTTGTTGATAAAGTTGCAGATTAAAATGGGCTTAATTGCAACTAATTAATCAGAAACCCTGCAATTAACTCGAATAAAAATTATAATTGAGTCGTTTTGTCGTTTGAAGGTCGAAAAGTGTAAATAACTATGTAGGTGTACTCATTTTGTTGCTGCAACAAAGCAGAAGTGTGTAGAAAGGAGGGGGAAAAGACCACATACCTTCAGTTAAACTTTTGGTTATGGTCCATTAAGAGCTTCAGCAGCACATGTAAAGTATCAATCAGTTCTAACAGTTAAGAGAAATGGTAGTCACAACACGAAGCCATACCTTTGCATACTCTGTAAGAGCATCCGTCAGAGCCAGAGTGGCCTGAGAGAGAAAAGTGCTTGAACTGTCTGTCACCAGAGAGGCTGCTCGTCTCACCAGAGAGTCATGAGAGAGGTTTTCAACCTGCAGCAGGGGGTTCAATGAGTTTACAGCAGCTGAAACGTCCAAATATGCACATTTTCGGCTGTCAGACTCGCCTGTTTAAAAGGTACAGCACACAGACTTCCGCTGACGGCGAGAGAAGCAAGGACACTTGTCCATCTGGGGGATTTCCGGACAGCAGGTTTTATCCTGGACAGGTATCGAAAGGAATTTCTGAACAGAAAAAAATGAAGTTATATACAGATAAATAAACCAGAAAACAGCGAGGGAGAAACACTGATTTAACTTCCTTGTTGTCTGGCGCTGCCCTACTGACAATCTCAAAACAAATATGAGAATTGCGGCAATCAAACAACTGCTGTTTATTCGCTCATATTTCCATAAAGAAACAAAAAAATAAAAAATAAATCAAAGCAAATTCCACGTATTAAATAAACCAATGATTGTGTCACAATATCTAAATGTAAACACGACCAACCTGAGGAAACAGAGACACAAGGATCTCCTCCACAGCGCGGCCATGCTGGTCCGCCACAATAAACTGTCCTGCCCTACTGCAGAACAAAGGTTCCCCCCGTCTTCTTCCTGGTCATTTTACAACGTGCATTGTCGCCATCCCGTGGTTCTTAATTGCAATACAACCCTCTCATTAAATAAATAAATAAATAAATAAATAAATAAATAAATAAATAAATAAATAAATAAATAAATAAATAAATAAATAAATAAATAAATAAATAAATAAATAAATAAATGTAATTAGAAGCTTTTAGCATTTTTATTATTTTCTGTCAAAAGACAAAATAGGACAAGAAAACAATTCTGGATCTATCCTTCTAGTTAACATTCAGTTACTCAAAGATCATAACAACTTAAATTTCTAAGCATTTTTCCTTCATCCGTTGGTTTACACATGTATGGAACTAGACTGCAAAGCTATTGGTTCCATTCCTTGCTTCTCTTATCAGACAAATTGAACCATTCTGCCCCCCCTGTGGTTACTGATTAACATTCCCCGCCTCTCCATGTTCAGTTTCTCTGTACCTGGTGGTGAGCAGACATTACGTCAATAAATGCTTTCTATCAAATACACTCAACTTTTCATGTAAACCAGAGCAGAGGGATAAAACCTTCAAATCATTTATCTCTGAGATCGCTTGTTTATGTGTGGTAAACCAGCATCTTGCTACAATAAAATCATGTCTCTTCTTTCATTGTTGTTTTAAATATTATTGATAAAATCATTGGGTCACGGCAAGGTGTTAAAAGGTTCAAGTGAAATGCACACAGTTAACATTAGATTATCTTAATTCATAATACACACACACACATATATATATATATATATATATATATATATATATATATATATATATATATATATATATATATATATATATATATATATATATATCTCGCCGAGCTAAGATCCTGTGGGACTTCCAGATCCAGACAGACAAGATGGTAATGGCGAACCAACCGGACATTGTGGTGGTGGATAAAGAACAGAGGAAAGCCGTTGTGGTGGATGTAGCAATACCAAGTGATTACAACATCAGGAAAAAGGAGCATGAGAAATTGGAGAAATACCAGGGCCTCAGGGAGGAACTGGAAAAGACCTGGAAGGTGAAGACCACAGTGGTGCCTGTGGTCATCGGGGCCCTCGGGGCAGTCACCCCCAAACTGGAGCAGTGGCTCAAACAGATCCCAGGAACAACATCAGACATCTCAGTCCAGAAATGTGCAGTTCTAGGCACAGCCAAGATACTGCGCAGAACCCTCAAGCTCCCAGGCCTCTGGTAGAGGACCCGAGCTCAGAGGATGAAACAGACCACCCGCGGAGGGTGAGAAGGGAATTTTTTTATATATATATATATATATATATATATATATATATATATATATATATATATATATATATATATATATATATATATATATATATATATATATATAACTTTGGCTAAAACCTCTTCAGATGCAGATTAAATAATTTTCAGCTCTATGCATAAACTCAACAAATGGACAAAGCACTGATTTTTCATTTCACTGTTTTTTGTTCTTTTTTTTGCTGCTTCAAGCAAAGAAAAAAACTCCTATCTGAAT
Organism: Poecilia reticulata; assembly: GCF_904066995.2. Taxonomy (NCBI): domain Eukaryota; kingdom Metazoa; phylum Chordata; class Actinopteri; order Cyprinodontiformes; family Poeciliidae; genus Poecilia; species Poecilia reticulata. The sequence goes on from NC_088842.1 coordinate 5,516,877, forward strand.
CAGCTTTATTAACAGAGATTGCATGAACAAACAAGAAATTTGGCCTTATTTTGGCACCCACCGTATACAGACATTAAGGAGGAATAATAAACATAAGAGAAAATACAGAGAGAAAAAGAACAAAATAGACCTAATGGTTTTTTTTAATAAAAATGTGCTAATATATGCAAATATGCTTATTTTATTCCACAATGGAGCAGCTAACTATTCTGTGTGTTTACAAAGTGTCCAAAGGCTGCAATTAATATAAAACAGTTTAAGGACAATACATAAAACTTTATAATTGTTAACACATTTCTATCCCCTCGTCAAAATGTTTTAAAAGAATTAGGAAAGCAAAACAAACACTTAAATGTGAAATTCATACAATAATTAAAACATAAACATTATGCTCACAGTTCTCAAATTAAAATCCACATATGGAGGATTATCTTTTACATTACACAGCAGCAAAAGACTGTAACAAACTCCAAAAAAGTACTAAAGCTGAGCATCTTTGAATCAACAGAAACTTTTAAAGGTATTTGTCTGAAACCTGCACATGCTTTGGCTAAAAATTTTATGTCAGTTTTATCACAAGATGCCCTTGACTAGAGTATTGTTTTTACTCTTTTATGATCTCAAAGCAATATTCAGTTTGGCCTCTTCATGATTTCCATTTCTAGGCTGGAATGAACACCCAATGATACAGGTTCAAACATATACCCTCTCTCATATTTGGTTAAATCCCCCATAATAAGTTTCACCAAAAGCAAACGTTTCATAGGCATCAACAAACTCCTGGAATAACTTTGGCTGGTTGTAGAGTTCTGTTAAACTAGCTGGTTTAATAGAACCAAAGAAATTTGACTTTGTAATTTAACACCTTAAAATTGCGCCTCTGTTTCTTTAGAAACTCCTACCCTTTCTGAAACTTCAACTTCAGGAAGTCATCACAACATGACTCCTTTATTGCTCAGCAGATGTGCAGTTCCACCAGGTGTTTGCTAATTGCTGCTGGCTAGTCTGAAGGAGTTGAGTGGGGGTTCACAGGGGAAAGCTGAATCTGTGAAGCGAAGGCTTGGAAATTGTAGCTCTAAGTAGGACAAAACGTTTTGTCCTTAAAGGAGACAGGTGTTCTGCAAAATAAATGGTCGCCATGGAAGATTAAAGGATTTCTCAAATATGCATGAAAGAATCAAAGCAACACTCCAGGTATGTTTTTGATAAGAGAATAACTTTATAACATGACTTAGAGCTCCAAAAGCTCTAAAGCACGTTTAGAGCTTTTGGAGCTCGAATTTAGATAATATTGCCCCTTTAAGCATAACAGTGATACCAAATCCAGATCTACACTTGTGTTAGATTGAAAAAGAAAACTATCATTGAGCTTTCAGAATCCAAAAACTCTGAATTAACTCTTCTGTAAATTGTCTGTAAAGTCAAATGCTTAGTTAAAATAAGTCAACATCTCAACCAGAATAATTCCAGAAACTGATTGATGTCAACACATGGAGTGTGGGCAATGAATGATGCAACCAAATATCACCTGAAGAGCATATATTTGATTTTCACTTTTTGTGGATAAGAGAAAATCCACACTAAAATTAAACTTGTGTGCATCAAATTAAGTTTTTAGAAAAATATATAAAATACCTGTTAATTGATCTGACCTGGAAAAAAAAGAATGGTTGTTATTCGTCTGTGAGAATCCACCAATGATTTAAATTCTCATTTTGAACACGTTTAATTTTTATTTTTAAGTTCAATCAGTTCAACTAACCAATAATGCAAAGGTTTTGTTTAAAATATGTTTTATGAAAACACTACAAGCATACAAAGTTGTTCTTGTTTGTATTCATGTCCAGGTTGTTTTTCTCATGTTTGGAGATGGTAAACAGGTTGTTCTTTGAATAATTAATGACAATCTTTAAGCATCGCTTTAATGAGCTTCAGAGGAGCTTATTAACACACACAGGAGCACAGTCAACAGGCTAATTATTATCATCATTATTGCATGGACAAAAACAACTTCGGATGAAAAACAAAGCAAGATGAAAAACAAAGCAAGATCTTCAGAGTCTAACTCTGCCCCATGACACCTTAAAGTCTTTACAACTGTACAAGACTCTAAATACACAGCCAAAGTTAAACACATACACTATTTTTTGTTTACTTTCTGGTTGTCTTAACAGTAACTTGCAAAAGTATTCATAACCTTAAGCTTCTCTGCAATTTGCCAATTTCGCTAGGATTTTATGTGACAGATAAACACAAAGTGGGGAATAAGTGTGAAAGGTTAGGTTTGAGGTCAGCCTTGATCCAAGGTGGAAACAAACAAATAAACAAACAAAAATTTAAATTATTATTATTTTTTACATTTTGTCAAAATAAAGAATGTCAAAAATAATTATCAATAAAATTATAATAATAAAATCATTAATGGCTGTTTCACAATCAAACCCGTCTTATGCTGACCAGCCTTATTTGCACTTCATGTCTTTAAGGTTGGAAGGCCTCTTTGCCATCACACTAATCTGTAGCGCCATTAAAAGATTATCCATTAGATTAATGTCAGGTCTCCCTCTCAGTCACACCAAAACATACTTTTACTTCTTGTCAAATTAAACATGCTGGTAAAACTAAACAATTATTACTTTCCTTTATGAATAATTTTGGACTTCTCAGTATCTGTTTAGCAAAGCTTTATATTAAATATTAATTCCTACTTATTGGACAATTAATTTTCTCAGTTTGTTTTAATTTTTTACCTTAGTTTATATACTTTATCCATCATCCATATTGGCTTTCTTGATATATAGCGAGAAAAATAAGTATTTGAACACCCTGCGACTTTGCAAGTTCTCCCACTTAGAAATCATGGAGGGGTCTGAAATTTTCATCCTAGGTGCACGTCCATTGTGAGAGACATAATCTAAAAAATAATAAAATCCAGAAATCACAATGTATGATTTCTTAAAAATAATTACTGTATTACTTGTGTGTTACTGCTGCAAATAAGTATTTTAACACCTGCCAATCAGCAAAAATTCTGGCCCTCATGGACCAGTTAGTCCATCCATCCATCCATTTTCTTCCGCTTATCCGGGGTCGGGTCGCGGGGGCAGCAGCTTCAGAAGGGAGGCCCAGACTTCCCTCTGCCCAGCCACTTCCTCCAGCTCCTCCGGGGGAACCCCGAGGCGTTCCCAGGCCAGCCGAGAGACATAGTCCCTCCAGCGTGTCCTGGGTCTTCCCCGAGGCCTCCTCCCGGTGGGAGGAGGCCTCCCACCTCGCGTCCAGGAGGCATCCTGACCAGATGCCCGAGCCACCTCAACTGGCTCCTCTCGACGTGGAGGAGCAGCGGCTCTACTCTGAGTCCCTCCCGGATGACCGAGCTTCTCACCCTATCTCTAAGGGAGAGCCCAGCCACCCAGGAGGAAACCCATTTCAGCCGCTTGTATCCGTGATCTCGTTCTTTCGGTCATGACACAAAGCTCATGACCATAGATGACGGTGGGAACGTAGATCGACCGGTAAATCGAAAGCTTCGCTTTTTGACTCAGCTCTCTCTTCACCACGACGGACTGGTACAGCGCCCGCTTCACGGCAGACGCTGCCCCAATCCGCCTGTCGACCTCCCGCTCCCTTCTTTCCTCATTCGTGAACAAGATCCCCAGATACTTAAACTCCTCCACTTGAGGCAGGACGACCCCCCTAACCCGGAGAAGGCACTCTACCCTTTTCCGGCTCAAGACCATGGCCTCGGATTTGGAGGCACTGAGCCTCATCCCGGCCGCTTCGCACTCGGCCGCGAACCGCTCCAGTCAGAGTTGCAGATCACGTTCCGATGAAGCCAACAGGACCACATCCTCCGCAAAAAGCAGAGATGCGATCCTAAGGCCACCAAAACGGATCCCCTCAACACCTCGGCTGCGCCTAGAAATTCTGTCCATAAAAGTAATGAACAGAATCGGTGACAAAGGGCAGCCTTGGCGGAGTCCAACTCTCACCGGAAACGAGCCCGACTTACTGCCGGCAATGCGGACCAAACTCTGACACCGGTCATACAGGGACCTGACAGCCCGTATCAAAGGGCCCGGTACCCCATACTCCCGGAGTACCCCCCACAAGGCCTCCCGAGGGACACGATTGAGCGCCTTCTCCAAGTCCACAAAACACATGTTGGGCGAACTCCCATGCACCCTCCAGGACCCTGCTGAGGGTGTAGAGCTGGTCCAGTGTTCCACGACCAGGACAAAAACCACACTGCTCTTCTTGAATCCGAGGTTTGACTATCCGACGGACCCTCCTCTCCAGGACCCCTGAATAGACCTTAAAAGGGAGGCTTAAGAGTGTGACCCCCCTGTAATTGGAGCACACCCTCTGGTCCCCCTTTTTAAACAGGGGGACCACCACCCCAGTCTGCCAATCCAGGGGAACTGCCCCCGATGTCCATGTGATATTGCAGAGTCGCGCGAGCCAACGCAACCCTGCAACATCCAGAGCCTTAAGGAACTCCGGGCGGATCTCATCCACCCCGGGAGCCCTGCCACCGAGGAGCTTTTTGACCACCTCGGCGATCTCGTCCCCAGAGATTGGAGAGCCCAACCCAGAGTCCCCATGCTCAGCTTCCTCAACAGAAGGCATGTTTGTGGGATTGAGGAGGTCTTCAAAGTATTCTGCCCACCGGCCCACAACATCCCGAGTTGAGGTCAGCAGCACACCATCTCCACTATAAACAGTGTTGGTGCTGCACCGCTTCCCCCTCCTGAGACGCCGGATGGTGGACCAGAATCGCCTCGAAGCCGTACGGAAGTCTGTCTCCATGGCCTCTCCAAACTCCTCCCACGCCTGAGTTTTTACCTCAGCAACAACCCGAGCCACATGCCGTTTCGCCCACCGGTACCCATCAGCTGCTTCTGGAGTCCCACAGGCCAAAAAGGCCCGATAGGACTCCTTCTTCAGCTTGACAGCATCCCTCACCGAAGGTGTCCACCAACGGGTTCGAGGGTTGCCGCCGGACCAGTTAGTCTGCCACTAAAAAGTCCACCTCCACTAACCTTATTATTCTAAAGTAGAAGCACCTGTTTGAGGTCCTTAGCTTCATAAAGACTCCTGTTCACTCCATACAATCAGCAAGACTCCAACTCCTAACATGGCTAAGAATAAAGAGCTGTCCAAAGTCACCAGAGACAAAATTGTAGACCTCCACAAGACTGGGAAGGGCTAGGGGACCGTTGCCAAGCAGCTTGGTGAAAAAAGATAAACTCTTGGAGCAATTATTAGAAAATGGAAGAAGCTAAACATGGCTGTCAAGCTCCCTCGGACTGGGGCTCCATGTGAGATCTCACCTTTTGGATGATCTAGAGAGCCAGATTTAACCTGGCTGATCTAGGGATGATCTCTGTGAAGGAATGGGCCAAAATCCCTGCTGCAGCACAAACCTGGTGAGAAACTACAGAAAACGACTGACCTCTGTAATCACAAACAAAAGCTACTGTACCACATATACATTGATTTCCACAGGCGTTCATTTGCAGCAGTAAGAATAAAATGATTTTAAAAAATCATACATTGTGATATCTGGATTTTTTTTTTGATTAAAATTAAAAAGATGAAAAAAAAACATATAAAAAACCCCACAGGAGCACATGGCCCTCTGACCACCACCAGCAGGCAAGGGGAGTGAAGTGTCTTGCTGAAGGACACCTCACCAACAGAGGCCAATGCAGTGGGAATCGAACTAGCAACCCAATGATTCCATCTTTCCATCCGTTTTCTGTACACCCTTGTCCCTAGTGGGGCTGGGAGGGGTGCTGGTGCCTATCTCTAGTGAACGTTTGTGGGGGTCACCCTGGACAGGTCGCCAGTCTGTCGCAGGGCAACCCACAGATTGAGGGATGAATTCTTACCACCGTCGACATCATCGTCCCAAAACCAGACATACGGCTGAAATAATCATAGAAAGAGCTGAATCAAGTAATCAGAACGGCAAAACAACTAAAATGTTGGTAGTTGTTTTGAATCAACTAACAACCAGGATTTGATAGTTTGTAAATAAATGTGTGCATCGGGCATGTTAATTAGGTTCAGTGCTAAAGATATGACAGCACACCATTCAGTAGGAGTGATTCGTCTTGTTCTTTATCTCTTTATATGCATTAAATTTTCATTGCATTGTAGGTGAAATTCAACAAAATGCTATACTTTTAGCTTTTTTGTTGAAAAAAAGCTAAAAATGATTTCCGTCATGATGATTGAAGTTGTGTGATGAGGATAAACTCCAGAGGCGTGTTGCCATGACGACATTGTTTCCACGTGATTCCTATGTGCATATCAAGGTTTACAAAGAATGTTCAGAGAGCATTTGTGCTCACAATGAGCCATGAAGCCACATCAGAGTTGGAAAGCAACTGTTAATAGAAATTATTTGGTGTCTTAGAACTGTATGCAAATGTACTTTGTTCTAATGAGGATGAGTTAAAGAAATTCTTTGAGGTTCCGAGTTTTTTTGTATTTACCACTGAAATGAGTAACAACACCTCTGTTGTTGGTGGTCAAATTTCAAAGCGAAACATTAATGACAAGGTGATAATTGTACAGATTCTGGTGGGTATTTTTCTTTGCATTAACTCCATGCTGATTGCAACCTTTTTTACTAAGAAAATCTTCTACACAAACATGCGCTACATTTTATTTGTCACCACACTATTTTCTGATTGTGTATATTTAATCATCTCAAATTTGTTGCTGATCTTGACCTATTTTGCCATTCCTATACAAACATGGCCATGTCTTTTCTTTTGCCTCCTGTCATCTCTGTGTAATTATGTCACTTCTCTGACTCTGACAGCGATGAGCCTGGAGCGCTATGTGGCTATCTGCATGCCTCTGCGACATGCAGAGCTGTGCAGCACAGCCAGAGCCCTGCAGGGCGTCCTCATCATTCACAGCCTCAGCTTTATTCCCTACACTGTGATTTTTTTTATGTTGCTTTCTTCAGTCACCTTTAGCTTCTTCACACAACACATCATCTGCTCTGTGGAATCTTTAATTTTGCACAGGTGGCAGGGTCATGTTAGGTCTGCGATCAGTCAGTTTTACTTCCTGATCATGTGTATCCTCATCGCTTTCTCCTATGTTCAAATAATAAAAGTGGCCAAAGCTGCATCTGGAAACAACAAAGAGTCGACACGAAAAGGACTCAGAACTGTGATCCTCCATGCTTTCCAGCTGTTTCTCTATCTCATCCACCTGTGGACCCCTTTCATTGAAGCTGCTATTCTTGAGATTAATGTCAATGTATTTATAAGTGTCAAATACATTAACTATATTCTGTTTATTCTTGCTCCTCGATGCCTGAGTCCTCTTATCTACGGCCTCAGAGATGAAGCGTTTCTGCTTGAGCTGAAACACTGGCTGTTCAGCTGCCCATTCAAGGCCAACATGTTAAAACTGTAATCCTGGAAAGGCAAATTTTTGTCTAGAAATATCTTTTAAAGCTGTGTAATATGCAATGATGTCAAAAAAACATTTTAACTAAGTTGTTAAACATGAAACGTTTGAATTTCTTTATAAATCGATAATTAAAAAGCATGATAGTTCCTCTGTCTTTTGAATCTGTATGTGTGAAAACTTTGTGTGGTTCGAAGCAAAGAAACATCACTGAATGTTAGGGCTGCAGCTCGCGATTATTTTAGGTTTTACCAATTATTCTAATGAATAATTGGTTAATCAGATTTTTTTAAAAAGCACATTTTGCATTTCTTTTTCATTTAATCACTAGCTCATTTTAGACAATATTAGGAAAACAATAGAAAATGCATATTAATAAATTATTCATTTCCTTTTTTATGTAAGAAAATGCACACTTTATTGCCTAAAATGCAATGACATCTTATTCCTTCAGTGATTGCTGGATCATCTGTTGCAACGGATGGTAAAAAGTTGCTTCTAACATAAACATGAGAAAAGTTTAGTTCTTTCTGCTTGACTAAACACCAATGCAGTGAAGGGCTGATCTGTTGATTATTTCTTGAATTAACCATTTAATATTTGGATAGCAAAAGGTGCACTTTTGTTTCAGAATGTGGACAGTGTGAAACAAAAACTAGGTCATCTGGATAGAAAATATAGGTACTGGCCACGAAAGTAGAATATCACGGGAATTTCAATAACTCCATTCAAAAGTGAAACTTGTACATTATATTCTTTCATTACACACTGAAATATTTCCATCCATCCATCCATTTTCTTTACACCCTTAGTGGGGTCGTGGAGGGGTGCTGGTGCCCATCTCCAGCTAACGCTCCGGGCGAAAGGCTGGGTACACCCTGGACAGGTCGCCAGACTGTCACAGGGCAACTGAAATATTTCAAATGTTTATTTTATTGTTGATATCTGACAACTAATGAAAACCCCAATTTCAGCATCTCAGATAATTAGAATATCACTTAAGACCAATACAAAAAAACAGGGATTTTTAGAAATGTTGGCCAACTGAAAAATATGAACATGAAAAATATGAGCATGCATAGCACTCAATGCTTAGTTGGGATTCCTTTTGCCTGGATTGCTGCAGCGATGCAACGTGGCATGGAGTCAGTCAGTCTGTGGCACTGCTCAGGTATGAGAGTCCAGGTTGCTCTGAGCTGATAGAGGCCTTCAGCCCATCTGAATTATTGGGTCTGGCATATTATGTCTTCCTCTTCACAAAGGCTCATAGATTTTCTATGGGGTTAAGGCAGTGTTTCTCAATTCCGGTCCTCACGACCCCCTGCCCTGCATGTTTTAGGTGTTTCTCTTCTGCCACACACCTGGATTGAATACTTTGTGATTAACAGGCTTCTGCAGTACTTGATGGTCATGCAATCATTTGAATCAGCTGTACTGGAATAGAGGCACATCTAAAACATGCAGAGCAGGGGGGACCTGAGGACTGGATTTGAGAAGGACTGGGTTAAGGTCAGGTGGCCAGTAAAGCGGCTCTGTGGATAGAGTAGTCATCTTGCGATCGGAAGGTTGTAGGTTCGATTCCAGTTTCCTCCGGCCACATGCCAATGTGCCCTTGGGCAAGGCACTTAACCCCAAATTGCCTACCAATGGGTGAATGTGACTCTAGTGTAAAGCACTTTGAGTGGTCAAAATGACTGGAAAAACGCTATATAAGTTTAGCTTTGGCACTGTTGGAAAATTAAATCTGCATCTCCACAAAGTATCCGGAAGCATAAAGTGTTCTAAAATGTCCAGGTTAAATGGCTGTGCTGACCTTTGACCTCAGAAAACTCATTGACATTTTTCGATGAGTTTTGTTCTACAATTTTCAGGGTGTGGTTATCCTGATTGCTTGTAGACGTTTTTTTCTACTACAACTTTTCCTTTCTGTCGCCTCTCTATGAATGTGCTTGGACACAGAGCTCTGTGAACAGCCAGCCTCTTTAGCAATGACCTTTTGTGACCTGCCCTCCTTGTGCAAGGTGTCAGTGGTTATATTTTAGACCATTAACACTAAGTCAGCAGTCTTCCCCATGATTGTGTAGCCTACAAAACTAGACTGAGAGGCATTTTAAATTCCTTTGCAGGTGTTTTGAGTTCATTAGCTAATTATAGTGTGACTCCAGGTATCTTCAATATCGAACCTTTTCACAATATTCTAATTTTCTAAGATACTGAATTTTGGGTTCCCGTGTGTATCTATCAATCTATCTGATCATCTATGTACCTAAATAGATATATCTAAATAGAGGCTGGTATCCATAGCTGCTTATGATTGTCACACACTTGGAAATTATTAAAAGTAGCTATGCAATGTCACATTATTGCTGCAAATACAAGATTTTACACTGGGCTTTGGACCAGAGAGATCTACCAAACTGTGGAAGACGTGACATACATCCTTCAAAGTAAAAGTGTTATGAGAAACTGAGAGCCTGACAGTCACTCCTTTACTCTGCCAGGTACCAGGATGCAGATGAATCATTGGACGACCAACCAGGTATTGACTGAACCTTATTTCAGTCATCTGATGGTACAAAATGTCCAAAAGTAATGAAGCTAAGAGCAATGTTCATATCTAGTGTAAGTGTTCAACTTCAAACATACTGAAATTTATCACTTTTGTTTTGGAAGTATTAGGCTTCCAATTTTAGCCTAATATACTGCAAGCTATACATTTAATAAATGATAACTGGCATGTTTGTAGATTCTTACACAACGCACCAATGTAATATTTCAGCATCATGATTTTGTCAATGAGCTACCTATTTTTCCAATTGTTTTTTTTTCTTTTGTATATTTGAGAATGGTATTTATTTTCTGGTACGAAATGTTGAGGCAACATTTGAGGAGCATTTTCATTATTTTAATGTTGATCAAATCGCACATCGTTTCAGTTTTTCTTTGTGACTTAAAATACTGTGATAGATTTTAACTTTGATAGTGTTAAATCTGCACTTTCAAGTTCATATAGCATACAGGTTTCACTTTTGAATAGAATTACTGACATAAGTCAACTTTTTCATGATATTCTAATATTTTAATGACCAGCAACTGTTTTAACAGACAATTTTTCCATCTTGATGTATTCATACTCAGTTCAGTTTTGACTTGATATGTGCTCTCAGAGTATTTGTCTTTCAGTCAAAGGCATGTTTCAGAGTCTGTCTACTAAAGTTAACGATTAATTGATTACTAAATTAGTTGAAGATTATTTCAACAACTGATTAATCATTATAAATTATATAGTTAAGTTATGTTTCAAGCATTTTTAATGTTCAAGATGCTTAAATATCACTTATGATTATATATTTTAATTATAGATATTTCCCAATCAGCTATAAATCTCTCTCTTTGTTATGTTTTCATTGTTAAAATTCAATGAAATAACCTAAACTTTTAGCATCAGTGAATATAGTTTTAAACATCGCCATGATGTTTAAAAAATCGCCATTGTGTGATGAGGATAAACTCCAGAGGCGTGTTGCCATGACGACATTGTTTCCACGTGATTCCTATGTGCATATCAAGGTTTACGAAGAATGTTCAGAGAGCATTTGTGCTCACAATGAGCCATGAAGCCACGTCAGAGTTGGAAAGCAACTGTTAATAGAAACGATTTGATGTTTTAGAACTGTATGCAAATGTACTTTGTTCTAATGAGGATGAGTTAAAGAAATTCTTTGAGGTTCCGAGTTTTTTTGTATTTACCACTGAAATGAGTAACAACACCTCTGTTGTTGGTGGTCAAATTTCAAAGCGAAACATTAATGACAAGGTGATAATTGTACAGATTCTGGTGGGTATTTTTCTTTGCATTAACTCCATGCTGATTGCAACCTTTTTTACTAAGGAAACCTTCTACACAAACATGCGCTACATTTTATTTGTCACCACACTATTTTCTGATTATGTAAATTTAATCATCTCAAATTTGTTGCTGATCTTGAGCTATTTTGCCATTCCTATACAAACATGGCCATGTCTTTTCTTTTGCTTCCTGTCATCTCTGTGTAATTATGTCACTCCTCTGACTCTGACAGCGATGAGCCTGGAGCGCTATGTGGCTATCTGCATGCCTCTGCGTCATGCAGAGCTGTGCAGCACAGCCAGAGCCCTGCAGGGCGTCCTCATCATTCACAGCCTCAGCTTTATTCCCTACACTGTGATTTTTTTTATGTTGCTTTCTTCAGTCACCTTTAGCTTCTTCACACAACACATCATCTGCTCTGTGGAATCTTTAATTTTGCACAGGTGGCAGGGTCATGTTAGGTCTGCAGTCAGTCAGTTTTACTTCCTGATCATGTGTATCCTCAATGCTTTCTCCTATTTTCAAATAATGAAAGTGGCCAAAGCTGCATCTGGAAACAACAAAGAGTCGACACGAAAAGGACTCAGAACTGTGATCCTCCATGCTTTCCAGCTGTTTCTCTGTCTCATCCAGCTGTGGACCCCTTTCATTGAAGCTGCCGTTCTTCAGACTAATGTCAATGTATTTATAAATGTCAGATACATTAACTATATTCTGTTTAATCTTTCTCCTCGATGCCTGAGTCCTCTTATCTACGGCCTCAGAGATGAAGCGTTTCTGCTTGCGCTGAAACAATGGCTGTTCAGCTGCCCATTCAAGGCCAACATGTTAAAACTGTAATCCTGGAAAAGCAAATCTTTGCCAGAAATATCTTTTAAAGCTGTATAATATGCAACGAGGTTCAAACATTTCAACAGGCTTGTTTAAATATAAAACCTTTGAATTCAATAATCAATAATTAAAAACACCATATTTTGTATTTAGAATCTTTATGTGTGGAAACTTAATGTTTGTATTGTTCAAAGGAAAGAAACATCAACTGAGTTTATGTGAGTTGTGTATCAAAATTAAAATTTATGATGATTGACATTTTTGTAGGAAACCATGAATTTTATAGAGTAGTTTTATTTTTCCAATGTTTGATTTGTGAGCACTTGCTAAGAATGTGACAGGAAAGAGAAATGGACATAACATTTTAGTTGAACAATATCTAGTAGTTAAAAAACACACCTATCTGAAGTTTTTTTACTTGGGTTGACATATAGTAACATCACACTAAAGATATTTTCAACTGTTGTCTTTTCTGTGTTCTCTAATGCACCCAAAATCAAAAAGAAAAAAATCAAATAAAACTAAAAATATATTTATATATATATTTTTAAATCACTGTGTTTCATAGAAATGTCATTTTCATACTGATAATTGAGTTGTCAACACTGCTTCTGTGTTGTCATAGTCACAAAAAACTAAAATATCTACAGATATGTGTTTCTGTCTCTGCCTCCCTCTGACTCTCTGCAGCCTGATGTCCCTGCATGGATTCATGGATTTACAACAGACACTACAGTAATGTACAGAGTCAGAATGTGAACAAAATGTAAAAAGTATGTTTTTATCATATGAAAAAAAAAATTCTTTGTCTTTCTAACTGTTTATTCACTGTCACATGCTGTTTTTATTTTAATTATGTAAAGCACTTTGAAATGCCTTGCTGCTGAAATCCATCCATCCATCCATTTTCTTGACACCATTGTTCCTTAGTGGGGTTGGGAGGTTTGCTGGTGCCCATCTCCAGCTAATGTTCCGGGCGAGAAGCGGGATCTGCTGCTGAAATGTGCTATACAAATAAAATTTGATTGATTGATTGATTACAGAATGAGAATTTAAGCAACTTAATTTTCAGATGTATACATTATTATACATCTCAACTCTATTTACTGTGTAGCAAAAATTTTCACTAATTTATTTTTAAACCTCTCCTCAATCACTTTTCTCATTGTCTCCTAACCATTACCCTGATAGTGTGGAAATAATGAAAAAAATATTCAAACGTTGAAAGAAATCAACCTGACATCAGTCTTCACCTGGTTTTATTGAAATTAATATAATTTTTATATCGTCACACTCTGAAACTCCACCTGACTCTATGTCTTCCCTGACCTGCTCCTCTCAAAATAAAATAGTTTAGTTTATTTAAAAATTAAAAACAGTTAATACATATTTCAATAAGCTAAATGAAGACCTCACCAGAGCTTCTTCACCTTTCTTCATCATTCTAGCTCTGCTGTTCTCCTAAATATCTAAATAATATAATATAATATAAATTCATGTTAAGTGGTCAGTATGATCAGGTGTTGCTCACTTTAAATAATAAAAAGGCTCATTTTGCTGCTGTTTCAGTTTCATTCTAAATCAGTGTTTCTCAACCTTTTTCGGGCCAGCGCCCCCCTAGCCTTTGTCCAGGTCCCTCACCGCCCCCCACCAAAGAATTTGTAGGCTACTTTGCACTGACAATTATTTTATTATTAATGATACTATCATTATCGTAAATGTTTTGAATCGGCGTACCGATTATGTTTTCCCGTACACTTCAGCGCGCCTTACGCTCCTTCACCTCGCGCACATAACGGGGTAAATGTAGCGAGTTTTACCCAAAACCTATCAGCGTCTGGAGGAGGGGGGCTGGAGGGAGGCGAGTTTCTACGCTCCTTCATGGGGGGTGCCGATTTATGTTTTCGCATCCACCTGAATAATGTGTAGTTACGCCCCTGCCCATGGCACTTGAACAATATTATTTTACCTTTTATCTGGAAATAGTGTCTGTTTATTCTTTCCAGTCCTCTGTATTAATTATTGATCGAAAGGTCTTGCCATACCAGTTTATTCCTCCGTATTTACTTTAGTTTCTTAGTTTATTCTTGCATTTTGTTCTTCATTCATTTCCATTTAGTTTCATTTGATTAGTATTATCCTCTTTTGGTTTGTTGCTATGTCCACTTTAGTTTCTTTCCTGTTGGTAGATTTATTTTATCGATTATTGACCATCAGTAATTTTCACTCATCACCTGCTGCGCCGCCTAATCATCATGTGTTTCACATCATGTGTTTATTTTTCACTGTTCAGCGTCGGATTCTCTGTTTTTATGCCATAATTCACATCTAGTTCGTCGCTCCGTTTTGCCCGCTTCTCATGTTTCAGAGTTTTGCGCAATGTGCGCAGCGTTTTTTTCTTTTTTTTTTTTTTTTTAGCCCCTAAGGTGCAGGGCGGTCGGGAAACATATCGATGGGGAAAAAGCAGACTGACATAAACATTTTAAAACAACGGAAACAATTTCTGCATTCTGATTATTGAAATTTAAAAGTGCTGTGGTACCGTTGTTCAATCATGTCGGACCACTTACAGCTCCGGTGTTAACGCTATAAAATGAACGCTCTCTGTGGTATCACCCATGGAGGGATTTATTTATTTAAATGGGTTCATTTTTCAGAGGGATACAAAGTGAGGGCATCGTGATTTTCGTAATTACATGTTTATAAGAGCGATTTTCTGTTGTCCTTCCATGGAAGCGGGCAGCTTTCAAATGGAAATAAAACACTTTTTAATATAAATTGCTGCTTTGACATGATCACAGAACTGCAAAAACATATGTAGCTACATAAATACCAGACAAAGTGAATCACAGCAGCGTCATCAGCCGGTGTAACGCTGAACTGATGCGGAGCGGAGATGCGCCATGAAGCTACAAACACTGAACAGAAGAAGAGCTGCCATCGATACAGTTGCAGCCAGCATGATTTAATGTTACACAATACAGTTTTACCAAGTTTTATTGTTGTGCATTTAAGGTGTAAAGTTTACCATTGACCAAACGCCCCCCAAAGGCATCCCAGCGCCCCCCTTTTGTAAAAATGGCCGCCAGCCCCCCCTGCAGTCCTCTGAACGCCCCCTGGGGGGCGGTACCGGCTGCGGCTTTCTCCCCGCTTCCTACACCTATGATTCCCATTACAACATTATTCTCTCTATCCATTTGTGCTTCCCGTAGCTGTACACACAAACAGTGCAATCATAAAGCAAAATAAGCCTGACACAAAACGACTCTTGATCAGGTTCTATGCATAACATGAAAGAAGAAAAAAACAGCAAACCTGAGAGACTTTAAATAATACAAATACACGTTGAGATGATTTAGAGCCAACCATATGGAAACAGCGAGTGATTGGAATTGGCCATATCCTCCCACGCACACATGGTTCAGTCATCAGCTAGTGTTGAGATGATTCAACATTATGTTGTTCTATGTCATTAAACACAGGTTCAAATCTGTGTGAATCAAAGAGTCAACAGAAGTGAACCAGTAAGAAAACAGGTGACTTCCTTTTCAAAGGGTACAGGGAAATGGTGACGTCACCAACTGACGATGTGAATTTGATCAGTGCTGGTTGGTTATGAGAGACAAAGTCTGAGGCAGTTGAGAGCCCATGTGTGAAAGTTATTCCACCTAGATGTTTTAAGGCAAATGGTAAGATTTGAGGCTTTGCCATGGCCACATACTTTGATCTAGCCAAAGGAATTTGATAACGTTTGATCTTCAATGTCTAAGGACTGTGCTAACTGATTCTGAAGCCTGCATCTCCAAAGCCGGAGGAGTTTGTTCAGATACAACATGTGAAACAAAATAGCGGCTTTGATCCAAAATGGCCAATTTCCTGTGGTTTTTGGACCATGGCTCCAAGAGACTCTTTTGTGAGTCCTGTCAAGATACATGTGTACCAAGTTTCATGATTGTAGGCCAAAGCTTGGCTTGGGGCTGATTTTTGTTTTCAATTCTTGGGAATGTGGTGGAGGAATTAGGTCACGCCCACCAAATATTGGACTGCATTCCTGTTGGGGTTAGATAAGAATCACTCATAGTGAGTTTGGTGCAGCTGGCCTTAAATATATGTACCCCAGGATTCAGTCCTGGGACCCGTTCCTATTCAATCACTATTTTAAAAAAAGACAATAGCACACAAACAATTTAAGAAACTTCTTTTTTGTATTTTGTGTTTCTTTACACTGCGGTTGAAACTCCCTGGATTAATCTTGTCAGTAAAGGTTTTACAGTACTTTCCAATTACCTCATGATCAGACAGCTCAGAGGCGTGTTATTATGACAACATTGTTTCCACGAGTGAGCTGGATAATGATATAAGTTTAAGAGACAGAGACAGAGGGCATTTGTGCTCATAATGAGCCTTTATGCCACATTAAAGTTGAAAAGTGTTGCAGATGGTCTCTATGAAAGATAAGCTGACATCAAATACCTTAATATGTCTTTTTGTGCTAATCAGAGTAAGTTTAAAGGTTATTAAGAGAAATTTTAAGGTTACTAACAAAGTATTGAGGATATTTTTGATTCAGGAATCTGAAATCCTGTAAATTATTTTTTAATAATATTTCTGCATTTGAATGTAAAATTTCAATGACTAACAACGATTCTCTTTATGCTGGTAAACCTTCAGGTCGACTGATCAATGACCAAGTGATTTTTGTTCAAGTGTTGGTGGCCGTTCTTCTTTGCATTAACTTGATGCTAATTATAACATTTTTTATGAAGGAAATGTTCTACACAAACATGCGCTATATTTTGTTTGCCAATGCATTATTTTCTGATTGCATCAATATAATAATGACAAATGTGTTGCTGCTCTTTGTCTATTTTTCTGTCCCGTTACAAACATGGTCGTGCCTTTTGTTTTTCATTCTGTCATCTATGTATAATTATGTCACTCCTCTGACTCTGACAGCGATGAGCCTGGAGCGCTATGTGGCTATCTGCCTGCCACTGCGTCATGCAGAGCTGTGCACTGCAGGAAGAGCCCTGCAGGGCATCCTCATCATTCACAGCCTCAGCATCATACCCTTCGTTGTTTTTCTTTTAATCTTTTTTTCTTCAGTCACTGTGAGCTTCTTTAAACAATATGTACTATGCACCGCACAAGTGTTTTTTTTGCACAGATGGCAGAATCATGTTAGGTCTGCGGTCAGTCAGTTTTACTTCCTGATCATGTGTATCCTCATTGCTTTTTCCTATGTTCAAATAATGAAAGTGGCAAAAGCTGCATCAGGAGAAAACAAAGAGTCGACTCGAAAAGGACTCAGGACCGTGATCCTCCATGCTTTCCAGCTGTTTCTCTGTCTCATCCAGCTGTGGGTGCCCTTCATTGAAACTGCTGTGCTTCAGATTGATCTTAATTTATATATAAATGTTAGATATTTTAATTACATTTGTTTAAATCTTGCTCCACGGTGTCTGAGTCCTCTTATCTACGGCCTCAGGGACGAGGTGTTTTTAGTTGCTCTGAAGCATTACGTGTTCCACTGTCCATTTATAGACACAGTAAAACGTTAACAACAGAAGAAGCTGAAATTTATTGAACATAGATGTGAATGTGATTCATAAAGAACAAATGTTCAAATATTTTACTTGATGTGTCAGCAGAGTTGTTGGTACGTGTCAGGCACTGTGTTGTTTTGAGTTGTTTTGGGGTTTGATATATTGATTCTAGCTTAATTATTATTCTGTGTTCCTTAGTCTCTGTCCTTGCTCAGATCAGCCTTGTTATAGCTTAACTTAGTTAAGTTTTTTAGTGATTCTAGTTTTATTTCTGACCTGTCCAGGGTGAACCCCGCCTCTCGCCCGGAACATTAGCTGGAGATGGGCACCAGCAACCCTCCCGACCCCACTAACGGACAAGGGTGTAAAGAAAATGGATGGGTGGATGGATGGATAGTTTTATTTCTTCCTTGTGTCTAATCATTCTTTGTTACACTGAAATTTATTTTCTCAAGGAGCTTTTCCAATATTCCTCTAGCTGATTTGGTTCGGTCCGCTTTGGCCAGATTCATTTTCCATTAGCAGAGCCGGCACAGCCTGATTTTCCTAACTACTTCAGGATAGTACTAGCAGACACAGGAATGAGCAGGGTACAGCACCAAAACCATTTAATCGACAGCTGACAGCATTCATTGCTCTGACAGTGTGAAACACTGGAACGTTGGATTAAAAAAAGTTTATGCGTGGCCATTGGTTTGCATCATTTGACTGCATTGACTAAATCCAAAATGTTGCATATTTCAAAAAGTAAAGTGCCAGAATGTAATTCTATCATCTATCATCATGTTTGGGCTGGCCATGAATTTTTGTAAGACAAAATGGGTTTTGTTGGGAATAAATAAAATAATTATGTTTTCCTCTATCTTTTTTAGCTGCTTGCATATTCATACTCATATCTACACACACGCACACACTTGGTGCACACTGTCTTAGCTAAGGTTAACGGAAGTGACAAACTCTTTAGGGTGTAGCTTAGATAGAGGCCCACAAAAGGAAACAGAAACTATTTTTAGAGGCCATTTTGCTGTGTTAGCCCATGAGGAAAGCATGAAATGGACCAGCACTGCATTTAATCTCAATAAATTGAATTCATAAATTCAACTCACTGACTCTTCTTGAACCTCATACTGTAAGAACCTAAATGGAAAAGGGATAATCTCTACAATCTGGAGGCACCGCCTGGATGTATGAAGGTTAGTGTAGAGTGACCAACTTATTCATATTTTAAAGCTTGTTACTGGGTCCTATCAAAACTCGCTGCTACAAGTCGGTTTTTAAAAACATTTTGATTTTGTTATGGCTTCAAAGGAAAATTATCTTGGAATTTTTTCGTTTTATGTTGAAAAAAGTACAAATTTGTAAATGTTTTTTTTTTCTCTCTTTTTCTCACCAGGAGGCCATTGGGCTAACAGCAAAGGGGGCCATGCTGTCTCCTTCACTTCTGACTTCTCAGTTCTCAAACTGGATCACAAGATGGATATCACTGTGTATCTCATATAATCATGTGACGTCTAAAGTCAGTTTAATTGATAGGTTTACTCACAAATAAGATGGGAAACCTTTCCATAATCTCCACAGTTTAGAGTACATCAGAACCACAACCTGAAGGTTCTCCATCACTGAGTGTTGCTACAAACATTAGCAGAGAGTTTACCACAGCTGCTGCTGCTGCTTATGGACCGCCCACAATAACAAGGAACAGAGCATATAATGGAAAAGCTCACTACCTGGGGTAGACACGAACTGAACATTAACCGGTTAGTGCGCAACTTGCCAGTGGAAAAGCATCTTTAGTTTCTTTATTTGCTCTCTCTTATTAATCCCAATTTGTTTTTTCTTGGTTAAATAAAACTTAACCTTTGACTTGGGAGTTGTCATGTTGAAGGTCTTCTACAATGATTAAGCAAATTGAAAAAGTTAGCTACATTAGTTACCGGTTTTAAGGTTATCCTTTCACCTGGATACCCACTAAAAAGAGTCAAAGCTGCTCAGAAATACCTTCCTCCAGGGTTTACCAATCATGAAATAAGTTTGAAATGGACTTCAATGCTGACAATAATCTTCACATCATTACTGCAATCCAAAAGAGGAGATAATGTAGAAGTGGGTGATAGAAGGAAGGACCCATTTTGACAAATCAAAGTATTTTGAAGCTGTGAACAGCCAGTGATGGTGACTGGGCTTAAATTCTTGATGGAGTTCATCAATATTTGGCAACTTTTTATGTTCAACTATCAACATTTTATTTTGCTATTTTATTTAAATATGAGTCACTTTTTCACAAAGGGCAACAGTACTCTACAGCTGAAAATACCACATATTTTGTAAAGAGGTGCATAATGTCGGCATCTTGTTTTAAAAGATGGCGCTAAGGATAAGACCTGACTGTGTGAACGTGAGCATTTTTTTTTTGTTAAATTTAGTTTATCATTTTGAGTTGCAACGTGAACGTGAAAGGCGGCGCTGTGAGAACACGTTGTACCACTGAGGTCACGAGATGTCCCTGTTGTGTAAACTTCTCCTATAAGGAGTTTCTGCTGCTCTCTCAGACGACTCCACCAGACTGGACTGAAGACAGCAGTGGGTGTGTCGTGCTCAGATGGTTGTTGACTGGGTGCAATGAACATATTTGTGACTATTTCATCTGCAGCAAAGAAAATATAAACATCTGCTTTAGCTTATCTCTCAAAAAAGATTATAACACAAGGCAGCATCACCTTTATGTTTAGATCTGCTGTTTGATATATGTCTGTTGTTTTTTTTTTTTTTTGCTTACATGGCATCCAATAACTCGCTTACAGAGAAAGCTTATTCCATAAACAACCACTACAGAGTCATTGTAGTTCAGGCTTTAGTATGTGTTTTTCTCTGCATAAACTTTTTCCTGATCACAACTTTTTTTCTGAAAGATTACTTTTACACCACCACGCGCTACGTCTTATTTGCCGTTTCACTGTTCTCTGACTGCCTGTTTCTGATAATGACGGACGTGCTGCTCATACTGAGCTACTTTGGTTTTACCATCCAGATGTGGCTGTGTCTTATCATCTGCATTGTTTTGTCGGTGTACACATATGTTACACCGTTGACGCTCACTGCGATGGTCCTGGAGCGCTACGTGGCAATCTGCATGCCCCTGCGGCATGCAGAGCTGTGCACCACCCGCACCACCTTCCATCTTGTCCTCATTATCCACAGTCTCAGCTCCGTGCCCTGTGTTATTGTCATCTCTATATTTTTTGCGTCCTCTGCTCTCACTGTCTACACCACAGGCCGGATATGCTTAATGGAGACGTTCTTCCTGTACGGATGGCAGGGTCACCTGCGATCGGCCATCAGTCAGTTTTACTTCCTGATCATGTGTGTTGTGATTGTGTTCAGCTACATTCAGATCATGAAGGTGGCCAAAGCCGCATCGGGGGAGAATAAAAAGTCAACGTGGAAAGGCCTCAGAACTGTGATTCTCCATGCTTTCCAACTGCTGCTCTGTCTCATCCAGCTGTGGTGTCCCTTCATTGAAACCGCTGTGCTTCAGCTTGATTTAATGTTATTTATTAATCTAAGGTACTTTAATTACATAACTTTTATTATAGCTCCCAGATGCTTGAGTCCTCTGATCTATGGTCTCAGGGATGATTTATTTTTTCAGGCGGTCAGTTACTATGCTCTCTGTGGTTTGTACAAGAAACAGCCGTCATGTTGAGGAAAGCATATATTTATGTCTGATTCATGTTAATGACGGGGTATATACTACAACTGATCATTTTTGCTTATACTTGTACAAATATTTTAAATAAAATTGAAAAGATGTATTTTTTGGATGATTTTTCGAGGAATAGGTACAAGAAACACTTTGAACTTTCCACCCTATAAATATTTTAAGTCAGACATTGTTGTTTATTTTTTAGTTTTTTTAAGAGTATTGCTCAGACACATAGACTGACATTTAGAAGTCATGATTTCATACACATCCTCTGTTCCATTGAATTTATGTGATCAACCTCTTATTTTATATTTAGCACAGTTTAAGCAACTTTTTTATTAGAATCAATCAAAAAGCACACTTGAAACACTTAGGATGCTTATCTCATTATATTTTTTTCCATATGTGAAATATAAAATTAGGAAATTTTGGACAAATATAATCCTTCTTGTTTGGCTTAACACCATTTTTTTATTGTTTAAAGAAGAGTCCCTCTGACACTGAACATGCATGACGCAAACTTGAAGCACTTTTCTTTTTGAAGGATTGGTTATACCATTTGTTAATATTTTCTCACTTTGTGCAGTATGTTTTTTTTTCAGATGTGCAATACTAACTGGACACGTTTCCATATCATAAAATCAATTTCTGTTTTGAAGACGTTTTTAAAAAATATATCTGTTTAAAATCTACAGTAAAAATGATCTTAACACTACACATATACATGCATCCTGAAAATGTTATTTATTTATTTATTTCGAACAGACAGAAAAGACAATCAAGAAAAAAGAAAACAAAATAAAATAAAATAGAATGAAACAAGCGAAAGAAATAAAAATGTTTAACAAATTATTCTGCCCATGTGACATGCAAATTTTATATTTTTTGTTTGAACAAGAGCAGGTAGAAGATATAATATCTTATAATGTCCTGCCCCTTTCCTACTTGTCAATGTATAGTCAATTAACTGTCAGAACATCAAAAAGAGACAACTTTTTTCCATTTTACATGATGTTTGATTATGTACAATTATTTATACTATTTATATCATCAATTACATGATAGACTATTAAACAGTAATCTTATATATCATATTTTGAAATATAAATGATTCATAATCTTTGACGTTTTTGATAGTATATATTAGAAACACAAAGTAGTGCATACATGCACATGCACACCCCCACACACACGCACACACCTACACATACACGCGCACACGTACACACACGCACACACCTACACATACACGCGCACACCCCCACACACGCACACACACGCAACTGAATTGTGTTGTGTGCCACGCTTCAACTACAAAGTAAGATGATTTAAATTTTACATACATACATACACACACACACACACACGCGCACACCCCCCCCCCACACACACACACACACACGCAATACATACATACATACATACATACATACATACATACATACATACATACATACATACATACATACATACATACATACATACATACATACATACATACATACATACATACATAGGGATGCACTAATTGCCATTTTTTGTCAATACCATATATAATATTTTTATCTGAAATGTCATTACATATATTTAATTGCTCTATATAGAGCAAGAATATTACTTAGTTGGTAGCAGTGGGGTGACTATTAACTGCAAACATGCAGACCTGAGCCAGTGGGCTGATCTATCAGTCAAATCTCTCTCACAGGACAGCAGAAGAGGACAGTGTGTGATTTTTTTAGACCTTTGCTGAGGTAAATATTATCAGTGGATAAGGTTGGCTTCACATGTAAAAATCGGCCAGTCACCCATCTCCCAAAATTAAGGAACTTGCTGTTGATTATTAACTGGTCTCTTTATCCGTGCTCACTTTGAGGGATTGCTGTAAAGTCAACGACACAATGCAAGCGATACAAGCTGGTTGAGGAGGGTGAATATACTGCAAGTCAATGACTCGATGCAATCTGCTGGGTTTCCTTAGATGGAAACAAATAACTAATTTGAATAATTAATTGTTTAATAACTAGGATCAATTGGAATGTATGTACAATTTAATTGAATTTTTTTTTTCAGGTGCCTTGAAACAACATTTGCTGTGAATTGGTGCTACAAAAATACATAAATTGAAACTTCTGGCCATTGAAGACTCCATCCATCCATTTTCTTTACACCCTTGTCCCTTAGTGGGGTCAGGAGGGGTGGTGGTGCCTATCTCCAGCTAACGTTCCGTGCAAGAGGCGGGGTCACCCTGGACAGGTCGCCAGTCTGTCGCAGGGCAACACAGAGACAGACAGGACACACAACCATGCACACACACACACCTAGGAACAATTTAGACAGACCAATTAACCTAACAGTCATGTTTTTGGACTGTGGGAGGAAACCAGAGTACCCAGAGAAAACCCACGCATGCACAGGCAGAACATGCAAACTCCATGCAGAAAGACCGGGGCCGGGAATCAAACCCAGAACCTTCTTGCTGCAAGGCAACAGCTCTACCAACTGCGCCACTGTGCCCATTGAAGACTCAATAGTTAAAATACTGAACCCTAAAGTGTAAATGACTTTAAATGACTGGTCAATCTCTATTTCCATTGTTTACTGGGTTTGTGTGGCAACTCAAGTGGCGCTGCTGGCTTAAAGTATGATAGTAGATAAACCTTGACTAGTATGAGCAAGTACTAGAGTCTTCAAGAGAGGGAGAGCCACCTTTGCAGGCAGCTGCAGCGAGTCACACAATGTCACAAAGACAGATATTGGAGGTTGTTTGTCTAACCCAGTGGATCTCAACCCTGGTGGTCAAGGGCCAACCACTGTCCTGCCTGTTTTAAAATAAATGGAGTCTTGACAAAAATTTTGTCTGGAAGACTCTCTAGTTTCACCTGCCTCATCAATCAGCACCTCTCTCTCTTCACCCTGGACCTATCAGCGCTGGATCAAACCTCGCTTCGGCCAATCATCGTTCGGGCTCCAGTTGAAAAGGACCTTCATCCATGGCCTCCTCTACTTACCAGCTGCAATCAACCCACCCGCCCCATCTCCACCTTCCGCTCCTGGCTCTCAGGTCACATCCTCCTTCAACCGCCGCCACCAGTATAGGCCCTGGGGGGTCTACATTCCTATGCTGCATCTGGAATGTTTATCAAGCTTATCAATGTCCAGCTCGACGTCCTCGGCCGGGGCCTGAACGCCAAAGGACTTAATGTTTATTTTGTCAAATTCTTTTAATAATCACTTTCTTTCTCTGTCTGAATCTCTCCGGATTGAAATGAAATGTCATCAGACTTGTATTCACTCAAGGACACTTTACAGCGAAATCAGTAATTCCCATTCACGCACACATTCACATATCGATGACGACAAGCTACTGGATCACAGCCACAGCCCCAGGGCAACATGTGGCTACACTCGGTGTATCAACCTGGCGACCCACATGTTGCAGGACAAGCTCCTTGGTTATGGGGTCAAGAAACAGAACAAGATCCAGCCCGCTCTTTCCATGTCAAGAGGTTATGATAAATGATTTCTGCACCTGAGTGCTTGAGTGTAGGTGGGCAGCAGTTCATCCAAGCATGTGGTACTGGGTTTCTCCTGCCATCGGCTCACTGAAGCAACAGCTGTGGTCGTGTGTGTGGGAGCCTCTGTGCATCTTTGATAGCTTCAGGTTCCAAAAGGTGTTAAACAGGTGCAACTCAGCCAAGGGAGAATGAGCTACAGTGGTATTCATACTCGCACCGAAAACATGGGGCCACTGTGCGTGTGTCAATGACTGAATGTTGTGTATGGTGCTTTGGAATCTTCCAAACAAGATAAAGCACCATACAAAGTACACACTTGTTACCTGTTACCATGGTTCTCACTACTTAATGGAGATAAAGACACAGAATCAAAAGGAATCTGTTATTCTTGGACTTGCCTCTCCTTCTTCAGCGCCCCTCAGTACACCAATTACAAATAGTTTTAACACAGCTGGCCTGTGTCATTTCTCTGGAAGGCTATAAAAAACCTTATTTAACCAAGCTGGTATA
This sequence comes from Poecilia reticulata, assembly GCF_904066995.2. Taxonomy (NCBI): domain Eukaryota; kingdom Metazoa; phylum Chordata; class Actinopteri; order Cyprinodontiformes; family Poeciliidae; genus Poecilia; species Poecilia reticulata. Next base: position 5,542,266 of record NC_088842.1, read on the forward strand.
CACTTGACTTGTTCCTTTAGAAAAATCACTAAGACACATTTTTTTAAATCAGAAGAATACCAAAAGTCTTTTCTTACAGTCAAATTTGAAATGAATATCCTGATTTTTATGTTTCCTTCTGTTCCCTCTTGAGAACTGAGGTGCACAAACAGCAAGAGGCGATGACGACACCACAGAGTTAACTTTCATTAGATTTTGCTCTTGGATGTCTTGTATTTAAAGCCATCATACAAGGAGATCTTGTGACCAGGCCGTTTAAAACTAACTACTTGCCTTGGAGGAGAATCAGAGGTTTTTAAATTGCTGCATTTCATCTGAGCACCTTGGTTGGACTTATGCTTTATATTTTATTGAAATAATTAAGTTTTTTGTTGTTGTTGTTGCTGTTTATTATTTTTAACTGTTTATTATTTTTAACACAATGCACTCAGTGAGTTGTTGCATCAATTGACTGAATCATTTTACTTTCTTTAACAGAAAAATGTCTAATAACAGCTCTGTTGCTGTTGTCTCTTTCCAGCAACAGATAAGCTTCCGTGTTTTGCTTGTTCAGATTTTGGTGGTTATTTTTCTGTGCATCAACATGTTGCTCATTGTGACGTTTTTCAAAAAGGAGTGCTTCTACACCAGCGCTCGGTATATTTTGTTTGCTGTGATGTTGATGTCAGACAGTTTTGTACTTGTACTTTCTAATCTTATGGTGGTTGTGAACTTTCTTCAATTCACCATACAGGTCTGGTTGTGTACCGTCATTTCCATTGTCACGCTGCTCTATGTTATGGCCACACCTGTGACTCTGACAGCTATGACCCTGGAGCGTTACGTGGCCATTTGCCTGCCACTGCGGCACGCGGAGCTCTGCTCCACACGCAGGTCAATACACTGCATCCTCGTCATTCACGGCATCAGCTCGGTTCCCTGTTTACTGATTCTCTTTATATTTTGTGCAACAGCTTCTTTTGAACTCTACCAACAAAAGGGGTTGTGTTCAATTGAGATGTTCCTTTTGCAACCGTGGCAGCGCCACTTTAGGTCTGCTATAAGTCAGTTTTACTTTTTGATCATGTGCATAATCTTAGTTTTCTGCTATATTCAGATTGTCAAAGTGGCCAAAGCTGCATCTGGAGAGAATAAACAGTCGACACAGAGAGGAATGAGAACGGTGATTCTTCACGCCTTCCAGCTGCTGCTCTGCCTCATCCAGCTGTGGAGCCCGTTCACTGAAGCTGCTGCTCTTAAAGTTGATGTTAATTTGTTCATGGACATCCGATACTGTAACTACTTATTATTCAGTGTGGCACCAAGATGTCTGAGTCCTCTAATTTATGGGCTCAGGGATGAAATATTTTTTCTTGCACTTAAAAACAATATTTGCCTCAGATTTGATAAAAAAAACACATTCTAAGTGGTACTAACGATAATGAATACAAAGTGTGAAAGTAAGCACAGAAGGTCATTTTTACTCTATTAATATTTAAAGAAGCATTCCTTGTAAAAATTATGTTTAACACAAATGTGAATTTTTTTTTAAAGATTTGTTGTAACTTCTAATAATGTTTTACGTTGTAGTTTTTTTTTTTCAAATGCCCAAAATTTCTCTTGCTTCTTGTTAAAAGAAAAACATTGTAGGGAAATATGACTGAGAATGTACTGTAATCTCTTTGTATAAAAAAACTGTATATTTCTTAATCTTGGTAAACTTCGACACAAATCTTGCAGATTAAAGTCATAATGATAAGGTTCTCTCTGTCTTTTCTTTAAGTTTTGACTTCTGTAATATGATTAGCAGAAGTAATATGACGATGCAAAGATTTCAACCATCATCATCATCAAATAAATAAATACATTTGCCACAACAGATTTTTTTTAGACTTTTTAAAATACCTTTTTAATTTTTCAACATAACAAATACGATAAACACAATAGAAAAAAACATTTTTGCTACAGTAAAACATCAGCTTTTGTTGTTCTCTTTCTCCATACTCATTGATGGTTTAATCGTGGAAACGAAACAAATCAAATAAATAACTCAACAAGTGTTACAGTAGATAATACTCCTAAAATTGCTATTTATCTATTTCCATCTGGAAATTGTCTTGTAAATAGAAATATATACAATCTATACAATGCTACAAACTCCAAATGAAGTTAAAGTGAAGAGAAAACAAATGTTTAATAGATGAACGTTTCAGAAGAAAATGAATTGCACTTTGACATGGTTTCTGCTGTGGTTGACTCAGTCCTCCCGTAGATAAGCTTCATGCACCTCATGCTCCTCGCTGCCCTCTAGAAAAGCTGAATATTCGGCCATTCTCTGGATCTCCTCCACTTTGGTCTCGGCCAGCTTCTTATCGGCCTCTGATGACAGTTTCCGTGCCTCCTCCACTTGCGACTGGGCCACCTGAATATTTGTTTGGACCAGGATGGACGCCTGATGGGCTCCTGCATAATTAGAGACCCAAACATGCACATCATTTTCTGAACAACATGGAAAGGGTAAAAAATAAATATTTGAGTACACTGCTCTAATTTCCCTCACCTGAGGAGTATGCTGCCTCAGCTGCCATTTTAGAGAGGTTGACAGCATTAATCCAGGTCGAGTCATAATGCTTACATTCATTCAGTCTCTCAGCAGCCTGTCAGGACACATACAAGAAATAATCAGTATTACAAATCCAAGTTTTTGCAAGAAACAAAAATGTTAGAAGTGTATTGAGATCTTTTTCAAACACCGTTTCTCAGGCCTACCTCTGAACGCCAGCCACTGATCGCCCGCCGGAGGGACTCCTCCTCTGACGGACTCATCTTGCCCAGCGATGCGAGATATCTCTTTTGGAAAATGATGCGTGAGTGCACAGCCTTTTGAAAAAGAACAAACAAATTTAACATTCCTGTGACAAATTAAGTGCAACAATTTTGACATTTTATGCAAATGCAGATGAACATGTACCTTGGAGTAGTCTGTCAGCGCATCGGTGAGAGCCAGGGTGGCCTGAGAGAGGAAGGAACTGGAGCTGTCTGTCAGCACTGAGGCAGCTCTCCTGATCAGAGAGTTATGGGAAAGATCCTCAACCTGCTGCAAAAAAGAAAAGAACATTTGTTTTCATGTTTTTCTTCACGTATGGTATGAATAGTTTTTTTTATTTTTACAGTTTTTACATGAGTCTTTGACTTACCCAAAGCCCATGGCCGACACTTAATGAGGCCAGGCTGATGTGAGTCGGGTTTGTCATCTCTCCAGGTTTCTGAACTCCAGACCTCCTCTTCTCTGAAGTTCTGCAGAGGAAAAAGATACAAGAAACATTTAGAGATCTAAAGTTATAAACAACAAATAAGAACTTAAATTGCTACCGTTTCCTGTTTACAAAGTAACTTACCTGAGGTAGAGGATGCAGGCTGCACCTCTCCTTTGCAACAGGGAAACCTCTTGGTTTCGTACCAGTCCTCCTGCAGCACGTTTTGCACATACTGAACACTGACGAACGGCTTGCATCTTGAAGAGTTTTAGCTTAGCTGCTCTATCTGACTGTTTTTAAGATTTGTTTAGCGATAAGTGCTGATTTTCTGTCTTCAAAAAAGTTAAAGAAAGTCCTGCTCACTTATTGATGGCTTGTCTTTGTAGAATGAAGAAAATAATCCAGAAAGTTTAGAGTCTGTTGAGTGAGTGCTGACAGTTCCACCCTTAGGATATTTATAAAACCTCGGCCCCTGTTGATTACGTAAATGGTATTGATCTGTTGACGTTGCTTGCAAATGTACGTATTTGGCTTTATCTAAAGTCCTACTGATACGTGCAGGACAAAGAGGCGGGTAGTGACAGTTTGGACAACACTTTCCCTGCACGTTGCACTTTATTATCTGTGCACCTCTTGTTGTTGCACATGTGTTTAACGGTATGCTAGTGTTGGCAAAAAATATTTGATCAAAACTTTAAAAGTAATTTAATTGTGTTGTCGTAACTCTCCCTTCATTCTGACGTTCAATAGAAAAAGAATGTGCTGATTTTTTCAAGTAATTAAGTAGAATTAAAAGACCTCATTGGGAAAACAGGAAAAAATAATGAATAAAATATATTTCAAAATATGTAAAAAAAATATGGTTTTCTTTGGACTGTAGCAAGTGTTTTGGTAGGCTCAGGACATGGGCAATTAGACAGGATGATGTAGTAGTATAAGAATATCAACATTACACAGGTATCTCAATTTGACAAAAATATGACTTAGACAATTATGTAATGAGGTTATCTGTCCTCAGACTGCTCTGATCATGGTGGGTAAAGAACATTCTGTTATTTGTGTCCAAATAACACAAAAGGCTGTAGAAAATATGCAGAATAATGACATTAACTGTTAGATGTTGAGGTCTCGTGATCATAGTTCTAATGAAATGACTGGGTTAAACACACTCCCACTCTTAAACACAGTCACACTTAAACACACACACACTCACACTCGCAATGTGTAAAAATATATTTCTATTTCCATCCCTACGAAAGATTCTTTGACATTTTTTAAGATCAACGATCAAATACAAATCTGCCAGCTATGAGGGCTATGTTGTATTAAAGCAGGAGGGAATGGAAGAATCCAGCAGGGAATGGAAAATAACAAGCCTGGTTACCGGGGAGTTTGAAGACTGACAAGATGCAGATGGTTGACTACAAACAGGATGCAGCAAATATCTAAGAGAAATACATCCAGAAATACAAGAAATAGAACACCTGAATAAACCAGAAAACTTAATACAAAGGCAAGAACAGATATGGCAAGAGCTTCAAGATGATACTAACTGCTGAATATGGCAAGACTTGTAGAGCAATAATGACTGCAGGAACTGAGTGGAATATGGAAGAACTTAATAAAGTAAACAAACAAGAAAATTATCTAAATCAAACACAGAAGAAAAGCAAATGCAAAAACCTCAGAATCGCAACAAAGACCAAATCAGATATTTTGTCCTTACATATCTGAAGTACACTCTTTTTATCCTTGGGTTTGCCATAAAGAGTTGATGACAGAAATCCAATGATGAACTCAGCAATCAGTTCATTCTCATAGAATTAATTCCTGTTTATAAAGAAAAGCCTAGTTTTAATATTTGGCTAAAATGCCTTATTTGAATATGTTGATCAAAACGTTAATTGTCATTATTTTAGCTGTACGATATATAATATGGACATAGATAAGAGAAATTACAACCTCTGTTAAGTCCGGGGTTTTAAAATGATCAGAGCTTTACGGTTTCTAAGTTTAGAATAAAATAAAATGTTTTTAACATCTGAGCTCATATTTACAATGGTTTACTTCACATATTCCATCCTATTACTAATAAATAAAGTGGACAAAAGATGTTTTAATTTGCTAATCTACTTTATTTTTGCCATTAGTCTAATAAAGTGTAGTCTCCTACAGATAAATAAATAAATAAATGTAAATAAATAAATAAATAAATAAATAAATAAATAAATAAATAAATAAATAAATAAATAAATTTATTTATTTATTTATTTATTTATTTATTTATTTATTTATTTATTTATTTATTTATTTATTTATTAAGGCAATATGCATGTCAACCCACTGGTCTGGTCTGACTTTGTCAAATCCACTTTTTTCTACATCTAACTAAGAACAGTCTGTTTTGTTTCCTTTTTCTGTGTCATTTAATGTTTAACAGAGATCGCTGTTTTCTGGCTTCCAACCAAAAGTAGGCATGTTTTTCCATTCGGAGGTCAAACGGAGAAAGTTTGCTTTGGAAGGGTTACCGTCCAATCCCTTTTCACTGACGCAGAATGGACGTAAAGAGCTGACGAAACCCAACGAGCTACACTCTGCCTGTTTACCAAACGGTAAACCTTCAGCTTGAACAACTGAGCCCAAGTGATTCATGTTAATCAGTTCAAACCTTACGACTCAAGATTTACTCTTAAATTGTGGGGAATTTACCGAACCATTGTGCTTGCTCTCTATCTACTTCGGATCTTTCTTGGCTGATTGAATCACTTTCTTTCAACCCTGGAACCCTGAGCTCTGATCACTGACCTCAGCGTAATTGTGCAAGAGAGTGACACTAGAAAATGGTCAAAAGAGACCTGTTTTTGTCACATCAGTGTTTTTCAGAATGTTATATAACTTTTCGACTCCCGTCCAGAGGCAACCAGGTCCAAGCTCAACAGGGATGGAGTCAAGACTCGTCAAGACTCGTTCCCCCACGTCACAGCAGCAACAAAACAAGACAGAGGCAAAACCCAGCGTATAAACAGAACTGAAAAGCTGAAAAAAATTATCGTTGCCTTCTCTATGTACTCAAGATTTTTTGATCAGTCCAGACCAAGAAGGGGTATTCTGTCCCCTCCAGTCAATGTCTCCACTCCTCCATTGCTGTCTTCATGTTCATAGTTTCTTTCTGAACAGGACAGCATTCTGGAAAGAAAAGCAAAGGAGTGAAGGCTGTTGTTCTTCACAGCTCGCTGAGATTCATCGCCAAAAATAAACTGGCAGTGAGGATGTGGTAGTGTGAGGTCAGAGACAGATGTGAACAGGTCTTATTGACAACCCAGGCCTTACATTGTTTGATGCAGAGGAGCTGTAATGAGCTAAAGCCGCAAATGAGCTTTTTGTAAAAATTTGCAAAATCAAGGAACCCTTGCAGCTGCTTATGGCTAGAGGTTGTGGGCCACTCGGTCATAGCACTAACTTTAACTGGAGCCATCTTTACCTCACCCTCAGAAATGATAAAACTAAGGAAGGAAACTGTGGATACATGAACATCACCCTTTTCATTCTTGCCAAGGAGTCATTGGAACACTTACCTGTCCTGTCTGTTCACCAGAGAAGAAAATCATCATCAAGATAAACATCTTCAGAAAATCTCGAAAGACATCATTTACTAGGGCCTGAAAAAAAGCAAGTGCAGTCATTTCTAAATACTCATAATGACCACTAGGTATTAAAAGCAATCTTTCACTCATCTCCTTATACTCTCACTAGATGGTAAGCAAGTCCAGCTTTGTGAACATTTTAGCACCATGCAGCAGTTCAAGAGCTGTAGAGAAAAGAAAGAAGTAGGTCCCTGTTCTTTACTGTGAAGTCATCAAGGTCCTGATAGTCAATGCATGTGCAAATTGTCTTATATTTTTTCTCCACAAGTGAAAATCAGCACCAGCAGGAGATGAAGATGGTCGAATGATGAATAATCGTTCATTGCCACCTAACAGAGAATTTATTTTTTCCCTGGGTGGTGAAGTACCAGGCAGAAGATGGATGGTGAAATCTGAAGGGCGATGATGCAGCAATACAGTGGCTTTAGACTTGTTGAAGACCTCACAGAGATTGAGACACTACTCCAGGTACTCTGGAGAGGTCAGGGCAATTCACTTGGTCATTGGTAGCTTCCTTAGAAAAATTAATTGTATCTGAAGGGTCAGAAGCTGAGAAACCACTTTTTCTTTTTACAATCCATACTCCATGAGAGAATCCGTTCAGATGTCCAATCCATCTGGAAGTTGTTCTTGGAAAACCAGAAAAACCTGTGTACTCTGATCACTTATGTTGATTTAATTTACGTTCAGCTTGTTGTACGTCTGCGGGTGAAGATGAAGAGTGTCAAACTAACGTTCACCCATTTTGTCTAATGAGCCCAAGACCAAGACAGAGACCAAGAAAAAGATCAAGAAAAAACTGATCGAATCAGTTTTTGTCTCAAGACTGGTATCCAGCCATTCAGCCCTGTAGCTCATACCTTAGTCACAATTTTTACTGGAGATCATCGTATATTCTATGTTACATGAATGAATTTTGTTCAGGCTACCAATCTGAGATGAAAAGAGTAAACTAATTACTGAGATACAGGCTACTACAGAAACAAGCAAACAAAAGTCCTGTAAATGCAGGCAGAGAAATCAGAGGCCGAAGCTACATAAAGTTTTGAGGTGGCGCTCAGCTCAATACAAACACAAGCAGGGCCAGAGTACAACAAGGCTGGGTCCTGCACTGCAGAAAGGCCTTATGTTTTGTCAAATTGCAGCATTCTTCCTGCTAGCAGTCTTCCCTGATCAACAAAAATGTGTTTTATCATTGAGACAGTTCCAGTGAGGACTGTTTGTCATGGTGCTGGTTTGCTGTGTGTCAGTCCTTTCACAGTTTTGAATCAGGTGAAAGACTATCTGCAGTCCAAAATGAGATTTGGACTGCAGATAGTCCAAATCTCATTTGGATGGAATTTAAATTTCCATCCGTGCACAATTTCTCAATCAAAAGCCTATTAAGTTTTTTTCTTAAAATGTACTTTTTCTTTTCACTTGAGAAACTCTGTATTTCAGCCTAATGGTATCAATTTGAAAGACAATGTAAAAAGGTTTTTTTTCTTCTTTTAACAAGATTGAGACAAACATTAAGAACTCTTGTTTTTTCTTCTGTTCCCTCTTGAGAACAACTGAGGTGCACAAACAGCAAGAGGCGATGACGACACCACAGAGTTAACTTTCATTAGATTTTGCTCTTGGATGTCTTGTATTTAAAAGCCATCATACAAGGAGATCTTTGTGACCAGGCTGTTTAAAACTACTTGCCTTTGAGCAGAATCCGAGGTTTTTAAATTGCTGCATTTCATCTGAGCATTTTGGTTGGACTTTGATTTTGTATTTTTTTTTAAAGGAATACTGTTTTTTGTAGTAATATTTAAACATAATGCAAACATTAGTTGCTGCATCATTTGATTGAGTCTCTATTTCTTTAAAAGGAAAATGTCTAATAACAGCTCTGTTGCTGTTGGATCTTTCCAGCAACAGATAAGCTTCCGTCTTTTACTCATTCAGATTTTGGTGGTTATTTTTCTGTGCATCAACATGTTGCTCATTGTGACGTTTTTCAAAAAGGAGTGCTTCCACACCAGCGCTCGGTATATTTTGTTTGCTGTGATGTTGATGTCGGACAGTTTTGTGCTAATCCTATCTAATGTATTGGTAATTTTAAGCATTCTTCAGTTCACCATACAGGTCTGGTTGTGTACCGTCATTTCCATTGTCACGCTGCTCTATGTTATGGCCACACCTGTGACTCTGACAGCGATGACCCTGGAGCGTTACGTGGCCATTTGCCTGCCACTGCGGCACGCGGAGCTCTGCTCCACACGTAGGTCAATGCACTGCATCCTTGTCATTCACAGCATCAGCTCCGTTCCCTCCATGTTGAATCTCTCCATCTTCTTTGCAACGGCGTCGTTGGGCCTTTACGAAACAAGGGCGTTGTGTTCAGTGGAGATGTTCATTTTGCAACCGTGGCAGCGCCACTTTAGGTCTGCTATAAGTCAACTTTACTTTTTCATCATGTGCATCATCATAGTTTTCTGCTATGTTCAGATTGTCAAAGTGGCCAAAGCTGCATCTGGAGACAATAAACAGTCGACACAGAGAGGAATGAGAACGGTGATTCTTCACACCTTCCAGCTGCTGCTCTGCCTCATCCTTCTATGGAGCCCGTTCACTGAAGCTGCTGCGCTTAAAGTTGATGTTAATTTATTTTTGAATATCCGATACTTTAACTACATAGTATTTAGTCTCGCACCGAGATGTCTGAGTCCTCTGATTTATGGGCTCAGGGATGAAATGTTTTTTCTTGCACTTAAAAATTATATTTGCTTCTGTTTTTGTAAAAGATTCACAGTCTGAGTTAAATTACATATAAGTACAGAAATTCCTGAATGATATTATTATTCAATAATATCTCTTTGGTTTTGCTATTATTTTATGCATGAATTGTTCTAAATTTATAAGAAATTAACTAGTTAAAACTTTTAAATTATACTTACATTTCTAAATCTTTTCTCCCATTGAGTTGCTTGCATGTATCTAAAATAAGTGAATTGTTTTCCAATCAGTTCAGTTCTACATTTTTAAATACAATGACAGTGCAGCTATTTACAATTATCCCAACATAACTGGTTATTCTGTGTAAAAATGAAAGTGTGTTCATGATGTAATTATTCAATGATGCTTCTATATTCCCTGACCTGCCAATATGAGACTCACAGTATAACTCCGAGAAAAGAAATACGGTTTTAAGAGCAAAAACATTTTGAAATGAAAAAGTTTTGAGTAAAACTTTCCACAAATGTAGGAAAATCAAAATGATTACTTTTGCTGCTAAAATAAGAAACAATAATTACCTCTGGCTTCATTTTAAATGGACTTAAATTGTAAGAACAGTATGAATGGGAATTTACTACAAACTACACTAAAACTGTATATTTCTTAATCTTGGTAAACCTTGACACATGTCTTGCAGAGTCGAGCCATAATAAAGTTAATTCTCTTTTTTTTCTTTTTTATAATTGTGACATCTGTAATATAATTAAATTTTTTACAGGGACCAAAATAAACTCATAATCAAAAGCTTTTCAATCCAACAGTCTGTTTTTGTTTTGTGACCAGCTCATTAGCTCAGTGATGTCTCAGTCTTTGCTTTGTCACCAAGATCAAATCATCACACCTTTGGGGAAATGTGAAAGGCATCGCATAGCTCAAAAAAGAAAAATCAGCACAAAACAGTTTCTATACTTTTTACAATATCTTTTTATTTTTTCAACCTGACAAATGTGATAAACATAATAGCAAAAACAGTCCTGCTACAGTAAAACATCAGTTTTTGTTGTTCTCTTTCTCCATGCTCATTGATGATTTAATTGTGGAAGTGGCACAAATCAAATAAATAACATAAGTGAGCTCTGCTCCACACGCAGGTCAATACACTGCATCCTCGTCATTCACGGCATCAGCTCGGTTCCCTGTTTACTGATTCTCTCTATATTCTGTGCAACAGCTTCTTTTGAACTCTACCAACAAAAGGGGTTGTGTTCAATTGAGATGTTCCTTTTGCAACCGTGGCAGCGCCACTTTAGGTCTGCTATAAGTCAGTTTTACTTTTTGATCATGTGCATAATCTTAATTTTCTGCTATATTCAGATTGTCAAAGTGGCCAAAGCTGCATCTGGAGAGAATAAACAGTCGACACAGAGAGGAATGAGAACGGTGATTCTTCACGCCTTCCAGCTGCTGCTCTGCCTCATCCAGCTGTGGAGCCCGTTCACTGAAGCTGCTGCTCTTAAAGTTGATGTTAATTTGTTCATGGACATCCGATACTGTAACTACTTATTATTCAGTGTGGCACCGAGATGTTTGAGTCCTCTAATTTATGGGCTCAGGGATGAAATATTTTTTCTTGCACTTAAAAACAATATTTGCCTCAGATTTGATAAAAAAAACACATTCTAAGTGGTACTAACGATAATGAATACAAAGTGTGAAAGTAAGCACAGAAGGTCATTTTTACTCTATTAATATTTAAAGAAGCATTCCTTGTAAAAATTATGTTTAACACAAATGTGAATTTTTTTTTTAAAGATTTGTTGTAACTTCTAATAATGTTTTACGTTGTTGTTGTTTCTTTTCAAATGCCCAAAATTTCTCTTGCTTCTTGTTAAAAGGAAAACATTGTAGGGAAATATGACTGAGAATGTACTGTAATATCTTTGTACAAAAAAAAACTGTATATTTCTTAATCTTGGTAAACCTCTACACAAATCTTGCAGATTAAAGTCACAATGATAAGGTTCACTTTGTCTTTTCTTTAAGTTTTGACTTCTGTAATATGATTAGCAGAAGTAATATGACGATGCAAAGATCTCAACCATAATCATCATCAAATAAATAAATAAATTTGCCACAACAGATTTTTTTAGACTTTTAAAATACCTTTTTAATTTTTCAACATAACAAATACGATAAACACAATAGAAAAAAAAACATTTTTGCTACAGTAAAACATCAGCTTTTGTTGTTCTCTTTCTCCATACTCATTGATGGTTTAATCGTGGAAACGAAACAAATCAAATAAATAACTCAACAAGTGTTACAGTAGATAATACTCCTAAAATTGCTATTTATCTATTTCAATCTGGAAATTGTCTTGTAAATAGAAATATATACAATCTATACAATGCTACAAACTCCAAATGAAGTTAAAGTGAAGAGAAAACAAATGTTTAATAGATGAACGTTTCAGAAGAAAATGAATTGCACTTTGACATGGTTTCTGCTGTGGTTGACTCAGTCCTCCCGTAGATAAGCTTCATGCACCTCATGCTCCTCGCTGCCCTCTAGAAAAGCTGAATATTCGGCCATTCTCTGGATCTCCTCCACTTTGGTCTCGGCCAGCTTCTTATCTGCCTCTGATGACAGTTTCCGTGCCTCCTCCACTTGCGACTGGGCCACCTGAATATTTGTTTGGACCAGGATGGACACCTGATGGGCTCCTGCATAATTAGAGACCCAAACATGCACATCATTTTCTGAACAACATGGAAAGGGTAAAAAATAAATGTTAAATATTTGAGTATACTGCTCTAATTTCCCTCACCTGAGGAGTATGCTGCCTCAGCTGCCATTTTAGAGAGGTTGACAGCATTAATCCAGGTCGAGTCATAATGCTTACATTCATTCAGTCTCTCAGCAGCCTGTCAGGACACATACAAGAAATAATCAGTATTACAAATCCAAGTTTTTGCAAGAAACAAAAATGTTAGAAGTGTATTGAGATCTTTTTCAAACACCGTTTCTCAGGCCTACCTCTGAACGCCAGCCACTGATCGCCCGCCGGAGGGACTCCTCCTCTGACGGACTCATCTTGCCCAGCGATGCGAGATATCTCTTTTGGAAAATGATGCGTGAGTGCACAGCCTTTTGAAAAAGAACAAACTAATTTAACATTCCTGTGACAAATATAGTGCAACAATTTTGACATTTTATGCAAATGCAGATGAACATGTACCTTGGAGTAGTCTGTCAGCGCATCGGTGAGAGCCAGGGTGGCCTGAGAGAGGAAGGAACTGGAGCTGTCTGTCAGCACTGAGGCAGCTCTCCTGATCAGAGAGTTATGGGAAAGATCCTCAACCTGCTGCAAAAAAGAAAAGAACATTTGTTTTCATATTTTTCTTCATGTACGGTATGAATAGTTTTTTTATTTTTACAGTTTTTACATGAGTCTTTGACTTACCCAAAGCCCATGGCCGACACTTAATGAGGCCAGGCTGATGTGAGTCGGGTTTGTCATCTCTCCAGGTTTCTGAACTCCAGACCTCCTCTTCTCTGAAGTTCTGCAGAGGAAAAAGATACAAGAAACATTTAGAGATCTAAAGTTATAAACAACAAATAAGAACTTAAATTGCTACCGTTTCCTGTTTACAAAGTAACTTACCTGAGGTAGCGGATGCAGGCTGCACCTCTCCTTTGCAACAGGGAAACCTCTTGGTTTCGTACCAGTCCTCCTGCAGCACGTTTTGCACATACTGAACACTGACGAACGGCTTGCATCTTGAAGAGTTTTAGCTTAGCTGCTCTATCTGACTGTTTTTAAGATTTGTTTAGCGATAAGTGCTGATTTTCTGTCTTCAAAAAAGTTAAAGAAAGTCCTGCTCACTTATTGATGGCTTGTCTTTGTAGAATGAAGAAAATAATCCAGAAAGTTTAGAGTCTGTTGAGTGAGTGCTGACAGTTCCACCCTTAGGATATTTATAAAACCTCGGCCCCTGTTGATTACGTAAATGGTATTGATCTGTTGACGTTGCTTGCAAATGTACGTATTTGGCTTTATCTAAAGTCCTACTGATACGTGCAGGACAAAGAGGTGGGTAGTGACAGTTTGGACAACACTTTCCCTGCACTTTGCACTTTATTATCTGTGCACGTCTTGTTGCACATTTCTGGAGGTTGGATCCCTGCTGGAGTTTAGATCAGGCCTAAAAAATCCAGCATTACCAAGCCCAAGCTTGTAGATGATATGTTTGATGAAAATATAACCCAAGTAATTATGCCTTGCATAAAGTCCCTTTTAGAACATGGCCTTCATCTATCAGCATGTATTCAATCCCTTCAGCAACTGGCCTTCATCTACCAGAAATATATAGTTTCACACAGAAGTTCCAAATGTGTATAGAAACAAGAGTAATATTAGCAACAACAGTAATTATAATATACTGTACAAAATTATAAAATAAAAATAGTGCACAGTTACAATACTAGACATAATCATGAGTCAAGAGATCCCAGCTGAGTAGGATAACTTTTATAAAATGTATATAATGTGCTTACCCAGACATGGCAAAATGAAAGTACAATCTCAGTGTCAAGTCACAGGTTCCAACATGATCTAATCTTTAGTTTCTATGTTTCAAATCAAACCTTTTACATTTAAACCTAATCTCAGGTAACCTTGCTGCAAAGTAAAAGAAAAGGTGTTTTCTAAGCGCCACTCATTGCTCATTGAATTGCAAATTTAATTCAAGTGAGAAAAAAAAATACCACTGGGAATAAGTCCACCAAGTGACCTTTAAAGGCATTGCTGAATGTCGTGAAATTAACTTTTTTGTTTGTCTTTTTTCTGTACCATTTAATTGTATAACCAAGAATCCTGTTGATTTGAAGAGCGTAAATTTTGTCTCCCAGCCAAATATAGTTAAGTTGTTTCATTCAAAGTTCAGATGGAGAAAGTTTGCTTTGGACAGATTCCAGTCCAACCCCTGTCCATCCCTTTTTCACTGACGCAGAATGGACGTAAATAGCTGACGAAACTCAGCACTCTCTAAACTCTGCTTGTTTACCAAACGGGTCAAGTCTTTGGGTGAGAACAAAAGATTTATGTTAATCAGTTGGAATCTTACGACTCAAGATTTACTCTTCAACTGTGAGGGATTTACTAAACTATCTACTTTGGATCTTTCTTGGCTGTTTGAATCACCTTCTTTCAACCCTGGAATCCTGAGCTCTGATCATTGACCTTGATGTAGCTGTGCAATGCACCAAATATAGCACTTTTTTTTGACACTTCAGTGCTTTTTGAAATGTTCCAGAGACCAGGGTGCACTCTCAAACTTTAATGTTTCAGTCACATTTTTGACCAAATGTCATATGTTGTGCTATGCTACGCGGATGAAGTTTGGTCAGCCTACAGCTGTTGAGGTTAACTCTCCAGCACCCCCTACAAGGACTCCAAAAACGGTGGGCAATCTGAACTGTTGTTTGGTGCAGAAGCACAAACAGTCAGAACCTTTACCCCACTCGTAGGCAGAGGGAGGCTACCCTATCACTCACCAGAGTGAACCCCATTGTACAGGCGCCAAGATGGGATGCAGCAAGTATGCCCACTCCTGCAAGGCATCTCTCACCAGGGACAACTCCAGAGTGAAAGAGAATCCAACTCCTCAAGGAGACTGGTTCCAGAACCAGAGAAAATGCGCTGAGCCTATTTTTAATCGGAACCTCTCAATCTCACACATTAGCTTAGGCTCCTTCCCCACCAGAGAGGTGGCATTCCATGTCCCAAGAACCAGCTTCTAGCCAAGGATCAGATCGCCAAAATCCCCACCCTTAGCCACCACCCATCTCACACTGCACCCAACCCATGAGAAGGTGGACCCACATCTCCTCTTTGGGCTGTGCCAGGCTGGACTCCGTGGGTGAAAGTCTGGCCGCCTGCGCTCGCCAATGTGCCCCACCTCCTTACCTAGCTCCAGAGTGGGGCCCGATGACTCGCTTCCAGGCAAGGGAACACTGTTTTCAATGATTGTGTGCATCATAAGAGGTCTTTGGCCTACACTTTGTCTGGTTCCACACCATGTCTGCCTTAGGTAGCATAGCTCCTCGGGTCACTGGGACACTCAAACCCCTCCACCATGATAAGGTGGCAGCCCATGAAGGGAGTGTGTGGATTTACTCTTGATATTTCTTTTGTGTGCATCAGTTGTGATTTTCAATATTTGAAGAAAATCCTCAACTTTTCTGTTGCTTTATTCTTAAAATAAGATATTCATCAGTCTCTTGTTACTTTATCAGATATCACACAAAAAGGTTTATGGCTATTGAGCATGCATTCCTTTCTGAAGGTAATGTGTAAGGTTTTCAAACAAGAATATCATAGTCACGTGGCGATGGGCGTGTGTCTTCAGAGAAATCAAGTCCAAGCCTACATAATGGAACATGACCTAAACATTTCAGTTAAGACGGAGATTTATCCTGAAATGTTTCTCCACAAAGACACCATGAGAAGTAGAAAACTGTAAGCTCTTCAGCCTGAGTAAGGAATTGGTAGGTGAGTGAAGTACGGTCAATAGTAAAATGTCAAGCATTTTAATAGATTGTATTTTGTATTTTTACATTCTTTTTGTGTAAACTGAAACTTACTCTTTTGTTACTGTTTTTCAGAAACAGGAACTCTTTGTTCAGAGGAGCAAAATGCAGAATCGGACTGAACTTTCTGTCAATGAAACGTCCCCAAAAAGCTTCTCTGTGATCGTCAAGGTGTGTGTGGTGATCCCGTTGTTCTGCGTCTTCCTGTACTTCATCGCTGTCATGCTGCAGATCTTTGCCTCTCATAAACAGTTTTTGGACACTTCCCGTTACATTCTGTTTGCACACATGCTAATCAATGACACCCTCCAGATCCTATCTTCTGTGCTACTCTTCCTCTGTGTGATGAGTCAGGTCAAGTTACCTCTTCTGTTCTGTGTCCCGATGCTCTTTGTATCTACTGGTACCTTTCAGAACACCACTTTGATCCTGGCTGCCATGTCACTGGAGCGTTATGTTTCCATTTTCTACCCTCTGCAGCGCCCGAACTCCTGGCGCTCAGACCGTATCTGGATCATTATTCTGCCTCTGTGGATCATCAGCTTCACATTCCCCGCTATTGAGTTTTCCATTGGGAAGCATAGTCCCAATGTAGATGTCCTCTCTACAAACATGCTTTGCAAAAATACTGTTATTAACTCATCGCCAATCCAGGGACTGTATCGGCTGGCTGTGTATGTACTTTTCTTTGCAGTGGTGGGTGTTATCATCCTCTTCACCTATATTAGGATCGTGATGGAAACCAGGAAGATGCGGCAGGACAGAGCTTCAGTGAGCAAAGCCATGCACACCGTGCTGCTGCACGGCTTCCAGCTGCTGCTGTGCTTGCTGGCTTTTACTCTGCCCATCTCTGAAACTCTCATTGGGCTCCACACAAACTGGCCAGCTGAGGATGTCACCTTTTTTAATTATTTCTGCTTCATTCTGATGCCTCGCTTTCTCAGCCCGCTAATTTATGGCTTCAGGGATCAGAATCTGAGAAAGCACATTGGGAACAGTTTCCTCTGCTGCTCAAAGAAAGACAAACCCTTTTTCAAATAGTGACTTGGATTTAATCTTGATAATGTGCTATATTCCTATACAATACTGGTTGGTGCAGGTCCTAAAGCTGGACAGATGCAACTCAAAGATGTTTTTTCAGAGGTACTGATACCCATAAGACCCAAGGACCACATTCTCCACTGTGCACTGGGGTGGGAAGCATCTTAAAATGTTGACAGTGTTGATGTTTTATAGTGATATCATTCAGTAATAATAATAAAAAAAAACACTGGCAAAGATCATTTAACAAGATTCAGACCACAAACACTTCTAAACAGCTTTTAACCAGGTTTTTGACATTTTTACAGCGTTAGGTACAGCTATCAGTTAATAAGATGTTTCCCCAAAGTCATAAAATATACATGGATTTTTCAACTCTGAAACTGATGTATAATCGTATAAGAAGCAAAGAAAAATAAGTGATGCATCTGTGCAGAAATATAGATCTGAAATAAAAATGTAATTTGCAAAGATATTACAATTTTTCTGCTTTTGCAAATTGTCAACATGTTCTGTTCCTCCACCATTGAATATTGTCATATTGCCACCTTCTTAAAGCAATGGCCTAAGTCCTTTTTTGACAAGTGATTTTTTTGTTGTTGTTGCCTACATCGTCTTTTAGTAATGACGATTACTAGGGACGTGACAATTTCTTTAATTTATAAATGACAAGAACTAAAATATAAAATCTGCAGATGGAGACCTTATGAGGAAATTATTTCAAATATGAAATTTGTTCAAAATATCAGTAAATATGTTTTTTTTATTTCACCAAACATTAAAAATTCTGATTTCCAATTTGCCCTCAAATGCAGCACTAGTCTTCTTTTGCTCTTGACATTAGGAAAGTCTGCTAAATAACTATTTAAATGCTTTCATTGTGTGGAAAACATACTGTAAATTTATTGTGTTATGTTTATGAAGTAAAATCCTATTGCGATGTTGCTGTCCCATCACTGTATTTCAATAGATATACTGTAAAAATGTTCTTCAGAAGTTGCTTAATGCTTCCTACTCCTTTTCAAACAGAAAGGTTGTGGTAAACGAATAATTTTGCTCTTGGTTATGTATGCACATATTTTTCTCTGCTTGTACGTATTGCTTGTTCAACTGTTTTTAAAAACCTGTTTGAAATAGTTTAAATTTGTGCTTGAAGAAAGCCAAACATCATCTACATGACTTACATACAAGTGGAACGCTACCAAAATAGAGTAACTGGTGAAATGTTCATTAAAAAGTGTATAAAGTTTATAAAGAGGTAAAACTGAGCTTTTTTATTTTAGAAAAAGTCTGGTTGAAGCATGGTAGTGGTGCAGGGATAAAGCGCAAGACCCATGTATAATGGCATTAGTCCTCAACGTGGCTGTTATAGGTTCAAGTCCTGGCCTGTTGACCTTTGCCATACGTCTTCCTCTCTCCAACAAATAACCCACTTTCTTGTCTGACTACTGTTATATTAAAGCTGGAAAAAAACTTTAAAAAGACTTTAAAAATAAAAATAAAATTGGTTTAGAGCTCAAAGGTATGCTTGTTGCTGTTACACTGAAGCTTACTGAACTAAGGTAGTGCAAATAATATGCTTTTCAAAGCTTGCATGCTTTAGGTTAGGAGTGTTCACATGTAGTCCCCAGTAGTCTGTGTCCCCAAGAATATGTGCCAGATGTACATGGTGACCTGGCTGATCATCACAGCAGACAACAAGAACTGTTTATTACCAAGTCCCTGCAGAATTCAACCAATAATTCAGACAATTACCTGGATTGGAGCAGAGACACATATAAGATATGAGATGCACACTATACAGGGCTGAGGTTCAACATCCCTACTGTTGAAACTATCTCGAATCTCAGTGATTCAAAGGATTCGTACACCTTTGTTCTGTTTTTTTCTTGAATTGTCTGATATTTTTAAATTTCAAGAAAAGCTTCTGCTAACTCTCATTAGGACTTCAGACCTACACTGTTTTCTTTTTTTTTTTTTTTTCCTTTTTTTTAAAGGATTTTTGTGGCTCTAGTGGTCTTTATTTGACAGTGAATCAACACTAAACTGGGTTGAGAGACAGAGGGGGAACACATGCGGTAAACGTCAACAGGTTGGGACTCGAGCCCACGAACACAGAGTACTGAGGCCTGCGTACACGGGCTGTGCGCTTTACCCCTGTGCCACCTTATTTACGGACACACCAGAGCAGGGATCAGTTTGTTCACAATTCCTGGATAAACTCCTTCCACCATCGCCACCATTGCCCAAAAATGTTCCTACACCATCTTCGAGTAGCTTTACTCCTCACTGTAAAAAGATTTGGAACATCAAGCAGTGATGCTGTGATTTATTTATTATGTGAATCAGTTCCCATCGCTAACATTTAAAGAAAATCCAATATTTTATAGTCCTGGTTTTAAAATAAGCAAGGTATTAATCTACTTGTACTTTATCAGATATCGCATAAATCCCATTAAAACCCATTGAGGTTTGTGGTTGAAAAAAAAAAATCTGAGCTTTGTTGTATATATATATATATATATATATATACCTGGGAATACCACAAGCAAATGGCAACCTCGATGAGGTCACAAGGAAAGGAGCCACAGCCAAATACCTCCAACGAATAAGGCAAGTCCTGAGAAGCCAGCTCAATGGCAAGAACAAGATCCGTGCAATAAACAGCTATGCCTTACCAGTAATCAGATACCCTGCCGGAATAATTAGCTGGCCAATGGAAGAGATGAAGGCCATGGATGTTAAGACTAGGAAGCTACTAACCATGCATGGAGGGTTCCACCCCAAATCCAGCACCCTGGTACACGAGCCGTAAGGAAGGAGGCAGAGGACTAGTGAGTGTGAGAGCCACTGTCCAGGATGAAACATCCAAGATCCATAAATACATCAAGGACAAAGCCTCAACGGACGATGTGCTCAGCGAATGTCTCAGGCAATGGGGAACAGAAGACAAGGTGCTGGAAGTACCATCATGGGAGGACAAGCCCCTACATGGGATGTACCACCGACAAATAACTGAAGTGGCTGATGTCAGGAAAACCTACCAATGGCTGGAGAAAGCTGGACTCAAGGACAGCACAGAGGCTCTCATCCTGGCCGCCCAGGAACAGGCCCTAAACACCAGAGCAATAGAGGCTCAGATCTACCACACCAGAAGAGTGTAGGTTGTGCAAGGAGGCCCCTGAGACAGTCCAGCACATAATAGCAGGGTGCAAGATGCTGGCAGGGAAATCGTACATGGAACGACATAACCAAGTGGCGGGCATAGTGTACAGGAACATCTGTGCAGAATATGGACTGGAAGCCCCGAGATCAAAGTGGGGAACACCCCCAAAAGTGGTGGAGAATGACCGAGCTAAGATCCTGTGGGACTTCCAGATCCAGACAGACAAGATGGTAATGGCGAACCAACCGGACATTGTGGTGGTGGATAAAGAACAGAGGAAAGCCGTTGTGGTGGATGTAGCAATACCAAGTGACTACAACATCAGGAAAAAGGAGCATGAGAAATTGGAGAAGTACCAGGGCCTCAGGGAGGAACTGGAAAAGACCTGGAAGGTGAAGACCACAGTGGTGCCTGTGGTCATCGGGGCCCTCGGGGCAGTCACCCCCAAACTGGAGCAGTGGCTCAAACAGATCCCAGGAACAACATCAGACATCTCAGTCCAGAAATGTGCAGTTCTAGGCACAGCCAAGATACTGCGCAGAACCCTCAAGCTCCCAGGCCTCTGGTAGAGGACCCGAGCTCAGAGGATGAAACAGACCACCCGCGGAGGGTGAGAAGGGAATTTTTATATATATATATATATATATATATATATATATATATATATATATATATATATATATATATATATATATATATATAATGGATATCTATACTTGCATCACAAAGTATTTAGATAAATTTCCTTTCAGAATGTAAAGTGTAGGGTTGTCTTACCAAGATATTTGCAAAGAAGATAACTTCTTCCTAGTTTTATCAGCTGGATGGAAAGTTTCACTTTTGTATCTTTTGTGAAACTTTGTTGTGACCTCTTCTCTCCTCTGAAATCTGTTGCTAATTAGAATCACAACACTTGGCGATGGTGGTGTGTCTCTAGAGGAATCAGGTCCAAGCCTACATAGTGGAAAATGACTTGAACATCTGAGTTAAGGAGGTGATAGATGAAACACATCTCTACAAAGACGTCATGTGAAGCAGAACAGTCTGAGCTCCTCTGGCTGATAAACGGATTGATAGGTGAGTGAAGGATGATCAATGGGGAAAATGTTGCGCATATGTATTCTTTAATTCTTTTTGTGTAAACTGAAATTTACTGTGTTTTTCTGAAATAGGAATTATCTGTTCAGAGCAGCAAAATGCAGAATCGGACTGAACTTTCTGTCAATGAAACGTCCCCAAAAAGCTTCTCTGTGATCGTCAAGGTGTGTGTGGTGATCCCGTTGTTCTGCGTCTTCCTGTACTTCATCGCTGTCATGCTGCAGATCTTTGCCTCTCATAAACAGTTTTTGGACACTTCCCGTTACATCCTGTTTGCACACATGCTGATCAATGACACCCTCCAGATCCTATCTTCTGTGCTACTCTTCCTCTGTGTGATGAGTCAGGTCAAGTTACCTTTTCTGTTCTGTGTCCCGATGCTCTTTGTATCTACTGGTACCTTTCAGAACACCACTTTGATTCTGGCTGCCATGTCACTGGAACGTTATGTTTCCATTTTCTACCCTCTGCAGTGCCCATCCTCCTGGCGCTCAGACCGTATCTGGATCATTATTCTGCCTCTGTGGATCATCAGCTTCACATTCCCCATTATTGAGTTTTCCATCGGGAAGCATACTCTCACTGTAGATGTCCTCTCTACCAACATCCTTTGCAAACCTGCTGTTATTAACTCGTCACCCATCCAGGGACTATATCGGTTCGTTGTGAATGTACTTTTCTTTGCAGTGGTAAGTGTTATCATCCTCTTCACTTATGTGAGGATCGTGATGGAAACCAGGAAGATGCGGCAGCACAGAGCTTCAGTGAGCAAAGCCATGCACACCGTGCTGCTGCACGGCTTCCAGCTGCTGCTGTGCTTGCTGGCTTTTACTCAGCCAATTGCTGAAACTCTCATTGGGCTCCATACAAACTGGCCAGCTGAGGATGTCGCTTTTTTTAATTATTTCTGCTTCATCCTGATACCTCGCTTTCTCAGTCCGCTAATTTATGGCTTCAGGGATCAGAGTCTGAAAAAGCACATTGAAAACAGGTTTCTCTGCTGGTCAAAGAGAGATAAGCCCTTCTTCAAATAGTGACTAAGATTTTAATCAGTTATGAACTGAGTTTAAAAATATGTTTCAGTCCTGTACAAACACAATATGTGCAGATCCTTAAGCGAAACAGCTGTTAACCAAGTCTATTTTGAAACAGTAGACTTGTTATTGTAAATGATAGTAACATCATTACAGAAGTTTTACAGTTAATTATGGAAAATTTTGTTACTTCCAAATGATATTTTTCATCATTTTGTAACCAGGGAGTCTTTCGGTACAAGTACCTAATGGTTCACATTCTCTACTGTGCTCTTACACTTAGGTGGGAGGTATGTCAAAAATATATACATATTTTAATAACAATATCATCTGAAGTAACGTAAAAACACTGCCTTAATAGAAAAAACATCATATAATTAACAACGTTCCTACACCATCTTCGAGTAGCAAAATCTTCTGACAAGTTTTTTGCTAATTTTGCACACTTTAATGATGTATAGTCAAGAGTTAACAATAACAAGTTTACTTGTTTGCAGAATTAGTCTTTTTGTAATTGTAAGAAAATCTAATAAGTTACAACGCAAAAGTTTTCATTGTGTGGAAAAGTCTTATAAATTAACTGTGTGATGCTATTAAAATGAAATCTTCCTGTGTTGCTGAACCCTCTCTGCACTTCCTATATAAATATTTTTTATAAGTTAATATTTCCTACTCATTTTCAAACAAAAGTGGTAAACAAATTATTTTGTTCTTGGTCATGTATGCACATGTTTTTCTCTGTCCTACTTTTCTGTTCAATTGTTTTTTAAAACCTGTTTGAAATAAATACATTTTCTTGAAGAAAGCCCGACCTCTCCTTTATGACTTAGAGAAAATTAATTTGTGAAATGTTAATTATAAAGCAAAACTAAGGTTAATCTGAGCTTTGTTGTAGAAATAAATTGTATTTGTGTTTAGAGTTCAAAAGAATGCTTGCCTTGGCAGAGTCCAACTCTCACCAGAAATGAGTTTGACTAACTGCCGGCAATGTGGACCAAACTCTGACACTGGACTTAACAGCAAAAGGATCTGTACCCCCAACCAAACTCTCAGGCTGCATGGCTAGCTCCTGGGGTCCAGGCTACTCATCCCCTGAACTCCACAATGTTCTTCAGTATCCAAGGCGGTCGAGGACAACCCGCCTCAGTCCCCTGTGCCAGTAAGTGGGTACCCTGCACCCAAGCTCCTCCATGGGTTTCCTTCCTGAGCCCCCACGTGGGTTTAAGACATGCCCCAATCTTAAGGGGAGAATTTTAAGGACCTTCAGCAGCTGCTGATCCCCAAGCTCCAAGCTCCTCTGACGTCGGCAGTCAAACTCCAAGCTCCTCTGCTTGGCCCCTAGATTGAAGCTCTCCAGCTGCCACAGTGCTGCGGGCAACAAGCACCACTGGCCGAAAGGCCGGCATCCTTATCCATTTCGTGCGTTCCACCGTCTACCAGCACCTTTTTGAACACCACTTTGATTCTGGCTGCCATGTCACTAGAGCGTTATGTTGCTATTTTCTACCCTCTGCAGCGCACGGCCTCCTGGCGCTCAGACCGTATCTG
Organism: Poecilia reticulata; assembly: GCF_904066995.2. Classification (NCBI taxonomy): domain Eukaryota; kingdom Metazoa; phylum Chordata; class Actinopteri; order Cyprinodontiformes; family Poeciliidae; genus Poecilia; species Poecilia reticulata. Next base: position 5,566,330 of record NC_088842.1, read on the forward strand.
GATCATTACTCTGCCTCTGTGAATCATCAGCTTCACATTCCCCGTTATTGAGTTTTCCATCTTCTATCTATCTTACTGATCTAACTCAGCAGCTAGAATGCCCCAAAGTCCTCTATTACCAAGTAATTTTCAAAGAACATTTTACAAGACCATGCTGTTATGCAATAATCCCGATCTGAAAGTGTTTGCTAAGCAAAAACACCATTTCATCACCGATCAATACGGCGACTCCCCTTGTAGCTGGACAAGAGCCAGCTGCAACTGTTTCCTAAAAGCATAGCTGACCTTCCAGTCAGTGAAATTCTGGAGTCTGGAAAAGAAAACCATTGTTGTGGTCTACAAAATAAACAATGAAAATATTAAACAATCAACCAACCAATGTTGATCAAATGGCTAAAAGTCACCAAATCAGCCAAGAAAACTTAGAATAAATTATTAATCAATTAAGCTCCTCCTCCAGTTATCCTCCCCACAACTTTTGTAACGGTGTAACTAACCAACCACCTGAAACCTGAAAGCTAGAACCCGCTCCTAGCAAATTTTGAAAAAAATCCAGCAAAATGGGCAGAGCCAAGAGACACAGCTGAGTGTGGGGATGAGCAAGGGGGAGAGTGGCACTGTGATCAGAACAAAAGAAGCAATGTCGTCAACTTATCCACTTTGTCGCTGTATTTATCAATTTTTCAGACTCGTCTAGCCACTTTTTATTTTCAAAAACAACTAGTAAATCTAGCAACCCTTTTTCTGTGTTGTTGGATACTTATATTGAGAACAATCTGCTGCAATCTGTCTGTCTGCTACCATTAGCTTCTCCCACTTCCTCAGCATTGCAGGGAGTCTCACACAGTCAACTATTCAACTACTGTTGAAGGCACTGCGGAGCCATAGTCAGAGAAGAACAGACCCATTCCTCTCAATGCCCTCACTGTAAATAAATCAAACATTTGTAAAGCTCAGTAACGCATTCAATCTCTGTTCGTCAGCCGGCACGGCAACACTTGCTACTCCAACTCCTGGCTTGCCACCAGATGGGCAGTGGCAGAAAGAGGTAGGGAGGGAGCGATGTGCTGTTATACCCAAAGTAACAAAAGTTGTACCAAGCCGTACCATTGCAAACAATGGTAAAATTCAACTGCCTAAAAACCGCTTGACCGAAGGTCAGTAGTGAGATGATTTTAACTGCTGCACAGCTAGGATTGTATTGCATCTGACCTGATTAAATTGTAAACTCGTTCCTCTCATCAGGTGTTGTCAACCCAGACTGCATCAACAGCAATTATCACATCACTGATCAGAAAGAACAATTTGGACAAGTCACTACTGCAGAATTACAGGCCAATGTCCAACCTTACATTCATCAGCAAAACTATTGAAGCAGCTGTGATTCAATAGGTAATTGCTTTCTTAGCAATGATTAATCCTTTGACATCTTTGGGTTTAGTTTTCCTGCTTTCAGTACCGCTCATCATAATACCGAGACCATCCTAGTCAAAATGTTCAGTGACATCCACATGAATACAGACTGCAAGAACCACAGTGTCGCTTCTGTTGCACAGCATTTGACACTCAGCTGAAATGAACATGTCCAGTCGGACTGTCTGGCACAGTAATTAAAGTGGTTTGAATTTAGGTTAAAGAATAGGGACTGTGTTCTCTTGATAAGTAACTGTTCATCGGAGTAACATGTGGGGTACCCCAAGGTTCAATCCTGGGACCCCTGTTGTCTTTATTGAGGTTGGAAATGTGAAAAAGTTTATGGATAACTTCATTTGCAGCATAATGTATTTTGGGTAAATTTCCTTTCAGAATGTATGTTTATGTAAGTTTATTAACCAGGATGCAGGGAAGATTAAATCATGTTTTCTTCTTAGTTTTATAAGTAGGAAAGTTTCACTTTATTAAGAAGCTTTGTGAAACTCTGACATTAGTCTTTCTCCCCTCTGAAATCTATCACCAATGGGAATAATAACACTTGGCGATGGTGGTGTGTCCAAGTCTACATAATTGAACGTAACCTGAACATTTCAGTTAAGGAGGAGATCCAACCTGAAACACATCTCTACAAAGACGCCATGAGAAGTAGAAAAGTCTGAGGTCCTCTGACTGATAAAGGGATTGGTAGGTGAGTGAAATACGGTCAATGGGGAAAATGTTGAGCATTAATAGATTCTATTTTATATTCGTCCATTCTTTTTGTGCAAACTCAGTTTTATGATGTTTTGTGTTCACTGATTTTACATTCTTTTATTATTGATGTGTTTCCATTTTTGTAAAGCACTTTGTGATTTTCATGTCTGTGAAAGGTGCTATATAAATTAAGTTTACTTACTTACTTACTTACTTACTTACTTACTTACTATGTTTTTCTTAAACAGGAATTATCTCTTCAAAGCAGCAAAATGCAGAATCGGACCGTGGTTCCTATCAATGCTACTTCCCCAAAAAGCTTCTCTGTGATCATCAAGGTGTGTGTGGTGATCCCATTTTTCTGTGTCTTCCTGTGCTTCGTCGCCATCATGCTGCAGATCTTTGCCTCTCACAGACAATTTTTGGACACTTCCCGTTATATCCTGTTTGCACACTTGTTGATCAATGACACCATACACATTGTGTCTTCTGTGTTAACATTTCTCACTCTGATGGGTCAAGTCAAGTTACCTCTTCTGTTCTGTGTACCTCTGTTCTTTGTGTCTACTGGTACCTTTCAGAACACCACTTTGATCCTGGCTGCCATGTCACTGGAGCGTTATGTTGCCATTTTTTACCCTCTGCAGTGCCCGAACTCCTGGCGCTCAGACCGTGTCTGGATCATTGCTCTGCCTCTGTGGATCATCAGCTTTATATTCCCCATCATTGAGTATTTTATTGGGAAAGATGGTCAATCTGTAGATGTCCTCTCTACAAACATGCTTTGCAAAAATACTGTCATGAATTCATCCCCAATCCATGAACTGTATCGACTTTTTGTGAACGTACTTTCATTTGCAGTTGTGGGTGTTATCATCCTCTTCACCTATGTGAGGATTTTGATGGAAACCAGGAAGATGCGGCAGGACAGAGCTTCAGTGAGCAAAGCCATGCACACCGTGCTGCTGCACGGCTTCCAGCTGCTTCTGTGCTTGCTGGGTTTCACTCAGCCCATATTTATAACTCTCATTGGGCTCCACACAAACTGGCTGGGTGAGGACATTGTCTTCTTAAATTTCTTCTGCTTCATCCTCATACCTCGCTTTCTCAGTCCACTGATTTATGGCTTCAGGGATCAGAGTCTGAGAAAACACATTAGAAACTGGTTTCTCTGCTGCTCAAAGAAAGGCAAACCCTTTTTAAAATAGTGACTCAAATATAAACTGACAGTTTGAAAATAAATTGTTTTAGTCCTGAGTATTTATCCTCTTTTACTACAAACCTGAAATAAATCTGCTCACTGACTATGTAAAAGCTTCCATGGTGTGGAAAACTTTCTACAGGTTGACTGTGTGACATTTTTAAAAGTTAAAACAATGATTAACCTCTGCGTTAATCCTGCTCTGCTGCTGTACGTTTTTACAGATTTACTGTAAAAAAAAATTCTTGTTCTTAATTTGGTGACATAACTAATTTGTTTAAAAAAATAAATAAAACTAAAAATGTATAACTGCTTTGTTTATATTATAATGTTTAATTGACACCTTAATCATTCTTAGTGTCTCCACATCATATTTCCTAATTTTTTGTTTTAACTTTTCTCTGCTCACCCCATATTTTTCACAATAAATTAATAAACAAACGTCAACTGACCAATAGCATTTAGTTTTAGGACGTACAGGTGCCCACCCCCAGAGATGTGGGCTACGTACTGGATGTTTTGACACAAAATATCTTTTTTTTTTTCTCCACAATTTTGTTAATAGCAAACAGATAAAGAATCCAATAAACTTTTCTTCTTACGTTCTTAAGGAAAATCTCAGCGCAGCGCGAACAGCCGTTCAGACCTACATCGCATTCTGGGCCAAGCAGATTCAGAAAATATTTTGTTAAACAAACTGAAACAGAATATTATTTTTATCCTTAAAGGGGGAGGTGGTGGGGCAGCATCATGTATTTTTCAGGCACATATTTTATAACAAAATCATCTAACTATGTTACCTTCAGTTGTTATGAAAACGCTACATATGAAATATAACACATCATATTTGACTTCACATCATGATCGTATCTGATGGCTGGAAAGTGGCTTCTGTCTCTTTAAGAAACTCCTATTCTTTCTGACACAACAATGCTTCTCCGTGATGCTGTCTACACCTAACCTATGTAGTTCATCATAACCTAATATGAAGCTCAAAAAAGTTGAAAAGCTTAAAGGTTCTGTAATTTATAGGACTAAATATCCTTTTAGACTAAAACAAACAAGAACAGACTGAACCCTTGAAATCAGGCAGTTTGCTTTACTTTGATTTATGCAAATATGCGCACAGTTTCCGCAGACAAGATAAACAACTTTTGCAGGTCGGCATCTGTTAAACATGAACCCCACAGAGGTATATCTGCGCTAACATTGCTCCATGATGACTGATCATACTCTTACCCTTGTGCAATTCCCCTGGTGCCTGACAGCCAATGGCAACCTGTCCACATCCTGGACAGGTCACCAGTCTGTCACCGGGCAACACAGAGACAGACAGGACAATCAAGCCTGAGTACCCGGAGAGAACCCACACATGCACAAGGAGAACATGCAAACTCCATGCAGCCCACCAGGGTCTTTAGAACCCATTAAATAACTACTAGGCAACACCAATGAATACATCTTAATTGGGACAAAGGAATGATCAAAAAGAGATCAAACTGTCAATTTCCTGCAGCCAGAAACTTTGACCTTGACCCTACTTTGACCCAGAGGTTCCCAAACTGTGGGGCACGCTCCCTAGGTGGGGCGCCATCTGAATGGATGAAAAAAAAAAACATGAACGCTGTGCGTTCGGTTTTTATCTTAGAATGGCCAACTCTGTTATTCCTATGTCAATTTGATACAGTAGGGGCTTCCACACTTCCCATATCTGTGTCCTCTGTCACTTTTATCAGCAGTTGAAACTGTTTAATCCGTTGTTAACATGTTGTAACCTGTTTTTCCGAGCCGCCTTTAAACGCAACATGAGCACAATGACGCTTGTGCTGGTTTTTACACCTGTGCGGCAGTGAAGGAGATCTGCTGCTGCTGCTGCTGTTGCTGTGCAGAGCTACGCACGTGTGTTAGAATCATGGCAGCAAACCAGCAAAACGCAAAGAACTTTTCAGTTTTCCCCCCAAACTAACCGACTGAGTTGAGTAAAGCTGTTGGATGCAGGTAAAGTTAACTAAAAGATGACTAGCTAATTATCAATACATGACCCCTTAACAAGTAGCCTGTAGGCTACCGATGTTGTTGTCTATGTCCAGCTACGTACATTCATTTTGAACCCAAAAAAAGTCGATTCCCACCCCTCATTCTTAGAGACACACAGGAAGTCTCTAAGAAATCTCCCACCCCCCAACAAATGTCGTCCAACCAGACGGCTATATGTAATCCATAGGGGGGCCCAGAAAATGTTTGGAAACCACTGGGGGGGGGCCAGGAGAAAAAGTTTGGGAACCACTGCTTTGACCTATGCAAACATGCGCACAGTTTCTGCAGAAAAAGATAAGCAACTTTTGCAGGTCGGCATCAGTTAAACATAAATCCCACGGAGGTGTATTTGCGCTAACTTTGCTCCGTGACGACCTTTCATCCTCTCACCCTTTCACCGGTGAACCACTGAACAGCTGAAGGTGCAGAGCTGTTTATCAGCTGTGTAAATCAGTTAGAGAAAAGCAAATAAAAAGATTTTCAGGCTAAAATCAACATATTTTAAAGGCTATAAGATATTTTAACTTTCAACATGTACAGTGTGCCGCAGAGACAAGAATTCAACGCTCATTTTTATAGGTCAAAGACAAAGCAATATATGTTTATTGAGTACATATGATCTGTGGGTGTTTTAATTTCATTTATTTTTTTTGTTTTGATCATTTCCTTACTTAATTACTTTGCTTGATCTCCCCATGTCAGCTCATTCCTTTGCATTAGTTTACTTCTTTTATTCCTTTATTCATTCTTTTATTCTGTTCCTTCTAGGATTCTGTTCCCGTTTGATCAATATTGTTCTTTCCTCTTACTTTTCTACGAGTCCCAGTTCTATATTTCTTATAGTCGGCTACGCTGTTTTGATATGAAACTTGAGTAGTGTTCCTTTATCTGTTATCTTTGTTGAAATATTCTGTTTTTGCATAATTGTTGTACAGTAGAGATAAAAATAGAAAGTGCCAATAAGTGAAAAATACATTTAAAGTAAACTTGATTTATTTGTCTTGCTGGGTGAACAGGTGGGACGCACCAGCTGCCTACATGAATCAGAGGTTTAATTTATTTATTAAAATGTTTGCACAGAAAAGGCATAATAAATCCATATTTTAATTGATCTCTGTGTGTTTTTTTTTTTTTTTACAATATCAACAATATAGTCTGTTAACTGTGGTTATTTGCTGTCATCCACAGATCAGTCACAGAGTAGCTGGTTTTGCCAGATGCTTGTAGATTTAATAGTACTGGCACAGTTTGACCAGCAGACGTCGCTGTAGAGAAAAAAGCTGGCTACAGGCGCTCTTACTTTTGGAACAATTTTTTTTATTTTAACAATTGTGCTTAAAACCTCGGTTAATAAATTAAATAGTTTAAAATATTGTTGCCCTTCCGCCTCCTACAACTTCCAATACGGCTCCCATTGGAAGTGAATTCGAGTTAATTCCGGTGACGTTCCTCACAGAGAGAGCGGAGAAGCCGATCCCAGATCAGAACCGAGTCATCAGATGAGGAGCCGTGAGAAGCTCAGCTCATCCCATGATAACGACAGAGTTCACTTTTCGAGGGGATGGAAGCTCCTCCGGCTGCTTTCTATCTCTGCTGCTTCCTTGTCGCTGCTCTCGCTTTCCAGACCGAAGGAGAAATGTATACGTCGCTCCAAAACGTGAGGCAAGCCATTGACGTTGAGAGGAAACTGATTGAGTATCTGAGAAGTTATATCGACAGCGAGCAGCAGAGACTGGAGGACATCAAGCGGTGAGTGATGGCGAATTGAGTTGAGGTTGGGTACACGCACACTCAGTGTCGAGGACTTTTCATCAGGATGGGAAATGAGAAATCTGTTTATTTCTCTGTCGCAGCCGCCTCCACCCGTTTTGTTTATGAATTAAATACAGCTTAGCTCAACTACTTCTATTTCTATTTTTTATTTCTTTTTTTTAACTGTTTCATTTATGTGTCCTGTGGTTTTCTCTTTTTTTAGCCACTAAAAGGAAGTTTCTTTGTTGTAAAGTGTGACAGAATTAAAGTCATTATTGGCATGCTTTGATGCAGAACTATGCAAGGCCTTGAGAAAGGAAAAACAAACAAACTACACTTTATATGTTCTTTATGTGTTTTCTTCAGTATTAAAATAGCTGCTCACATTTTCCTCTCTGTCCAGAACCAGCCAATGATCCAAAGTCAAGTCACGTTTTATGTGTTTAGCACATTTAAGCAACAAGGCAGTTCAAAAAGCTTCCCACCGTAGAAAACAATTCACAGCAATGAATTATAAAACAAGCAATATATCCTTTGTCAAATATTCAAGCAAATATACATAAAATATATTGATCAGTGTTCCAGTTACTAGTTATCAAAGACATCTGTAAACAGGTGGGGTTTTAGCCTTGATTTAAAGGAACTCAGTGTTTCAGCATCTTTGCAGTTTTCTGAAAGTTTGTTCCAGATTTGTAGTGTATAGAAGCTGAATGCTGCTTCTCTATGTGGGGATTCAAAGTAGACCATAACCAGACCACCTGAGTGGTGATGGAGTCAGGTATGGTGACTACAAATCAAATTTAATTTTAGAATCATGTATTATTCTTTTGGTACGTCATATAAAATGCTAACAAGATACATCGAAGCTTACAGCTGCATTGTGACATCAAATGGGTTTAGAGAGAAGGAAGTATTTGTGGAAGGTGTCAGGTGTTACCCAGGTTCAGTACATCTTTCATTTCTAGTCTTTCCAGTGTAATGAGGACCATATGTGTTCACCTTTCTGTGACCCACGATCTCATCTTTCGCACAGGTTTCATGCCAGAGTGTCCGACCTCCACACAGAGCTCTACAAAGGCCCTGCAGCTGCAACAGCCAACCCACTGGTGGCCTTCACGCTCGTCAAGCGGCTGCATTCGGACTGGCTGAACGTCGCCTACAGCAATGAAGCTCAAGAAAACGTTCAAAGTGAGCTCTATCTCTCTCCCTCCTCCCTAATGATACCTGAACTTCTTCCGCTTTTTAGCCGTCACAAGCAAACTTCAGCCTACAATAACGCTCCATTCAGCCCTCAGGTCCAGATACAAGGAAGAGGAGGCTCACTTGCCCAAAGTGGAAGACCTCCGGGGGGCTGCAAAGGGGTTGATGAGGCTCCAGGATGTGTACTCCCTCCAAGTTTCAAGTCTGGTAAAGGGCCGCTTCCAGAGGGCCAGCGGTGAAGGTGTGATTGACGTCTGTTCGCCTGCTGTGTCCGTCTCGCTGTCTGGTGACGACTGCTTCCTGGTTGGGAAGGTGATCCATCGCACGGAGAAACTGATTCTTTCTTCATTAGATCATATCCTATTCATATCAGCTCTGCAGTGAATCAGTGAGATTGCTTTGTTCAGGTGCAAACTTGTGGTTTAGTCCCGTCAATTAAAACTTTACCCGCCAAACTTTTCACAGCCCAGGAGGAAAAAGTGAAATTTTGAAGAAATAAAAAGTGTTAAAAATTTAGATAGACGGTAACTGCAGCACATTCAAAAGTATTCACACCCCCTGAGGTTTTCCACATATTTTTACATCACTACCGCAAACTTTAATGTGTTCTGTATAAAGTTGTGGGGGAACTTAAAGCAGTGTTAAAGCTGCAGTAGGTAACATTTAATAAAAGGTTGATTTTTTTAAAACTGTCACCATGTTGTGACCGAATGGAATGAGACGGATAACATGTGAAACAATTGAGCTCTGTTGAATTCTCCCAGTGTTAATTAAAAACAACCAATCAGAGGCAGGAGGTGGGGCTTAGTGCTGTCAATCCTCCATGATTGCACTGCTCAACCCCCCTTTGCTCTCTGCTACTCTGCAGCTAGCATAGCCTCTTGTGAATGCTCAAGCTAGCCAGCACGGTTTTCCTGTAACAGTAAGCTGTTTCTTCACCAATAGCACATTTAGGAGCGAGTGCACTGCCATGATTTGCAGCGCTAAGGCCCTCCTTCTGGCTCTTCTGATTGGTTGTTTTTGATTGAGAGCAGTGCATTTCTTAAGATGACAATAACAGCTTGAGGAGAAGTTGGAGGAGATCGAACTTTTCACAGATTATCTGTCTTATACTATCACTACATCATGATAGTTTTAACAAATATGAAAAAGCTAATTAAAAAAAGAAAGTTAGATATTTTACTTCTGTTATGTACAATTTATTAAATTAACACTTCCCACAGTCATTCCCAGGCATTCCTTCACAAACCAAAACTGGTGATGACAGCATCATGTTCTGGAGATGCTTTTCTTCAGCTGGGACATTGAAGCAATTCAAAGTTGACTGGAAGATGACTGGAGTTAAATACATGGTGACAAAACAGACCAGGGCGCAGGTTCACCTTACTGAAAGACAATTCCCCTAAAGAAACAGCCAGAACTGGAATGGAATGGTTTGGGTTCAAACATGTTCATGTGTTTGAATGTCTCAGTCAAAGTCCAGACCTGATGAGTATATCTATAAACTCTTTCCACTCACTTTGTGAGCTTGAGATAATTTGCAAAGAATGGAAATGTCTGGACAAACCTGGTAGAGAGTTCCTGCACTGAAAGGTGCTACTACAAAGTCTTGAGATCAGGTCTATCTTTATGCACGCCACACCTTTCAGATTTTTATTTGCTATGAAACTCCTGCATTTTGTGTCCGTCTTTAAATTATGCTATACTTGTACGTTTACGTAGAATCCCAGTAAATACCCATAGGTTTGTGGTAAGAATGTGACACAATGGAACAAGACGTTCAGGGTTTTAGCAAGACAAAGACCACGCACATGTTTTCTGTAACTTCACTGTGGGCTTCGCAGAAGTGGGCCAACAGCTAATATGATCAGGCCAAAGACAGAACATGAAATAACAGAACAACAAGCTGCCTGAGGAGAGAAGGAAAATATTAAAAAATAAACACACAAAAAAACAGTCATATGTTTCCACTGTTAAAGCTGCACTATATGTTACAACAGTATAATTTAAGACAGAGAATGCGTGAAAAAACTGAGCTCCTCTGCCTTCTCCCAGTGCTCCAAGTGCCAACTGCAGACAAAGATGGATTAAATGTTTTCCTGTAAAGGTAAGTTGTTTTTCTACCTTTAGCACATTGAGCAGCATACATTAGGTTGACTGACAGCGCTGAGACCCTCCTCCTGGCTCTGATTGGCTGTTTTTGGCCAGGAGCAGAGTAGTTTTCAGACTGTAATAGACACACTGGGAGTAGATGAAGGAGCTCAGTTTTTATTTTTATTTTATTTTTATTTTTTTTTATATCTGTCTCAGACCATAAAGGTGACAGTTTTAATAAACATGGGAAAAAGCTGATTTTTCTAAAACGAAAATTTGATACTGCAACTTAAATCTGCAGCAAATGACGACAAAAGAAATTGCAACATATAATTTTTTGAGCGTAGGAAACAAATCTCTGGTGGTTATCTGTCATTTACTGGATGCACAGCCTTGTTAAATTCTCTCGAGACTCAAATAGAAAGACTAGATCTTTTAATAAAAATAGAATAAAAATAGATTTATTCCATAAATGTCCCTTTGCATGAATAATTTCCTTTTCTTAAGGTCTGCAGCGGCTCTATTCCAGGCCTGTCAGTCATGTGTGTTGGGGGTTCTGACACTCAGAACTGGGATTCTTACAACAACTCACTTAGTCATCTCTATTATGAGAGAGCAGATCCCCCAGCTGTTCTGGGATAAAAAAATAGAGAAAGGTGTTTCCATGCTACTTTTTTTTTTTTTTTACTATAACTGCAGCGTTGTGAAAGGGTAGGGCACAGTGTGGGAGAGACAATCTACTATAGAAAAGACATTATCTCATGCTGATGAGCAATGAACACAGAGAACCTTCTGTTACTGAGGCAATGATTTGTTTTACAGCTTTGGAAACAGGTCGGTTGTATTGAATATACATGTAGAAATTTAACTGAGAGAGAGAGAGAAAAAAAGCCAGTGGGCAATAACAATGTATTGGTTCCTAAAGCATAGCATGTAATGTGGTCAATTATACCCAGATTTAAACTGAACTCATCTGTAGGTTTTACCAGATCCCAGTCTGTGCTGGGAGTTTTCACGTGCCTTGTGTTCAGATGCTCAAACTTGTTATTTTTACACACATTGAATTGAACTGAGGCGTCATAAGGGAATCGTTGACTAGACGATTTATTACAGGGAGCAATTTATTTCAACTTAAGTGTGCCTACGTGAGGCCCCACAACAATAAATCAGTCCGAGAACTGATTTTGATGCATGTTTAGCTGCATCCTGAGAAATATGCAAAAGGCTATTATAATTACATCTTGACTGCTCCACAGATGGCTTCACATCTGGCCCTAGTCCAGATTTAGTTGGTCTTCTCCCTGGAGCCGCAGTTAGATGTTTATTGTTGCAGATTTCTCCTCAGCTCTGCCGTTGATGATCCGGAAATCACAAAGAGACCAGAAACACATTCACTGCTTCGTTTAAAGGGGCGGTATTATGTATTTTTCAGCTTATACCACAGTCAAGTAACTATGTTTCCTATATATATGGGAGAGTCTGTGAAGCACTGCTCCAGCTTCCAGCTTCATAAATGGGATCATTTGAACAAATACACTGTAGAAATATTATATGGGCAATTGATTATGACTGTCTCAATGGGAAGGAGTCAAAATCTTAATAGCATTGTTATTTGTTTTTATATGAAAGATCCACGGCAGCACTGGGAGAATCTGAAGGAGCTTCAGTTGTTGCTCTTGTTTGACTCATGACTAAAATTTTACCTGAATGCTGGAACACAACAGAATACCTGATATAGTGTTTGTAAGATACTGACTTAACAAATCATGTTAATATCAGAATAAAGTAACATTTTCATTGTGCACAGGTGGCCTATGAGCAGGAAGACTACTACCACTCGGTGCAGTGGATGGAGGAGTCGGTTCGTCTCTTCAGGGGAGCCGCGGGTGAGTGGAGTCCTGAGAACGAAGGGACCTTAGAGGACGCTCTGGATCACCTGGCTTTCTCCCACTTTAAGGTAGGAGAGCAGAGAAAACACACGTTGGTCTCATGTTTGACTGCTCTAAATCCCTCTGTTTGATTCAGACAGGAAATGTCTCGTATGCCTTGAGTTTGTCTCACGAGTTACTGCATCACGGTGAGTCCACGCCTATCTTTCACCCACAATAAGAACAGTGCCTGCACCTTTTTTGTTTTCAACATTTTGCTGTTTTAAAACCTTAATTCTTTGTGATAAACCGACACAAAGTATTGGTTAATTATAAAGTGGAAGGAAAATCCATGATCTCATTTTTAAGTTTGCCACAAGTTACAACTAAACCCCAATTTATCTGTGGATTTAGATTTATTTTCACTCACATATGAAATTTGCTCCTGGTAGAAACAGCAAAAACAGAAAATCTTACCAAGTATTTTTGTCTAGTTTCTAGTGCAAATATCTTAGTGCAACTGAAATAAGGCAAAACTAACGTACATCATGTTGTAAGTCAATAATTCTTGAATATTGATAAAAAAGTACTTACTCCACTGGCAGATTATTTCACTTATAACAAGAGAAAATAGAAAATTTGCAGAAACCGCTTTTTGTTTTTGCAAACTCAGTATCTTTGACAAACTATGGGAGATTTCAAGAAGAATGAATGATTTGTAATAATACTGTATCCAGCCTCGGTGACTTTGCACACGTTTTGTTTTCTCAGATCCAATGAATGGACGGGTGTTGCAGAATATTGAGAAATATGAGAAGCTGCTGGGTTCTGCAGGTCCAACCGGGGAACGCAGCTTAAGAAGACCCGGTTCCTCCTTCTTAACGACACGGGACACTTATGAGAGACTGTGCCTGACTCAGGGCTCCCAGGTATTCATCAGCATAGGACTCTTCACGTAGTGTCCCAAAGTGACATATGGCTCATCCTGCAGACACATGTCAATGTGTACATTGTCTGCTCTTGCATTATTTTGAATCAGTAAAGTAGGGAAAGTGGATTCGAATAAAAACTGCTAAATCTTGTGATCATGAATTAAGGATTCACGCACAGTATGGGATCGTTTGCTGATGCAAGATTAGCTTGTATTATATGTGTGTGTATATACAGGGGTGAAAGTAGTTTTAAATTCTTGGGGGTACTATGACAAAAGTATATATATATATATATATATATATATATATATATATATATATATATATATATATATATATATATATATATATATATATATATATATATATATATATATAGTGTGTTTTTGTAGTTTTTGTGCTGATTCATTTTTTTGCAAAGCGATAAAAGCTGGTATCTCTTGCATTGCTACAGAATGGACCTGTATTTCCCTCAGCCCACTGGCTGCAATGTTGACACCTTGAGATGCCATGAGACCTAAATCCTGAACATCGTGCCATGGAGTGCATCCCAGTTTTCCATGTCTGGCATATAACCATTCATTTTATCTTTAAAACTGGTTCTATTGCTCCTGTGTCCAGACAGAGGGATAACCAGTAGCCCAGCATCATGACCTGTTTGTTCTGAAGATCCTGCAGCTTCCACTTCTCTTCCTAACATGATGCCTCCTCATCCTGACTCTCATACTGATAGGATGAACCACAGAGCTCTGTTAAGTTAAAAGCACATCTTCTGAAGTTGGGATATTTTTCCTCCAACAGGTTCCAGAGGAATCACCTCAAACCAGATGTTGGACTGGATTTTATTTCAATGTCATTTGTGAATGTTGGACCTCATTTTCAACAGTAGAGCTATAAAGGTTGAAAAAGGTTATCATTTTGGAGAAAGTATCATCAACATCAATATTTCCACTAAATAAGAGGCAAAAAAGTAGTTTGATAAAGAAAAAGCCTCTCAGACTCTGAGCCTAGTGGGGTTCGGAAGGGTACTTGTTCCTTTCTCCAGCAAAATGCCCAAACTATTTTTTTTAAAATATTAAACAATTAATTTAATTTCACATAATTATCGCGGTAGAAGCCATTTGTTTGTTAAATACTTAATGAAACATATTTACTGTGTTTGATGTTTGTTGAGAATACTCACAAAGAACGAGATAAATAGTCCAAGTTTGTTGTTTATTGAACGTTCAGAAACTACAGCGGCTGTGATGCGCCACAGCAAAGGTAAACAAAAGTAAAATAACCTGAACAGGTGATCAACTCTAAACCACTCGCACCTTTTTACTCTCTGTCTTTCTTTGTCATTTAAGCACACCTGACTTTCACACAAAACTTTCCACGATCGACGTGTTGCAGCCCTGCTCTAGTAAAGAACAATTCAGAAACAATATGAAATGAGAAAAAAGCTATTTATTAACTGATTAAGTTGTGTTTTAGATTGTTCTTGAAAAACTAATCAGTCACGGCTGGTTAGTGGCTGCACGCACCCATTGATTCTTTACAGCAGACAGCCGCTCCCCTCCTCCCCTCTCTTGCAGGTACTGCGTACCCCCGCTAAATCTTTTAGGGGTACGCAGTACCCGACCGTACTCGCCTACTTTCACCCCTGTGTATATATACTCACATGTACATCTATATAAGTTTTTTTGACCGTCAACCTTTTAGGTGAATGTATGCAGCAAATTTTGATCCTTGTTCGATCTCATTAACGGACTTCATGATGCCTGTTTTCCCTCTTGCAGCCGAGGCACTTTGAAAACCCCGCACTGTTCTGTGACCTCTTCACCAACAACCACAGCCCTGCGCTGCTGCTGCAGCCTGTGAGGCGGGAGGTCCTGAGCCTGCAGCCTCATGTGGAGCTTTACCACGACTTCATCACAGACGCCGAGGTGGATGACATCAAGAGGCTCGCACAGCCTGGCGTAGGTGATCGTCGCTTGAGCATACGCAGGTCTAGGGTTTCCAGCGTAAACGTTTGACTTTTATTTGCTTTCATTCCCAAATGTTTGTCTGTCTGGGTTTGTCTAGTGATTCTGAAGCAGAACTTAAGACAGTTTTTTTAATTGGTTCGAATTAGCAAAGACCTACATTTATCTTTCAAAGGATGGGTTTTATTTGAGCATTATGTAATGCTATAATGTTATTCTATAATCAAAAATATACTCTGAGTGTTGCTTTGATTTTTTTTGTGTGTGTTTGGGGAACCCTGGAGTCTCCCGTGGCAACCATTCGGGGTGCAGAACACCCCTCCCACACACCTTCCCGTCTTAGCTCCTCCAGACTAGCGGCAGCAGCAATTAGCAAACACTTGGTTTAACTAAATGCCTGCTGAGTTAGGAACTGTTAGAAAGAGGAGGGGTTTCTTAAAGACACAGAAGCCCAATTTCAAGGCATCAAATTGCAAAGTCCAACTTCTTTAAAGTCATGTTTGACATCTACAGCAGTATTATAACAACAACTCAGGTGCTATATAATGGCACCATGTGCCTGGAAAATACATAATGCTGCCCTTAACAAACCCAATGTGAAGAAAATTGTGTTTATTTTCATGCTTGTTTGTTTTTTAATTTCTTCTGCATCCTCATGCTGTCTGTTTTATTGCTTTGTTATCATATTACATCATTTTGGCCCCTTGCATTAATGCAACCCTCCTGAGGAATAAGCTCCAAGTTATTATTTTTATTCCAGCCCTTTTTAATTTCCTCCTGGCCATTTAACCGGATACCATAGCTGTGTTTCTTTTTCATGAAATCAAATCACCAGTTCAGCATCTCAGTCAGATTAGAAATGCTCTTCCGCTTTTCAAGATGGTACCCTGCGATCCATTCTCAACTTCCTTCAAAGGCAAATCTCATTCTACTTCCTGAAGCATGAATCCCCCCCCTTTTTTTTAAGCCAAATTCCTCCAGCAGAGCAAACAATCTCCCTGAGCTTTGCCAGGAAAACACAGTGAGCCTCATGCGAAGATGACATTTAACAGAAACCTTTCTCTTAACTCTCAGCCTGCTGACTCATGTGCTTCAGGATCTGTTTGATGGATTAACTAGGATGATGCCTCTTTAGTCTCTTTGAGGTTTCTCTGAGAGCTTTCCATCCGCTGGTCAGATGGAGAGCTCAGTTTCCATGTCATCACTACGTCAGCTTGTGGGCTAATTGGAAGCAGGCCTGTGGTACCGAGCTGGACGGCTCTTTACTTCCCCGGAGTCGTTTTTGACAGGTCTCTCAGTTTAGTTGTTTTCAGCATATTTCACGAGTTTTCACGAAAGGAGACCGTCCGCTTCAGCGTCCGAACAGTTTAAACTGCAATTTGTTTCTGTTGTTGATTTGAATATCAGGTTGCTTGTTCTACAAAGTGGGTCCGTTTTATACTTCTGTTGGAGATTGGTAAACATAAATTCAGCAGAAGGCAGAGTGATTGCCAACTGCTTTTAGTGGCTTAGAGAAGTGGAGAGTCAGTCCAAAAATATGTGCAGTGACACAGTTTGTGGTTCACTTCAACAGCTTGAGCAATAAAAAAAAAGCCCAAATAAAACTGCTCATATTTTATTTTCTGCCCTTTCATAACAAGTTGAAGAGATCCGTGGTGGCAGCTGGAGAAAAGCAGGAAACAGCAGATTATCGGATCAGCAAGAGGTAAAAAAATAAATAAATAAAAAGTTTTTAAACTATTTTTCCTGCTGCTGGTGTGCATCCGAACATCCGGAGGTGTAACGAACCGACTGGGTATGTTTGATCTCTAGTGCCTGGCTGAAAGGCTCCGGGAGCTCCACCGTTGGGAGGTTGGACCGAAGGATTTCCGTGGTAACGGGTTTGAATGTGACGCACCCGTATGGCGAGTTCCTGCAGGTGGTGAATTATGGGATTGGTGGACACTATGAACCGCATTTTGACCACGCCACAGTAAGTCGACAAAGTTGCGGTTAAGTTTATGTTCATTCCCTTTAAACTTTTCTCCATTTTCCCACATTTCGAGCAAAAACTTGTGTGTATTTAGGATTTTATTTGGGAGAGCAACACAAAGTGATGCATGAATTTGAAGAGTGAATTGAAGGGTTCATGGACTTCAAAGTCTTTTACCAATTAAAGTTTGAAAAGTGTGGCATTCGTTTCCCTTTTTCTCTTATCGCTCTCATCACCATGGTTACACCTCTAACTCTATGGCTGTTTGTAGCAGCCTGCCTCATTGAGAGTCAACATCTTTGCTAAATCTTGGTCAAACCGATCGTGCTCAGTCAGATCGCAGGGGGAGTTTTCATGAGTAGACAGATTTTCAGTTGGATTTATATCTGGACATTGACTAGGCCATTCAAGCACTTTTATCTAAGCTGTTCTAATGTAAGCATGGCTGTATATTTAGGATCACTGTCCTGCTGGAAAGTGAACCACAACTTCAGTTTGGGATCGTTTGTTTCAGATTTTTATCTGGAAAAAGTTTGGAAAAACATGTTATTTTCTCTCCATGTCACTATTCGGCACTATTTTATGTATAAATTGACGCACCAATAAAATAAACTGAAGTTTGTTGCCGTAACATGACAACACATGAAAAAGTTGAAGGGCAAATGTTTGCAAGGTGCCGCGTCTGTTGGTTAAATGTTGACAGTGTTTCCGTGTTGTTTTAAAACCAGTCACCCTCCAGTCCTGTTTTCAAGCTGAGAACTGGGAACCGCATGGCGACCTTCATGATCTACGTAAGTCAAATCTGCGCTTTTAACTTGAGGCTGCTGGTCAGATTTCTGTAGTTTTACTGTGGGCTCATCCGGCAGTTGCCCTGGAGAAAGACTTTTATCTCATGATGCTTTTCCAGCTACTTTACAACTTTTCTCAGTGATTTTCTTTTTACATTGGAATAAACTGATCGTAAAACGTGATAGCTGTGAGAAATAATGATCCCTAAATCATTTCAACTGGCAAATTTCACTTGCATTTATTGCATCAAGGCATAAACACAATACGCTGCTCTAAAGGAATGTTGTTTTCCACAGCTCAGCTCAGTGGAAGCTGGTGGCTCCACGGCCTTCATATATGCCAACTTCAGTGTTCCAGTTGTGGAGGTAAAACACTTCGGTTATCATCAAGATGTTTCTCCTATCTTCACATTTTGATGTCAAGGCTGAGTTTCATATGCTTCTAATCCAGCTATGTGAGAACTATAAATGGAGAGATTTTCTTACCAACAGCTCTGCGTCCATTTCGAGGTTTTCTTTTCTGGTTGCCAGGAAACTCTTTTATGTAACTCCATTAAGTCGCACAATCATTCATATTCTTGGCACGTTTGGGTTTAAAGTAATCTTTTAATTTTACCAACATGTTTTCTCTGAGTGGAAACGATGTGAATGTTTCATAGTGTTTACTTTACGTCTTGTAATTGGAATCTTAAAGAAATAAGTAATCAAACATACAGATGTGCTGCTTGAAACTCCTGTTACAAATTATGAGAACGTGTTTGACCTCTCAGAAGACTGGATAAATTCAGGTAATTTGGTATTAATTTGAATTAATTTAGTAATTGCTGTAAAAATGAAATAGTGTCTCCCGTTAAAATGAACGAGGTTTTTTATCTGGTTGAAAATGTATTTTATACTAGGCTACATCTTTTTGGGGAAAACACAAAACCATCTGACAAGGGACGTGTTAAAATGTGACGGCATATTAGGGCCATCATAATTTTGAGATTAATTTAATACATTTTATATAAAAAAAATTTTGAGTTTCAGAAGTTGAAAACTTTTGAAAATCTTTTAGATTACTCCCAAATTTTTTTGCGATCTTTTAACTTTTCCATCTCAGAAATTAACGTCGTTGGTTTTCTCTTTCTTTTTTTTAAATTTCTGAGCTTAATCTCAAAATTTATGAGTGTTTTTCAAGCTATTTTTTTTTACTTTTGGAGCTCAGAAGCTTCCATGATTTAAAAAAAAAAATTTCAGCGATTAATCTCAAAACATTTGGCAGAAATGTACTCCTCCTTTTCTTTTACCTAACACGCCATCATATAAAACCAACCATCCATCAGCTCATATCCACTAATGTGTAGTTCTACCTTTCAGTCTAATTTGCATATTCAAATGAAATTAGTGTTGGTAGGAAACCAAAACGTGCCTTAGCCCATGAGAGGCCCACATTTTACTAAATCTGCCCCTGATCAAAATAAAAATAATCCATAAGAAGCATGTTTGGCATGTATCAAAATCTGTTCTTTATGGTATTTCTCAGAAAGCTGCTATCTTCTGGTGGAACCTCCACAGAAATGGTCAGGGAGACGAAGACACCCTTCATGCTGGCTGCCCGGTGCTCATCGGTGACAAGTGGGGTAAGACTTGGTGTTCACGCTCGAGACTTTTGGCCAAGAAAATGCCGTCTGCTTCTCGAAACATTCATCTAATCTCCTCATGTAGGAGAGCTGGAGCCCATCTGTGTTTCATTTTGAGTTTGAGTATAGCGATATTACAGCCTGCAGTTCAGACTCTGAGGGCTCATCTTGGAAAGTGAACATCTGCTGCCGGTTGGCTCAGACAAGCAAAATCTATTTTGCAGGCTATTTAAACCGACCTAAGGATAATAATAATAATAATAATAATAATAATAATAATAATAATAATGATAATAACTGGGAAGCAGCTGCAAAAGAAGTCACTGTGTAGGTCAACAACAACTTGCACTTTAAAAACAGGTGGGAATGCTTGTTGGAAACGTGTTTGGAGAGGCTGAAAAAGAGACGCATTGGTCAACGCTGTTTGCTTATTTTTGTTTGACAGCAGTTCCAATATGTCTCTGTACCACAGTGGCCAACAAATGGATCCACGAGTACGGTCAAGAGTTTGAGCGTCGCTGCAGCCCGAATCCTGAGGAGTGAGAGGGAGTACAAGCCTTTACTACTGTCAGGCACGTTGGCAAGGAGAGATGAGGCAGCAGCCAGAGAGAGAGCATGTGTGTGTGAGTGTGTGCGTGTGTGTGTGTGTGTGTGTGCACAGACGAGGGAGGTGCCAGAGGGGCCAGCCTGCACCTTTGATTGGAGCCCAGGACCCCAGGGAGCCTGGACACTCCTGCCGTGGATGTGGAGGTGAAGGTGAAGGTGGAGCAAAATCAGCCCATGGAGACCAACTGTTTCCATCAGTCACTTCATGCTAGTGGAGGAGTGTTTACCTTTCTTGCATTTCGCAGGAATGCTGGAAGACGCTCGTGCAGGGCACACGATCTGCGTTGGACGTAAATTATCAAATTAAACGTGTCCTAAATTTGGTAATCATTGAAAATGTAAAGCTCAGACTGCGTAAAACATCTCATTCTATCATGCCTGATGGAAGAGTGTCGTCACTGTCACTGTTTCTGACTCAGACCGATGAAGACGTGGTCTAATGAAACAAATAAACCATTAAATCAGCCTCTTTCTATGCCTCATACTTATATCCCTGTTAGTCTGACCGTTTTTAAAACTCTCTGAACAAACAGCTGACCTTGTGTGCATATTTCTCTGATATGTGTCAAAATACTTCTCAAGCCTCCTGAAAACAGGTTGATGTTGGTTCGTAGAGAGTATTAAAATCTCAAATCCGTTGAACCCTTCTGCATGGAAATGTTGTGGGGAAAGTCCTGCCGCTTGACTGGCAGAGATCTTCATACTTTTTCATTCCCACAGAGACATAAATTTTATTTCCAGCTGAGGCAGTCTTTCCAGCCACAGACAGACACACAGAAAATATATGAAGAGAGCGTGTAACAGATCTCTATTGCACATTCCTGCGCACACACTGAGCAATATTTTCCCATGGAGCTGTTAGAGAGAGGAAGGTTGTTCTGTATTGTTTCGCTGGAGGCCCTAGTAAAAAGCTTGAATGTACAACAAAAATGACCCTTGGACTTGGACGGAATTGTTTAAAAACTCACATTTTGGAGCTTATATTATTTAGAAGTGGTAATCATGTGGTTTACATACACTATGTGCTTTTATTAAGATTAGAAATTATGCTGTTAGGATGTTCGATCTGCAATCGAATAAACCAGAAAGTTTGGAAAACTCCCAAGTCACTGATGTGACATTATTTTTAATATCACATATTTATGTGATATTTATTTTTTCCCTCTCCCTACACACACAGTGCAGCTCTCACTGTTACCACAGCAAACATGCAGAGTGACTCAGCGGCTGTTCAAACTACCTAAAACACACATGAGAAGATCTTTGGTATTCTGCAACAAACTGTCAAAAAGTGGGGAAAAATAGAAGCTTAAAGTGATCCGCCAACAAATTTGAATCTACAATTCATTTCGTTGTCAACCTGATTAATTTCCTCATGTGAGTGGGTTTAAATCATTCATGTCATAACGGTCTTTCTGCATCTCCTTCGTTTTTATAGAAATAATGTGACAGATCAGTGCTTCCCTCTGCTGGTGGTGCCCACATGATGGAGTCTGTGATGCCTCATGTTTTATATAAACAACAATATTGGGAACTTAATTAATTCAATTATTTGTAACCCAAATTAAGAACTGTCTGACAGTAAGATGTAATTTACTGTAATTTATATGTATCTAATCTACATAGTGCAACATTTTGCATGCGTATTAAATAAGCAAACACATTTATCATTTTGATAAGGGAGTCTGACGAAATTTTGGTATACTGAAGTGTTTTCAGTGATGTATATCATATTACATTTATAATCTAAGACATTTGGGAAAATATACTTCTCTTGCTCTTAATTTAAATATCTTGTGAACCTAGAAATAATATGTTTGCCTTTGCTTCCTGAAATATTAATACACTGTTCATAAGAGCCTCTAAAAAGAACTTGGGAGAGGGTGGAGTAATTGAAAAAAGGGGAAATCAATATAATAATTTTAAATTATCATCGTCGTAACCTAGATGGCGCAGTGAAAGAAATAACCAAGTAAAAAAACAGAAAATGAAGTAAAGACAGAAAGAAGGAAGGAAAAGAAAAGAGGAAGAAAGAAACAGACTATATTTCCCAGAATGCATCAGTAAGGCATTCTGGGTAGCGGAAGTGTGTCTTGTTGCTCGGAGACAGTTTTCCGCGCTTGTTCGGTTTGTGTGTACTTGTGTGTGCGCGCGGCTAGTTTAGCTCCAGTTAAACTGATTATTAGTTCACCGAAGAGCGATAATAAACATGTCAGCGAAGGGTTCATGCTCTGTTTCGGAGAGACTACCAGTTATACCAGTTACGGTCTGTTTTTACTGAACTGAGGAATGAAGAGTAAGAAACACAAGTCTGCCAAAGCTGCAAGCAACAAAAGGAAAGGTAAATGTAACGTAGCTAGATGCTAATGTTATGCTACTTATAGGTAGCTCGTCCAACCAACTGTCACTTTCGTAAGAACATATACGAACGCTATGAAATTGTTCACATATAAATTATGTAATGTCTCATTCTGCACCGTACTGACATTTTTGATTCAATAAAATGACTCACAACAATATTTAATATGTTATAACTCGGTATTTTATCCTTTACAGCCAGAGGTGGTATTTACCCAGTTACATTTGCTTCAGTAACTTTTTTGGGGGAAATGTACTTTTATGATACTGTACTTTTTACTTGAATAATATTATTAGTAAGATTCAGTACTTTTACTGAGCCAAATTTCTAAATACTGTAAATTACTTTAAATTACTTTAATAAATGAAATGAATACAAATACAGCAGACAGAGACACACTGTTAAAGTGCGACCTCTTGTTTGTACACGAGCTTTTTTTCTGTCAGATCTATTGAACATGTTTCTTTCAATTAGGTCTGCATGATGCGTAGCAAAAACCAGCTTGGACTGCAATAAATTTTAGCTAACTTTTTAAGTAACTGTGTGTTGTGTGTCTCCGGCTTGGTGTAACCTGACTTAACTGTCAGTCCCCAGCGATGTGTCTCCCTCAACAAGCCTCCCCCCTCTCGTTGAGGGACAGCTGAGGTGCTTCCTGTGTGTGACAGTGAGCAGGGTCTTATGGACAGTCCACAAGCCTCCGTCTCCAACGTTCATCAGGTTGCGCTGGTGGGGCGAGTCGTCCAACGGCACGCACTTCTTTCCAAGAGATGCATCCCAGGTGGCTCAAAGAACCATCAAGAGCACAGCTCGCTACGCGATCCGCTGCGGCCCGAAGCAGTTCACCTCATACCTTACAGGTGAATAACTTCTCTCCGGGTCCCATAGCTTCCTCCCGGACTCCAAAACACGACTGTTAGGTTCATCGTTCTGCGTGCATAGTCGTTTTCTGTGTCTCTGGTAGTCTGTCCAGGGTGTACCCTAATGCTCGCCCAATTACTTCTAGTGCTAGAAATAAGCGCCAGCTCCCAGAATAAGCGTGTTTATTATTACTTTTTTAAAAGGCTTTATTGGCTCTAGTTTCCCAGGATAATCATGTTTAGATGATGGATGGATGGATGGATATCTGTCACGTTTTTGCCTTTACAAATCAATAGCTCTTTTTTCTGAACAGATATGGGCTCTTTGGTGCTGGAGGTTCTGACTAAGCCGAATCATTTACCAGTTGCTCGGGCTCAAGTTGCTGGGATTTCCCATCTGTCTCTGTCGCAGCCTATTAGTGGATTTTACACTCTAGTGTCGCCAACCTCAGAAAAGCTGGGAGAAGTCCAGGTGAGCAGACTGATCAGTTCAACTGCAAACTTTACTGGATGATAAATTGTCCTAGTAATTATTGTGATAAATGATGATATTGTTGTTTTGAGACAATTTTCAAGTAATATAATGAACATGGCATAATGATGCAAGTTCTCCCTCAAAAAGACTAACAAACTTTATTTTTGTACAGAACACTCAACACTGGAACTGGAAGATATTTTAAATATCCGAAATAAAAAACAGCAACCAAAAAACAACAATAAAAAATGGAAACCAAAACACACACAACTAAAACCATAAATAAAATGGATTATGATGTTTCTGTAAACAAAATTGCACTTCAAAAAATCAAGCTCATTTTAATTTATCATGCAATTAATTGTTCAATTGCCTTATACAGGCTTAAGTGTAACTGAAATATTCTGTAATACTAAAATATGTTGTTTTTCATCTCCAATCTTGACTTCTTAGCTTTCCCTGAATCTGGAGCCTCTGACTGAAGCCTACGACAGCAGCAGCTCAGCCCCCGCCACAGACACTACCGTTGATAAGCAGCAGGTACCCAAACTGACGGCTCCCCCGCCGCCAGTACTCGTCACCGCTGGAGGTGGGAAAGAATCCGGCGGGAGCAGTGGTGGAAACACACCAAGGTTTGGGAGAGTTGCTGAACCCATACAATACTCTCCCTTGCTTTTCTCCTCTGTTAATCTCTTGTGTTCCTTGCTTTGTTCATTTTAGAGGAAAAGACCACTTATATTTTCAAAATGTCCAGATGGATAAGAAGACGCTGGAGAATCAGGTTCCTACGTCCAGCAAACTTCAAAACAGCGAAATTGTTGGAAGTCCCTCGATAGCAGAGACGAGAAATAATGACATCTTCTCGGGTCAGCAGCAACATCATTAACTGCATTTCCATTCCAGATGAGCGCAAATCTTTGTCTATATTCTAATTTTATAATATATCTATATATGGCTAATGTGAAAAAAACACAACATTGCAATGGCGGTGTTTCCATTAAATAAGAAATTAAATTAAAATAACGTGAAAAAGCTTGTTCACGCGATGTCATTAAAAATCATAGCAGCGACAGATGTAAACAGTTACATGAGATGCATTCATAATTTAGCCATTTAGCTCATCATCTATCAGCCATCAAAGGAGAGAGCTCTGGTGGAGCCAGCTGCACATTGTCCCAAAAAAACAAAACAGAACAATCTATCACCGCACTACTACTTCCTGTTGTCTTCTTAGTTGTTTTCATAAATAGTTACATTCAGCTGTTTATTACGTGACTCATGTGACCCATAAAAAGTGTTTCCATTGCAGTTTTGTGAAATACAACTATTTAGCTATGGTCGAAACACCACCTCATTCTAGCTCAAAAGTCTTTTTCAAAAAACTTCAGTTTTTTCTAAATTGGCATGTTCCCATTGGGCGTATTTATTTTTGTAATTTCAGTTTGCACAATTTTATGGTTAATAGAAATGCAGCTGGTCAATCACTAATGTGGAAAAGCTAAAATGTCCAGTCATAACTGTTAACCTTTTTCTGGTTGCAGTCATTTTGGAGCGGGGAAACAAACTCAGGAATGCAATGGTGGAGTCGGCTCTGAATTGTGACGTCGACTCTTCTCTACCTCTGAAGGACAGTCCTCTCCCTCTCCCTAAGGACAACATCCAAACACCTAGAGAGTCAGTGGCCTTTATTTTTTTAAAGATTCCAGAAATGCACATGTTTTTTTAATACCTGCTACCCTGCTTTATGTTTGCAGCTTGTTCCCTTCTACATCACATATGTTTCTTCAGGATATCCTGCATGCAGACTCTGGGGATGGAGCCATCCCCTCAGACAGTGGCCTGGACTGTCTGCCAGACATGGACAAAAGAGCTGTGGATCTGCTGCTTGGCAGGTAGACTCACTGGATTTGTGCCACTTACATTTTTCACCTAGTGTTATCACTTTACAATCCCGAATGGCAATACATTTTATTGGGATTGAGTAGTTTTGTATTTGCCCCAATTTTAAATGAGTAATTTGTAGAACCACTTTTAAAGGGGTGGTTTTATATAATAACTTTTTTGTGCTTTATATCATGTTAAAATGTTATTGCCTCATCAAAAAGCACCTGATGCTACTGTGCATCTGCTAAGCTCATTATATGAACTACTTCTTTAAAGAGACACAGGCTGAATTTCAAGTTGTTAAATTACAAAGTCAAATTTGTTTTAAGTCATATTTGATAAAGGCATCATTTTTATACTAACTGAAGGTAACATAGCTACTTGAATCTGCCATGAAAGGTCACTATGTCCCTGGAAAATACAAAATACTGCCCCTTAAGTACGAGTCAAGCTGGAAGTCTTAGAGTATGTCTACAAACTTTGCAACAACCTCTTTGTCAAAAACAATCAGTATCTCAATATAATGATTACTGTAAAAAAAGAATTATCATTCATTTCTTTGTGTTAAAATCAATACAAACAGACCCGTTCAGATTTTCCCAAATTGTTGCATTTCCCCCGCCTGCAATGCTGCAATGACAAACCTTACCTCTCTCCACTGAGCAGCTGGACGTTTTAAACTCTGCTAACATGACGATCACAACCAGATAAATCTAGTCTATCACATAAAGTTCCAATAAAATGCAATGGAGTAAAAAAAATGTAAGGGGTGTAAAAACTTTTGCAAACACTGAAAGGTGAATTGTATTCAGGTGACAAATGAATGATACTTTAAATGCATATTATTTCTGTTTCCTATTCAAGCATCAGATTTTATTTTTTAGTTTTATTGCTAAACATATTTGTCAACCTTGCCTCACAGATATATTATAAAATCAGAATTTAAAAAAATTACATTTGTTGTGTTAATGTGACAAACCTTTTGCAAATATTGTGTTTTTTATTTCTTTATTTGACCTTTTTTTTATACATTTTGTCTGATTGAGATCCAAAATCCCATTTACAATACAGTCCTGTTTTGATAAAATGAAATTACAAATGAAGCAACAAGACAAGCAATTAAGAAATTTGACTTAATTAGATAATAAAATATGAGCTAAAAAGAAGAGCATATTTCATAAGATTTCCCTTTTTGTTTTAGAATAAATTTGAATTGTTTCCAGCATTTTTTTATTTGTTTTCTGTTTCCCCCCCAGCTCTGTGACATCTGGACTGCCTCTGTGGGACATCCAGGGGTCACCTCCTGAATCTCTCTCCGGCCACAGCAGTGTGTGTGGAGACAGCGAGCTCAACGATCCGCTTTACGATCAGAGCTTACTGGAAAATCTGTTTTACAAAACTCCTGTGAGTATTTACTCTTTATCTTTTAGTTTTAGCCATTTTTTCCAGGTCTCAGCTTATTGAAGTTATTGTTTTTAAGCACTCAGACACTGCACCAGATTTTGCAGGGGACAACAGTCAAGGAGCAGCAACATCAAATAAAACTCATCCAGAGATATCGAGGCAGTCTAAACCTGGGATCAGCCAAAGGTAAGAGCCTCAAAAAACATCCTAAAGTCGTTTGGTTTCATTTAAAAACACCAAAGGCTATTCTGACCCACATTTTGACTTTTTTCAGTCCAAATTTAGATGAACAGCAGTTTGCAGATCGTGGCGATGATCTCTACTCTTCATTCAGTGCAGAGCAGCTTAAGTTGCTGAGTCTCATCCGAATAGCAAGAGTTACCGTCGAGTCGCTCGCCGTCCTTGCAGGCGGCTTAGCCACCACAACCAAGAAGGCTGTCAAAGGGAAACCTCCGCGCCCATTTCCCAGCAAGAAATGGTAAAACAATTAGTAATGTTCATTTTAGCTAAAGCTAATCTTAGCATTTTTAACACTTACATTTGAGAATCTCTGAATCTCTTCTCTTTTTTTATAGCACATATTTTGTGGAGTATGTTTTTCCGATGACTTCAGCCTCGGGTCAGTTTGGGCGGAGTAAAGGTGGAGATGTAGACGTGACCAGAGCTGTTTCCAGTAAAATCGCTTTTGGAGGTAACTCTTCCTGTTGTTATTTGTAACTGAACCATTAGTCAGATTAATCTTGATGAATTGGTTATTGAAGCCATCAATTAATCGTTAACTGGAGTATACAGAGACTTTAAAAATTTCTGAAAGAACAACACACTCGGCGCAATAATTAACCCAAAGCTATACAAAAATATCTACTTTTTTTTTTTTTTTAAATACACATTAATTACTAAATATGTTCCACACAGAATTCATCTAGTGGTAGTCTTAGCTTTAGTTTTAGGTTCAAATTTAGTAAAAAAAATTGTCTTAATAAGCATCTTTTGGAATCCAGTTATTAATCGGTTAATGCAGAAAATCAACAGATCTGCCATACACTGTATTAATGTAAAGTAAAACAGAAAGAGTAGAGCTTTTAACATGTTGACGTTAAAAGTGTTTTTTATCTGCAGATATATTCTTTGGTACAAATGATCAAGCTTTCACAAAGAAATGCTGTTATTGCAGTAAAATGTTTTATTCTCATTTGAAAAAAGATATTGATTAATTTGATTATTTGCATTTCAATGTTGTATAAAGAAAGGTTAAATAAAAAATCCACACAATCTGCCATTTTTTTGTATCTGAATAATCGTCAGAATAATACATAATAATCAATTACTAAAATATACATTAGCTGCGGCCCTGCTTTGTAAAACTGTTCCTTATGGTGTTTGTGTCTGATGCAGCTTCTCTGTGTGTTTCTTTAAGCTGTAAAGTTCCACCAGCTCTCTGTGTTTCCTGTCCACTTCAACGCCGCAGCGATCAAGCTGTGGTGGGAGAGCGAGCTCACTTTCAAGATTTACTCAAGAAAGAGTGACCAGAAAAAAGTAAGTTACTCAGACTACTTTAGTTAGCTTCTACAAACAAATTTTATTTATGGAAAGCAAGCACATAACAGTCAGTGAGATCTAAACATTAAGATAAATACTAATTCAAATTTTTCTCTCCCGTCTGACCACTCAGTTGACGGATACACAACAAGCCTCATTCACCCTTAAACATCCTAATCATTTACCCATTCATATGTTATACAGATACTGGAAGATAAGAAATAAACTCTCAACCATCTGATAGCCATACAGATACTTTTCCCAGTTGTAAGCAAATATATCAAAAATGTTTTACAGAAGTTCAAAATACAATGACAAGTGTGCAAACAGCATGAGATCTAAGTAAAATAATAATAGAAAACCGATCAAAACTGTCAATTATAATGTAAAACTGATGAAACAGTCAAAATTTAAGGAGTAAGGAGTAGATATGTGATCAAGTTTGGATTAAAGTAAAATTAATTATAAGAAATTCTGAGGATATCACTGTAGAGGACAGGACTAAGTGGAGAGAGAGAGATGGTGAATCGCTGTGGCAACCCCTGAAGAGAAAAGCCGAAGGACGAGATTATTTAATAAAAATTTTAAAGCCCATGAAAATTTATTTTAATCCTAACTATAATAATAACAACAAAAGTAAAATCTATATGTTTTTGGCCCTAAGAAGTTGATTAATTTTTAGGCTGATTTGTAGAGTTTATTTAAATGTATGATCAGTAACCTTTTGCTGGTGCTGTACAATTTTTAAACATAAATGTAATTTTTTTCCCCATTTTTAAAATTTTTGCTACTTTATTAATTTAAAATACCTTTTTATAATAAGGCTAATTAAAGCAGTTCAAGATATTGACCATTTGCCGGTGTGACAGGTGCTAGAAATGTTTTCTCTCTGTTTTTGCAGCCTGTTTTTATTGGTAAGGCCGTTCACGCTCTGCGTAGTCTGCTGCAGAGCCAGGAGCTGAGTCAGTCTGTTGTTTTGCCGGTGTGCGGCTCTGAGGGAACCAAAGAAACGCGGGATGTTGGACCTCTCACAGTAATTTTTAGTTTTTTATTTTACTTGTTTATTTTTGTAAGCAACAAACTTAAGGGGTTGTGACCCAGTTGCTATATATTTTGCAGGTTTCCATAGAACTAGGAACACACAGCAAAAGTTTCTCTAATGAAAAAACAGGGAACATGATTGCGAGAAACACGCTGCCTTTGAAAATCGCAGCCAACCCCGAAAGAGAACATGTTGGAAGATCTCTGCGTTCTGACATGGAGGCCTTATCGGCTCCAGCGATGGATCCTCCCAGGCTGAATGTTTGGACTCTTCAAACACATACGAGGGAATCGTCGAATCCTCCTGGGATCCGAACATCTCCGCTTAAATCTTCTCAGGCCGAAGAGGAGCCCCAGGTCCTTCTGCATGCTTTACTCATGGTTCCAGATGGGAAGAAGTTCAGCTGTGGGCCACAGCAGGCTCCAAACGTCTTCTTAAACTGTAAGCTATTCTGGTGCGATGAGACGGCCAGATCCACGGTCAGCTGGGGCCGGGCAAACCCCACCTTCAACTTTGTTCAGGTGAGTTCAAGAAACTCAGCCATCTCCATCGGTCTGAATCACTTCATTTAATTTCACTGCCATTCTTGCTAAACGTGTCTGTTTGTTGCTAACCATCTTTTCTGATTTAATCTTTGAAGACTTATATCACTAAGAAATCTGCTTTTCCTCAGTGAATATTTGAATATTTAGAGAGTCGTGTGTTTTTCACTGTGTTTATGTTTTAAATAGCTTTTGCTGTCCTACTTCTCTATTTTTGTCCAAGCACTTTAAATAATTTTCTGTGAACATTCAAACATCACAACCTACTTTGCGGTTTTAATTTAATTGTGCATCAAATAATGTACAGAGGGATGTAAGGGTGCTCTCATTGTGATGTATGAGGAGAGAAGCGAGTAGATTTGCTGGGACACACGTTTCAGTGAAAATGTAAAAAAAACCCAAAAAAATACTACAAAATAAACCAAATATGATTGTCTTTTTTGTTGTTGTTTTTGTGTAAAAGGTAACGCCAGTGGGATTAACAACAAAACTTTTAGAGCGTATGAAGGATAACATGATGGTGATTGAAGTATGGCAGAAAACTGGAAGCTCCGGGAACGATCGACTCTTCGGCCTCGTTAAACTACCTTTACATCAATTCTACGTGTCATTTAGGTAAGACAACAAAAACAAGTCCATTTTTTATAACTGTACAGGGAGTTATTAAGCAAAATTGTCTTTTTGAGCTTTATGTCATGCTATGATATTATTCCCTCATCAAAAACATTAGACCTAGAGTTTTGAGGTTCAGTGTGAAGTGCTTTTACTAAAAAAAAGTTTATTGGTCTTTGAGAGGGCGAACTTGCATTATTATTCCATCATCAATATAATACTTGAAAATGGTCTCAAAACAACAATATTATTTTTTATCTCAATAATTACTGGGAGAATTTATTGTCCAGCAAAATTTGTTATTATGACAGATGTACATCCATCCAAACTCTTCTTTTTAGCAGTAAACTTGCTGAAAGTTACCTTATTTACTTTCTCCTCTGAGGGGCGCTGTTGTGCAATTTAACAGCTAATTGAGAGCTGTGTCACACATTGTATCAATATAACTTGCCAAAACTGACTGCAAACTGGGCAGCATGAAACCCTTTTAATGGGATTCGATATTTCCCTTCCTTTTCTTACTTTTAGGGACCCAAAGATCACCCAGCTCCTTCTGCAGGCACAGTACCCAGTTTTAGGGGTCGACTGCTACATGCCTGTCATCGACGTGTTCTCAGGCTGCTGCAGGGGAAACCTTAGGGTTGTTCTGGCTATGGGTCGGGCAGAGCAGATCATCTCCCTCCAGCGCACCAGAGATGAGGAGTACGACTCGTCGCCTCACGTGGTGAGACCAGTTCACATGCTCGATCACCAGCCACACCCACAAACAAAGGTATGTGCTCAGCACTTCTAATATGTAATAAAAGAGCTGTTACTCTGCTTTCACTTATTCATATTAAACATATTTGCTTACTGATGTGAATAATAGAATGGCTGATTACATCAGTGAAGAACTTCACTTTAAACAGTCTCAGAACCTCACCCTCTTCTTTTACTTATGCTACATAAAGGCACTTGTACAATTGTGTTGATGCACAAATACTGAAACATTGTGACACCTTTGCTTGAATTACTTTTCTTAAATAACCTTTAACCCCAGCCTTTGTCTTTCAGGTGAATGCAGCGCAAGTGAGGATTATGAGGGAGCATGTGTTTGTTCTAAGAGTGGAGAAAGTCAGCGGACTGACCCCTCTGCAGTCCACAGTGTGGGGAGAGGCTGACTGCTACGTTCACTACAGTTTCCCCTCCCAGGAGTTCAGCGCTGCCTCCAACGTTGATCCGAGCCTTGTAGAGAGCAGTAAGGCTGCCCTTAAATAAAAATAAAACTTTAAACCTAAGCCTGTCACAATAAGCAATTAATGAATTAATTGTATGATAAACGATCATTTCCATTCTGATCATTAGTATTTTTTGAAGGGCAATTTTCCTCACAGAAGCATCATAATCCATTTTATTTATGGTTTCGGTTGTTCGCGTTTTTATTAGAGATTGACCAATGAAAGTTTTTTTTTTTTTTTTTAAAGGCCTATATTGATACCGATTCTTTTTACATCAATTCAACTGATCCCAATATGTGCTGCCAAGTTTTTTTCATCTGGAAGCCAATATTGCTTTTTCATTGTTCATTTACATGATAAAAAATCACACAATCATAACAAATGTTACACAAGTCTCAATTTATTAACGTAACAAATTAAGGATTGGTGGCAAACAATATGGAACATTTGACACCACTGAGACAGAGTCAGGCTTTCAAAGTGCAGATAGAGCTAAACTAAACAGTTAAAAATATATTGAAAGTTGAAAACTTGTCCTTGTTGTTTGCATTTAGTCTTGTAACATTACCAGCCGCTCTCTAGCATGGAGGGATCGGAAAAGTGTTTGGTCACGTTACCTCAAGGCATGGTTTCTGGATGCACTATTGCATCGGTGAATGCATACTCATAACAGCCGACGTTGGTATAAGAACAAAACACAAATATCGTCCCAAAATATTGGGCAGGAGATGTATTGGTCAATCTCTAGTTTTTATTTCTGTTTTTTTAATTGGTTTTGTTTGTTTCGTTTTATTTTTGATAGTTAGAATATCTTCCAGTGTTAAGTGTTCTTTGTACAATTAAAGTTTGTCTTTGAGAGGGCAAACTTGCAATTGTATGTATCAGTATATTACGATGCTTAAAAATGGTCTCAAAACCATTGAGTTATTATTTCTGGGACAGTGTATCATCCAGTAAAATTTGTCAATGCGACAGACCTATTTAAACCCAACATGTTACCTTCCTCTTAGCCCTAATTCTTCCTCCACCAGGCTTGAACCTGAAGCCGTATCGTACCATCACCACTCTTTGCGTCCCGGATCCGGTGTTTGGTCACACCGAGACTCACGTCCTTCTCGCTCCTGAAGGAGTTCCTGTCCAGCGACTGCTGCTCAGCTCACTGTCGAGTCAAGGCCTGAGTAGTGGAGGAGGCGTCCAGTTTGAAGTGTGGTGCAGGTAAATGTCATATTAAAAGGGACATGTTATTCAAAATTCCCATTTTGCATGTTTTTGTACTTCCATTTGGCTTTTGACTGCTACTAAAAATAGCCTAAGTGCTTAAAGAAACACCTAGCTCTTTTTTGGCAATAAGTTCATGTTTTTTGGTGTTTGGGAAAGATTTTTTCAAAAACTTCTGTTGTAATGTCACAAATCAGCAGGCATTGCCCTTCTCCTAACAATCCCAGCGACGTGCTGCTTGTCACCTAGCAACCCAATTGGAGTTCCAGGAGGTTTGGTCAGCTGGTTTTTACCATTGTATGCGCTGTGCAATGGCTGCTGGAAAACACAAGCGATTTGTTGACTTGCCATCTAGAAATCACTTGCTGTATTTTTTTTGGTTGAGCAGGAAGCTCCACTTCTGCTTTTCAAAGATGTACAGTTGTATAACTGCGCATCTGTTTGCAGCCATTTTCACATGCGAGTACATACTTCAGTTGGGGGGGCGTGTATTTACATTTATAGTGACAAGATGCCCTAAAACAGCTTGTTTTGATCGGAGCTCAAGATAGCAAACTGAAATTTAATCATCCAAGAATGATTTTGTTAAAAAAAATGTAATGAATATGTTTTGCATAGACCATTGACCTATCCTAACCTGTTGAAAGAATCACATTTATTGGCTGAGTATTTTGTCTTGGCTTTGACATAATATGGTTACACTGTACACATGTCCTTAAGTTGCTGTTCTCATTTAGTAACATTAAAACTCCAACATTTCCCATTCTGGCAGCTGCTGGTTTGTTTATTAGATTCTCATCATTTTTATTTGCAGATATTATTATCCAAATGTCAGAGATCAGCTTGTGGCCAGAGGATTGCTTCCCTTGTCCAAATTATGTGCCATGGCAACCATGCAGAAACAACATCCTAATGAGGCTCAGATGTTCTCCCTTCCCCTGGTTCCAAGGACTGAGGGCCACTCAGGATTTCAACCTCAGCCTTCAGGTAAGCACATGCACATCTGTAAAGGTGATCCAGATGAAGACTATGTCTAAAACAATAACAATGTGCTTAGCCTGTTTTTTTTTTGTTCCCCCCCCTCAGGTTTGCTGGATATTTACATTCGCTACAAGCACAGGCCTGTCCGACCTGAAGGACAGGCTGGTAGAGGAGCTGCTTCCCGTGTTGTGACGCTTGTGGTTCAAGTGCACAGAGCGTCTGGGCTGAAGGCAGCAGCAAGGTACACTATTAAACTCGCCTCACAACATATTGGAGTGTTTTACTGTGATTCATCTGTGTAATTTTCACAAACGGAAGGTCATAAAGTGATAAATGCTTACGTATACAAAGCTTTGGAAACATATTCAAGTTAAAGCCGAGCATTTTTTGTACTAGCACAGTAACTCCTGGTTCTTTTTCATTCCATCCTCTTTTCAATCTTTTCAGAGCAATATCAGAAGAAAACAATCAAATCAGCCATTTAATGGAGGTTGGGGTGAACCCTTTCGTCACAGTCCACCTGCCCTTCTTACCTGACAGCGAGAGGAGGTGTACCCGCACTGTGGCCAGGACTTTCTGCCCTGACTTTGACCACCACATGGAGGTGACCTGTGACCTGTTGCTGCACATGAGCAGCGGGGAAACCTGTAGCCTGGCTGAGCAGCTGGAGCAGGCATCCGCTGTCTTTACTGTCTGGAACAGAGACGGTCAAAAAGGTTAGAGGAGCTCAGTTTACCTCAGACCCAAATTTGATTAGAGTCTTATTTGGGTCTGAGTTAGCTCACAAAGGTAAGGATCACAAAGGTGAGTTTGTGTTTTTAACATTTTTGTTCTGTTCCCTTGCAGCATCTTCTGAGCAAACGCAGATCATGTTAGGTTCTGTGAAAATACCATTGGTTGATCTCATTTATAAAAGAACAGGTCTGTTACTTATTAAAAAAGTATGATGGGGCAAGCTGCTCTCTTTAATAAGCACAGAAGTTAATTCATGTTTTTCTCAAACATTTAGGTATTTCTGGCTGGTTCGGGCTGTATTTAGTTCGTAAAAAACGTCCTTCACAGCCGGAGCACATCTTGGTCGGTGGCCTGGAGCTTTCCATCAGCTTCCCTCACCACTCAGACAGAGAAAGGGTGATTAAAGCTGCCGAGGGTTTGGGCTGGGAAATGGCACATCAAGATGATGAAGAATCCTGGGAAGAAGGCATGAGAAAACTCTCACTGACTTTTTTAATGCCTAAAGCGTGGCTTCCTGTCCATTGTCTGCTTCCTCCGGGGATGAGCGAGCTTCAGCGCTCTACCTACTGCTACATCAGGTACAAGTTCTTTGACCAGGACGCCATCTGCTCCCGACTGAAGCACCCGTGTGTTGAGGGCGACCAAGCCACGGTGAGCTTTGAAGGAAGTAGAACGGTGGAGCTGGGAGTCACTCAACCTTTGGTGTGGTATCTGCGAGAGGAGAAGCTGGAGGTCCAGGTGTGGGTCACCTTCTCTAAAACCAGGACTACAAGGCCAAGCGACTCAGACCGACTGGTGGGGTCTGCATTTGTTGATGTGGCTTCTTTTGCAAAAACTCCCAAGCAGAAGCAGTCACTGAGTGGTATGTAAGAAAAAAAATTTACTTATTCAGGGTGTCTTTAAAAAGTCTTACATTCATGAAGCTAAAAATTAGCCTTAGAATATTTAAAATACATTAGAAAAATGTAAATTAACCTTAAATACATGAATTGCAGGTCTTACATTTTGTTGTGGCAGAACTATTAAATCTATGTAGTTTATTTTTCTCTTGGAACTTTTTTGTCCGGCAGACGTTTTAAGTTCTGCCGGACATTAGGTCATTAGGTTCTGTGACTTGAGGCGATTGAGGCTACAGCTAACTAGGGCTGGCCAGTAAATCAGTAACAAGATATATCAGGATAGACACTTGATCAAAATCAATAGATAGTACGTCAGAATGTTAATATATATATATATATATATATATATATATATATATATATATATATATATATATATTATATTCACTAAACTCTAATCTAGAGACGCACAGCATTCTGGGGGATGTAGGCAAAGGAAAGACTTTAACCGCTCAATATCTATCTCACGACCAGTAAAGCAAAGTGAATGGCATTCAAGTAACTCAGTCCAGTCACTCTTTGGATACCTAGCAACAACTTGTGAAACTTGCACAGCAACGATTTAAGGTTTCGCCTCCAAGTGAAAACTGTGGATAAAACAGGAGAGGTCATGTCACCAGTTTGGCAGTATTTCAGATATTTAAAACAAGAAACTAATTAATTATTGATATCGACTGATTTGAAATGCTTATATCGCGGCCATATCATCCAGCCCTACCACTAACCAGCCTCCAAAAACCCTTGCTAGCTCGCTAGCTTTTTTGCATCTTTTATGGGTACAGAGTACATTTGTCATTAGTTGGCTGGACGTTTGTCTTCGCCACTGGCTTACCTTTGTTGCCAACCTGTACAGTAATACATGCATTCTGTTCAACATATACTTAATTTTCTTTTGTATATTTCTGTCGTGATACTGGTCTTAAATTTCATTCATAATGCTCTTAAAAAGCTCTTAAAAAGTCTTAATTTTGAGTTGGTGAAACATGTAGAAACTCTGTTTATTATGTTTCTGCAGGAGTGTACCCGTTGTTCTTGCCCTCTGCCGCCGATCTACAAGGCGCAGCTCTCAGGGTGCACATCACATCATCGGATGGTTCCTTTCCCACAAACCTGTCAGCTGCACATGACACCCAGCTGGACTCTGACAGTCAGGAGGAGATCTTATTGGAGGAAATGGAAGAAGCACATGGCTCCCCGTCTGCTCCCAGAAAATCGTCACACACCCGCAGCACACACAGGAGTAAACCCTCTAACAAAACTCCGGACCTGATGTCTGCACATCTCACGGAGGTGAGCGTGGAAGACTCTTTCCCTGTGATTGTGGCAGTGGACCGAGCCATGCACCTCAATCTGAAAGGTTAGTATGTTATGTAAAGCATTTAATATTTACTTTACTGTGTTTTATTGGGATTTTATAAGATGAGCCAACACAGAGTTGCACATCATAAACTCACATCATAGTTTTCAAAATCAAGAAACAATCAAACTATGGAGTGTATTTGTTTTGTCCTTGAGTCAATCCCTTGTAGGGCTCTCTTTGACTGTCATTACAGAAACAAATCTTTCAGGGATCATCACTACCAGCCTTGCATGTTTAACACTGAAATTATTGTCCACTCTTCTTCTAAACAACGGGCAAGTTTACAGTCAATGAACTGTATTTAGTTCTTAAACTCTAAAGGTATTCTGAATGGATGTTGCAAAAATGTATTTTTCTTTAGGAAGCCATTCATCATTTCGTTTACATTCTGTATATTATGTTGTACACATGGATGTTTATCACATAAAATCCCCAGAAGTACATCGCCATGTTCTAGATGACAGAGAATCTAGACCAAACAAGTGTTTCATTTTCCCCCAGCTTGTCCTCTTACTGAGCGCACCGAAGGAACTCCTTGTTGCTGTGTTTCATACGTCACCGCTGACTCATCTGAACCAGTTTGCACATCTGTTGTAACCAACACGGACTGTCCTGTGTGGGACCATCAGCACGAGTGCAGGTCTGCTTTCTACACAGACCTCAAAGTAAGCAACACATTTGCAACAATTTAACGTGTTTGCTTTACATTTCCAGGCTTTCAAAGGAGCTGCTGGTCGATCCACATCAGTTTCTTGTTTTCAAAGTGTGGCACAGAGGAGGTATTGTGAGATGAATAGTGTTTTATGATGTTTTGGCTTGTTTCGTGGTATTATTTAACCGTTTTGATGTTTTACGTCTGCAGAAATGGAGCGGGTGATTGGATTTGCCACTGTAGACCTGTCTCCTTTACTCTGGGGTTTCCCATCAGTGTGTGGTTGGTACAACATCACAGACTTCAGTGGCCAGTGTCACGGTCAGATTAAAGTGTCTATAACTCCTTTGAGGGGAGTCCAGGACCTTCGTGGACAGAGAAAAAGCATCAACGATGAAGCTGCCAAAAACGTATCAGTAAGTGTGCCGTTTTGATGAAATGTAATATCTGGTGATTTCTAAATCGTGGTTTCTAAATCTCAAGCTGAGAACGGGGTAATTTCCAGGCTTTGTTGCAGACCACTCCTCTCAGCTATCAAACCACAGCCATGTACAGCAGCTTTCCCTCCCACATCAGCAGATTCCCAGAGCAGAAGATCTCATCGCCAAACCACAGCGACGTGCCGTTCTCTGAAAGGTTAGTACTCTCGCAGTTTGGCGATATCCAAACAGTTTTTCTCCTTTTCATTAATTATTTCATGTCGCAGGCCAAGTGAGAACAATCGCCATTTTGAGCACATGGACAGAGTTCGTCTTTACCACCAGAATCTGCAAGAACAAACAGCGTCTCACTTTGCCTGTGGCGGCCCGACCTGTGGCGGCCCGACCGGTGACGTTAATCCCTCCAGCTCATTTTTGTTTTCAGCACTCAGGTATTCAGATGAATTTTTTAATTCCCATTCTTTACCTTTACATTAGGTCTGAAACAATTAATCAGAGTTATTGTGATGAATCGATTATTAGAATAATTGTCAATAGGCCTGTCACAATTATCAATAAATCAGTAAATTGAATGATAAATTAAAAGAAACTCAATAATTTTTATTTGCTTGATTTATCGTTTTTCTTTTCTCTCTGTTATTACCAAAAACTGAATGATAAAAGTTTTCAGTCTTTTATCATTCAGTTAATAAATGATAAACTATCCCTTTTTTGAAAGATAAATTTGTTTATACAGACTTTATAATAAATTTTATTTGTCATTTCTGTTGTTTTATTTATTTATTTTGGATATTTCAAATATTTTCCAGTTCCAGTGTTTAAATGTTCATTAGAATTTAAAGTTTATTGATCCATGACAATGTGTTCTTGCAATATTATGCCATTATTGCTATTATATTACTTAAAAATGGTCTCAAGCAACAATAAGTTTTAATTCAAATTATCATCCAGGTAAATTTGTTAACGCGACAGTCCTAATTGTCAAGTGATTTAGTGGTCAATTAATTGTAAACATAAGTATATAGACTCATAAAAGGCTGTTTGCTGAAAGGACAATATACCCAAACAAGTAATTAAAATAAAACTATAAAAAAATATTACATTTAAGATGAAAACCCTTCTCTGTGCATAAATGTTTTAAAATTTTTAAAATGTATTTTTAATATTGTATATAAAATCTTTAAAGTGGTTCAATAAAAAAATCTGCAGAATGTCATTTCTTTTTTTGTCTGATTAATTGATTGACCGTCACAATAATCAATTACTACAATAATCATTTACATTTGACACTTTTCAAAAAAAAAACTCACGGTACCAATATAAAACTACTCATATTTTTATGACAGGAGAAAACTTAGCGAGCTTGACAACATTCAACGATACTTCAACCGTAAGCTATCCACTCCTACTTTCCCGCCTGTGACCGAACAAGACGGCCACAACCAAGACGTGGATCGGGGGGTGTTGGAGACCGACACGAGTCAGCTGCTCCTCAAGTCCAACCAGCTTGTTGGGGAAGTCAACAACATCATCAGTGGTGAGCTTCTTCCCAAATATTAAAAATATAAAAAGTCGGCCAACCGATTCTGATCCAATTTGTATTTGATTGTTCCAAAAAAAAAACAAATGTATCATAAAATACCAAGGTAAAAAGTTGGAAAAAAAACAATGTTTATCCTACATAATAAAAACAATGCCCAGCAGTTATGACTCAAAAATTTTACAAAGCACTGTACAAATGAGTAAGACATAACAACAGATATACAATAAATTAAAGACGTAAAACACGCTTTTATAAAAAAATGTATGTCATATTTACTGAAACTGTCTCTATGTTGTGACAGTTTGGTACAAGACAGACTGGGAAAAACATTTGAGTTCCACTGCCTTCAATCAGTGCTAACTAGAAACAACCAATCAGAGCCAGAAGGCGTGTCTTGGCGCAGTCAATCATGCCCGATTATATGTCTCATATTATACTGTCATGAAATAGTTATAGGTTTAACAAATACGTTTGCATTAAAGCGTAATTATTTACAAAATAAATTAGATAATATTTTTAACATCAACCTCTTTTATCAAACCACATCTGACAACAGAAATCAAAATTTTGATGTTTTTATTTTTTCTCTTCTCTCCATATTTTGGCTCGTCTTTCAGGTCTACGAGGTCACTTCCTGGAAACGATTCCCTCCAACACTCAGAGCTCATCAGACTCACCTGTGGAACGCAGCAGCCCTCCGGCCAACCCAGACAGCAAGTCCAGTCCAAACAGAGTGATTCATAATCGTTTGGATGTTGCATCTCCGCTGCCTGCCGAGACGTCTGAGGACGACACCGACTCTGACCACGACGACAAAAAGGACGAGCAAAGCAGCCAGGACAACCTGTCACAGGACGAACACCAAGAGGATTTTAGACAGGACGAGAAAGCTGGCGATGATGATGATGAAGAAGAAGAAGACAAGGATTTCGAGGAGATGGTGCTGCAGCCCAGGCCTCTGAATGAGGTGACGTCACTAACGGACAGAACCAGTCCTTGGACCAGCATCCTGTCAGACCCTGATCTGGTTTCTGTAGAGAGCATAGAGGATCAGAAAGAGTCAGACATGAGTGAGAATGAGGACAAAAGTCTGGAGGAAAACCGAGACGGCTGTCTTTCCAATAAGAAACGCACAGACAATGTTCACCGTACAGAGAGCGACGATGACAGGATGCTACAATCCGGCGATCAGACAAAGGGGTCAAACAGCCCCAACTGTTCAGATGACACGTCATCATCGCCACAGCCTGCCGCTGACACACACAGTGCTTCAGGAACTCAGGACATGGAAGAAAACCAGTTCCAGACGTATCCTTAACCTGGTTTTATTTATTTATTTCACATTGTTAGCTTTATTTTTCTGGCTAGTCTGTTTAACTGGTAACCAGGTCAGATTAGCTGTTTATATCAAAGCTACCATCATGTAGAAGCTAGTATTGCAACAATTACTTTTATTCGTTATTATTATTATTAGAATAATAATAATAATTATTATTATTATTCTATTATAATAATAATAATTATTATTATTAGTATAGTAATTATAATAATTTTATAATAATAATTATAGAATATTATTATTTTGTAATAATAATAATAGCAATAGCAATAATAGCAATTTTAATTATGTAAATTACTGCCAAACTGGTGGTGTGATCTTTCCTGATTTATCCACAGCTTTCACTCCATACCTTTATTTAAATTTTTATGCATTTATGAGGCACGGTGGAGAAACCTGAAACTTGCTGAGCCAGTTGTTAGGTAACCAGAGAGTGAGTGAGTTAGTTGATGCTGCCAACGTTGCTTAGCTAGTTGTGATCAGTTCAGCAGCTAAAGCCTTTTCTCTGCCTACATCCTCCAGAATACCCCGCGGTTCTTAATTGGAGTTCAGTGAAATTATTGAACATGCTATCAGACTTATTTTTTTATTTATATTGATCTTACCATGTGGAGGCTGTTGCAGAAACCAAGTCAAGAACTGGAAAATGAATGAATCAAAGGTTCACCTGTAAAGGAGGAGCAGTGAAAGGCGGAGGTAATCAATGTTCTTGGGATTCAAGATGGCGGTATTTGAAATTGAAACGATTTGATTCCTGAATGGATGCTTGAAGTCGAAGACGACTCCAAGGTTGAGGGTGTGTGAGGAGGAGGTTACTGGCCATTTATCTTTCGAAACAGAGTTTTCGAAGAGTTTACTTTGATAATTACATTTTTACATAAACATGTACGTTTCCTAATCTCTTCTATATGCCACCATTTCAGAGTCAAAGCCTTTTATAAAGCTCAGTGACTTCAATAACTTATAGTACAGACCTTTTTCAAATTTGATTCTTAATTTTTTTTAAGTCTAATTTAACCTAATTAATTAAAAGGCTTTAGCATTTGGGAAGTTTTAGACTTTGCTTTGAGCACTAATGACGTTTTTATATTGATTTATAATAGAGATATATGACACAATCTTTAAGTCTTGTTATTTTTTTAAACTTCTTACCTTAAGCTCATTGCCTGTGGAAGTCCCTAATTTCTTCCTCCCATCTCACCAACTGGAGGCGTCACTGAGAGCCATCCGTTTAGCTCCATCCTTCTCTAACACATCTTATGAATCTGTAAGTATTTTACAGCTTTATCTCTGATATTAAAACCTTTGTTGTTATTTATATTGGTATTGGTAGTTTCTGGTAGTAACGTTTTAGAAGTTATGGTTTTTAAAATGCTCACAGTTTTCCTGCTCATCCCAGAGTCTCAAGTCTATTTACTGATATATCAAAGAAAATATTGGAGTTTTCTCCAGCTTAATGGAGAGTTATTGTTGCTAATTGTTGCTGCACATGGCCAGTTAAGTTGCTAAAACATGCCACAACATTTTTGTTCTACTTCATACTTATAACAAAGATAAATTTGTTCTTTGGGGAAAAAAGGCCCTTATAGCCATTGTGCTGAAACCAAAGGACCACCACTTATTGATCTAATTAATAAACAATATGTTTAATTAATTTATCAGCAATAGAAACATGTTGCTTTTTCCTGTTTTGAATAAAAGAAGTAAAATTATGGTAAATTTGTTTTTAAATTTCTGTTTAAACACCATGGAACTATAACAGCAGTTAGTTACTACAGTAACATTCTTGCTAGAGTGAATGCTGGGAATTAGAACGGCACACCATTGCTTAGAAACCGGTTTAAGCCTGTTACTCAGTGTTTAATCCATGATTGTGTTTATGTGTTCCACACATACAGCGTTCAGCAGTCTTTCATGTTAAAAAAATGTAAAGAATGACTCGTTGACTTGGTGGGGTGACACACCACAATCACACAAGTCATTATTTTAAACTCTTGACATGCAATGACATGTCCCTGACTCTAATGTTTTTATGATTGAAGATGTATTTCTGCGTGGTATTTGCAGGGTCAGAACTCCTCAGACCGCCGCCGCGTTCCCCCTCACAGAGGTCCCCGGCAACGGCCGGACTTGTCCCCTCTGTCCCTGAAGAAACAGACGGACAGAATCGCAAAGATATTCGCAGCTCGTTTTGATAAGTCCAGTTAGCTCAGTGGTTTTACACCACAATAATCATGTAAATTAATTTTTATATTTGTATGTTTTATAAATAAATATTGAAAAATGTTCTGCACTTTGAACCTTTTGTGTTTTTTGAACTTGAGATTTCGTGAATGTTACAAAACCCTAGATGTAACCAAGCAGATGTTGTGGACGAATATCTGCATGGTACACAGATCTGTACGATTTTGTTGGAAGATTTGGTAAAGATGTGTGAAAAGTTTAAAAATACATTAATCTTTTATTGTACTAATGCACAATGTTGCAAATTCAAGGCCCACGGACCACCATATGTGGCTCTCTAGACCTCGGAGCCATCTTATAGCACCATCAACTATGTTACCTTCATTTGTTGTAAAAT
This sequence comes from Poecilia reticulata, assembly GCF_904066995.2. Lineage (NCBI taxonomy): Eukaryota > Metazoa > Chordata > Actinopteri > Cyprinodontiformes > Poeciliidae > Poecilia > Poecilia reticulata. Next base: position 5,610,175 of record NC_088842.1, read on the forward strand.
TGCTCTACATATCAAATATGACTTGAAAGAAATGTCTTTTTAATTGAACGCCTTGAAATTGGGCCTCTGTCTCTTTAAGAAACTTCTGCTCTTTCTGAAACTCTGCCTTCAGAAAGTCATACATTGCTCCTTTTAACAACGTTTTTTCCAGCTACAAGAATTAGCTCGTATATATTCCACCAGGTTTTTGCTAATTTCTGCTGGCTAGTCTGAAGGAGGATATTGGAGGTGTCAAGTGAGGGCTGCTCTGTGAGGCGGAAGCTCCGAAGAGGAGCTGCATACTCGAAGGCGGAGCTTGGTCCAACCAGACGTTTAGCACAGCTGAATGGTTGCCACGAGAGACTAAAGGATTTCTCAAACATTCATGAAAAAACCAAGGCAAAACTCCAGGTATGTTTTTGATGGGGTAATAAGATTAAAACATGATGTAGAGATCAAAAAAGTAAATTTTACATCATACTTTAAATATAGAAAAGTGTTAATTCCTTTTCACAAAATCACCTTTAGTACCTTTACATATTGTTTCACCTCCAAATGTTTTGTACGACACAGGTTTGCCGGCAGAGCAGCACTGGTCTTCTTACATTCCTCTTGGCACAATTTCTTTACATAGTTCAGATCTCCGTCATCTTCAATGCCTGCATGCATAGTTCTCTTCAGCTCTTGTCACATATCTTACCAGATTTAGAGGACTGATATCAAGGAAAAAGGTTTTTTTTCTTTTTGTGGACTTTCAAAGAGAACCACAGCACTCCAGAACTGTGGACTACCCAACGGTGGTCTTAAAAATTCCCCCACATACGTTTTAAAAATTCGTTATTTTTTTCCTCTCTAACTTCTGAAAAAAATGTATTTTATTAAAGGTTGGATTTTTCAATATCTTCTAGAGTGAAGTTATGCAACCATAGTTGGCATAACCTCAGTAATTAATCATAATAATTTGTAGCTTCTGTAATTATTGAAATTAAAATTGAGTTCATATTGAGCTGATACTCCAACCTGCTACAAAACATTTCTGGTTTAAACCAGCGTGTCACCAGTCAGACCAGCTGTTCAAACCTTCGCGTCATCAAGCAGGTGAGTTGTTTGTTGAAAACACGCCCGCCGGCAGCCAGACGGTTGGTATTTTGTTCTGGCGTGTACTGCACACTGTGTTCATTTTGTTTGTTTTTCTTTTTCTTCCTTTTTTTTCCGGAGAGGCAGCGCAACAGTCTCAGAATAATCAGTTAACACCTTCCCATCAGGTTCTTATGCCAAGGTATCTGACTTTTATCTGTTCGCCTGCTTTCAGTTCTAAGGGACAACAAGTAATGGCACAAGAAGAGAACTCTACTTTAACAAGACACACATTCTGTTTATTACCTGGAACATGATTGTTTTTTCCGGTTATCTGTCATAAAGTCCTGAAAAGATCCAGAATTAACGTCAGATTTCGGGATGACTGAAAGCTCTGGATTGATTTTTGCTTTTTAAAGACTGCGTTGATCCTTTACCATTTTGAACATGGCAGGAGGATCAGCAGCTGACTTGGCACCTACAGCTGCTGTCAAGATTTTTTCAGCTGGAACAGCTGGCTGCGTGGCTGACCTGGTCACCTTCCCGTTGGACACTGCCAAAGTACGACTGCAGGTAACAAAAAGCATCGCAACCAGGACATGTGGGATGGGTTTTAATTTTTCAAAAACAGTATTTACTGCTATGCTCCTACACAGACTTGTGACTCTACATAATTATCAGTAGAAGCCAAAGTGACTTAAAGTCATTCATTATCTTTAACTTTTTATCCTTAAATTTGATTGAATTCAGGATAATAATAACAATAAGGTACTAAAAGATGAAAGTCCTTGGAAGAGTTTTCAGATATGGATTTGATGGTTGTGTATTTCAAAAGGCGTAGTTTGCCTCAGCATTTGTTTGAAACAGATCAAGTGCAATAGTTTTGGAGAAAGCAACTATTTAATGGTCTTCATGCAAGATTTCATCAGCTTAGCATTTTAAAATTAAATACAAGGATTTGAAAAGTTTTATTCGTAATCTTTAAGAATTTTCCTTTAGCAAGACAAGTTACAGATGAAACTAGAATTCTGTCTAATTATAGACAGAATTCTGGTTTATTGTGCATTAATAATGCACATTGTTTTCTGAATCTTGTTTGGTGTTATTTGACATAAAATTATATTTTTCCATTCTTTAGGCTTTAAGATGTTTTTTTTTCTTTTGCTCCAACCTTTCAGCTGTTGCTTTCACCCGAATGATGAAACATCTGTAAAGAATTATTTTCCCCCTTTTTTAAGAAAAGCTCAGTTTCTTTTGTTTATCAAATAAAAACTGATCAGTGTGGTGTGTTTATATTCAATTCTCTTTACCTTGCTTGCACCAAACCTACCAAGACAATACCGTTGATTTAAGCTGACAGGCTGGGATCAGAGAACACTATTCATAACAGCAGCCAAGAGGCCTCTTGTAATTAGTTGGGATTATCTGTGTACAAGAGGACTATCAGTAGAGTATGTTACAAATCTGGTCTTTAGGTTGGGCTGGAGAAGAAACAGTAGTCAGAGTGAAACAGGGTGGTGGCAGAATCATGCTGTGGGGATGCTGAGAAGAGACCAAACTGCTGGAAGCTTTAAAAGCCTTCAACCTAAAGCAGGATGACACTAAGCATATAGACTGAACTACAGTGAACTAATTTACATTAAAGCATATTTAGGTGTTAGAATGGCCTAGTCAAAGCCCCATATCTAAATCCAATTGAGAATCATTGCCAAGCATTGAAAACCTTTAGTTCATAAATGCTTGCCATTCAATCTGACTGAAATGAGATATTTTGCAATAAATTGTTTGTTTTGTCAAAATGTCTGAAAACCATAAATGATCTCATTCTGTATGTAGGCTTTCACATAAAATCTCTTTAAAACACTTAGACATTTGTGGTTCTTAATGTGACAAAATGCTGAATATTGACACGTCTAAAATCATTCCAAGTATAAATCTCTTACTCTCAACAGTTTTTTTTTTTATTCATTTTTTTTTTTACCTGTAATATTTATTCAGGTCCAAGGAGAATCGAAAGACCTCCCAATAGGCCAGAAGGCGACATACAGAGGTGTATTTGGCACCATTATCACCATTGTGAGGGCCGAGGGGCCGAGGAATCTGTACAACGGGCTCGTGGCGGGGCTGCACCGACAGATGTGCTTTGCCTCCGTCCGGATCGGTCTGTACGACACCATGAAGCAGCTCTACGCCCACGGAGCGGAGAGTATGTGCATTCTGACCAACACCGCACACCTGGGAAACCTTCAACAAGCTTCAGCCATGAACACTTTGAAATAACAGTCAAGGTTTTGGATTAAGTGTAGTAGTGTTAGGCTTTCAGTGTCGTACTTTTACGGTATAATTAGAAACAAGTCAGAATTACCTTAGCTTGTTAATGCAATAGCTGCACCAAGGAAAGACCTATCTAATGTGTTGAATCTTTAGGAAATCCTGAAAAGCTGTACAGTACAATCACTGTTTCTCTTGTTGGTGTCCAACAAACTGTTTTATACTCAAAAAAAAAAAAAAAAAGGAAACTGCAGCCAGCATGTGTTCGACTGGCAGGCCAAGAAGAACCAGTAAAGCTGGCCGAACTGTCAAGTCTGGAAAGAGGAATTCATGATGTTACATGTAGCCAGTAAAACGTTGACAGCAGATTTCATGGCCAGCCCTACAATGACTTGTTTCTGCAAAGTTGCATGTAGTCGCTAGTTGTCACAAACTGCTGTGTGACAGATCCTGGACTCGGGACCCGACTGCTGGCAGGCTCCACCACCGGAGCGATGGCGGTGGCATTTGCTCAGCCCACCGATGTTGTGAAGGTCAGGTTCCAGGCTCAGGTCCACCAGCTGGACAACGGCTCCGTCAAGAGGTACAGCAGCACCACCGAGGCCTACAAGACCATCGCCAGGGTGGAGGGCTTCAGAGGGCTCTGGAAAGGTATTTTCAAAGTCAAGATGTGTGCATATACACTAAAAAGATGTTTCGTTTTTTATCTCAAATTCAAAAAGCATAAATTTTTTAACAGTTTTAGCTTAGTTACTGCTTTAATTTCTTTCAGCAAATTGACTTATTTTGAGTTTGTGTGCTCCATTTAACAATTAATCTATTACTAAAATAGTTAACGATTATTTCGATAACCAATTTATCATAATTACTGTTAATGGTTTCAACTCTATCCACAACGCTTTCAATTTGTCAGAGCACTCCTCTCCCCCATCCTAATAGGATGTATTTCAAGAACAGGTTAAGGTTTGAACCCTCACTGGGTGCTAGACCTAAAACAACATGCACTGATCATCATGCTTTATCTATTTACACAATGCATAGATTGTGCATTTCAACTTTCTCAAAACGGTGGGAAAACTCTCCTGTCATGCATGTTTAAAGGCGGTATTATGTGTTTTCCAGGCACATAGCGCCATTTTATAGCGCAATCCAGTAACTATGTTACCTTTAGTTGTTATAGAAACACTATATATATAAAATATGACTTAAATAAAAGTTTTTTTTGTAAGTTAACGCCTTGAAATTGCACCTCTGTCTCTTAAAAACCTCTGCTCTTTCTGAAACTCCACCTTCACTGAGTTATCATAGCATGGCTACTACCAGCGTTGCACTGAGAAGTAGCTCTCATGAATCAAAAAAGATACTTTATAAGCTACTATCATAAGTTGTGATGAGCTTAGCAGACTCATAGTTTGCTAATTGCTGCTAGCTCGTCTGAAGGAGCTGCATCTTGAAGGCTGCTCTAGGTCCACTGAAACATTTCGCACAGTTGCCATGGCAGATTACAGGATTTCTCATAACATGCATGAAAGAATCAGAGCAACATTCCACTTATGTTTTTGATGAGGGGAAAACATCATCAATGTACCTGGCAAAGACCCTCCAGGTTCTTGATGACTATGTTTTGAAGTCATCTTAGCTGCTGTTTCTTTGGCCTGATTCACACAAACTCGTGCTGGTCTGCTGTTGTGTCGTGTTTCAGCTCTATTATTGTTTTTCCAATCTTATTCATATTTTCTGACGGCATAACATTTGTTTTTTTCAGGCTGTCTGCTGAACATAGCTCGTAATGCCATTGTGAACTGCTCCGAGCTGGTGACTTATGACATAATTAAAGAGCAGATCCTGAAGAACAAACTGATGACAGGTAGGGTCTCCCCACACCCCACATGTTGATCCCTCTCCATTCTTTGTGGTCTTTAGCAAAGTGTTCTCTGCGTTTTTGTCCTGCAGACAACATGCCGTGTCACTTCACTGCCGCATTCGCCGCAGGTTTCTTCACCACCGTGGTGGCCTCTCCGGTGGACGTGGTGAAAACCCGCTTCATGAACTCCGTGCCCGGGCAGTACGGCGGCGCCGCCAACTGCGCTCTGACCATGCTGCTTAAAGAGGGGCCCTCAGCTTTTTACAAGGGGTGGGTGTCGTCGTTGAAAACCGGGGCAAATCCAGTCCAGCGGCTGATTTATCTCAATCTTTCCTTGCAGCTTCATGCCATCGTTCCTTCGCCTGGGGTCCTGGAACATAGTGATGTTTGTCAGCTACGAGCAGATTCAGAGGGCTGTGGTAAGACTTCAGGGGTCCCGGGAGTCTCGCTTCAGAACGGTTTGACTGAATGAAGCTGTGCAGCTGGATCTGCAGCAGCGCTGATAGTGAGCGGTCAATCCAGACCTCGTACCTGACCAGAGAGGGCAAGCTGCAGGTTTGATTAGTGATTACTAGTTTAGGTAATAATTGGAAACAGTCGTTTGTTTTTCAACTGAGATTTGTCATTTTGGAGAAACTCTGACTCTCAGAAACTCGTTCTCATTTTGTCCCCAAATCAAGATTATGAATGTCCTCATGGCCGGTTGTGCCAGAATGTATCGATAAAACCCATTTACAAACTGTTCAAATATCAATAAATGTCTGTTTCAATATGTGTCTTAAAGTTAAATAATATTGATTTTTTTTTTCATGTGGATCTCCTTCTGTAGGATTTCATAATTGTTTTTTGTAATTTTTCGCCATCAAATTCACAGATTTGATGGTGCTGCTTTAGAAATATTTGTAAATAATTTAGTAATATTGGTGCTGATGTATAACTTCAAATGTGACTTTTCGTTACTTGCCATATCGATTATGAACTGTCACTTGACATCAAGTAAGGCTGAGGCAACTGTCATAAAAGTAAGAAATGCTGCCACCTCCAGGTAGTTGTTAGCAGTGGCTTCAATCCAATGTTTTTGACCATTTTTGTAGAAAATGTACGATAAAACTCAGAGTTTTCCTTTAGTCCAAAAAAAGGTGGTGATCTGTTGATTGGACATGAATTTTTGTGATCACTGAATTATGAAAAACTGGAAGAAATGATTGATGTTCTTTGGAATCTAACGTCTGGACGGCCAAATAATAATCTTAGTAAAAAAGAATAAAGAATTGAGTATCTTAAGCCAGAATTTTTAAATATTAAAGTAAGCATGTTAGCCCAGTTAAAATCTTTCTGAATCAGTTTTTTCTGATTCTAAAATGACACAGACATGGAATATTTCAAAGAGTATATTTACTTCTTCAAGTTGAACAGGATAACGATGGGTTCTGATGTTGTGTGCATTTTTCACATTTTGTACCTCAGACCACATGAAGAATTCAGTAAGAGGAAGTTCTTTAAAAAAAAAAAAGCTAAATTGTACATTATGTACATAAGAAAAATAATTGAAAGTTTAAAATTGCAATTTGTTGCTTGATGTTGAACCTTTTTTTTTTGCTAAAGAAACTGTTTCAAACTGTTTTTGAAAGTGCAAAAATAAAAAAGGCTAAAGATATGTGTTGGTCGTTTTCTCTGGCTGTATAGAAAGCAATGGAGCACTGTTGCTATGCACTCCTATATATATATATATATATATATATATATATATATATATATATATATATATATATATATATATATATATATATATAGACACTGCTCACAAAAATAAAGGGAACACTTTAACATTTAAGTGAACACTGAAGTGTTCCCTTTATTTTTTTGAGAAGTATATATATATATATATATATATATATATATATATATATATAGACACAATTATATTTAATAAATTGTAATATACATTCTGTTGAGTTTATCAGATTAAACGTGTCATTTGAAATGAACCTTTAATCAGATATTAAACATACATTGTATTAATCTCTATCAAAATTAACAGAGTTAAAGGCTAGAAAACAACTGTCTGGTGTAATTAATCTATATAATGTGAAATTAACTTTTCCATAATATCCTAATTTACTGAATCTGACTGCTATGCAACAGCTTGAAACGTTGCTCCTTTAACTATGAAAAACTGCTGATATGTTTTATTTGACTCCAGGCCTTTTCCCTCTTTTTTTAATATTTCTTATTTTAACAGCTGGGCCAGACGGTTTTAGACCTCATATATTATCCTGAAGCAGGGAAACGACCCACATTTCTTTAATGTGACACTGAAAATATCCTCTCATTTGTGGAGTGATCCTACGGTAGAATGGTAATAAGTTGACCCTATTTTCAACATTTGAGGGGCTTATCGGGGAAACAGCACTGCAGACAGACGTGCAGAATTAAAAGAAGGGTTTGGGGTTTTCCAACACAATAAAACACAATTTTAATACATGCAAGCATTGTAAAAAAAAAGAAGAAAAAAAAACCATGACGTCTCAAAACTTGTCTAGTTTTGCTGTGAATGATTTTTCTAAGGTCATTCAGATTTTACAACTTCACTGCAACTTTGCACCTCCAGATTTTAGTTTTTGAGAAAGACAGAAAACTTTTTAACTAGTTTTTAACTGAACCCAACCAAGAAAATGTGCAATATTATTTTCCCTTTGAGACAAAAGCGCAGACAAAAGGCAAGAACTGATCTACAGGATAAAGCTTCAGCCTAATTAGCCTGGAGGATATTCACCCTTCATTCTTGGTGCAAAATAGTTCAACAATAAAGCTATTCGCCAGTATAACCAAAGCACAGCTCAAACTATTAGAGCTTAAGCTATTCTACTGGAGGCGATTTTAAACCATCATGAAGCATTATTGTGAAGTGAAAGAAAAATAATACCTGTTTTAGTGTGTTTGTAAAAGGAAAATACAAATCTGAAATGTGTGGTGTGTATTTCTATTGTCCCGTGGACCAGCGGAATCAGTAAAATGCAAAAAGCGACAACTCAACAACAAGCCACAAAATCCAAACAGAAGATGCAGTGTGGATTTTAGGCACAATTATCATGTAACATGTTCTAAAAAAAACGAATTTCCTTAACATTTTATATGCTAAAATATGTAATAGTGAACTAAATTACATAAAGGACCTTGCTTTTTTTCATGCAGTTAAAGCAGAATAATGTAAGACAAAACTAAACGATAAATAAATATCCTTTAGGATTACCTAATTACCATTTGGTAATCCTGTCTGTTATTTAGCTGTCTCTTAATATGAAGCGGCACATTTTGCCGGTGTTGTGTTTTTGTGCTGCTGTCCGTCATGTAAACACAAGCAATCGTCCTGCTGTCCTGGGAACAACTCTGCTTCATCTATATGTAGCCTGAGTTAATCCCTAAGACATGTGCTGCTAATGTCCCTGACCGCTCAGCAGTGAACGTCCTGCAGAGAGGAGCTTCAGCCCCCGTCAATATGCAGATTCACAGAAACAGCCCTGGAGACAGGACGCCTCCAGTCTGTGAGTACATCCCTCATCTTGCAATTATCCCGGCTGAAGTTTGTGATATTTCAGAGACATTCAGGCTTTTGTTTTATCCAGTGAATGCAAAATATTGTTAGAAATACTTTTAATGTCTCTTTTTATAACTTTATACTCAGCATCAGACTGCATTTTTAAATGTTGTGTGTCCATGTGTGTAAGTCCAGTGCTTTGTGTAATATTGTGAAGTTACAAGCCTGTTAAAGCTTCCCGCTAAGTTTCATAAGAGGCTTTTCAGTTCTCTGTACTGTATTTTAGGTAGCAATGAGTCTCGTTCACAGGAAGCTCATTGTTTTCTACTAGCAGCCTAATGTCACAGGGTGGAAACTTAACTTTTTTATGTGTCCTTTGGTAATTGTTCAGTTTCCTTCTTCTTTTTGTGCAAATCAATGTGCCCTGTTGGGGTTCAGAAAATAATATGCATGATCTGCATTATTAGACATGCTTCTGTTACATAAAGTCCAGATACGTTGTAGAAGCATGTTCTAAAAGAAAACAAAGACCTGAACTCATCTGTCAGTAAATCAGATTCTTTGCTATGCTGCACAGAACAACTTTTTAAAAATGTTTTTGAAGTTAATTCATCAGATCTTGGAATTAAATGTTTAATGTCTGAGTAAAGATTTTTCACCAGCACTTTTAGAAATGGCGTTATAGTGTTGGGAAAGCTGAAGCAAGCCTCATTTCACTGAGCTCAAAGTAATTTAAGGTCATTTATATATTTATTTATTTATACATATATATTGTTAGAATATACATATATATATATATATATATATATATATATATATATATATATATATATATATATATATATATATATATATATATATATATTTTATTTTCCATTAAGCAAATTTATTTTTGTAATTTGAATTTGTGCAATTCTATGATTAATGGAGACGTAGCTAGTCGTGAGACTTTAGCACAAAAAATAAAAATTTCCAACTCAAGTTTTTCTTCCTGACCAATACAAATAAAACCTGTTTCTATAGATCATTTTCTCATCCAGTTCTTCATGTTCCTCCCAGTGCAGTGATGTATCGTGTCCTCATCCCACTGAACCATTCAACCGTAAACAAGGCAGCATCGTCAGGGAAACCATGAGCTCTGACAGCGTCTTCCAACCGGAGGTGGAGTCGGATCCTCAGGGCGAGCTTGCCGACATGGTGGCATCCATGAACACCACCGCCAACCGGCTGACCCCTCCTAATGGCTACAGGTCAGGAGCACCCAGGTCCACCGGGGGCCAAAGGGCCCGCCTCACAGACAGGAAGATGTCCCTTCAGGAGAGGGGGAGTCGCATGGCCCGGCAACCCACCATCGAGACCAAACGGGTTTCCATCACTGATGCCGACGTGAGGAACCTCAGTCAGTCCATCTTCAGACTCACCTGAGTTCCTCTTTTCTGAGACTAAAACTTTCCCATTTCACCTCTACAGGACTGTCTCCAGCTCAACCAGTATAAACTGAAGAATGAGATTGGAAAGGTGACCTACCAATGTGAAACCCAATGTTTTAATTTCTGATTCTTGAATTATAAAGCTCTTTTTATTTGTACCCTGCAGGGCTCTTATGGAGTGGTAAAACTAGCCTATAATGAAGACTCTGAACAGTACTATGTAAGTTGAAGCTTTAAACTGCTTGAGCCTGATTGTCGTTTCATGAAATCGTCATTAATCCTTTTTCTTTTCTTTGACTAGGCCATGAAGGTAGTGTCAAAGAAGAAGCTGATGAGGCTGTGTGGATTTTTGCGTGAGTAACGTCTCATTTTGATTGTTTCAGTCTTGTGCAGTTTACGGTTCCAGTGAAAGGTTTGCATTCACATAAAATCTTAACAAAACGTTGATTTGGTTATTTTTTTTAAAGAAGTTTCAAAGCAAGAACTAGATACACCTGTTTGAATTTACTATGAATTTTCACTAATCTACAGATGAGGTTCAAATACATAATTGCAACCCAGTTAATAAGTGGCAAGAGGAATCTCTAAGACGTTTTATTACTGGCAAGTATTCCTCCCCCTGTCTCCAATAGAGATCAGTAACAGCGCACGCAGACCCTCTGTACAACGTAAATAGTGTGGACCAAGTGGCTGGTTTTTAGCAGGCGAGGAGAAACCCAGGTCCAGTCAAAGGCCTGCTGAAGGACAGGTTTACACACCCAGATTTGGCTGCAGTGGCATAAAGTCTGCTTGTAGAAATCAAAGTAATCTTTTTAAACTTGAAAGCACTTTGATACGGGCTGTTTGCTGTTCTGGTTTCTCTGCAACTTTAGTCAGAGGTTATGCACATATCTGAGTGGGTTCATTTTTTTGCCCTGTGACCCTTCGCAGAAATCCGTTGATGACACTGGACAATTGGACTGCGTTGAATGTCAGCTTTGCAGCAATCCCTCCTTCTGAGCAATTATGTACCAAGAAATAGCTCCTTAAATTGCCTTCATCCAGACCGGCGCTGTGTGTTTGTACTTCCAGGTCGCCCGCCTCCTCAGGGGTCAAACTCTCAGCAGGATCTGTTCCCCAAATCCATGCAGCCTCTGGAGAGAGTGTACAGAGAGATTGCCATCCTCAAGAAGCTGGACCATCCGAACGTAGTTAAACTGGTAGAGGTGCGTCAGATATGACCATAACAACAAGCAGCAGAGCAACGCGACCACATACTTCAGCCAAAAACATTTAATGGACTCCTTTCAAGATCAGAAATAATATTTGTTTAAATAGCTTAAAAAATAAACCTAAACAAACACGAGGTAGCAGTGTTGATGTATCTTGCAGGTGCTTGATGACCCTGATGAAGATGGACTTCACATGGGTAAGGAATCATTCACCTTTTCTGCTGCAGCATGATAAAAGAAAGCAAAGTTAATTGATCATTAAATTCAAATTATTTTCTCTTTAAGCCTTCGAACTAATGAAAGAGGGGTATGTTTTACATACTAATCCATCAATTTGATATGATAGATGGCAGGAGTGGCAGTAAAATGTTTGTGTGTGGCTTTTGCTTCTTTGCCCCTCAGGCCGGTGATAGAGGTGCCCACAGACAACCCGTTAACCGAGGACCAGACTCGCTTCTACTTCAGAGACATCGTCCTGGGAATAGAGTACTGTGAGTACAGGACTGGACATGTGAATAATCTGAATGTGATTTATGTCTTGGGAACAAAGTTGTTATTTGTATTGGTTGTAAGAAACTTGAATCTCACACAACAGCAACGTCACATACTTCAACAAAACTAGAATCCCATTGATGCCATCAAGAGCAGCCTGAACCCAAGTGAGGCTAGCATGAGCTCAGCAAATAAAGGAGATGGGGAGACGCTGTCCAAGCAGCCTGAGCTTGATTTCACTGATCCAGAACAGCCATGACCTCCAATGTCATGGCTGTTCTAGGAGATAGACTGATAAATTGGTTTATCAGTCTATAAACCGGTTTTCTTTATTTTGGGAGTTCAGCAATCTGCTGATTATCACACTTGAAATCGATCCCTCTGATCTGATCTACCTCCGCAAAGATCTGAACATCAACCACTGTCCCATTTTCCTTTACTGGTACTTAGTAAATTTGTCCTTATATTTAGTGACTTTCAGACAAAAACATCAGTATTGGCCAAAATCTGAATCTGCAGGTCAGACTTTTTAAAGATCAGCCAGAAAACTGAATACGTTCACCTCGACAGAGTGTGTAACACTGGGCAGCTTCTAACAGGCTTTCTAATGATAGGCTCTGAGAAGCTTCTTATTGTGTTTATTCAATAATAAATTATATATATATATATATATATATATATATATATATATATATATATATATATATATATTACACAGACTTATTTTCATCTATTTAACATGAATAAAATAACTCTTGAGCTTGTAGGTCGTTGTTGTGGATTTGTTTTTTGTTTTTTTGTATTTTTGTTCGTTTTTTTGGTTTTTTTGTCAGAAGTGCTGCTGCATTTTTGAAGAAGTGTTTGTGTGGGGGTTTGTGTGTTTATTGTGTTTTTCCAACTAAAGGCTTTATGTTTGTGTTGCTATAATTCCTTCTATAATCGGTGGGTTATAGAACGAACAACAGGACTGAAACCGGTCCGAGGCCCCGCTCTATCTGTCTCACTTGTTGTGTCGTTGGGCAAGTCACCCGACTGCTGGTGGTGGTCAGAGACTTGGTAGCTCCGCTCCATGGCAGCCTGGCCCCAGGGCAGCTGTGGCTACAGAGCAGTATCTTGCCACCATCAGTGTGTTAATATCTGTGTGACTGGGTGAATGACTGAATGTAGTGTGAATTGCTTTGGAGCCCTCTGGGCTAGATAGAGCTCTACACAAGGGCAGGCCATTTACCAAAATTTACATTTAGAATAAACTTGGATAGATTTTTTTTTCTCAAACGATAAATAACAACTCAGCCTTCCACCTGTGTGTATTTGTTTGTATTTATGTGTGTGCGTGTGTGTGTGTGTGTGCGTGCGGGTGTGCGTGTGTGTGTGTGTGCGGGTGTGTGCGTGTGTGTGTGTGTGCGGGTGTGTGCGTGTGCGTGTGTGTTTGTGTGTGTAGTGCACTACCATAAGATCATCCACCGAGACATCAAACCCTCCAACCTCCTGCTGGGGGACGACGGTCACATCAAGATCGCAGACTTCGGCGTCAGTAATGAGTTTGAGGGCCACGACGCCCTCCTGTCCAGCACGGCGGGGACGCCGGCCTTCATGGCCCCTGAGATGATGAGCGAGGTCCAGCAGAGCTTCAGTGGGAAGGTGAGCTGATCACCTGTGGATCACTGACAGGCCGCGGCGTGAGGACCCGTCATGACAGTGGGCATGTTTGTTCCACAGGCGTTAGACGTGTGGGCGATGGGGATCACGCTGTACTGCTTTGTCTTCGGGGAGGTAATGTCGCCCAAAGGACGCTTGTATGAACTGTTTTATCAGTTCATTTAAGCACATTTTTCATTGTTAACCTGTTTGTCTCATTCCAGTGCCCATTTTATGATGAGTACATTTATTCTCTGCACAACAAGATTAAGAACAAACCTGTGGAGTTTCCAGAAACGTAAGAATATCTGAATATTGACCCAAAGCTTCGAAACATTAACTTAAACTGTAGAGACTCTGAAACAGGAAGTCATGTTGATCTAAAGCACTTTTAAACTTTTTTGTTATTACAAGGACCAGTAATTTGCATCACGATGTTGACATTAAGGGAGTAAAACACCTTATTCTTTATTCTTATTGTCATGGTTACATCTTATTTGATGCTGTTGAGCTTGACATTGGATTCTGTCACTTTAGAGCTTTTTGTATATTTCAGGGAGTTCTGCTTTGTTGTTAACGCCTAATAATGGCTGAGCATCCTGTTAGAGAAACTGTCATACAACAGAGCATCTTCAGTCAGAGGCTTCTTCAGAACCACTGTAACACAGTCCGCTACAGGAAATCCTTCCTGCCAACAGTCATACCTTTGCCATACCTTTGAAGAAAATTGTTTAAGATGCGTTACAACAATATTTAATTTCACTCTGAGATTAATTAAGTATTTTTTAATACACCTGAAATTACAAACCAGAATCTTTAGAGATCCTTATTCTCACTCAGGAACTTCTTCTACTTTTCACTTTTGGAGTTGCTAATCACAAAGTTATGGTCTTCTGCTGTTGCAGGTTTTATTGTCTATTTTTCCAAATAATCTGTCTTTTTAATACCCAAATGCACATAGCACATTTTTTAATTCAAGTGCATATTTTTTTAAATCAAGGGGCACCATATTTTTTTCATAACTTTTACGTTGAAATTTTTCCAGGATTGTGCAGCATGTTTTTCTTTGCACTGTTTTCATATCTTGCATGTTTCTATCTTTGTATGAATCTACTGGCTTTGATTGCTTGTCAATTTCCCCATTGGGGGACAATGAAGGATGTTTCTGTGTCATTCGGTTCTATTTTTGACATTTAGCTCTGACGTCTTTATTGATCTCTTACCCTCAGCCCTTCAATAAGCAATGAGTTGAGGGATCTCATTGAAAGAATGCTGGATAAAAACCCTGCAACTAGAATCACCATCCCCGAAATAAAGGCGAGTATGCAAACACTAATCGCTGCGCCACCACAGTGTGAACTTGTTTATTACATTAGTGCGTGTGCGTGTGGCTGCTACAGCTCCATCCTTGGGTGACGGAGAACGGCTCCAGTCCTCTCCCTCTGGAGGAGGAGCACTGCACGGCAGTGGAGGTCACCGATGAGGAGGTGCAGAACAGCGTGAAGCTCATCCCCAGTCTGTCCGCTGTGGTGAGTCTCACTGCGCCCCCTGGGAGGACCAGTCCCAGCTCACATATTCCAGTTTTAATATTTACTCTCCTACTATATTTATGGCAAAAAAAACAAAAATTTGGAATTTGGAAAACACCTTTCTGGTGTTTTCTCTGAATTTCCTGTAAAGTTTAATAATCATCTTGTTGACTGGCAAACATATTTATATCCCATAAACTTCCATCTATTTTGTTAGGATTTTGTTTTTGTTTTTGTTTTTCCAACCGACCAATATAGCATAATGGATAATTGTAACATGAAAGGAATATAAAGCATTTTTTTTACAACATTTTTCAAAGTGTGGCATTCATATCTGTTTGGCTTTCCTTACTCTGATACCCCTAAATCAAACTTAATTAATGAACAGACTCCACCTGGGTGTAAAATGTAAGTATAAATGAGTTATAGCACAATATCTCAAGTGTTAAGCACTTTATTTGAAAATGGAAAGACTAATCAAATAGGTGGTAAAAGATGATCCAGTCAGATGAGATGAAACTAAAACTATTTGGCCTACCTGCAAGGCTTAAAAAATGTTCATGTGAATGGTCCAGTCGAAGTTTCAGCTTAAATCCACTCTGTTGCAAGAAGTGCAAAGTTATGTTTGTCATTAAGTCAGAATGAACTCACACTATTTTTGCAAAGAAGGATGATTGATTCAAACATTAAATCTCTAGATGTTCAAAGCTGGAGGAAAACCTGAAGAGACTTTGGCATAAATCCTCAATGACTTTGAACTTTGTGCTCAAATGTGACAAAATGTAAAAAAGGTCCACAAATAGTTTTGCAATTCAGGATATGCTGCCAGTTTAACCCAACATGGCTCCCTTTACATGAGTGGATTTGTATTATTTGCATGTCAAGATAACAGAAATAGAAACTGGTTTGTCACTATGAGCTATCATCTCTAACTGTGTAAATTGTCAGATTACATGATTAAATCTGGCACTTTTCACAGTGTTTTTGCTGAGTGGGCTTCAGAAGGCGCTTTCACAGAGATCCACTGAGACTCTTTCTGATGTCCACTGCAGATTCTGGTGAAGTCCATGCTGAGGAAGCGCTCTTTCAGTAATCCCTTTGAGTGTCAAGGCAGACGGGCAGAGAGGTCCATGTCTGCCCCCGGAGGTCTTCTTACGTAAGTAGCCTACTCTGCAAATCCTGTCTGCTTCTCTCTGCCAGCTCTGCGATTAGGCCTCTAACGGAACAAAGCAGCGAGCAGATGCTTGGATTAAAAATAGATCACTTCTATACTTCACATGTAGTGTGGCTCACATATAGCACGCATACTGAGGCCGTCACTCCGAAGAGCTCTTCATCATGTATGGGTGTGTAGGTGTCCATGTGTGCGTGTGTGTATGTGTGTACATTGAAACATTCATTGTGTGGCGATGAACTTGATGAAAGCCTCTGCAGCACTGAAACTGCCCTGCACACCCAGTAACATACGTAGCACTTAAAGAAGATTTTAAATACATTTATTTCATTATAATTCTGTCAGTACAGAGTGGTGCTTAAATATCAAGATGATTTCCTTCTGAGAGAGAATGAGTTGGTCTTTTCTTCCAGTTCTTCTGCAACAGCCCATCTGAAGAACTACTTGATTTAACTAACAGGAGTACCAGAAAAAAATGAAGTGTAAGATTGGGCTGGTTATAGTTGATGTTTTTAAATATTTTTTATGTTTTAAGTGTTTTATGTAGTATTTAAAGGTGATGTGTGGGAGACAGAGATGACAAATTCCCTTAGGGAAAGTCCCAAAAGCTTCTAGCTAACTAGCTAGAAGAAGCTAGTTTTAGCTAGCTAGTTAAGTAGTAATCGCAGGTTTGATGCCCTTTTGCCTTAAGAACTGCCTTAATTCTTCACAGCATAGATTCAACAAGCGGTCAGAAACATTCCTCAGAGATTTTGATTCATG
This sequence comes from Poecilia reticulata, assembly GCF_904066995.2. Lineage (NCBI taxonomy): Eukaryota > Metazoa > Chordata > Actinopteri > Cyprinodontiformes > Poeciliidae > Poecilia > Poecilia reticulata. The sequence continues at coordinate 5,627,140 of NC_088842.1, forward strand.
TTGACATGATGACGTCAAACATTTACTGCAGAGTTGTCAGCTGTTAGTCTCCCATTGTACTATAGATGCTCTATTTGACTGAGTCTGGGTTACTGTGGAGACCAGAAGTCTGGGTCATGTTCGTGGATCCATTTTGGTGCATTAGCCAGCTGGAAGGAACCATTAGTACATGGATACAATGTGGCCAAACAGAGAATCTCAGATATTTAAAAGGTTCAGAGGTGGTAGTACCTAATTATATTTACTCAATGGCATTACTTAATTAACTCTTTTGAAAATCTGCACTTTTAGGTGTAATTTACAGAAAAATAGTATGTGGTGCACATGATAGTGTTTTTTTTTAGAAAGTTAGGTTTTTACTTTTCCTTGAATACTTCATTTTGCTTTAACTCTTACTTCAGTAAAAATGGCCAGATACAGTGAAGTTAAGTTGACCAATGTCACTGAATGAAGAAAAGACTAAAAAATGCTTCAGACAGACATGATTCAAGTGAAAGTGATACTTTTTATTTGTGCCTGTTGTGCCTTTTGCCACCAGAAGCACTTTATCCTTTATTAACATAAAGCGTATTTGCATTTCCAACTATATTAGTTTCAAAAGTTTGATTTTTTTTCTGAAAAAAAAAAAGATTTAAGTGTTTCTTATGCCAGAATCTACTGTAATCGTGTTATTTATTTGTATATATTTTCCTTTAGATTTTAAAATAACATAATTGGTACATAGGTTTGCAGCTTTTGTCTGTCTGGTGACATAATTTTTAAAGCATAAGCACGCATAAGCATCAGATGTTTTGATCATGTAGTAGTTGAGTTGCATTTTTATGAAATACATTTTTACTCTTGCTTGAGTAATTTCCTGGATGGTTACTTTTTACTTTTAACCACGTAAAAATATGTTAAAATACTTCAAGTGTACCCGGTGAAAAATACAAAAAAAAGGTCTTCCTCAAAAGTCTCATTACCCCATTTCAACCTTAACGGTTAGTGTCATAAAGCTATAAATGAACGTTGCGCCCCTTTAACATTTCTGCAGAGCCACAAACAGAAAACCAAGCACTGGTCATTTGTAAGAAGAAGCAAACTACAAAATGTTTACTTTCTTCTATTTCTAGCCTTTATTCTAACCTAAACTATAATCTGCTGGCTGCTAAACTTTAAACGTCACACATTAATCTCTCAACTAAAAAACACTAGTTTTTCTGGATGCCACCTTTTAAAATGCAGCAGGAAAACGACAGTCGGGTGAATCTCTGACGAAGTGTGTTGGGGTTTGAACTCTGGCTTATTATATCACGTCTCCTTCCTGCAGGGGACTTTTGGGCTTACTGGGGTCTTCGTCTCATCCGTCTTCGAGGTAAATTGTTTAAAAAAAACAACAAAAAAACAGCGTTTTAGGCTGAGCTTGATATGTAGCGCTTCAGACGTAGCTCAGCTCATCAGGTTTGTTTAGCTGTAAGAGGATTTAAATTGGACAGGACCAAACAAACAAATCTCAAATCCCGTTGAGTGATTTCTGCTTCTTGTCTCCTCTTGGATGAAAACTGATGAGCTTTGCTGCAAAGCAGAGGTACTTTGTGACTTTCTTAGCATAGCGACGCCTCTTCCTCCTCACCCGCCTCATGTGCCGTCTCAATTATGAAGGTTTAGGTTTAACAGATGTTTGTCTCCCGCAGGAAAATCAGCAGAGAAGGCAGCAGAGAAGGAGAGCTGGAGGACTTGTACGAGGATGAATCCTTCATCGAAAGCAACGATTGAAGTGTCACGTTTAGATTAGTGCAGCAGGGAGGCGGTGGAAAAGATGAGTTTTTGCACCTTTCTTTTCTTTGTCCTTTTTCATTTCCCCGTATTTCCTCTTGTTCTGTTCTCGCTGTGCTCACCTGCAGACTGTTCTTTTCCACCTCTGTCCAGAGGATCTTGAGATTACATTAGTTTAAATAACACACTAGTTGTGATGTCATTCTTTCCACTATGCTTTTCTGCTGTTGTTTTTTCTGTTCCAGCTGGCTTGTATGTCACTTTTATTGATAGACTCAAAATGTAAATATTATCCATAAAAAGTATTTTTATGTTTTCCTACGGCATCTAAAAATAAAATAAAAGTCATATTGAACGAGGGTTTGTATATTTGGTTGTATGTAAATGCAGCAACCAAAACTGTAATGTTTAATATTGAACACTAGAAGGCAGCATTTTGTAACTTTTGTTATTTATGACATATTTTTAATTTTGTATGTTTTCTTAAAGGTTTATAATATTTAACCTCACACAGAAATTAAAACTCACTTTTTTTCTAAAGCATATATAGCATATATATGGGCTTGCCAAGTTCTGAGTTGTGAATGCAGAAGGGGGCGTCACCATTGCCTAAAGCAGCAAGCATCTGCTATCCTGAAGATCCTTAGAGCAAGACATTCCAGGGTTTCCTGATAGAAAAATACTAAATGATAATGAGATTATTTCCCCATGTAACTTTATAATTATCTTCAAATTTAAAATCAACAATCTGTTAGGAGGAAAACAAAGAAAAAGGTGAAATTATTTAGCATAAAAGTTCACATCTGGAAGCAAAAGTTTTGTTGAAGCACCTTTTGATTAAACTCCAGCAATAAACCCTCCTGGGTACAAACCCGACCTCAATTATGGTTAATCTTGTTAAACAAAGTTCAGCTATCCTTGTAGGATTGTCTTGACATTTTTATATTTACATCCTTCATCTGCAGCCAGACTATGCAGAAAGATTTTTTTATTTAAAAAAAATTATCTCATTCTGCAAAGGTATCAGTCAGGAGAAGGACAGTTTCTTCACAAATTATAAAAAGCAAGGCAAAAACGTGTGAGAAATCTGTTAAGAAGGAGCATTGAAGTTGTGCAGGGATGTTTGCTGAGTACCGGGTCCAACTTGTGACATTAGTCTTCTATCCATCCATCCATCCATTTTCTTTACACCCTTGTCCCTTAGTGGGGTCGGGAGGGTTGCTGGTGCCTATCTCCAGCCAACGTTCTGGGCGAGAGGCGGGGTATTAGTCTTCTATATTTGACATATTTTTGGACAAACAAATACATTTGAAAATGCAAAACAAAGCTTTTCACTCCAAATAAAACGTATCGCTTTGTCTAGAATGACATGGTCTGACAGAACCAAGTTGAAAATTTTGGGCCACATTTAAATTTGACTAAAATATAACAGTGCATCTCCAACAGGAACACTATTATAAAAGTGGTGTTTGGCAGCATCAGGCAGTTTAGAAAACCCAGAATGGAGGAGAGAGGAATTTAGCTTTTTTTTTATAGACAGTTCAAACATAATTCCAAATCTGCTTCACCAGAAAACCAGTAAGGTTTTGGAAAGGCCAAACAAGAGTCCAGAAAACCTCTGCAGGTGGGTTCACCTGAACAACAATCTGAGAGATTTGGAGAGTTTTTGTAAGATAGAGTGAAATTAAATGTTTCCTGTGAATATTATACCAAAGGTCGGTTCAACAAATAATTTCTTTAAAGGTGTGCACATTTATTTAAACAAGTTATTGCAGCATTTTCTTCAAACAGATTTGTTTGCTTTTCATGCGAATTGTAAAACATTCACGTAACATTAAAATCCTTAAAGTCATTTATCATTTTTATTTCTTTTTAGGTTAGAAACACAGTCAGTTGTTTCATCAATGCCGCTCTGGGCAAACCTTCAAATGTTTCATACACAACTTTCCACTAAAACATCACATCAGCAGAGTCCAGTCGTAACAGGAAAAAGGTGTTTTCTATTTCATCTGGTACTTTTGTGTCGCCCATTTCTAATGCCACCCTAGGCATCTGCCCAAGTCTCACATATCAAAAACTTGTCATGTTGCAAAATCTTCCCTTTTAATGCTCTTGAAAGGTATATGTATAAAATACAATCAAAAAATAGACTCCTTTTTGTGAGCGTGTAGTTGAAAATACCAATTTTCAGTAAGTAAAAACTTGCAAATGTTAACATTTGCACATTTGCTTTTTGTAAGCATAAACTATGATTTATTAGAAGACAGAAATAACTTTCTGTTCAGGGTTCTGCTGTCTGACCCATTTATATGAATCTATTGTCACCATCAAAGTATCTTTGATCTAAAGCACTTATTCCTACTCCTTTGATTATGCTGCAAAAATAAACGCTTCAGTTCTGAGAACAGAGAGGAAGCATGATGCAGCATTATGTGAAATCCTTCAGCAATCCAATGCAAGTATCATCCCAGCATATCCTGTCCTGATCAGCACTAAAATCACATTGATTATTGTGAGCTGACTTCTAGAAAGTGCACTGGGATTTTTTTCTAAGGTTGTGCAGTTTGTAAAAGATTGTCTCTGATGAGAATATACTATGTGGAAATTATAAAAATATGTTCAACAGATTAACTGGTATCACAGAAATTATTTAGTAATTGTTCTAAAGGATATGTACCAAAATGTGTTATTAATATAGAGAGAAAAGTTATACCAGATATGAAAAACTGCTTTGAAGTGTTACAGGCAGCACTATGTAGCCACAAAGTAAACACTTGTTGATTTTTTAAACACCAGTTATAGCCAAAAATACTAAAACGTACCAAAAATAAATCCATTCTGCTACATGCTAACCAACATGTAGCATTAGCATTAGCCAGTTAGGCTTTTAGCGAGAAAAATAACTTTTCAAATACACCAAAAACAGATCCTGCCACTCTGGGAAAAGCACTTCAATAATTCTTATTGAGGCAATAAAAATGTTTAAATCTGTTTAGGTTAAGTTTAAAGTTCAAAGCTCATGACTAACTTTAAAGTTAGCCATGACTTTCTACTTAGCAAGAGCAGGATCGTTTGATTAAACCCTGAAAACTCAAATGAATGCCTGTGTTTAATTCTTTTTTTTTCCTGCAATATATTAATAAAGCTAAATAACCAATAATTAAATCAAATAAGATTAAATAAAGTAACGCTACATTGCTACAGTCGGGTAGAAAGATTTAGTTAATTTATACCCTTTTAAAATCCTGTTTTTCCTAACATAGTTTGACAAATGGATGTTTAATATGACTTATATTGAATTCAAGTAAAGTGACCAAACATTCAAAACTGAACAACAATAAAAACAAAAAAAAGTCAATTTGTGGTGAGAAATAAATGGCGACGCACCTACATCATCCCCTCATAAGTGAATAAAATTGCACAGCAGCGTATTAGTTTAGAATCTTCACTATCCTGTCTCAGCATTTTGAAGGAAGTTTAATACTTCCTTCAAAAGGAAGTATTAAAAGGAAGTGTTTGAAGAATTGTGTTCTTCAAACACAATTGCCTTTTTGTTGTTTACGTGTGATTAAAACACTCTCTTCATTCATCCATTATCTAAACACTTTTATCCTTACAGGGTCGCTCACCTTTTTTTTCCAGAAATAAAAAATTAGATAAGACATTGGTATGTGAATATTTCTTAATAGAGAAATAAATATTTCATTGGATGTCGTCATTTTTCTCTCACTTAAGGCTAGTTAATTGGACTTTTTTTTCCAGAATGGCCAACATGTCAGGCAAAATTAAATTGAAGAAAAGTTACAGTTTCAGGACTCGAAGTCGGGATTTATTTCTAAACCAGCTTCTGTTCTCTGCAATCATTATTCTCTGTATCCTGAGGCATCTGATGCAATATATTAAAAACCAGAAACACAGGCTTAGACTGCACAGTGAGGAAACTACATGTTTAATCTCCGCTGTTAGCTTTTGGCGTAAATGTTTTTAAAGAGCAATTTTAATAACTGCTCAGCTTTTGCGGGCCGAAATGGTTGATTTGTATTCCTGCTGTCGGCCCATTTCTCCGCTCGCTGCAGTTATGTGACGACCAAAGATTTCTGTGGAAACAGTTGCCATGCAACAGCACAATACAGCGCTTGTGCAGAGTACTAACTTCACTGTACGGGCTGCTCTTTCTGTCTCTCTCTCTCTTTCTCTCTCTGTCTCTACCTCATGCAGCCATGCAACATCCCGCTTGTTTCTCTTCTGTTCTTTCTACTGTAAGCTCAAATGCACAATGGAATCTTTGTTTGGGGGCGGCAGTAACTGTGGTGTCCTTGTTTCAGCGGCGGTCAGGGGAAACTTGCTTCAGCGTCTGCTCCCACACCCAGACCGCCTTTAGTTTCCACAAACAAAGCTAGCGAGTTGAACCTCAGCTGAGCTCTAATCCTTGGCTCACTCTCGCTGTCGACGCTCCGCTCCTGTCGCCGCGCTGCGTTTCAGCGCTTCGGTTTCAGCCTTTGACCTCTGTCTGCGTGTCGTTCCCCACGTCTGAACCCACCAGCTGAACTGTACATCCCCCATCCCCCCCTCCCACCTCCCCGCCACCTCAGTGAAGGTGAAGTGAAAGAAGCACGTTTCTTATTCTTCTTCCATGCGCTGTGGGGAATCCCCCGTGCCCACATTCATAATGAGTCACCATCTTAGATAACAGACAGCAGACCCACAAACGGGGGGAGGTATAATTTGTCAACCAGCTGGCTCCATTGTAAAACAAACCGGGACTGGCTAGACGTTGTTAGGGTGAGAGCATGTACAGCGCTTTTGATCAAATGTTATTACGACTTGAACTTTTCCACGTTTTGCTAACACCCAACAAAAAGATCTTATTTATTTTGTCAGGTTTTTATGTGAGATAGGCCAATGTGCTCCAAACTATGGCTACGGATCCACAAGTGGCTCTTAAAGCTGCAGTATGTAACTTTTATTTAAAAAATAAAAAATTATATATATATATATATTATTTTTTTTATTTTTTTTATTTATTATTATTTTTTTTATGTATGTTTAAACTGTCACCATGTTGTGACAGTTTGTTATGAGACCAATAATATGTAAAAAGATTGATCTCCTCCACCTGCTCCCTGAGCTGCTATTGCCATCTGCAGAAATGCATCATTCCCAACCAAAAACAACCAATCTGAACGAGGAGGAGGAGGGTCTTAGTGCTGTCAATCAACCTCCTGAACGTGCTGCTAAATGTGCTGACTGTGGAGAAAACCATTTATCTGCCATCATCTGTGGCTATGCTAACTAGCCTTAGCATTCAGCGTTCTGCATTCTGCAGCGTAGCAGTGAGCAAATGAGAAGGTAGAGGGTGGGACCCCCAGCACCACACGGAGGGTGATTGACCTGCCTCCCGGCCCTGACCCCTGATTGACCCCAGCACTGATAACCGCCATCAGAGAGGATGAGCCACTGAGGATTAGAGACGTCTTCCCCCCAGAACCCGGACACTGGTGGTGGAGAGGAAGCAGAAGGACTGAAGGGGTACTGAAGAAGTTGAGAGCTGAAGGTGGAGAACAACTGAAGGTGGGTTAACAGGACGGCGGACCTTACGAGGGGAGCGATGCCTGATGGTTAGAGGAGATGAGGAGACGACGGGCAATAGGCTGGGAAGTGGAGAGAGTCTTCCAATTTGAATGTACACCCAGGTTTCATTTTCTTTCTTTTTTTTCCCAAAGTTTTATTGGCTCTAGTGGCCTTTATTTGACAGTGAATTGACAGGAAAGTGGGTAATGAGAGAAGCGGGGCAAAGGTCACCAGGCCGGGAATCGAGCCTGCGACCGCCATGTCGAGGACTAAGGCCTCCATAAGTGGGTTGTGCTTAACCCCTGCTCCACCAGAGCACCTCCAGGTTTCATGTTCAACAAATATAAAAATAACAAAGGATTACTAGAGGAGTCATGTTGAGTTTCAGAAACAAGTGACAGAGGCTCAATTTTTCTTAAAGCGACAGAGGCCTTATTTCAAGGCACCAAACTACAAAGTAAAATTGATTTTATGTCATATTTGATATATTGTTAATTGATGGTTCTATGATATGGCTGGAAAACACATTACATTCCCCATAGCTTGTAATCTACTTTACAATCCTGCACTGCGTTGTGCTGTTTTATTACATAAAATCCCATTGAAATAAATAAAAGTTTGTGGTTGTGATAGGACAATATATCAATATGGGGTGTGAATAATTTTGCAAGCCACTTTAAGGGCATTTGGCAGTGAAGAGGGTGAGCTGTTTCTGTGAAAATACCAAAAGTGGTCGATTCTTCACTGAAAAACAAGGACAAGGAGGCAATAAAAAGTTTATAGAGAGAGAATTGAACCAGAAACCCTCCTATCCATTATTCAAACATTCAAACACCCACTGAGCTTAAAATCATAACTGACTAATATTGAAGTTCATGTTTCATTTTGAGGGTTTTTTTCTCCTGCAGTTGGAAAGTTAAAAGGAGTAACATTTATAGTTTACATAATGACATTTTAACTTGGTTTGGTTATGTTTTTTGTTCCAGTTGCGTCCCTGCTGAGATGGAAGGCCATCAAGGAGTGAGCTGTTATGTAACACAACAAGAGGCAGGGAGGGGGAGACGAGTGGGGACTTAAATTTAGACTCACCTTTTACAAACTTGTCCTCATCACACAAGTCTTTGTAGTTATAAATAATCACATCTGACTGTTTTCTAGTTTTTTTTTCTAAAGCCTTTTAAAAAATTGAGCGTCTGGTGCTGAGGACTGCAGCCAGGTAGAGTCGCGTATCGCAGCTTTAAATGCTTAGTGATGGGATGCTAGCTCAGATAGCTTCATAAAAACCCTCTGGTTTAAGTGTTGTGGCACTTTTTGATAAATAATACAATGTCTAAATGTTATCTTGAATAATTCATGTGGAAGCAGTCGAGCATAGCGGCTGCGTTCATGCCAGAAAAATTCAGCAGCCTTCTGCATCTTATCATTTATCACTTAGGAAAAAACTCATTTCTTTACCTGTGTTGGGGCTAATTTTATGCCACTTTTTGAGAGAAAAAAAACACACAATAACTCTTTAGTTATAGGATATGATGTTTTTCTATCCATACAAAAGAAGCATATAGTGTGTTTAGTGGGAAGGCTGTCACATTGATGTCTCTGGTCTACTCACTGTCTACTCTCAGGCTGCAGGGAAGCCTATTTATAGATCTGTCTCTGTTCTCAGTCCCCCTTTTTTTCTCTCCATCGCTCTTTTTCCCCTCCTTCTTTACCTCTAATGGCCTGATATTTCTGAAGCTGCACGTCTATAATCTTCTGGAAGATCTATAAGCTGCAGATAGGGACCAGCTGGATTCTCTTTTTTTATCTTCTAAAACTTGACGCCTCTAGTTTGGAGCAAAATGTCACAAACTGACTGATGATGGAGGACAAAGCAAATAATCTGTTAAATGTGAGAGAACAAGACGGAGGGAAAGTCAGCAGAGTTATGTTAATATTCCTAAAGTGACAGTGATTACTAACTCATGTTTACTCACTAACAAGTTCAAAGGCCTCACTTTCCTTACCAGCTTAGAAAGCCCTCGATGCAAAAATGTCTGCTCTGATTCACAAAATGATCATTAAAGGGAGCAGTATTGAGTAAAATCAACAGTTTTGAATTATTGATTCTGATAGTGTGTTCTGTTTTAGTTTAGTTCAGTCCTTCTTATTCTAGTTTGTGTCTAGTTATTTGTTAGTTTGATTCATTTTCCTACATCCCCTGGTTGTGTTCTCTCCATCGCCCCCTGTCCCATTTTCTCTCTCTCTCTCTCTTCACACCTGCATCCCATTAGTTAATCAGCCCCAGCCTCTCCGTATTTAGGCTCATCTCTTTCTCTCACTTCTCGCTGGATCCTCATGTTGCTTTACTGGTTATAGCATGTTATTTTCCCCCTGGATTCCTGGTTTTGTTCGGCTCTGGCTCCCTGTGTTCCCATGTTTCTTTGTAAGGTTTTTTTTTTTTTCATAATTTCTTTTTTTGCTAAAAACCAAAATCCAATTGCTGTCACTAAAGTCAAACTTGTGGATGTATTTAAAAAGAGAGTATTTTGTAAAAGCAACTTTTATAAGCTTTATGATGTTATTCCCTCATCAAAAACATACCTGGAGCCTCTTGGGCCTCTCTCTCTTTAAAAACTCCTTCCCTTTCTGAAACTCCAGCTTCAGGAATTCATCACAACATTGCTCTTTAGTTATGAGAAGCAACTCGTATAATGAACTCAGCAGATGCACAGTTTCACCAGGTGTTTGCTAATTACTGCTAGCTAGTCTGAAGGAGCTGAGTGAGGGAATTGCAGAGGAGATCGAGCTGCTCTGTGTAGCGGAAGCTTGGAAACTGCGGCTCAGAGGAGTTTAACCCAGCAGAATGGTTGTCATAGGAGACTCAAGGATTCCTCAAATATGCATGAAAGAATCACAGCAACACTCCAGGTATGTTTTTGATGAGGGAATAACATTATAACATGATGTAATGTTAAAAACGTTGCTCTTACATAATACCCTCTTTTAAAATATATGTATAAGTTTGCCTTTAGTTAACTCAAATGTTCTAAATTAATAAATTAACCTGTCTGATGCTTAGAAACCCATCAAAATATCATTGGGGATTTCGAAATAGTTCAAAATATTGGTAACACTTTATTTGAAGGGGCGTGCATAATACTGACATGACACCGTCATAAACATGACATAACATCTGTCATGAATATAAAGAAGTCTTTATGAATGTTTATGACTGTTGTCATGAAGTGTCATTCGGTAAATAATGACACTTCTAATGCAAAGTTGCATTAAAAGTCCATTAAAAGTGCCAACTTTGCATAATTTTGTAAATTATGATTATTTAATGGATCTAATTTATTATCATGTAGAACAAAAAATGTTCAACATTACTGTTCTGGCAGTGGCTTTCAGTACAACCTATTTTTTAAAGCATTTTTTTAATCTTTTGCCTCTTTTTATCAATTATTAAAGACTTTCTGAAATCCAAAGAGTGAAAGAATCACCTGCCTGAGTTCACGGAGGCGTTCTCGTCTCATCTGCTTTGTGGGTAATATGTGCGTCGTCATCCTCACCTCCTTTTATGTGATGACTGTGATGGGAACCGGTCGGCGCTGAGCGCAGAACAAAATGTTTTCCCTTATATGAAACCAGATTAAAAATAATTTCTTAAGATAAAGGAAAATTGTATTACAATGCTTGTTTAATGTACAGTTAGTTGTGGAATCTATACATTCCTAGCACAAACATCTATTTAGTGTCGCTTTAATTGAAAAGAATTTGTCATGCAAGCACTAAATTGAGTTTGAAGCTGCTGGAGATCCAATTACAAATCCATCAGTTGGCTCCTGGGTGTTTAGGGACTTCTAATGTCACCACAATTTCCCAATATCCGTTATGCAGGCATGCCAGAAAGCGCTGCACCGCATAAAAACACCGGAACACATGTAGGTTGATGTTGAACCTCGACGCTTCTCCTGTGCTTAGAGCTTTCTGTTTTTCTTTTTCTTTTTTTTATTCCAGGATGCAAAAGGTGTCTGCAGCAAGTGCAGCAAGGAGCGTGGCTGATGGTGGGATACTTATTATAGCCCTAGCAACAGAGACGGGATTGGAGGCCATGCAGATAGAGCCTTTCAGCTATTGGTTGGCGAGGAGGACCTTTCAAAGCTCAGAATTTTATCTCATGAAAGCTTCAGTGCAGCGAGCTGCAGCAGGAGAGGCTGCAGTCGGAAGGTGGTGGTGGTGGTGGTGGGGGTCGGGGGTGGGGGTCCACTTCAGTTCATCAATCATCAAAAGGCTCCATCTTCCTGTCTGAAACACAAAGATCTGCAGCCTTGATCTTTTCTGAGTACCTGACAACAGGCCATGTGAAAAGGAAAGATGCTCTCCTGTTGTTATTTGGATGTTGGATGATACTTAATGATTTATTGTTTTTATTTTTTTGCAGAATTGTTTGGTGATTTGTGCGGTAAAGGTGGTTTTAAAGCAAATACGATGTTCGCTGTGCGTTCGCTGCTCGTGTCTTCGCTCTGCAGCTGAAACTGACTCCATCTCACTCTCTCACCCACAAGCACTCAGCACAGGTTTACACAACACACATGGTCCCCTCCTGAACGCAGCTCCGAGCACGCATACATATTACACACACACTCCAAGTTATTTGACCCACAGGGGGCTATATAAAGTCATAGAGAGTTGCCGTGTGGCAGTGTGTGGGCAAAAGGAAGATTTAAAGGAGCAGTATTATGTAAAATTGACTTTTTTTTTTAAAAACAATACATCAGGCTATAATGTCATAAAAAACATACCTGAAGCGTTGCTTTGATTCTTTTATGCATGTTTGAGGAATTCTTTAATCTCCCACGGCAACCATTAAGCTGAGCAAAACGCCTCAGTGGACCTAGCCCCGCCTACAAGCTGCAGCTCCTCTGTGCTGCAGTTTCCAAGCTTCTTCCTGGCCACACCTCAGCTCCTTCAGACTAGCCAGCAGCAGTTAGCAAACTGGTAGATGCACATCAGCTGAGCTCATTATAGGAGCTACTTCTCAATGCAACGCTGTTAAAAAATATTGGTAAAGGGTTAATAGAAGAGCCATGTTGTAATGACTTCCTCAAGTTTCACAAAGAGCAGGAGGTTTTAAAGAGACAGAGACCCTATTTCACATTATAACTGTTACTGTAACAGTTGCTTGATTAATACTTCCCCTTTAACGCCGCTAAAAATGGAGAGATGAGCTGCGTTGATGCAATGATGGCAATATGTGGCTAAAATAGACAAAAAATGAATATATAGCTTGATAGCAATAAACAAATAACTTTAATGGACAACAGATGGCAACCAAAAGAATAAAATAAACTAACCATACAGGCTGTATCCCCAGTTTCACCATTAGGTCAGATCCTCTGGATCCAACTACCTCATAACTTGTACATGCATGATGCTGAGTCACAGAAACAACAGAATAAAAGCCAAATAAGCAGAGAAAACTGAATGAAAAGTAAAAAAAAAAGAAGGAGCAATGCAAAGTCTCTTAGCAACGATGAAAGTCCCAGACATGTTTTTCTTTTACAAATAACTTAAAAAAAAAAAAAACAACAAAAAACTGAATATTGAATTAAAATAAAATCGAGCTTTTGGAGCTGCGATACATTTAAAAATAAATCAAAGCAGCTGTGGCATACTGTGAGCTCATGCAGGCTGATTCAGGATGGAGAAGCATAATTGGCACACATGAACAAGGTTGTGTTACTGGCCTTAAGGCTTCTGGTTTCCCTCTTAAATCCATCAAACCACCGATTTAAAAAAAATGATAAAAGTTGATCAACCTGCTGTCCATGTGATATATTATTAATCTATAGAAGTAGCAGCATTAATGACAACAAATCTGTGCAGCAGCTTTTTTTTGTGTGTGTTTGTTCTGAACCTTTAGTAAATTTTCTAAGCGTTCTCTGTTTTGTAACGTTGTGCATTAGTGTTTAATGTGCATAACTATAACATGCTTGCAGGATGTTCAAAATACAATAATAGATTCCCTTTTTTTAATGCTAGAGATTTACTCGCAAATGAGGCATGTAGAAACGATACAGGCACGGAGAATAAAGCACACGAAACAATAAAACGAGCTTCGGATGAAGGGCTTTCTCTTAAAAGCAACGTGTACTCACGGGTGACGACACAACAATACACTGGACCACCGAGGAAATGGTGCATGTATAATTTAGTCATATTCTTTTTTATTATCATAGCTATTATTCCGGTTCTTGTGCAACTGCTACATAATGACTCACATTCAAGATATTTTTGTCACTCAGAAAAACAGCTAAAAGGTATAAAAACAAATAGAAAAAAAAATCAGAAACAAAATATGGTCCATGTAGGCGGATTCATAACAGAAACATTGAGCCTGGAAACGTCACCATTGTCATTTCAAACTGGATAGCATGACAGAAAAAAAGTACTTAAATACTGTTCAGAGAACAAAATATATCATAATCATTCTTCAAAGTGGAAAAAAAAAACACCAGTCAATAAGATTAAGAAAGCACTGGTGGGTTATTTTTTTTTTCTCTATTTTTTTTGTAAATTATCCTTTTTTTTCTTTCATTAACAAATTAAATACACATATTGCATGTCACTAAAGCAACGCCCGTTACAGGTCAATTTTTACGATCACCATTTTGGTATAGCAAATCAAAAATAAAATAAAATAAATTAGAAATTAAAAAAAAAAATCAACATTAGACAAAGCCTGTTTTTTTTCTCAATCATATGAATACTTAACACCCACAGTATAAGTTAATAAAGTCAAGCTACTGTATATAAATACATCACCAGCATGCACAATATTGAATAAGCAATATTATTGTTGTCATCTTACACTGAAGAAACAGTATAGTAGGCATGTGCATTTAATAAAACGAACACAGAAGTAAACCACAAACTCTGAAGCTGCTTTAATTTGTTTGTTTTTTTTGTCTTTTTTTTCCATTTTTGTAATTCATTTCATTAAGTCTCTACCTTTTAGTAACCCTCGCCTCCAAAAGAATCAGTGGCTCGAATGACACAACAGACTTATCCATAAGATGTCAAAAACATTTAAATTAGCAGTAAGGGAGCTAATTTTGACCTAATTTTCAAAATGAAATAACCGTGTAAAAATTTAGGGGATTTTTGCTGATTTTTCTACTTGTCAGAGTATCATTAACAGCTTTCAGGGCCCTTTCATCTACTACTGGAACCAATGCAGCTTAGTTATTTTTTTTTTTTGTGAGACCTTTTTTTTAAATTCCCCATTCAAGCATTTTCTCTCTCAAGTGACTCAAATGCATCTCTATCACGCAAAATCTAAGTAAGCAGCTTATCTCGACAGAACAAGATCAGTTCCTATGCCAGTGTGAGGCTGCCATTTCAATCCAACAACAACCACTTCAGGCTGATTGACTGACGTATCAGTGGTTTTTGGCAAATGTCAAAGAGAAAACCAAGAAGACAGAGGCCCCACCTCTCAACTGTCATATATATTTCGATATATATTGAACTAAGATTTTAACCTCCCACTCTCACCTCTCTTTTTGATTCTTTTCTTTTAACACATGGAAAAATAAAGAACTGCTGCTGCGGTAGTTTCATCGGCAAAAGCGGCTGCCAAAGTCCACCGGCCCTCCGTAATTTTTTTGACTTTTTGATTTTCGAGGTGAGGCTTCCCTTTAGTTGTTGCCCTCCCCGCCCTCGTCGTCCTGCTGGTCACTTGTCCACAGTGTCAAGTTGTCTCGGAGCAGCTGCATGATGAGAGTGGAGTCTTTGTAGGAGTCCTCGTTGAGGGTGTCCAGCTCGGCGATGGCGTCATCGAAGGCGGTCTTGGCCAGATGGCAGGCCTGCTCCGGGGCGTTCTGGATCTCGTAGTAAAACACAGAGTAGTTGAGAGCCAGGCCCAGGCGGATGGGGTGGGTGGGCTGCATGTGCTCCTTGCTGATCTCATGGGCCTCGTTGTAGGCCTTCTCCGAGGACTCCACCACAGTGGCCCTCTTCTCACCGGTGGCCACCTCGGCCAGGTACCGGTAGTAGTCGCCCTTCATCTTCAGGTAGAACACCTTGCTCTCGTGCTGCGTGTCGCTGCAGTTCTTGATCAGAAAGTTGTCCAGGAGGTTGAGCACGTCCTGGCACACGGCCTCCAGCTCTTTCTCAATCTTCTCCCGGTAGGCCCGCACCATCTCAATCTTCTTCTCGTTGCCGTCAGCGGAGGTTTTCTGCTCTATGCTGGAGATCACCCTCCAGGAGGAGCGTCGGGCTCCCACCACGTTTTTGTAAGCCACAGACAACAGGTTCCTCTCCTCGTTGGACAGAGCCTCATTCAGTTCCGTCACCTGGAAGACAGAGCGCGAATACTGTTAATTCTGAAGAGCCATGCCAATGAATCACTAACCTCTCACACAAACTGGATCTGCCTGAAACCAACAAAGAGAAGTCCATATCTGAGATGCTTCTGGTCATTAAACCACCAATCAAGCTGATGACATGAGCTTTCAAAAAGCAAGTCAACTTTGTGGAACCAAAGAGGCATTTAGTTGAACTCCAGTTGCTAAAGAAAAAACTTCCCCTGGTTGAAGTCCAGTGATCAATTCAAAGTACTTCATCAAAACCCATAAAGGTTCTTTTACTAGGAAAAAGAAACATTCCTTTTCCATCATCATGATGGAAGATGATGATGGAAGAAATCCTGAGCTTCAGGATTTTGGTTACTAACCGAAATCCTGATTAGTAAGTCAATGCATTAGCATTCTTGCATTGAATGCTAAAGATATTAGAAAAAAAGTTCTAATGTATGGACAGCTGATCAAATATTGCGTCCAAGCAAACTTTTATGACATTGCTCACCTTGAGGTTACAACAAATCCTAACCCATGGTGTTTCTTCCTTTTAATTTCCTGACCCTCTGGATGAACACACCACTTGTCATTGCTATGTCATATCATCCTTGAGGTGTGAAGCTGACTCAGACCTACCAAAGTCAGCTGTGACTGCATGGCTTGAGGTCTGAGACGTAACATTGGTGGGTTGACTTCAACCCTCAGAAAAACACTGAAGTCACTCTTTATGTTAAGTCCCTCTCTATACTACCTCTGGTGTTAATAGATTACCAATCAAGCTGTCAATATTTCACGCTTTCAAAACTGTGAAGAGAAACTCTGTGTAAAACTTAGAGTAGTCAAGCTGTTATGCATAAAATAATTGTCAGAAACTCGCTCTAGGTTAGGTTTAAACACACCGGTTGGGTGAGGAGCTTTTCAGTTTGATTCAGTTTTCTGGCAAACAACAATCCCAGCCTAATTATCATCAATTATGGACTTCAATGTGACTCATCCAATGTGTGTTAATGGAAAAAAGTATGTGCATGACACAATGGTCCTTAAATACCCTAACCACACCGTCAATCATCACTATGCCAAACCCTCAACCTGCAAAGTCAGCTAAACCCTAAATAAATCGACTGATACAGGGCTGTTACTACTATGCTTGGCGTCTCTGAGGTGTAACCCTGGCAGGTTGACTTCAAGCCCCCAATCACCTCAGATCTCAGAGTAATTTACAAAATTAAGCCACCATTGAGTAGCCAAGGAGGCAGGGGCAATAGAGTGTTATTTCTAAGATAAACGTCAGAAACCTGTTATTAAGCACACATCATTTCAGTGCAGTTTTATTTTCCATTGATGAAACATCCTCTGGCTGAATTTCAGTGATTTGACACATCTCACTGCAACCCTTCCAGTAGGCGTCGGTGGAGATAAATAGTGAGTTTGAATTACTGACTCACCTTAAATCTATTGGCCCTGTGGTCACTGTCGAGCCACAAAACCTGCTCACCTCCACCTCTGTTGGGGTTTTGACAACCATGGCTGGAGCAGGGTCACCTCAATCTTCTCAAGTGACTAAGGGTACATTCACACCAGCACTGTTTAGTTCGCTTTAATTCAACTCTGGTTCATTTGCCTAGAAAATACAGTTTGTTTGGGGTGATGTGACCAAAAAAAAGGTCCGCCAAAAAACCTAGGCTTCTGTTCAGTTGAAGTGAACTCTGGTGCGGTTTGAATGCATATGTGAACGCCAAGCAGACCAGAGTCCACTCCAAAGGCAGGAAGCAGCCTGTACCGCAAGGCATCCTGGGTAAATACAAATAAAACAAATACGTGAGTCGTGTAATGTAACTCAGTTTCTGTTTATATTCCATGAAGAAGGAGCTCGTGCCCAGTGTTTACTTCAGTGGTTCTTGGTGCAGCGCCACCACAGGCGAGGTGGGGAAACGTTTTTTCTAAAGGTTTTGGTTTTTTTTATACAATGCAGTGTGAAAATGAACCGCACTAGCTGAAAATGTAACAAACGTTACAATTTTGATCCAAAGTTGAACCATGTCTACCACACTATCAGGTGTGAAAACACCCGAAAACAAGCTATAGAACATTCAAAGCCCTCCAAATTATTTAGGAGGAAAAAAAAAACTCCTTCAAATTCATCTACAGCTTCCTTTTCCTCTGATTCCAATGAAATCAGATCCCTTGAGAATGAACTTTAATAATGATTTCTCTGGAGAGAAGCAATCATTAGATTTTTCTAGCTGTACTCATTTGGCTGCCGACCGTCCTTCTTCCACGGCAAAGAGGATGAACAATATTTCACTCATCATGCGCAATTCCCAGTTTCCATGGCAATTTATTCATTTAGTGCACCAGTAGTTCCAGCTGCCACGTGTGCAGCTAATGCCTGCTAGAGAGAAATGATATTCAAGATCGTTGGGGGATTAGCAGGAAGGGTACCCACCTCTCAACTGAAGGGGGTTAGGGAGAGGAAAGGCAAGAGAAGGAGGGACAGAGACGGTTAATGTCCTCTCACAGGGACCCGAGCGGGAAGGTGGGGGGCGGGTGGCTGCAGCGTAAGTGAAAACCGTGACTGCACGGACGGTTCACATGTCCCAGTGACCTTCTCTCCGGCTCAAAATGACCTTTTTACCTTAAGTGACATCACTCTGAGCCGAGCTGTAATATTTAGACTCGACTGCATCGGCTGGATCGGACCGTAGATCCGGTCTGGTTAAAACTGATCACACAGAAAACACAGGTAATGACTATTTGCTATGGGAGGAGCAATTATTTCTCATTTACTGTTCAGTGCTCAGGATGGAGGAAGGTGACGTCACAGCGAGTGGGTGGAGAGGGGATGGACTCGTCCAAGCTTCCTTCAACACCTCAGTGTTAAGTTCAGGAACAAACCATTCATTGGTTCAATTCTTAATATTCTGTAAAAAAAAAAAAAAAAAAACGTGCTGGTATCAACATTTTTGATGATTTCAAGCAAATATGCTTTAGTTTTAGAGCATATTTTTCATGAGGCTAACATGAAGGTGACAGGGCCTCCCTGTTCCGTGGGCCGCAATGGCATAGGGATTCCCCTTGGTTAGAGGCTGTTTGGGCCCAGTTTGGAACTGACTGACACAGCAGATTGGACAGAAGAGAATGGAATCCCTTCTTACAGCGATAAATGAAGCACAAGGTAGCAAAACGGTTTCCTTCATTAGCAGAGATGGTTTTAATCTGGGCGTCAGCTCAAGGATGTTGCCGGTACCAGTGACACAGCGATTTTTTTTTTATCTTGATATGTCATAAAAGGAGGCAGGAGAAGGAAAAAGGAAAAAGGGAGGAAGAGAGGCAAGCAGACAAAGGATCTGTTCTCAGCGTTGACAAATAGGAGCTGAGGGAGCTAATGTGAGACAGCCCATCCATGCCATCCACTTCACATCAGCTATTACGCCGTTAAATCAGGAGCTGTTAACCTGAAAGCGACTCCAAATTGCTGCATCGGATGCACGCCGAGGAGACGGCAGAGGAAGAAATCTGCTCAAACTGACTCACTGCAGTATGACAGAGAATGTTCCAGAGAGAACCTGCTGAATCCTACCTTTTGTTTCAAAGGAGAGAGCAGCTCCTGTTGGGTGTATTTGAGTAAAAGGTTGGATAAAACATGTTGAAAAGGAGCAGTAGTGTATAATTTATGACAAAGACAAGGAGGAGGAGGAGTGGGAGTAAGGTGGGGGGAGGGAGATGGTGATGGAGACGGTGGAGGTGGTGGAGGGGGAGGAGGAGGTGGAGGTGGAGGAGGAGGCAGCAGCAGATGATAGGCTTTCTTTTTTTTTATTTCTGAGGAAACTCACATTGCTCCCAGCACCTCTTCCTCCCAAAACGGAGGAAAATGAGACAGAGCGGTACCGGAAGATTAAATCATGAATACGACATTAAGAAATCTGTTGATGCATTGCAGCAGGACCGTCACTCTGATGCCAGGCTCCCATCTCAGTCCACAGATGAACGTCAGGGCCTGCATGCGTTCTCATTGTAACATCCTCTGAGTCGACAGAAAGGCACCGCCCAATGAGCAGCGGCAGCAGTAGAACACGGCCTGGACCCGACTCAGAGGACAGAGGTAGGGGTAGGGGTGGCAGAGGAGGCTGAGGTGTGGGGGGGGCTGGACCCTACTCAGAGGACAGAGGTAGGGGTAGGGGTAGGAGAGGAGGCGGAGGAGGGGCTGGACCCAACTCAGAGGACAAATGGGGGTTGAGAGGGGTGAGCTGCAATCCAGCTGATGACAATGTAATAAAGAGATTTACAGCTATTTTACAGCAGCTGCTGAGTGTGGTAGCTGTTAAAACAGACCTAACAAGAACCAGAAGCACATTCCCACCCATCCCTCAGTCATCATCATCATCATCATCATCCCCCCCCTGCTGTTGGATTGGACTTACCGACTTCATGGCTGCTGCCATATCATCATATCTCTCTGCCTGCTCGGCCAGCCTGGCTTTCTGCACCAGCTGCTCGCGGTCGACCATTTTCTCTACTGGTTAGTGCTGGGAGGGGACGGGGGGCTTTGCTCGGTGGAGCTGCGCGACTTGGTCTTCGTGGATGAAAACGGCTGATATTTGAAATCGCAATGCAGTGAATTCCTAGGCGAAGCGAGCGCTGCAGCTGTTCCCTGCTGTCTGTCTGAGGCTCAGCGCAGACGGGACACCCTCTCTCCTCTCCCTCTCTTTCTCTCTCTCCTCTCTCTACCCCCTCCCTACATGCCTTCCTCCTCCTCCTCCTCTTCACACACTCTCCATGGGCTGCGTCATCACTCGGGAAGGTGGGTGTCTGTGCAAATGATGTAACACTCCATACATGGGAGACAGACAGACATGAGCAGGAGGATGGGGATGGATGGCACTGAAGGCCTTCTGGGAAATGGAGTTTATTGAAGTGGCAGCAGCATGCTGGTGCAGAAAGCAGGGAATCAACTGGCATTGAATGGTAAGCTGTTATAAGACATAATCGCACATAAAATACATTTATAGGGTGTTCTTTCTCCACTGGTAGTCCGGGAATATTTGTTACATTTTCAGCTTTGAAACCCTTGGAAAAATATGTTCTCCTCCTCGCCTGTGATGGCGTTGCAACAAGAACCACTGAAGGAAACGAGAAGAAAACCTCTGAAGAAGACATGAGCGCAACTTCCTTTCTTCACAAAATGTAAATAGATGGAGTGGCCTCCGATTTTAGCAGTAGTAAGATTTCTCTTTTTGTCTTTGTTGAAAGACCATGAGTCATTTCTCCTGCTAGCGCAGGACTTGCTGTATTTACCCAGAATGCCCTGAACTCTAGTTGAGCGGTTTGGCGTTCACATATGCATTAGAACCACACCAGAGTTCACTTCAACCAAAGAGGGTGTGGTTGTGAGGCCTTGTGGCGTTACGGGGATTTGAAGGGGTGGAGGTCTCATGCTGACCCTGATGAGATGCCGCCCTGGATGGATGCCCATGTCTCCCATATCAGAAACAGCCACTGTGTCTGTGCTTCAGCAGGCCTGGGTACCTGCATACCAAGGAAGTAATTGAGCCATTTTGATTCAGGCTTGTTGAACCAGGCGCTCATCTAAATAGAAGCAACTGACTGGCTTCAGAGCTCATATAATTAGTAGACAGAGTCCACCTGTGTGTAGTTTAACCTCAGTATAAACACAGTTGTCTGAGAACATCAGACAACAAATGGCATCATGAAGACCAAGTACCACAGCAGACAGGTCAGGGAGGACGTTACGGAGGAGTTTAAAGTAGAGTTAGGTTGTAAAGTTATGTCCCAAGATAATAAAGTTATATGCCACAAAATGGGAAATGAACACCACAAATACAAACCTTCCACAACTCGATAAGAAGAGAGTTAAAGAATATGAGGGAGGTTCCTGATTATTGTAGAGAAACTGCAGAAATTCACACTTTCGGTAAGAAACTTTGCTGAGAGTTCACCAATAAGTTGCTTACTCTCAACATCTGATTCATATAGAGGAATAGTAAGAAGAAAGACATTCTAAATCTAAAAAAATCCCAACCCATAAACTACATAGACGAAACGGTAAACCTGGGGAAGAAGCCTGTCTGGTCAGATCAGACCAGCATCAAAGTTTTTGGCCAACATGCAAAACACCACAAGTGGAGGAAAATGAACCATGTAGATCCCAGCAAGTTTCAGATTTAATGGGAAGATTGGAGCTACATTCAGTTGTGTCCTGAAAAACAAAACTGCTTATTGGACAGTTTTGTCCAATAAACTCCTGCTTGAACTTCACCTTACAGCAGAACAATTAGAACAAAGAGACAGTTTAGATTAATTCACGGTCATATGTTAGTTTGCATACACTCTCCATTCAGTTAACTCTTCAGACTTACCAAAAAGTATTTGTAGCTATCATTGAGGTGATGTCACATTTTGTTGGTCTGTGACATAAAATTACAATACAAAACATTGACAAAAAGTTAAAAAAAAACCAAAATACTCAGGGTTAGAGATACTGATTTATAAACCTCTATAAAAGATTTCAGCTGAAACAACTACTCACTAGAATATTTAATATCTCTCATTTTATTTAAAATTTTGATTTTAAGCCTCAATTACAACATCAAGATTAGTCATTGTTTGATTTTGATATATAGGTTAAAGTAGAAAATTTGATTAACTTAAAATCACCTCAAGGATTTTTCTACTGTAACTGTTTAAATATCAATAGGCTTTGTTTGTATTTTGATCTAGAGATATTTTGATTTCAGATTCTTAATCTGACTGAGTTTTTCTCACGATGCTGTCTCTCCCAACCTGCAACTTTAGCTGTTACAGCTCCACCTTCTGGTCAGGATCAGTAAAGAAACTGTGGGACTGTTAGTTAAAACCTGCTTGAATGAAACTTAAGAAAGACTGTTCCAGGACAAGCATTGATGATTTAGCTTCACTTTCTTTACTTCTTTCGCTTCTGGGGAAATTCATGTGTTACATTGTGCAAACATTTAACCTGATAAAACAAAATACAGAGTAATTAAGCAACAGATTAGGATAAGCATGTTCTGAACTGGCTCTTTCGAGTATCGCGTGTCTCATATTTGATGTGACTGTGTGTTAACATTTGTGTTCCCAATAAACCCTCTGGATTAATCAGAAAAATATTGATCATGCTTGACTTACATTGTCTCTCATTTAGAGTCTGGAAGAAAAACTACAAGAACACAAGAAAAAAATATTTCTACCCATCCATCCATCCATCCATCCATCCATCCATCCATCCATCCATCCATCCATCCATCCATCCATCCATCCATTTACTTGTGCTTATCCGGGGTTGGATAGCAGTCTAAGTAGGGAGGCCCAGACTTCCCTCTCCTCTGCCAGATAAAAAAAAATACATGATAGCCAGTGAAATTAGAGTAAATGTGAAAGAAACATTTCCCAATTTTTCTCATTTGTCCATTTGCTGTAAGGTCAGACAGTGGTAGTGCCAAAGGAGCCTTAGAAACAGATTCAGAGCTCTCGCTATTATGATGGATCTCAGTGACATTATTTTTATTCTGTTTCCTACATTTCTTCAGATTGGGGTATGACCTGTTTTTTTTGTTTGTTTTTTTTAGCGTTTTAGCCAACATCCTGTTGTCAAGCAGGTTTTGTTTAAATTGCTTCTTGAAGGCCTGTAGCCTGAGTGGTATAATGTGGTTAGTCACAGTGAATTCATAATATAACAAGAGACAAATAATTTTTAGAAGAGGATGGATTTGAGTTTCTGTTAGGAAAATAATAATCAGGAAAAAATGTCTGACTTAAAATCAAATTTGTGTGGTGACATTTAAGCGTGTCAGTCAAATCTCTAGGGGAAGATTTAGCCTAAATACTTTTTCACTGCAAGTAATTACTATTTAAACAGTACTCTGAGTACTTTTCTTTTGGCACCTAAATTTCAAGTTTCACCAGCATACCTAAGTAAATGGTTTTAGTCTGCCAGCCCAACATTATCAGTGGACCCCATCTGACAATGGCTTACAAAAGTTTCTGAATGCGCTGCTGCTCAGAGCGAGACCACAGAAAACGTAGCAAAGCACACAAACCCCCAAATTTTGCAGCGCTCTAAGAAGCCACAAGTTAGTTTATTTTTACACTGCAACTGAAATGTGTGGTTTGCAGACTGGGTAGCATGATTTGTGTGAAATAATCAGCAAGCTTCATACATTGCGCATTTACTTGGTATGTCCTGTTCAGATACTTTTGGGGATGGATTTTATTTTTCGATAACAAAATGTCAGCAATTGTTACGAACTCTTTTGTGGGAATCATTTTGCTGGGACGCTGACATTGGCTAGTGGTAAAAGATTCACGTTTAGAAAATCTTGTTCTGGTGGGATTTTCTTGATAGTTACAATGTAAGTCTATTTGAGGTCTTTGTGGGAAAAAAAAGTGCCAAGCTGAGCTGCACCCCATTCAGTGTTCAGTTGTTTATTGTTTGAAATGTTCACATATTAATGTCTTCTTACATATTTTTATCCCTAGAAAAGAAATGTATTTATTTGCACTTAAAAAACAAAAATGTAAATTTTTAAGAAAATTCCAACTGAGAATAAAACTAGGCTAAATAACTGGGATTAATCCCTTTACCCCTCGCTATTAAGAGTAGAGTTAAAACAACTTTAGTGAGTAACCGCTACTGGTCTGAGTAAGGTTTTCTACACTTTTCTCTCTAGGATGTAACATTATTAAGTTTTTTCATGATCAGTCCATTTCAAATCACAGCATCTCAATAAGAACCAGATCTGGGCTTTGACCCAACCCAGGATTTTCCATTTTTGAATTCTTTGGTGGATTTATTGGTATGTTTTGGGTCACTGACCACATTGAAAGGTCAATTTCTGCTTCAGGTTTATTTTTCTCACATGTTTCATATTTCCCCCTTATACAGTGTAGGTGCACCATGAATTTTATATGGTATAATCTAAAGTGGATGTGACCATGAGACATCCACTTTCATGCTTCACAGTTGTTAAGAAGCTCTTTTCTAGGACTGCTATAAAATGTCCTCTATTCTGGTGTCCAAATAATTCAGACTCATCTGTCTAATGAACGTTAATTCTGGAATCTTTGACTACATTCTTTCTGGCAACTTGAGATTTTTTGTTGTTCTCTGAGAGTAAATGTTTCCTGTTGTTTTTTTAAATTGTTTATTGAGAAACAAATACTTAAGAGTGCAGTTGAGGATTAAAACCTCTGTAGTCACAGGGCTGTAATAGTGAGTAGTGTTTCCTGAAACATTTTGTTGAGAACTTACATTTGTCTACAGCTGCTGGTAATGGAAAAAATTGCAATACAGTGCAGACACTGTATTGCACCTTTGTCTAAATCAGTGTTTCTCAACCTTTTTTGGCCCAGCGCCCCCATAGCCTTTATCCAGGTCCCTCACCACCCCCCACCAAAGAATTTGCAGGCTACTTTGCACTGATTATTATTTTATCATTAATATTACTATCACTATTGTAGATGTTTTGATTTTTATGCTTGTTTCTGTATTTATCATCAAAAATAATTTCCCAGGGAACAAAAAAGTAATGGGAATAGAAATTATTTTCACATGTGTCTATGAAAAATGCAATGAACATTCAACTTTAATTGGTAGGCCTAACAGCAGCCAGTCAGAGTGGAAAAAATATTCTTATTTTGTGCCATTTTCTAGTTGTTAAATCTTGCACAAAATGACCAGATAAAAGATGTACAACATGCCAGTTTAAACTTTGATCTATTTGCAAAACGACTGAGCTCTGCAACATTAAAACATGGATAGAACTGTAACTACATTAATCATAACTCTTCTTCTCTTCGGTTCAGCTCTGTGCTGCCTTCAGGAGAATGGGACATCAGAGTATCATCCATAAAACTTCGCCCTCATGGCATTTATTGTGCAAACCAGACCTTCCCATGGAAAAACACTGGAAGGTGTTAAAAGTTCCAGATCCTTCTAATGCCATATAAATATGAGACAGAAACATGGATTATATCTTTATATAGACCTGTTTATTGATTTATAGATTAATAGTTTTACTGGACAGAAATGACAAAGAACAAATCTGGTTCTTAATCAAATCCTAATGAGTCAAATTGAAAGTGTCATGGAGTCATCAGCCTCATGACATTAAAACTGACATGAAGAATAATATTGAAGAAATAAATATGTCAAATCTAATTAAAAACATAAATAAGTGATAAGTTATTTACTGTTATGGTCTGTAAGATATTTATTCTCAGTACTAGATGTGATCTCAACAAACCCATGGCACTTCAACAATATTTTACAGTTTATTTGGAAATAGTGTCTGTTTATTCTTGCCATACACTCCTCTGTATTAATTATTGCTCCACAGGTCTTGCCATACCAGTTTATTCCTCCGTATTTACTTTAGTTTCTTACTTTATTCTTGCATTTTGTTCTTCATTCATTTCCATTTAGTTTCATTTGATTAGTATTATCCTCTCTTGGTTTATTGCCATGTCCACTTTAGTTTATTTCCTGTTGCTAGATTTATTTTATCGTTTAATCGACGATTAAACATCATGTGTTTCACATCATGTGTTGATTTTTCACCGTTCAGCGTCGGATTCTCTGCTTTTATGCCATAATTCACATCTAGTTTGTCACTCCGTTTTATGTTCCGCTTCTCCTGTTTCAGAGTTTTGCACAATGTGCTCGTCTCTTTTTTTTAACCCCCTAAGGTGCAGGGCGATCGGGAAGAGTATCGATGAGGAAAAGGCAGACTGACATAAACCTTTTAAAACAACGGAAACAATTTCGGTCTTCTGATTATTGAAATTTAAAAGTGCTGTGTTGCTCTATTACCTCCGTTTCATAGCGGAGCGCTTACAGCACCGGTGTTAACCAGGGGTGAAAGTAGTTTTAAATTCTTGGGGGTACTTTGACAGAAGTATAAAGCACACTTTGGAGTTTCTATGCTAATACAATTTTTGCGACACGATAAAAGCTGTGTAGCTCTTGAATTGCTACGAAGTGGAGCTGTATTTCCCTCATCCCACTGGCTGCAATGTCGACACGTTGAGATGCCGTGAGTCCTAAATTCTGAACATAGCCTTCCACATCAGGTTGATGGGGTAACAAGTCCAGAAGGGAACCACAGACATCTCTCCCAGGCCAGACTAGACACATAGATCATCTTCTCATCAGTTCATTTTAAATCCTGAATCATATTCAAAAACAATCTAATTATTATTAATGATAATGTCACTAAAAGCTGCTACTGCTGCTCATCTGATGGAGACATAAGAGAGAAGCAACAATTCTTTTAAAAACAGATATAAATATTTGTTTACCAGTTGGTAAAATAGTTAGAATACAAGAAAAGTGAAAAACCAACAGACTCATAACCAGTTTACAGGAAAGCATAGAAATTGACTCATTTATCTCCTTCCCGGCTATCAGCAATGTGGGCTGCTGATGCTGTGCTGCTGTTGATGTCAAGCTCTCAGTTACACAGAAAAGGTGGAAGACATTACGTTCTGTATGTTGTTTACGTTTCCGCACCGTACAGAACAAATGTGTTCGAGTGGGTTGTTTAAAACCCATCAAATATGGAGCGGCAGCAGCATCATTTCTTTGCGATCATCCTTTATTCTATTTCTATACTAACGTCTAAATTTATTAAATTAAACCAAAATTATTTATTTGCTCTTCTCCAAGCAGGCAAAATTTCTTGTCACAATTTACAACAGCAGCAGCAGAGAATGTCTGTAAGTTACATTTAATTTTACTTTTAAGATATTTTTAAGTCAAGTATAATTCAAAAATTTTAAACATGATATAATAATGAAAAATCCAACTTAAATTAATGGCTTTAATATTCCATTGTCAATCTAAACTTAATATTTCACCATTAAGATCCCTGTTTTAATCCTTAGCCTCCTAAAATATACCCTTCTTAAGTCCGTCATGGCGCCTCAAATGATTAAGTGACGCAGTTGCAAAGTTTTAATAGTTTGAGTCATGCAGAACTGATTTGATCGTTTCCATAGCAATGATCAGAAGCAAGACATTCCCCCAGAACCACAGTGACTCATTGTAGCTATGACCTCATCTATGACATCTGAGGTTATGAAAGCTTGGCTCTCAAAACAAGAGGTTATACCCAAGCATCCCTTTGTTAGTGATCACTGTGTTCAACAAGTACTTTTACCATGGAACAAATTGCATTCAAGACAATTTTTTTTCCAATTACTTTTGGAGCAGGTTATTTAATAACAACAGGAGTCAGAAAGATTTTCAACAAGCTACTTCCAGGAGTTACGTTCGATGGTCCACGACCAGGATGAAAACCACACTGCTCTTCCTGAATCCGAGGTTCGACTATCCGACAGACCCTCCTCTCCAGGACCCCTGAATAGACCTTACCAGGGAGGCTTAAGAGTGTGACCCCTCTGTAATTGGGGTCACACTCCAAGGGGAAACCCTCCGTACCCCCTTTTTAAACAGGGGGACCACCACCTCAGTCTGCCAATCCAGGGGAACTGCCCCCGATGTCCAGGCGATATTGCGGAGTCGCGTGAGCCAACACAACCCTACAACATCCAGAGCCTTAAGGAACTCCGGGCGGATCTCACCACCCCCGGGGCTCTGCCACCGAGGAGCTTTTTGACCACCTCGGCGACCTCGTCCCCAGAGATTGGAGAGCCCAACCCAGAGTCCCCAGGCTCAGACGCCGGATGGTGGACCAGAATCGCCTCGAAGCCGTTCAGTAGTCTTTCTCCATGGCCTCTCCAAACTCCTCCCACGCCCGAGTTTTTGCCTCAGCAACAACCCGAGCCGCATGCCCTTTCACCCGCCGGTACCCATCAGCTGCTTCTGGAGTCCCACAGGCCAAAAAGGCCCAATAGGACTCCTTCTTCAGCTTGACAGCATCTCTCACCGAAGGTGTCCACCAACAGGTTCGAGGGTTGCTGCCGCGACAGGCACCAACAACCTTGCGGCCGCAGCTCCTATAGGCCGCCTCGGCAATGGAGGTGCGGAACATGGTCCACTCAGACTCAATGTCCCCCACCTCCCCCGGAACGTGTTCGAACGTGTTCGAAGTTCTGCCGGAGATGAGAGTTGAAACTCCGTCTCACAGGGGACTCTGCCAGACGTTCCCAGCAGACCCTCACTACACGCTTGGGCCTGCCAGGTCTGACCGGCTTCCTCCCCTACCACCGGAGCCACATCACTACCAGGTAGTGGTCAGTGGACAGCTCCGCACCTCTCTTCACCCGAGTGTCCAAGACATACGGCCACAAATCCGATGAGATGATGACAAAGTCAATCATCGAACTGCGGCCTAGGGCTTCCTGGTGCCAAGTGCACATATGGACGCCCTTATGCCTGAACATGGTGTTCGTGATGGACAATCCGTGATGAGCACAGAAGTCCAACAACAGAACACCACTCGAGTTCAGATTGGGGGGGGCCGTTCCTCCCAACCACTCCCCTCCAGGTCTCACTGTCATTGCCCACGTGAGCGTTGAAGTCCCCCAGTAGAACAAGGGAGTCCCCAGGAGGGGCACTCTCCAGTACCCCCTCTAAGGACTCCAAGAAGGGTGGGTAATCTGAACTGCTGCTTGGCCCGTAAGCACAAACAACAGTCAGAACCCGTCCCCCCACCCGTAGGCGGAGGGAGGCTACCCTCTCGTTCACTGGGGTTAAACCCCTACGTACAGGCGCCCAGATGGGGGGCAAAACAAGTATGCCCACTCCAGCCCGGCGCCTCTCACCGTGGGCAACTCCAGAGTGGAAGTACGTCCAGCCCCTCTCAAGGAGACTGGTTCCAGAACCAGAGCCATGTGTCGAGGTGAGGCCGACTATTTCTAGCCGGAACCTCTCAGCCTTGCACTAGCTCTGGTTCCTTCCCCATCAGAGAGGTGACGTTCCACATCCCAAGAGCCAGCTTCTGCAGTCGAGGATCAGACCGCCAGGGTCCCCTCCCTCGGCTGCCGCCCATAGCACAATGCACCCGACCCCTTTGGCCCCTCCGACAGGTGGTGAGCCCATTGGAAGGGGGACCCACGTCTCCTCTTCGGGCTGAGCCTCCGGGCTCCATGGGTAAAAGTCCAGCCACCAGGCGCTCGCCGTCGTGCCCCACCTCCAGGCCTGGCTCCAGAGTGAGGCCCCGGTGACCCGCGTCCGGGCGAGGTAAAACCAAGTCCAAAGTTTGTGTCCATCATAAGGGGTCTTCGGGCTGCGCTTTGTCTGGTTCCTCACCTAGGACCTGTCTGCCTTGGGTGACCCTACCAGGGGCATAAAGCCCCAGACAGCATAGCTCCTAGGATCATTGGGACACTCAAACCCCTCCACGATAAGGTGGAAGCCCAAGGAGGTGGCAGCCCAATATTCATGATAATATAAATAATGTATGTATGAGAATATAAATATTATTTATATTCTCATAATTATTATATTCTATTATATATTAGTATTTATATTATTATATAAATAATACACATTATTTATATAATAATATATATATAATAAACACATATTTATATATAATAAACACACTGATTGTGTTTTTAACACAGTGTGTTTATATATATATATATATATATATATATATATATATATATATATATATATATATTTATTTTTATTTTTTTGTTAAATACTTAATGAAACATATTTACTGTGTTTAATTTTTGATGTAAATGACTTATACTCACAAAGAATGAGTTATAGTCCAAGTTCGTCGTTTATTGAACGTTCAGAAACTACAGCAGCTGTAATGAGCCACAGCAAAGATAAACAAAGTTAAAACAACCCGAACAGGTGATCAACTCTCAACCACTCGCACCTTTTTACTCTCCGTCTCTCTAAGAGATTACGTTAAAAACATAACATTTAGTCCGTTATGATATTAGGTTTTCAGGCTTGATATTTATTTTTGCAATCATTAATAAGCCTCCCTGAACACAGCGGTGGTTGATTAGTTAATTTTAAACTCCTGCTCTGTTATTTTGGTAATGGAACTGAAACGCACAGAATTGCGCAACAACTTGTTGAAACAATAATCACTGAGATTATTATTGTTGTTGTGTCATTAATTTGAACATTTTTTGTTGTTGTTCTTTCATAAAGTTACAAACGTTTTAAGCGAGCTAGAGGAGGACGTGCTGCTCTCAGCGTCCTGGCTGCGTTCAGTTTGTCACTTAAAGCCGAGATCGACTCAAAACCTTCCGCGATCGACATATTGCACCACTGCTCTAGCAAAGCACGAACAGTTCAGAAACAATATGATATGGGAAAAAAGTTATTTATTAACTGATTAAGTCTGTTTTAGATTGTTCTTGAAAAACAAATCAGTCACGGCTGATTAGTGGTCGCAGTCGCGGCTGCACAGTTTAACCCACTGATTTTTTACAGCAGACAGCCGCTCCTCTCTCTTGCAGGTACTGCGAACCTCCTCTAAATCTTTTAGGGGTACGCAGTACCCTGCCGTACCCCCTTACTTTCACCCCTGCCTATGACTGCTGCTTGTGGGGAGAGACATTTCAGTAATCTAAAACTAATAGAAAAAATTAAAGCAATCTACTTGCATACTGTATGTGGACTGTTGCATGTAAAATAGATTAGCAGTAAATATTATGCTAGTATCAGTCTTTAATCAAAGAAAGCAAGTTGCAAGCCTTTAAAATTATAAAAAAATTTTATGGGAGTATAAAAAAAATTCAAGGTGTGCTGTGGTGGCGCAGGGGTTAAGCACAACCCACATATGGAGGCCTTAGTCCTCGACGCGGCCGTCACCAGTTCGATTCCCGGCCTGGTGACCTTTGCAGGGGGGCCCAATCTAATATTTTGTCAGGAGGCCCAAAATTCCTGGCGACGCCTCTGGTTCCAGCTGTCGGCAGAAGCTCAGAAGTGAAGTTAAAAGCTGAATGAAGCTTCATATCAGGCAAAGGAGTCTGAAAACAAAGAATCAAAAGAACTCTGTGAAAAAGGGGAGTTTTAAAGACGGCACTCATCTTTCAGAGAAGCAATCAAATAACTGCAGTGCATTATGGGTAAAAGTGGCAGACAAGTTTGTAGTTCCCATCTGAACAATTCCAGCTCTTGGTAGGGCTCAGAAGTGAGCATAAAAGCTGAACCAAGTTTCATGTCAGAAAAACTGAGTTATAAAATAAAGAAATAAAGAAATAAACGAATGTGATGGAAAAAGGGACTCCATAATCAAAATTCCAATCTTCAGAATAAGATACAAGCAATAATCCTGCATCCAGTGGAAGTGAGCTGAAGAAATAAAATAAAATATGACCATCCTTCTTATCCTTTTCAAAGAAAGTAAAGCAAGTAATTAAAATGTTCCGAAAATAAAATGAAATACTGACCTTTTATTTATTGGATTCCATTTTCATGTTTTAGTTTATATAAACTTGCATTTTAGAACAATGCAAGAACATAAACGAACCATATATTTGTTTAAAACTGTGTATTTAAAGCTCAGTTTGAAATTCACCATCTGTAACAACAATAAAGAGATTTGGTAAAACACAATGGGCATCGCGGTAAGGTCAGTGTCTGGCAATAAACAAGTTCCTGAAAGGAGGAGTCCTAATGGTACCGCTTGGGAAATTCCCAACACACTTTCTCAAGAACTAAAACATGACAAAAACAATATAACAGCAGAACTAGCATGACCTAGATTAAACATATTTCAATATATATGCAAAAAAGAAAACCATATAAACATATTTTATGTCAGTTATGACATCACTCTCTCTGTGATATCATAATATAATTCTCTTGTTATGACATCATAAACAATCTTAAGTACTTGAACTTTTTCCCAAGAGATCTTTCAGTGTAGCATTGAAGAAAGAGTGGCAACGTGTAAAACTTTTATGATGGAGGATCCAGAATTTCTTGAAGAACTTGAGGAATTTTATATAAGAATTCAACGAAGGATGTTGCACGGCTTAAATGCAGAAGAATTAGCGACTGAAATGGCGGAATTAATGATGAAAATTAAAAGATTTTATAATTTGGACCAGTCAGAAGAACATGAGATATTGGAGGCTGTGAGGGAACATCTGAGGCCAGAAGTGAGGCAGCAGCAGCAGCGTCCATCCTGGAATATTTGGACCTTCTTGTCCGATTGTGGGGAATCTTTTATGAGCGGCTTCAGCTTTGGCTTGGGTTTTGGTACAGCTGCAGGCATTGTTCTGGCTGTGTGCAAACTCTTTTCCTAAACATTCTTGTGAACATGGATGGTGCTCTTGGGACGTGGAATGTCTCCTCTCTGGGAGAGATTGGGAGAGGGGTTCCTGCCTCAAGTGGAGGAGTTTAAGTATCTGGAGATCTCGTTCACAAATGAGGAAAAATGGGAGCGGGAGATCGACAGGTGGATTGGGGCAGCGTCTGCTGTGAAGCAGGCACTGTACCAGTCTGCAGTGGTGAAGAGAGAGCTGAGTCAAACAGCGAAGCTCTCGATTTACCAGTCGATCTTTGTTCCCACCTCATCTGCGGTCATGAGCTGTAGGTCATGACTGAAAGAACGAGGTCCCAGATACAAGCGGCCGAAATGAGTTTTCTCCGCAGGGTGTCTGGGCTCTCCCTTAGAGATAGGGCGAGAAGCTCGGTCATCCGGGAGGGACTCAAAGTAGAGCTGCTGCTTCTCCAAGTTGAGAGGAACCAGTTGAGGTAGCTCGGGCATCTGGCCTCCCTGGTGAGGTGTTCCGGGCACGTCCCACCGGGAGGAGGCCCCAAGGAAGACCCAGGTCACGCTGGAGGGACTATGTCTCTCAGCTGGCCTGGGAACGCCTTGGGATTTCCCCCGAGGAGCTGGGAGAAGTGGCTGGGGAGAGGGAAATCTGGGCCTACCTTCTGAAGCTGCTGCTCCATGACCCAGAAACAGTAGAGGAAAATGGATGGATGGACAAAAGTTTGTATCATGCAGTTTCTAAGGGCTCGGCATGTAAGAGGATGAGGAGGTTCCAAAAACAACTCTAGGGATGATTCTTCACTTTCACTTGTTTTGCATGACCTGTGGAGGGTCAAACAGAGTTGTTCACTCTGTTTAATTCCCTGAAATTGATTCACTTACCTGGAGATTACATTGTTTCTTCGGTGGAAACTGAAATCCTGGGTACGCCTCGCTGTCTTCCTGCAAAAAAGGAGGACAAAGGTTACTACTTATCTGACTAAATTAATACAAACATGATAAAAGAAGAGACTAAATAGATTCCTAAAAGTGAGGTCCTAGCCTGGGGCCTTGGGACTTTCTGTTTGGACGTCGTCTGCTGGGTCTTTTGGACCTTCTTTCCTGCAATGAAGAAAAAAAAAGACATTACTCACCTGGAATGTATTTCTTCTCTTTGTAATGGACAACCAGATTGTTTACTTGTGATTTGGGGTTTTTGTTTGGTTACCTGCAGCATCTCCTGAATTGGGTGGTTCATTTGCAGGTACTGGTTATAAAAAGTTTTATATACTTTGATTGTAATGTGGACTGCACAGTGGTGCAGTTGGTAGCACTGTTGCCTTGCAACAAGAAGGGTTCGATTCTCAGCCCTGGAAGACTCCATGTCTTTCTGCATGGAGTTTGCATGTTCTCCCTGTACATGCATGGGTTTTTTCCGGGTACTCCGGTTTCCTCCAATAGTCCAAAAGCGTGACTGTCAGGGTTAATTGGTTTCTCTAAATTCTCCCTAGGTGTGTGTGCATAGTTTTTTGTCCTGTGCCTCGGTGTTGCCCTGCGACAGACTGGTGACCTGGCTTCTTGCCTGGAACATTAAGTCTCATCAACTTGTTGTTTGTACTCATTGAGTCCATGCAACAACTAAAATAAAATAAAAAAGGAAACTATTTGAAAGTGGTGAGGATTTCGGCTGGTAAAAAGTTTAACATTTTAACATGTCCAGACACTACGCCATTTCTACGGAAGCAAACCGAAAAGTTTTGAACAGTACAACTATGTCAAGTAATGACAGTCTTGTATATAGTTAGTATATTGCTGCTATTGTATGCAGAAAAAAACTAATACATTTTGCTGACAATATCTTGGGTGAGTTTAGGAATATTGTTTACCGTGGAAAAGTCTTGACCAAATACATTATTCACATAGAACTTTTAATGTCAAGACATTTTTTCATTTATGTTGCCGCATGTTATGCAGAGCGGGCTTGTAATGTGGGACTCACCTGCCGGTCCGGGATAAATCTGTTCTCCTTCCTCTTCTTTGGGCCTCTTCCCTTTGCAAAGAAACTTTCCAAAGACATCTGATCTGTTTCTTACTCATTTTGCTGCTTGTGGGCTCAGTGTTGGTGCGCAAGTAACCAGACTTCCAATGATTCACTTCCTGCTAAAGATCCCCCTGGTGGTTGAAGAAAAATCCACATATAAACAGCTTATAGTCTGGAAAATACCATAAATAAAAATAATCTGAATGCTCTCTGGTATTGTTCAGGGGGCCGGACCAAATGTGGAGGCGGGCCGGATCCGGCCCGCGGGACGTAGTTTGGGGACTTTTGTTTTATAGAGTCCTTTCATGTTTAATTTACTGGTGTCATGGCAACTGAACTAACAGGCGCCCGTGAGAAAATGAGCGACCGACCGCGGTTCTAGTTACCTGAGGAATGAAGCTACTGTACAGGAACTGCTGCAATTTGTTCTTATGTTCAGATTCATTGATATACCGTCAGTTATCAGCTATGAAATTAAACTGTTCTGGAAGTTGTTGGAAAATAATATGGTTATGTTCAGGAGTGAAATTAGTTTTAAATTCTTGGGAGTACTATGACAAAAGTATAGTATATATAGTATATATACACTGCTCAAAAAAAGGACGCCCAGAGGACGCCCCCTGCCGTCCTCTGAACGCCCCCTGGGGGGCGGTACCGCCCACGTTGAGAACCGCTAGTCTAAATACATCTGGGAATAATACTATTTAAACTACGGACATCATTAAATTATTGGGACAGGAAAAATTAATCCAAGGATAATTAATTTGCTAGTTACTGATTAATTAGCTTATTAGACATTTCTTTGCTCTATTGACCATTTTTCTTCCCTTGTCAAAGAAGAATTTCTGTTGCCTGTTTTGACAGATAATAAAGCTTTTCTATTCTATTCTAGCCTAGTCTAGCACAGCCTAGCCTAACCTAGCCTAGCCTAGCCTAGTCTCTTCTAGTCTATTTTTCCTGGGGTCCTCTTGAACATTGACTATGAACAAATTTTGAAACCAAGACTATTAACAATTATCTGTCAGCTTGTATTGGCCTATTACATGAAATCACCAAAAAACACTTTGAGGTCTGTGACTGAAACATAAAAAAATGTTGTAACGTTCAAGGCGCTGTGCATGTGTGGGAAAACAAGTCGGACATGTCCAACCCAGATCTTTCAAAATCAGTTTTCCTTTTACATTTCAGTCCATCCATCACAGTACCTGTAAAACGTTTATTTCTTTTAGGAGCAGCTTGTCACCTGCCCTGCCGACTAAAGGTCAAGAGAGGAAGTGTTTATTTTCCATGGCCTGTAAACTGGGTCAAGCCATGTAAGCAGGAAGTGGAGGAGTTTAAAAAAATGGCCCTAATCAAGGCAAAGTATTCACACTGTCATCTTTACTGCAGACAAACGGTTCAGACTGAATAATTGTGCTTGACTCGTCATGGAATTGGTTGGAAGTTATTTAATTTTATTTCTTAAACAGTTCTTTGTTCAGAATTAATGTAAAGAACTCCTAAATGGTCACTACAGACTCCACATTTACCTTCTTGTTGTCTCTAAGATGCAATGAAAAATGTAGATCACTGACTTGATGCTTTTAATTGAAGTCATCCCTATCATTTGTTTTCAAACTGCAGTCTTACAGTGCACAGTCTTTGCTGAACTAATGAATCCACATCTACTTGCTTCAAAGAGGATTACAGCTCCTTCTGCTTAGCTTAGTTACCTCAAATTAGGATGAAGCTAAAGAGAGGTCTGCTGTCTACAGCAGCCATCTGTCTGCCAGGTGGACGGTCAGGAGCTGCCGCCGCCGATGGAGACCAGACTAGAGCTGGATGTGTTGATATACCCTGACGAGGTGAGGGTCGCCACCCCGGAGGACCTCAGGCAGTGGGACCTGGAGACTGCCAGCCAGGTCTCCATCCCCACCGTTCGACTCTTTGTGGCTCTTTACCCGTACAACCCGGCCGCCATGTCTCCCAACCCCGACACGGCAGCGGAGGAGTTGCCCTTTGTGCCAGGCCAGATCATCAAGGTAAAGACGCTTCACCACCGTAAAGGTTTTATGTTTTAGTGATTCTCTGCAACGTGTGTTGTGCTTCCTCATTTTCAATCTGCAAAGAGGTTTCTTTGAAATTACATACTGCTGCTGTTTCCTGTTTGTGCAGACTCACTGAACATGTGCAGAGACATGAACTCTTCTGTTGAGTTCCTGTAACTGTTTTTTTTTCTTTTTTTTTGCTGCTCATTTAGGTGACTTGCCGCCTTTTTTCACTCAGTTCTCTGTCTCACACACACATACATGCACACACACACACAAGCACACGCACCCCCCCCCCCCTCCCCACACACACACATGCGCACACGCACACCGGTATTTCTAGCAGTATTAGAACATTCTTTTGACTTCTGAGCTTTCTCCCTTACCCTTGTTTTAAGCATTACCGGTACATTCCCAGCCCCGGCCTTAACCTAAACTTGATTCAGAAAATGATGCTCTCTTGGTCTTTAGATAGCAAAGATAAATCCATAATTATTCATACCCCTGGTAGATTTAAGTTTGTGTTAGATGATCTTGTGCAACACTTTGGAACGGCAACATACTATTTGTAAAGTGCAATAAAAATACATTTGACTCGACTTAAAATTATTCTAATTCTACTTAGTTTTTTTTTATATATATTAAATAATATGGGCATTTCTACAAAGATAGAAAAACATTGTAAAAGTGTTGATTTTCTAATTATGTTTTTATTTACATATGAATGAATAACAGCTTGTTGAAAGCTGAAATGAGGTCAAATTCTTCAAACGGCAATCAAACTCAGCTTTTTGCATGTTTTAAATGGTACGTCAGTAATTCATGTTCAGTATTGCGCTTCGAGTCCTTTCACGTGGAAGGCCTCTTTGTCACTATATGCTAAAATAAACATTTTCAAAACTTTAACTGGGCCACTTCAGAACATTAATAATTTTACTACTTGTCAGAAAGTCAGGAGAAACACGTTAGCAAAATTAGCAACCTGAAAATGTTCTGAAAAAGCAACCTAAACAAGTGCACACATTAGTATTTGAACAAAGTGGTGAGACGTGCGGTCTGTGTGCCTCTCCAGGTGTTTGGAGACAAGGACTCTGACGGTTTCTACCATGGAGAGTCCGGTGGTCTCTCCGGCTACGTGCCAAGCAACATGGTGGCTGAAGTCCCAGTGGATGACGAGTACCTGAAGCACGTTCTCATGCAGCAGGGTTTCCTGCCTGTGGATCACGCAGGTACCAACTCTTCATTTTCTGCGAGAATATCAAACTGTGACAGACAACAGAGAGAAAATGGGCCTAAATCTGCAAAAACTCATTTTGCACTCAAGTATCTTTAATGTTATTGGCTGGAAAAATCTGATTAGAGCTAAACCCTCTTCCAGTTCCTCTGAGCTCATGTGCAAGGTTAGCTTCGAGCAGTTTGCTTTATGTAGGAAGTGGTTACAAAAATAAATAAAAATTATTTAGCAGTTTGTGTTTATTTAGCAAACTGTATTTAAAATTTAAATACAGCTTTTCTACTTGTTTTTTTTCTTCTTCTTCTCCTTCTTTATTTTACTCTTGTTTTAAGAATATGTTTGCACATTTTCTGCAAAACAGGTATGTCTTTAACACCAGAGCTAAGCGACGCTGGCAGCATTTGTGAAGATGTGGTTGTTAGAAGAATGGTGGCCTTATTCGACTACGATCCATGGGAAAACTCCCCCAACATGGACAGTGAAGTGAGCGCTTCAAAAGTCAAACTAACCACCGATTTCTGCATATTACCTATCTAACCCTAAAATTAATTTCCTTGGGTTTCAGGCTGAACTGGGCTTTCGATCCGGAGACATCATTTACGTGTTGGGCCACATGGATCAAGACGGTTTTTACTTTGTGAGCACAAACTCTGCTGTGACTCTATGACTGATTTCTAATTTAATGTTTGCACAGAAGTTCATTTTCTCTCTCTTTTTTTTTTTTTACAGGGAGATCTTCACGGAAGACGAGGTTTGGTTCCCTCAAACTTCCTGCAGCCCTTACCCTGGAACTAGACGCCGTGCTAACACCTCTGCTACTAATGCCAAGTCACAGACACAATCAAATCAGCAGCTTTTACTGAGAAAATGTAAATGTGTGTCAAATATTTGTATATATTTTTATTTTATATAGTAGTGTTGCATTACTTTTGCTGTAGAAGGCCTTTAAAGTATAACAAATAGCCCAACACAACAATTAGGATGTTGAACAATGAAGAAAAACAGGTTATAGGATAAGATTCTTTATTGATCATTTTAAAGAAAAACTGCAACTCACCTTATACGGGAAAAAAAGAAAATTTTTAAAACCATGTTTTCTTTAATCAAAAATATATTTTTTTGTAATCCAGCAAAATTATTTCCAGAGAATTTAACTTGACGGATGTCTGGCGACTTCTAGCCTTAAAATAATACACTTTTAGTCACAGCATTGTGCAGATCAGAGTGTATGAATCTAGTTTGCCTTACATTGTGTTCATCTGCTTTCTGTAACATGCTTACTTTCAGATGCAAGAGGTAATAAATAGCATATTAAAAACATTCACGTAAAACAAAAAAGCTCAGAAAACCGAGTTAAAGCAACAACTGCAACATCATGCTTCCATCTACAGACCACAGTTAATAATTTTCTCAATAAATGTTACCAATATTAACATCAGTCTGTTGGTTAATAGAACATTGTACAAAGTGTACAAAGGTTCAAATCAAGCGTATGAACTTCGACATCATCCGGCTTGGTTCTTCTTTCACTCTCCTCTGCAGCTAACAGTATACTCATCCATAAAGTAGGAAACACTACACTTTGTAGTGAAGTTTAGTAGTGCTTTCTACTTTATGGGTGACAACACTGTATGTCAGTATCTTCAGGGCGCTCCCGCTCAAACTCCGAAGACCGATGGTTAAGGTGAAGGCTGGTTTCCACAAACTTCCAAATCAACATCATTCAGTTTAAACAAAAAAAAAAAAACTACTGCAACTTAGTGTAAAATCAAGTTGATAATGAAGCATTTTAATGTAAAAAGAGACAAAGCAGTAAAAAACAAGTTTCTTGATGGTTAGATAAACCCACTTGTCAAGATCTTACCAACGTTTCGACTCCTGAAGAAGAGAGGAAACCCAGAAGTGAGCGCAATCTTTTTATTAACCCTGTGTGAGCCACGTGATCAACACAGGAAAAGCTCACACACACACACGCACACACATACACACACTTGTGGTTAGTATGCTGAAGTGTCTGAACACATCCTTAAAGCTGAAATAAAAGTTAATTGCCATAAAATAGAATGTTTTCCATCTTTCTTAATGTTTTTGTTTTCATTTGGTTTTTAAAGTTGTGGCTGATGTGACTCAAATTACTCATCCATTTTGTTTTGTAACTTTTGATATTTCATCCTAAATACTAAATAGTTCAATTGGGTGTTATTTGATGTTGCAGAAGTGTCTCTGAATTCATGCACTTTCAATGATCGCTCTTTTGTCAGCTTGAATGTACAGTTAGAAGACACTCATGCGTAGACGAGGATGCAAATTCAAACTCTGAACCCATGAATGCATCGCTGCTGCTGCTGCTGCTGCTGCTGCTGCCTCCCTTTTAAGGAAATAACCCTGAGAGATGAAGCCTTGCATTGGCGGCAAATTTGGACCCTATTGATTCCAGACATCAATAAAAGTTCACATGAAAAAAAATGATCAAAAAGCTTAAATTTCAGGAGAACATAAGGTTAAAAAAAGTAAAAAAGAAAAGGATGGAAGCCATGCAGGTGTAGCATTCTGCGTTTCAGATTACAGGAAGGTCTTCGTATGTTCACGGTGTTTCTGAGAACTTCTTCACGCCTGCCACACACACACACGCACACACAGAGGTGTGTGATAAGGTGTGTGTGTGTGGTGGTGGTGGGGGTGGTGTTGCAGAGGCTTCCCCATCCCCAAGCGAGGCGGTGCGCGCTCGGCTCTGCAATGTGCATGCAGCAACAGAAACTTTGCAAACGGAGCAGAGACGGCCTTGTGTCCTCCGTTGTCACAACAACGCCAAACCTCAGAGTCACACCAAGAGAAATAAGAGGAAGTTGGGGGAGGGGGATGGGTGGCAATCAAACCGAGAAAAGATGGCCCTGTTAGAAAAGAAAAAAAAAGAGAGAGAAGCAGTGCTGCTAAAAATATTAAAGTGCATGAACCGACAGTAAATTTAACTCGACTGAAAGCTAAGAAAGCAAGTATACATGCAGCAAAAAAAGAAAGAAAAGAAGCGTGCTCATGTTGGTCAGAATGTGCGTGTATGCGTATGTGCGTATGTGTGCGTGTGTGTTCAGAGTGAACCCATGGTAGAGGAGCATGACTGTGCAGCCAGCAGATTATGTCAGCACTGTTGCACCCAGAGCTCTGCTTGCATTACACATCTATTCCTGTGCACCGCGGGACTGCGTCCAGAATGATCAGCACGCTGAGCTGACAGAGATAGATGGCATCAGGGAGCCAGGAACCCAAAATGTCCAAGTACAGCCATCACTGAGCACTGGATAACGTCTTACTTTTAATATTTCAATGTTTTTATTGGGATTTCACACTAGAAACAAAAGCATAATTGTAAAAGAGAAAGAAATAATGCATTGTTTATATATATATATATATATATATATATATATATATATATATATAGCCTATATATATATATATATAAATATAAAAGAGGATAAGAGGTGTGCCGATCGATCGGTCGGTCACCGATCATGATCGGCCGATTTTTGTGAAAAAGTGCATGATCGGTGATCGGCGATCATTGGCTCTTGTTGCCGATACCGATCACCTGCATCTCATTTCGCAGCCTGCCTGTGCAGCTGGTCTCCTCTTTCCTTCACACTGCGCAAACGCGCAGCAACAAATCCTAAGCGATGTGGAACTATAACGCACTGAGTGATTGGGGAAGTTTCCGTGTTGCGGCAGAAAATTGAAGCACATCAAAATGCATCAACACAACGAAGCTAATACGACGTAAAAACAATGCCATACTTGACGGAGTTTGGCTACATCGAGGCTCACTGCAGTAAAAAAAGACATATGGAGGATCAGATAGCAGGTAAAGCAGCGCACAGCTACAAACACTCACCCGGATTAGCATGACGGTCAGAAAGCTAAACAAATAACCCACAAAATTATTTAAGTCTTCGAGCTGCGATGTAAGACGCTGGTTCTGCTCTCGCTGTTGAACCGCTGCTACGCGCTACAGGTAGTAATATTTGACAGACGGAGCGCCGCTTCTGCTCCACCTGGTAGTGACTCTCACACCGAACCTCTGCTTAAAGCTGCAGCATCTAACCTAAAAAAATACATTTTACATACGTATTAAAACTTTCGCTGTCCTAACATGAGACAGTTAATTTCTAAAAAAAATAATTGATCTCCTCCCTGTTCTGCATAATTACTCCGCTCAGTCAGAAACAGCCAATCATAACTCGGCACTCAGGGGTGATCGGTATAAGCAGGAAAAAACCTGATCGGCACATCTCTCTCTCTCTCTCTCTCTCTCTCTCTATATATATATAATTTGCCTTTAACAGGTAATTTGCAGACAACAGGATATGGAGCAAAACCCAAAGGTGTTTGAGGTTCAGTAAACACGTATCTAAATGAACACGAGGTAGAGTCAGT
Source organism: Poecilia reticulata (assembly GCF_904066995.2). Lineage (NCBI taxonomy): Eukaryota > Metazoa > Chordata > Actinopteri > Cyprinodontiformes > Poeciliidae > Poecilia > Poecilia reticulata. The sequence continues at coordinate 5,669,712 of NC_088842.1, forward strand.
GTAGAAACCAAGTAAAAAAAAATTAAGACAGCTATGACAATTTTAATTAAAACAAATAATAATAAAGCAACTACAATTTTCATTTATAGTTACGCATTCTGATTATTATATATAAAAAAAATTCAAACAAAAATTCAATGAAGAATGGTGTCCAATTATATTCAACTGGATTGCAAACTGGATAACATCAGTTGAATTTAGGTCTGGGCTTTGACTGGGCCATTCTAAACACATAAACACATGCTGGGGCTAAAATGATCTGAAACTTTCCCAGTGCAGTTTTATCGGAATGTGCAGATTCATACCATCAGCATGGAAGCTGTGCTGTTTTTATTGAAGAAAAGCATGATGCTGCCTTCCCAAAATGTGAAAAAAAAAATTCACATTAAAGTTTTTGAAAACCATTCCTTATTTTGCCTTCCCTGTACAATGATGTGCTGCTTTGTGTTGGTCGAGTGGACAACGTAATAAATACAAATAATCTGAAACTGTGATGCAGCAAAATGTGAAAAAGTAGATAAATAGCATAAATAGGTAGCAATGTGAATGCTTCTGTTACAGGATGTACATCTGATCCCCAAAAGTTATTTAAAACTAATTCTCGTCCCACGTTCTTATCAAAACAGTTTATTATTAGACCAAAAATATGTTAGATTAATATTTGCTGTTCCTGTTCCTCAAAATACATCAAAGAACCATTGGTATTTTTCCCGGCTCATCGCTGTTAGTTTGAGGACCGTCACCAACCAATCTGCACAAACATGCTTGTAAAGTGCTGCCACCTAGTGGCTACAGAGGATGCAAGTGGAAAAATTCTGGGGAGAAATTTTCACCATGAAACTAAACAGAAAGGAATGACCTAATATGGCAATACCTTAATAATAAACATGAAGAGTGAGTATGGCAAGACTTGTAGAACATAAATAAGGATAAACAGATCCAACATTAAATTCACCCAATAGATTGTGACGCTAACAAGCTTTCCTTCCTGATTTGTGCTGTAATTAACTCCATACATCCTTTAACTCCTACTTTGTTCCTGCAGAAGATGAGTCACCACAGCATGACACTGCCACAACCACTTACTGGTTATCTGTCAAAAGACCAAACAAATGTATTAATGTGTATTGTTCTGTGATAAACTGTGATTCACTTTAAGGAAGATGAATAATTTTCTACAAACTGGGCAGACATTTAATCCCCAACACAAAATCCTTCTGCTCCTTAAACTTCATCATGCAATGGCTGTTGTCGTTATGGGTTCAAAGTTAAAAAACCTTCACTGTTTCCAAATGTATTTAAAGAGCTATAAGTAATTTGATCACATTTGTATGGTGCTTCCACCTGGTGGATGTAAAAGGAATTAAAAGCAAAGTCTGGAGAAAGATATTTTCAAATGTCATGAATATTAAAGGGATAGTATGCATTTTATTTTACATCATACTCAAGTAATTATAACTTCAGTTATACCAATGCTGTATCAACTATGACTTTAAAGAAATTTCACTATGTAAAGTCTTAAAATTTGACCTGTCTTTAAAAACTCCTTTCTGAAACTTCCTTCAGGAAATCAACATGGCTCCACTGTTAACCCTTTAACATTTTTACCAGAATTGCACAGAGTTCATTTAATGAGCTCAGCAGATGCATAGTTCAGCTAGATGTTTGCCAATTACTGATGGCTAGTCTGAATGAGTCGAGTGTTGGAGTCACATTTTAAGATTTTCAGCTTTGATCAGTAGAAATGACTGTCATTTACTTGTCAGTAGTGGATTTCTGATTGTGTTGCTTCATATAGATTTACATTTCTACTCCCAGTCTAGTTCAGTTTACCATTTTGAATTTGCTTAGTATGTTCTGGTTTACTCCTGTTAGTTTCTCTTTTTAGGCATTTGATGAATTTGCAAGATATGTTACCATTTAGCTTCCTCCATTTTTGCCTGAGTCTCTTTGCTGTTCCCTTCCCCAGCTGTTGGACACCTACCTCATCTAGCCTCACTGCTCCCATCCCAGCTGCAGTCAGTTCCTTTGTCAGCTCCTTCCCCTCCGTTTTACATCACGACAGACATTCTCCTGTCTGCACTTTGATTCTCGTTTGTCTGCAGTCTTGACATTTAGGGCTGGGAATAATTTTATGACGGAGTTCCACAAAGCTTTGACCCAATAAACTTTTTTCTCTTAATTTCTTTTAAAAACTGTTATATTTTGATGTGAATAGCTACAAATTCAAAATAACTTTACATTTTCTTAGGCACAAAAAAATATATAAAATAATCAGACACTTCTGAAATAAATCACCATAATATTTAATGATGCAACTCTACAACCATGATCACACCGATTTCTGAAAATGTCAGTAAATATTTAAACAAAACTGACAAGCTTTTAGCCTCAATATATAATCTGTTCAATTTCCCTATAAATAATTTTAATAGTCAAAACATTCACATTTCTCAACGGAGTCTGCGTGAAACAAAGCTTTTGTCCGTCAGACTGTGGAAAGCAGCACCGACATGACCAGCAGCACCCAGCTGACCAGGGAAGCGTTTCCTTTAGAGTGAAACACGGACCTATCGTTCAAACGCTGCACTGGCCTGTAGTTCTGAATCATTTTTTTCTCCTCATGAAAGAAAAGCTGGTCGAATGCAGAGAGCTGCAGTGAAGACAAAAATCACAACAAAAGGTTAAATATCACCACTGCACAACAAAACAAATTAGACGAGTTGTCAAAAAGGTAGGTGGTGATGAATATTTAATACGTTTGTATTATGCATTTTATACGCCCATAGTTTCATTTTACACCAGTCAAGAAACAGTAAAAAAAAATACAACTAAAAATTTAGATGTTTGAAATCAAGCCCCATCTCCAACTCCTACTCCGCCTTCAGCATGTCAAACATTTCTCATTGTGCCATTTTAAATGGTTCTCAGGAGTGTTGCACTGAGAAGTAGCTCCTATGAGCTCAGCTGATGTGCAGTTCCACCAGGTGTTTGCCAATTGCTGCTGGCTAGTCTGAAAGAGCTGAGTGGGTAGAGCTGTACTCTACAAGACGGTAGCTAAACTGGACCGCATTTCCACTCCCACAATATGCCCCATTTTTTTTTAGAAAAGGAATCAAAGAACTGGGTTTGACTTATTGTCATCAGTTTTGCATACAAATTTCAGTATGCAAAACCTCTTCAGAGCTTGAATTTCAGCTGAAGAGAATTAAATATGGAGCAACGACCCATGAAAGTCAGATTAAACCTTTAAAAATCCAAGATTCAAAATATACAAATTTTCATCCTACCATGAAAAACTTTTCCCCCCCAAATTGCCATGTTTTCATTTAGTAATTTTCAAAATTTCAATTTGTGCAATTCTATTGTTAATTAAAACACAACTATCAATAAAGTCTTAATGCTGAACAAAGTGTCCCAGTCACCTGATTCTTGCTCAGAAGAATGGGGCTTTCAAACAGCGTCCAGACGACAGCTTCATCGCAGTTGGGAGTCGTGAGGGAGCCGTTGTAGCGGAAGTATTTGTTCAAGCTGCTCAGAGGAGGAATAAGCATTTCCAGGGAGACGTCTGACAGTGTGACGTTACTGGCTGCAGTTCAAAACAGATTAGGAACCACAGGCTTACTCCATTTTATTGTGAAGTTCAGAGAAAAGTTGTTTATAATGTTTTGTTACTGTGCAACTGCTGGCCTTCAGCCTAACATAGATCAGTGTGCAGATAAAAGGGTTTGATTATGTTCCAATTCCAAGAAATCTGCAATAACTTACTGGGATTAATGATCTGCTTCAGAGCATCAACCAGGGTAGTGTACTCCTTATTCTCAGATGGAGACTCCTGAAATGAAGAAAGAGTGTCTGGAAATAAAATCAGGATTATATAAAGACCAGGGAATCACACAACAGATGATTTGTGCTCAACAGGTAATGAAGATTTTAAAAAATAGATATGAGCAGTTATTTGATGCCACTGAAGAAGCTGAAAATGTGGGAAAATGCAGTATAATGAATTGCTCATGCTGAAATGACTCGTAGTCCTTTGAAGAGTCTTTAAATATTTACAGACAGATTTATGTCGCCACTTTATATCTGCCACTGACTGAATGCGTGCAATATAAGGCCTGTTTTTATGTCAGAATCTCCTCAAAGTTTAATTGCATGCTACAGTTATCGCGCATCACATTTTTAAGATCGTGTTTCCACTGGGGGGGGGGAAAAAATTTTAAAAAAATCCCCAAAAGCAATAATGGCAACGCCTCACATTTAACTACCTTAAAGTTACCCATCAACAAGTTAAGTTAATCATTTTCAGCTTGTTTTGTCATTTATAATAGATGTAGCAGGCAGCAACATTTAAAGGTTTTATTGCATATTGCAGATAAAGTTTCCCTTATTGCACGTTTGTGTCGTCACATTAACCCTCAATTCAGAATGTTGACATAAAAAGTAAAGTTACCTTAAAGAAAAATCCAAGAACTGCAATTCCAATGGGGTCCTTCACAGCCTGGGCCAAAGAGTTGTAACCTTCTTTGATGTGGACAATGTGCATCTACAGGTTACATGAAAGATATGCTTGCGTTTTTATCGGTTTTTTTTTTCCTGAGGTGAGGTTTATTGCATTTAAACAAAGGTCATAAAAAAGTTAAATATGCTCCTGTTGCATGCATCACCTCCATGGGAAACTTCTCTCCATCAATGGTGTGTTCGGATCCAGATGAACCATCCTTGCCCCAGTGCAGATGGAGCTGAATGGCTTTGTACTTTGCAGCCAAGTGTCCTCCACTGATCACGATATCAGAAGGCAAGTTCAGCTGAGCTAAAAAAAAAAAATATAAAAAAAAAAAGGGATATATACACAAGACTCCAACATGAGCAAAATGTACATCTTTGTACACTTTTTAAATTCAATTTTTGAAATCAAGCACTTTTTTTTAAATGTTGAAATATTCAAAGTTTACAAAGTTGAAAATAATGACAAATTCTTCAGACTTGTCATAAAGCTTCCTTCTGTCACTAGCAAGGCGGAAGGAACAAACAAGATGTTATGTCAAAGTTTACCAAAGTACATAAAGACACATTTTTGATATATTGTCATATCTCCAAGATTGAGCTATTGCCCTTCTTCCGTCATTGGCAATAACTAGGCACACTTGGAAGGAACCAACCAAGCACGAAACAAGAAGGTCAATAAACTCTTCACACCAACAGTATTTATCATTATCCTGGCCTTCTACTGGATAATGTTCAATAAATGTAAAAAATCAAATTCAAGAATAAAAAATATTTTAGAGGGAATTTGGTCATGAAACAAGTTGAGAAATCAGAAACGGTCAACACTCCTAAAAATATATAAATACATTTCCTTTATTTAAAATTCCTACCGTTCAAGCTACTCAGCTCTGCTCTTTCTCATCCTTATCTTTATAGTTTACAGCCAAACATTGCCTTCTGAGCATCATTACTGCCACTCCACCTCATTATTTACAGTTTTTTTTCCAAACAAAGGTAATTTGACCTGAGCCCTACCAGTGTGACCGTTGTTTATGAAGGTGACGGGATACGCTTTATGGTAGTTGACAAACTGAAGCGGAGTTGGGCGTTCGTCTTTGAGCGTTTTCTTCGTCACAATGTTCACTGGAGACTGAAATCTGCCACCGCATTGTTGAGAAATTTCTTGCCATGCATCTGGACCTGTGAGGAGAAGATGACAAGAAGGTTAGTAAAACAACTTTCCCTGTTAAAACCCTTCATATGATTGGACTGAAGCCGAGTTTACCTAGACAGGTGCTGTTGCAGTCAACCTGTGACTGGTAGCACCATTCTGGAAGAAAAAACACTGATGAAGATGTGCAGATCAACAGATTTTGTACTGAAAAAATTAAAATGTCAATTCTCTTCAGTTGATTTAGTAACTAGTCTTGTGCAGCATCGTCATAAATCAAAGAAAGTACAGTTTCTCAAGATTAAATTTTGTAAACTCCAAAAATTCATGAAGGTGTAACAAATTCAATAACATAAAACATTGCACAGGCTTGAAAAGGCACAGTCTGTCTAATGTTAAAGATCTGAACTCCTTAACGTGACTCTTTACAGGACATACCTGAAGCTGAGACGGTCTTCACGGACAATGCAAAGCAAATTAAAACCCAGGTGAGCTGCATGGTGAAAACCCACTTTGCGTCTGTCTGAGTTTTCTGACTGTGTTGGAGGTGAAGCATTCGATGGGATGTCGTGCGGTCTATTATAGGTCAGGTAGGCCCACCTATCAACCCCTCCCACACTGAATGATTTGCTGTTTCCATCTGGATTAATGATATCTCAGAAGAGATAATGACAAGAAAATGCTGACTGTCATCTACTTTAAAAACAGAGATTAATCCCTTAACTCTTACCTGGCTTTTTTTCATATGGAATAAAATTGTAAGGATTTGAGTTTTTCTGTGTGTTTATTTAGGTTTATGTGTCAGTTGATTGTTGTCCTGTCTGCCCTTGATTGATCCCAGCTGTGTCTAGTTCTCTTGATTACCCCCTGGGTTTCTTGTTTCTCAAGTCCTTGTCTAGATTGTCAATACTGGGCTCATTATGAGAATTTGAGGTATAGATATTGGGATCCAACAGATGGCAGTAGAGCAACAATAATGGATGCAAGCTGCCGTGAAATACTAAAAAAGAAGAAGAAAAGAAGACGTCTAGTTGTCTAGTTGTCTCTTGTCTGCCCTCTATTGATTACTGTTTACCAGTTGCTAGAGACTAGCTCCTGTGCTGCCTGGGTTTTTGTGTTTTTCATCATTAAACCACCATCATCTTCAAGTACCTGGGTCCTACCGCGTTTATCCTCACCATTTTCACCCCCACTTCATGACAAAAATATAGAACTATATAAAGAAATAAAAATATTATGAAATGTTTTAACCCTATTGTAATTTAGTCTGAGAGCAGATTTGCTTCCAATTCTCAACATTCTGCTGATTCTGCCTGATGTTTTAGTGATTTCACCTTCACTCTCAATACTTACATCCTCATTTGAAAGAAGGATCTTCAACAATAATGCCATATTTGTAGTTTTTATACTTTTCCAACTTTTATCAGGTATCTTAAGTGTTTTCAAGCTCTTTGAACCATTCAAATCTGCACGAGTTTTTAAAATAAGTAGACAAAGTCCTGTCCATTTTTCACTTTACCTTGACTGAGAGTTTAGATTCAACAATTCTGTCAAGTTTCGTTTGAATGCATTGACCTTAAATGCCTTTGTTCTGCTCAGTAACTAAATTATTGTCAACAGAATTTCTTGTTATTTTATCCCTGCAAACAGGTTTACAGTATAATGCATGACTACTTTAACGAGATAAACCATCTGAAGTTCAAACAAAGAGTTTATTACTCCAGAGCTCAGTCATGGTGGACTTTGGGTTGATGAAAAGTTTTAAACTTACCAAAGTCAATTTTACATATTTTTTATTAGATATTCCAACTTCAAGCAAGAAACATAATGCAGCATTAGTCAATCCCTCCAAGATGTTTTTTTTTTGTGATTGCGGTAGCTCAAAATTATTAACCTTTTTGGAAAAGTTGTGGTCAAAGTTCCTCATTTTTTTATGCTTCATTTTTGCCATAACACGGTCTTGAAAAAAGAAATTGAAATTGCTGGACATAACCAACCTTAAAAAAATAGGATTTTAACAGTTAATATTTAAAGTGAAAACAACATTTTCAAGCATCTTCTTGAAATAGAACCTCAATAGAAATAAAATTATGCCCTGAGGAGTTATCAAAGTGCAAAAGATGAATTCCATATTGGTCATTCAAGTAAACATAAAATGTTTACATAGTGCAAACAAATCCTACAGAACATCTTAAATGTATTTTAATAGCAAATGTTACAGTTTAATGTCACACATGCTTTCATTTTGCATGTACAGCTTTTAAGAGATGTTGTGAAACAACTAATTTAGAAAGAAGCTAAGGGGATTGGTCAAAATTCAGCCGAGTTGCTGTGATTGGTCAGAAAAAAATAAAAATAAAAAAAGGAAATATACAAAAATATTAAGCTAATGGGTCAGACTTGCGGAAAATTGCAAGTCTGCACAAAAATTTTAGCAAATTTGCATTAGTAGTTGTGATTGCAACTTTCTGGAAGGACTGATCAGTAGCATCCACAAAACTTTATGGAGAGGAGAGTCTGTTAGATACAGGGAGAGCAGTGTGGTTTTTGTCCTGGTCGTGAAATACTGGACCAGCTATACACCCAAAGCAGGGTCCCATCCAGTGCATATGTGGTTTGTGGACTTGGAGAAGGAGTTTGACTGTGTCTCTTGGGGGGTAGTCCAGGGGTATGGGGTACCAGCTATGACCAGTGCCAGAGCTCAGTCCACATTGCCAGCAGTAAGTTGAACTCGTTTGCAGTGAGAGTTGGACTCCGTCAAGGTTGCACTTTGTCACTAATTCTGTTTCTTTATGGACAGCATTTCTATGTGAAGCCGAGGGGATCCATTTGGATGTCCTTAGGATTGCATCTCTGCTCTTTGCAGACAATGTGGTTATTTTGGCTTCATCTGGTTGTGATCTCCAGCTTTCACTGGAGTGGTTCTCAGATGAGTATGGTGCGGCAGGGATGAGAAACGGTCCCTCCAAATCTGAGGTCATTTTCTTGAGCCGGTGTAGAGTGCCTTCTATGGGTCAAAGAAGAGATTTTGCCCCGAGTGAGGGAGTTTAAGTATCTTGAGGTCTTGTTCACGAATGAAGGAGTATTGGTGCAGGAGATAGATGGATGGATTAGTGCAGAGTCTACAGTACAGCAGACGTTGTACCGGTGTGTCATGGTGAAGCGAGAGATGAGCAATTAGGCAAAGCTCTTGATTTACCCTTTGATCAGGAGCTTTGGCTAAATACCAAAAGAATTAGATCACAGATACAGCAACCAAAATCAGTTTCCTCCACGGGTTTCCCAGGCTCTCCCTTAGAGATAAACTGAAAAACTCGGCCAGTCCACAAAACACAACACCAGTCGAGGTGTTGTGTTTTGTGGATGCCTTCTTGACACCTCCATGGGGAGGAGTTCTGGGCTCATCCCACCTGGAGGAGACCCAGAGGAAAACCCAAGATATGCTGAAAGACTATGTTTGTCAGCTGGTCTGGGAACACTTTGGGATTTTCCCAAAGGACAGAACCTAAGAGGTCAGTCTGGGTCTCTCTGCATAGACTGATGCCTGGCAACCTGACTTTGATTGATTGATTGATTGATTGATTGATTGATTGATTGATTGATTGATTGATTGATTGATTGATTGATTGATTGATTGATTGATTGATTGATTGATTGATTGATTGATTGATTGATTGATTGATTGATTGATTGATGCTGACAATTTGCTGGGTACATTTTTGGTTGGTTGCCTTGCATTGTTCCTACTGTTTTCTGACCTCTGACCAGTGAAGATGATCATTAGGAGCCTTTCACACCAGATCGGTTTGGCCCACTCAGTCTACTTTAAATGGACCAGAGATGTTTTCCTTGGATAGTCCACTTTGTTCTGGCAGGACAAAATGCTCATCCAAACTCTGCTGCGGTCCAAGAACACAAATCCTGGTCCGCCTGAAGATGCGGATCGAGGTTTCCTTGCAGTGAGAATGTAAATCAAGTGAACCAAAGAAAAGAATGGAAAAGATAAAATTTATGAACACATGCGTACTCTCACTAGGAGTCTGTTATAATAAAATCATCTCATAAACCTTTTCACAAAACAAATTAAGCTGAGAGAGAATGAGTTACTTTGCTGGAACTGGCTTTATAGGTTCCTGTCACGCAACTAGATCTTTAATGATCTAACCCCGGGCTGAAGGAAGGGGAAAAAACCAAGTATGACTAAACCAGCAATATTGGAAAAATCTCTGCAAGACATTTTATCAAGTCCACAACGGACAGAGTGTACAATAAAACATGGTGCGGCCCTATTCGGACATGTACAATGCACTTTGAGGGATGACCTTCTCAGCCAATCCTGTTGCTCTATTGAGCAGCACTGAGTTTGTCCCAAAACCTGAAACAGAGAAGGCGCCTTTGTCTGAAGGTTGAGCCTCTGTGAAGATCTGCACTTTTAAGGACAATAATAAGGATCAGGTTGAACAGGTTGAAAAGTCTTATGCAATGACCCATTTTTTCTTCATGCTGCTTGTCAAAATCCTGATTCCCACGCCATCCCACAAAAAAAAAAGAAAAATGATGAAACCCGAGGGAGCGACAAAAGGGGATGTGGGCCATTTTAAAGGAATTTCACCAGGAGGAAAAGATGAGGCTGCAACAACTAAAGAGCTTTTGATGGCGAGATAAGACGGGAGGCCTGTGAAGCTAGCAAAGCCCGAGTTTAGAAGTTGAATCTCTTCACCAAAATGTTTTAGGACACTCAGTGCGGCAGTAATCTTCCTTAATGAGGGAAATGATATCCAGAATGGCTAACCCTGCCTCATGGTACCAACATCATCCCAGCACAAGTTTCATCAACTTTCACAGAGATGTAGCGCTGAATGACAGCCAAGATACTTTAACCCATCACATTGTTAACATTTATTAGACAGTTGCACTGATTTTTATTTGAACATTCTGTACAAGCGCACTTTACAGCATGCCTTTGCACATTAATTTGTGTGCGTGTGTGTGATGTTTTTTTGCTACATACATTTCTGAAAATTATTATGCATTTTATGAATAAAATGTTTTCAGTGATCAGCAATTCGTTTCTATGGCAAACTGAGAACATAGATGACTTAGGTCAAGTACACCAGGCGTATAGGAAAAGGTAGATAAAAAGCCAATTAAACAAACTAACATTTCTCCTAGTTGCACGTTATGGTATGCTGCAGACACAAAAACAACTCTTTTGTGTTATTATGTTTTCATTATTGTCTTTTAACCACAGGTTGATAGCAAGATGTTGGGGTGATGCAGTTTTACGGACTAACTACTTCAAATGTCAAAAATTTAATCTACTTTTAGTCTTAAAATAAGATTTTCTTTTAAGAAAATTGTCTATGTAAAGCAAGAACATATTAAGGCAAATGTTGGAAACTTCATGTAAAATTAAGTCACCAATATTTTTTCTTAAGGGCAGGCTCTACGGTTGAAACCAGACACACAGTGAGTTAAGAATTGCAAACAATTTTTTTTTCACTGTCTGAACCTTAATCAGACCAAACTTGTCTTGCTTTAGGTTACATTTACTAAATGTATTTTTATTTGCTTAACAACACAATTGTTAGAAAAAAATAAAAAGCAGATGTTTACATGTAATGAGGGAAATATAGATGATAAGGTCATGGCTTTGTAAACTTCTGATAGGTTAACTCACACATTTGAGCTAACTGGAGCCAGATATTGACTTGTTTTGGTCAGAAATGGACCCCAGAACTAAAGCAAAAAAACCTTGTGTAGATGCAGGCTGAAGCAAAGAAGATAGTGTCATTGTCCGCAGTGAAGCATATCTTGTACCAACATGTACTGACAGGCCACTCGGTGAGGAGGAAGAAATCACTCCAGAGGAAAACTGAAAAGCCAGATTGCAGTTTGCAGATGCACACCAGGACAAGGATCTTCATTTTTAGAGACACTTTCTTTGGTCTGATAAATCTGAAGTGGAACTGTTTAGTTAATGATCATCAGTGCATTCGAAGAAAAAAAATTGAATGCTTTTACCATCCCAACTGTGAAGAATGGTGGGGCTGTTTTGCTACAGGAGGAACTGGTGCACTTCATAAACTAAACTGCATGATTTGAAAAAAAACATAGTGTTGAAATATTGAAGCAACATCTAACTACATCAACCAAGACGGAAGAGCTTTGGTGTTGATTGGTCTTCTTAATGGACAATAACCCTCAACATCCAGCCAAAGTGTTAAGTGTGTTATAAAAGTGTGGTTCGATTTAACTTCAGACAGTAATGGAACAAATTAGACATTTTTTTTTTTAATTCATTGTGTGCAAACTTCTGGTTTCATTTGTAGATGATTCCTGTGATGCAACACAAGATTAAGATGTTTTTATGGTATAATTTTTTTTACCTCTTGTAGGTTGTCTCATACCCAAACAGAGCAGAATTGTACAGTAGATATCCAAGAAATACCAAGCCGTGCGAGAACAAGATAAACAGAAGGATTAAACCGCTCAAAAGGTGATGGATGTACCGATGAATCGTGCTGCATTTTCTGCACAACTGGTATGACTACCTTTTTGTACTTTTCTTAGTGGCTGAGTTTATTTGTACAGGACATTTCAGCAACAACGCAGTTAAAAGTGCTTCACATGGTAAATACATCAGGCAACAAGAGACACCATTTTATCAGCTGTAGCCTTTACGTCTCCCCCACTCTGCACATAAAACATCTAAAAGCTTGTTAACTTCAGCCATACCTAATCGTTTGTGCCTGCGGTGTTCTGCATGCGCCTCACAGGACTTTTTCCGACCCCGGAGTGCACCCAGATCTTAGCTGAAGGGATGTAAAGCCCCCTTTATTTCTCTATCATGAAGCTAAAATATAAACTAAAACATTTCTTCAAATAACTGATCCAAATCTCTGCGTGCAACACGTTTCCAATGGATTTTGAGATGAAAGAGTACACTGCATTATGTGAGTTTTTCCCCCCGGTTACATAACATGGGGCAGTGTGTAAAAGGGTTTTATTTAATTAGAATGAATAGACTAGTACACCCTCTTTAGACTGCTGCTTAAGCATGACGCAGCTGAATGTGACGGCAAATTAATTATTAGTGTGATAAAACAATATCTGCCTTTGACAGCGGATGTTGAATTATGGCACTAATTCAATAACTACAAGACTCCACCTGAACTTTACTAGAAAGAAACTTAATCACTTCAGAAATGCCGTTATTGTTCCTTTCATGGGTATCCACACACCTTAAACGTTTCCACGTTTTCTCAAGTTTCAGCAACAAATTTCACATTTTATCACTTTTGACGTCGCAAAGCAATGGAAAGGAGTCAAGGTTTTGATTTTGAAATAAAAATCTAAGAGATGTCACATGCATTTTTGTTCCACTCCTTTCAAGTTAGTTAAGTCAATAGAAGTCATATTGATTAATATTTGTGGGTCAACTATGGATAATATAGTAAATCCAGCTGATCTCTGAAGGACCTCAGAGGTTTGTCGAACAAACAGCATCATGAAGACAAATAGAAACAGTTATGAAGAAGTATAAAGCAGGAAGGAGAGCATTAATCAGGAAAGCAGCTGTAAGGTTCACTAGCTGTATTTCTGTTGACCATATAATTGCACAATATGATATTTTGAAAACAAGTTTGCTAATTTTTGTTATACGAAGATTGGACACCAAGGATGAAGTGGGTTGTTTTTTTTTTGTCTTTCTCAAAATTGATTTGTCTAGCAAAACTGCAATGGAAACAAACAATTCAACAACCAGACTGAGGTAGTTGGAGGTTCTTAATAATTTAGAGCGTTAAGTTTCTTATTCACATATAAAATTAATTGTCTTTCATTTAATGGAAATGCCACAATTGTGAATTTTTTTTTCAGCATTGTCAAAGTTTTGTGTAATGGAAATGCAGCAAATAATTGCATTTCCATTGACCACATAATTGCGTAATTTGACATTTTGAAAATAAATTTGCCTAATGGAAAATTTGCAAAAAAAAAAAAAAAAAAAAAAAAAAAAAATATATATATATATATATATATATATATATATATATATATATATATATATATATATATATATATATATATATATATATATATATATTTGACAACACTTTTTAGTGATACGATGAGGTGTTTTTTTTTTTTGGCCATATAAAAATTGGTTTACTTTGCAAAACTGAGATGGGAACACTTTTAGCATGGGAAGGTTCAGGGTGCCTGAATATTTTTGCATGGCAAAGTAGCTTGCAAATCTCACAACGCAGACGCTGGGTAGGCACACACAAACAGATGTTTTATGAGATATTTATTTTTACAAAAAACAAAATATGAGAAAACATGGAGAGAATAAAAACATTTACACTCTAACAAAATGTCAAGAAAGCATTAGGCAAGATCAGCTTTATGGGAAACCTAAGAACATAATGTAAGATTATACAAATTCTTACTCTCTGGATACTCTTCAGTAACTTCACTAAATGAAGAACAAGTTTGTTGTAACCAAAAAATTCAACAGACACACACTTGGATTGTTCTTAATTTTGTTAGTTTGTGATTGTTATGTGAATTATTTTCATTTTGATATTCAATAATACCAAAATTGTGCACATAAATGTATATTTCAGTCTGATGATGTAATTTTTACATATTACATGACTGATGTTTTCTTCAGTTATTTAGCTCTCCTTACCTAATACCTTCTTTACTGTTATGACTAATGACTCAAAGCCTGATTTAGCTTTGTTGTGAGGATGCTCTTTTTTGACTTCTCTAGCGCCTTCAATACCATCCAGCCCCATCTACTACAGGAGAAACTGAACAGCATGGCTGTGGACCCCCATCTGGTGCGCTGGATAACAGACTACTTGACCAACAGACCACAGTTTGTCAGGATGGCGAACTGTAGGTCCACCATTCTGACCAGCAACACAGGGGCTCCACAGGGCACGGTTCTTTTGCCCCTCCTCTTCACCCTCTACACCTCTGACTTTAAATACAACTCAGCTGCCACATACAAAAATTTTCTGACGATACTGCCATTGTGGCGTGTATAAAGGAGGGTGGAGAGGGGGAGTACAGGAGCCTGGTGAAGAACTCCGGAGCATGGTGCCACAGGAATAAACTCCAACTGAACATCTCTAAAACAAAAGAGATGGTTCTTGATTAGGGTGTCCCTCTTGCCTCAGCCTATCACCATTGGTGGCAATGAGGTAGAGGTGGTCAGCACATACAAATACTTGAACCTACAGCTGGACAGTAAGCTGAACTGGTTTTCCAATATAGACAATGTGTACAAGAAATCACAGAGTAGAATGTACTTCTTGAGGAGACTGGCCTCCTTCAATGTGTGCTCTAAGCTCCTGTACATGTTTTATAAGTCCATTGTGTCTACTGTTATCCATCCATCCATCCATCCATTTTCCTGCACCCTTGTCCCTCAGTGGGGTCGGGAGGGTTGCTGGTGCCCATCTCCAGCTAATGTTCCGGGCGAGAGGCAGGGTCACCCTGGTCAGGTCGTCAGTCTGTCGCAGGGCAACACAGAGACACACAGGACAAACAACCATGCACACACACACTCACACCTAGGGGCAATTTGGAAATGCCAATTAACCTAACAGTCATGTTTTTGGACTGTGGGAGGAAACCGGAGTACCCGGAGAAAACCCACGCATGCACAGGGAGAACATGCAAACTCCATGCAGAAAGACCGGGGCCGGGAATCGAACCCAGAACCTTCTTGCTGCAAGGCAACAGCTCTACCAACTGCGCCACTGTCTACTGTTATATTCTATGCAATTGTTTGTTGGGGGGGGAGGGGAGTGCAAAGAAGAGGGACATACAGAGATTGAACCGCCTCATCCACAGAGCTGGCTCTGTGGTCAGTGTGAGCCTGGAGTCTGTGGAGACAGTGGTGGAACAGAGGACACCACTGTCCTCTGTTCCACCACTCCAGGACTAAACTCAGTTTTTAAACTCAGTGACGGGTTTCTCTCACTGGGATGTTCAACTGAGAGGTTTAAAAACTCCTTTGTCCCACGAGTCATTAGGCTTCATATTTCTGTGATTTCTGGGAGGGGAAAGGGAGGGAGATGGAGTAATTAGCATTAATGTATTTAAGCTCTTTACTAGACCACTTTTTAATGTATGTATATTGTGTACCTTTTATAGATGTTTCCAGTTGTACGATTTTTAATGCTGTGTGGATGTGAATTAATGTGTGAGCATCAGACAACCTTAATTTCCCTACGGGATTAATAAAGTTTTACCTGACCTACCTAACCTAACCTAACCTTAGCTTGATTGAACTTTGCGCTTGTTCTGCTAAAGTCGGAACTTGCACAATCCTGCTTCTGGATCTAGAAGAGAGTGAGATCCAGGCTGTTTGCAATAGCAAAACGTGCTGAGTCTACAATGACTATGCTGTCGTGGGTTACACAATTCTTCCCTTTCAACTCTCACATACTTAATCAAAAGACTCTCCATCCATCCATCCATTCATCATTAGAGCGAGGAGTGGCCTTGAACGCACCGCGCAGAATGGGGCGTCTCCGTGCAGCAGAACTCCAGACTATAAAGAACCCGGTGTTCTCCCGGCTCCCTCTGTCTCTCTCACTTGTCCTCGTTACCTGTAGTGAAGACCTGCCGTGAAGCTGTGATGGACCGCTGGAAGGGCAGAGTGGCTCTGGTGACCGGAGCTTCGGTCGGGATTGGAGCGACCATCGCCAAAGAGCTGGTCCGGTACGGCATGACGGTGGTGGGCTGCGCGAGAAGCCTGGACAAAATTCAGGTTTGTTGCACTTTGATTTAAAAAAATAATAATAATAATAAAAATTGTGAGCAATTTGATATAAAGTTCGAATTTTACGCAGCTTTATCAAAGCAAATGAGAATACTTTCACATGACAACAATAATAAAAATAAATAATAGTAGTAGAGAGCTTAAATTATTCATGAAATTAGTAACAAAAGTATTTATATATGTAGAGTCGGATTTATGTTTAAGATTTCTTTCGACTGTGTCGTGATTGCATAAGCTGGAGAACAGAGGGGCGTTTTAAATGTAATATAAGCTTACAAAACCTTGTAAATATACAAAGGTCCTGTTATGCAATAGAATAAGCAGATCGGTTTACAGTTCAAATCCACCGGGGTTGGTTTGTAGAAAACTCTGAGTTCCGCAGAGCCTCATGAGTTACACAATGAAGCAAATGTTTGCAGCAGGCTACATTTTGGGTCTTTATTGAGTTGGGTGTCTTTGAAAAAATTTCAAATGATTCAAAAAGACAAAAGCACGTTCCAGAAGTTTGAAATTAAATGTGAAATATGTGCAGTCTCTCTGTTAAAAAAGTTTAAATTGTGAAGACAAAAGAGAAACTGTGTGTCACCGGGATACAGAGAATAATTTCCTGTACAGGTTAAAGTCCGCCTGAGATTAAATTGTGTAGTAAATATTTAATTATTCACTCATAAAACCATAAAATTGCTCAACTGTTTATTCTGGAAGGATCATGTATGTTACAGTAAAAAGGAAAATCTGCCAAGAAGTTTTTTTTTTTTAAATCTTCAAACTAAAAAGTATTAAATCATTACAGTAAGAAATTATTTAGATTGCAATTTTTCATGATTAATTCTTTTTTCTGGAGTTTTCGGTGGAAGTGTGGGGGTTGTTTTGCATTTAAAAAAAAAAAAAAATCAGTTTTGTTATGCAGATCTAAAAAAAAAAACTGCCCCAAAACCAAACATTTAAAACCATCTGCTCATTTTTGAATATGTCCTGACATATTCAGATCGACTATATGACATTGTGGTAAAATAGTAAAATGATGTCAGTAGACGTTCTGAGTCAGCTAAAACTAAACAGCAAAGAAAACCTCTGCATATAAAATAAATATGTTTTTATTAATTGCATTCAACGCATAGATGTGTATATGTTTATGTATTTAATGACTGGGTTTTTTTTACATTTATGTCTTTGTGTGAACCTGCTGTAAAAGTTGGAATTTATTGATCTGTATAATCAGATCCTGTTCACCAAACATTAGCTTACACATCTGACTCAACAATAGCTAATTCAAATATTAGCTCAAATATTAGTCTTTGAAAAATCCAGAACTGACTACAGTGGAAACTAAGGTAGCAGATTTACACATCAGATGTATGCAGCTTTCCACGTCTTTTATGGAGCCATCTTGGATTTAAACTTCCATCCTTAAATAAAACTGAAAATTAGTTTCTTTAGCACAAGCAGATTTTCAGTCACCATATTGTCAGACACTTCAATCAAATGTTTTCACAAACTTCTCCTTCGTTTCAGGCCTTGGCTGCAGAGTGCAAGAGCGCAGGCCACAGTGGCGTCCTGATCCCGATGAAGTGCGACCTGACCAACGCAGAGGACATCCAGTCCATGTTCGCAGCCATCAAAGCGCAGCACAAAGGCGTGGATGTTTGCATCAACAACGCAGGCCTGGCTCACCCCGAGTCTCTGCTGAGCGGCAAATCCAGCGCCTGGAAGAACATGCTGGACGTAAGAACTCACTGTGGCTCAGAAATATTGTTTTGAGGCTTTCAGGGACAGTTAAAATATTTTATGTCTGAGAATGAGAAGAAGGGAGAAACGAGTGAAATGAGCAGAAATAAAGATGGGTTAGTTCAGCTACCTGAGGTTAACCAGGGGTGGTTAAGATAAGTTAGTGAGACCAGCGGATTCTTCACTCAACCCAGAGCAGGAATTAAAACAAAGTTAGAATCAAGAGAAACTCTTGTTAGTTCATCTAGAGAAACTCCTCATTCAGCATTTAGCATTAAACTGTTAATTGAGCAAAACCCAGAGAAATTCCTTTTAGTTTACAAATCTAGAACAAACGTACACAGTACCATCATCTTTATCAGAACAGGAATCCAGAGAAACCCCTAAATTATGGACTACTTTTTCTTAAACATGGGGAACTAATTTGTAGTTTTATACTTTGTTTTTCTTTTACTCTTTCCTTTGGTTTGTTGTTTTGTTGCATTTCCTTCTAATTCATGTAACCTTACCCTTCCTTACCTGCTATGATGTCAATAACTCTAAACGTAGATAAACAATGTTTTTTTAAAAAATCTTAAGAATGTTCAGGCAAATATTTTGCCATTTGGTAAATAGAAATAAATTTTATAACTCTGCCAAAGCTAAAAGAAGATGGTCTGATGTAACTTCACACAATAAGAAAAAATAATGTCTGTTTCAGTTATCTAAAAGAGACAAAAAATTTTCCACACGTGTTTATCCTCTGCACGTCGTACTCTTGTTGTTTTGCAGGTGAACGTTATGGCTCTGAGCATCTGCACTCGTGAAGCGTACCAGTCCATGAAAGAACGTAACATTGATGATGGGCACATCATCAACCTGAACAGGTACGCTTTCATTTTACTCATTTGTTTTCTTTGCCTTACAGACAGTAATAATAACTGACCGGGTCTTTTTTGCAGCAGATAGCGAACGGTTCACACTAACTTAGCCTATGGTTCATTAAGTATCACAGAAGTAATAATATGTAACTGGAACCTTATTGTAATTAATTCAATCTCTTAACATACTTCTCTTCTTTTTCATTTTAAATCTAGTTATTGGCATCAGCTGTCATTTGCTTTATCCAGGCCAAAAAAGCATCAATAAGCATAGAATGAGTGAGATAAGTAGACTTTATATGAGAAAGAAAAACAAAAAAGAGTACAGTTATAGTTAAATAGCTAATAGTTAATAGCAGGACTGAATTAATATTCATTTCAAGGGGAAATAGAATCAAATAAAGTAAATGAAGTTAATAGCAGTGATAACTCTAGCAATGTCTTTTGTTTCGAAGAGACATCCTTAAACTGAAAGGAAAAAGTTGAAGAATTTTAAAAGAATCGTATAATCAGTTCCACGGCTGGACTATTATTATTATTATTATTATTATTATTATTATTATTATTATTATTATTATTATTATTATTGCTTAGTGGAATCAGAGAAGTAGTGAATGACTTATGATGCCTGCTGGTGTTATGATGGTGCTCAGACTGGAATTGCTATTAATATTTGAGTTCATATAATATATGATATATGAACTCAAATATATCCTTTTTGTTTGAGTGTCATACTGATATGTTTAAAAATCTAGGTTCATTAAAATGGAGAATTGATTTGAAAAATTTGGAAAAAAAACCCCAGAAAGGTACAGGGTTAAACAGAGAAGCACTAAGTCAGGTGTACATTTTATAGAAAAGACAAACAAATAGTCTGTACAAAGTTAATGGCATCGTTTGTTCTGCCAGAAGAACAATGGAGCTAAACCCAAAAGCACCGATGAAGACTACGTTCTATGGGAAATGATAACCGGCCACTCAAGAGTTAATAGTAGCTACAGGAAATTCTGTGTGTTTTGATGAACAAGCACAGCAAACAAAATCCAAGCGTTTGGTTGCTTATGAAAACACTACTGAGTTAAATGAGAGTCTTCTGGCACAGAACGTCTGATCCTGTTCGCTCATTTTATTGGGATGTTTTTGTGACTTTTGTGGTGGGGATATATCAGCAGTTCTTTGTAATGTGTTTGACTCGCATAACCCTCAAATACCCTTCCTCTCTGTTCCAGTATCTGTGGACACATTGTAATTAACAGCGGCGACATCCATTTCTACACGGCCACCAAGTACGCCGTGTCCGCCCTGACCGAAGGCCTGAGGCAGGAGCTCAGAGAGGCCAAGACTCACATCAGAGCCACGGTGACGTTTCAGTGCCATTCATTTAGAAACTGTGGCTGGGACTTTATTCCGTCTATTGTACCTCTCTGAAAATTATAGTGTGATTAGCTTAGCATACAGTTGTTCCGGTCGGAATCTTTTGGATTCACGTGTTTCTGGTACGCCCGTAAATCTGACGCACAAGCGACATCCACAAACAACAAAGCTGCATCTCTTGACCAACTCAAGGTTAATTTCTCTGTAAAAAAAAATCTGATGGAATGTAGAAAGGTTTGTTGTGTTCAAGTTGTGCTTAAAGGAGTTAACCAATCAACAAAGCTGTTCCAGCCTAAAATAGCATCTGAATGCTAATCATGTTGCAGCAGTACAGACATCTCAAACAGCAATTTTGTCATCCACAGTCTGCATTTCTAAAAGAATTTTGAAAGAACTTACCTGTATGATCAGATGTACTTAAAGCACAGAATTTGTATAACAGCATTTTGTACCAATCTGATGGTTGAATAGCCTAAATAACACATTATATAATTACATAATAAATATCTATATTTTTTAGCTCAAAAGTATTTTAAATAGAAAATTTAGCTTATTTTGTCTCAATATGGTTTTGATTAAAGTGCTATTAATTGTATTTAATGCAATAGAAAATCTGAATCGTGTCCCATCACTATTGAAAACGCACCTTTTGCACACAGTTAGCCTCCAATGAGTCAGATTATGATCTGCCCATGTTGATAGATCCACCACGCCCAATAACGAACTCCCTGAGAACATCGTAGCGGTGACGAGGTTTAAAGCCGAGGCCATCAGTCATCTTTTCATTCCTATTTATGTGGCGCGGCTCTCTGAAGGTGTGTTTGTTGACAAAAAGGTTCACGACTCGAACCGCTTTGTCTCTGACAGATTTGTTGCCGCTTGAAATGCATGACTTGCTGCTGAATTCGACTTATTATTCTTTCAGTTCATGCAGTAGTTTTTGGAATTGATCTTCAACGATTCAGGTCCGACCAGTTCTGCAGTCTCTGATAGGACAGACATCTTTTTACGTCCTAACGTTAACTGACTGTCCTCTTGTCTCTTCAGTCCATTTCTCCTGGCATAGTAGAGACTGAATTTGCTCATCGTTTCTACAGCGAATCCCCTGACAAAGCCTCTGCAACATATTCTCAGCTTAAGGTAAGCATATTTTAAAAAAGCACACATTAATACACTTGATACTTTTCACAGAGAAAAGCAGTAAAGCTTTTATCTTATTTTACAGCCGTTGGAGGCGATAGACGTTGCTAATGCCGTGGTTTATGTCCTGAGTGCCCCGCCTCATGTTCAGGTAGTTGGGTTTTCTTTCTTTGCATGTTTCAGTTTTGAAGGATTGTCTTTTGCTTTTCTTTGTCTGAGTGACTCCACCTTGTTTTCCAGGTGGGAGATGTGGTGTTGCGACCTGTGGAGCAGCAGATGTGATGTTGAACCATGTGACGGCTGCATTTACACACCACTCACTCTTCAGATGATCTCCTTACTTCTTCTATGAAATTAACAATTTTAATCTCCAGTTTAAATAATAAAAGTCTGATTTTAAGATGGAACGTGTCGCTGCTGATTTTGTTTTTTGTAGTTTTTTTTAAAGTGTTTTGGATAAACCTTCAAAGCCCTGGGATCTTTCTAACATTTTGTCTTATTAAAACAATAAACTTGAAAAGATTATAATAACTTATTTGAAATGAATGAAATCTTGATTTTAAGCATACAGTGGCTTGAAAAGGTATTCATATCGTTTGTGTCACATTTACAACCGCAAACATGAATATATTTTGTTGGAATTTAATATGAAAGACCAACATAAGATGGTATACAATCATGAAATAGAAAATTATACATGATTCAAAACACTTTTTTACAAATAAAAAACTGAAAACTGTGGAAAAAGTTCAAAAGTATTCAGCTCCCCAAGTGCAACCATTTGTCTTTAGCAGTTTCCTGATGAGTGCTAATGACTAAGTAAAGCCCACCTGTGTGTAATCTAATGTCAGTACAAATTCAGATGATTATTCAGGAGCAAACAACATCGTGAGGTCCAAGGAACACAGCAGTGTGGAGAAGCTTACAGCAGGCTGAGGCTGTAAAAAGATTTCTTAAACTTTGAACACACCACTGTTAAATCCATTATCAAGAAACGGAAAGACATGAGACTGGGGCAGAGCCTCACCTTCCAGGACGACAACCACCCTAAACTTAAACCAGGGCTACAATAGAATGGTGTTGGAATCATGTGTTAGAATGGTGCAGTCAAAGTCCAGGCTTAAACCCAATCAAGAATCTGTGGCAAGATCTGAGAAGTTTTCCATCTAATCAGACTGAGATTCACGGGTTTTGCAAAGAAGAATGGGTAAAAATTTCAGTCGATAGATACACAAAGCTGATTTCTACCTCACAACTGAATAACACTTTGTGTTTGTCTTTCACACTGAATTCCAATGAAATATTTTTAAGCTTGTGGTTGTAATGTGACAGAATATGGAAGAGTTCAAGGGGTATGAATACTTTTGAATGCCACTGTATAAGCAACAAATGTTTATGAGGAAATGAAAACAAAGGGATGCAAACTTAATGAGGTGCTATGGATGTTTAGAAATTCATTAGGCTATAAAAGTGAACACACTGTTCCCTGAAAAAGTATTTCCGTGAATCTTTTAATCTCTTACATCTGCAAGCTTGTGGTTATTGTTATTGTTATTGTGCTGTACTTTTTACTTTTATTTGAGTAATTGTATCATGAAGCAGCACTACTTTACTTGAGTAAAATCTCTGGATACTCTTAAGTAACATCAAAGATTGAAGAACAAGTTTTTTAAAAAACTAAAATAAAAACAGCCACAGAGACACACTTGCAGTTTTTGTGAAAGTTTAGTATGTTTAATACTGAAATTAACTGATTTGGGGCCGGGAGGAATCTTTTGCTTAAATTAGTTATTTTGTGATTATGTATAATAATTATTTAAATTTTGATATTCATAATTTGATCCGTCTGATAATGTAATTTTTGCATGTTACGTGACTGATGTTGCCTTAAGTTATTCGGCACTTTTTACCTAATACCTTCTTTACTGTTATGACTAATGACTCAAAGCCTGATTTAGCTTGATTGAACTTTGCGCTTGTTCTGCTAAAGTCGCACAATCCTGCTTCTGGATCTAGAAGAGAGTGAGATCCAGGCTGTTTGCAATAGCAAAACGTGCTGAGTCTACAATGACTATGCTGTGGTGGGTTACGCAATTCTTCCCTTTCAACTCTCACCTACTTTATCAAAAGGCTCTCTATCCATCCATCCATCCATCCATCCATCCATCCATCCATCATTAGGCTTTGAACGCACCGCTCAGAATGGGAAGCAGAACTCCAGACTATAAAGAACCCGGTGTTCTCCCGGCTCCCTCTGTCTCTCTCACTTGTCCTCGTTACCTGTAGTGAAGACCTGCCGTGAAGCTGTGATGGACCGCTGGAAGGGCAGAGTGGCTCTGGTGACCGGAGCTTCGGTCGGGATTGGAGCGACCATCGCCAAAGAGCTGGTCCGGTACGGCATGACGGTGGTGGGCTGCGCGAGAAGCCTGGACAAAATTCAGGTTTGTTGCACTTTGCTCTTTTATCTGTTTGTTTTTTTTGTTTGTTTTTTTTTAGATAAAGTTCAGAGGAGAACGTATTTAAAGTATAATAGAAAAGTTTCAGAGAACTTATATCATTTCATCGTTTAGTGTAATTAGTGATCACACCATGTTTATGTATTGAGTCTGGTCTATGTCTAAGATCTTTCAGCTATGTCATGATTACATAACCTGGAGAAGAAAGGTGTTTTAAAAGTAATATAAGCAAACAAGTAAGTAAACTTTATTTATATAGCACCTTTCACAGACATAAAAATCACTAAGTGCTTTACAAAAAAAGGAAACACATGAATAATAAAAGAATCTAAAATCAATTAACAAAATTAATCAAAAGTCAGTCTAAAGAGATAAGTCTTAAGACTTTTTTTAAATGCATCAGTTGACTCTGAGCAACGCATTGATAGAGGACAGATAGATAATCTGTTCCAGAGCCTCAGGGCCACCACCTGAAATGCTCTATAGTCACAAGTTTTAAAATGAGTTCTGGGAACCGACAGCAGCATCTGATTAGAAGACCTCAGAGTCCTAGACGGACAGAGGGCTTCAAAAGGTCCAATATATATTTGGGAGCCTCACCATGAACTGCTTTAAAAGTTAAAACCAAAATTTTAAAATGAGTCCTAAAATGCACCAGGAGCCAGTGCAGGTTTGTAGGAGTTCCACTGAGCCTTGTGAAGTAAATGTCTGCAGCAGGCTTCATTTTGGTTCTCTATTGAGTTAGATGTTATTATAAAATGGTCAAATGATTCAGAAGGCAGTCTTCATCTTATCAGGTTCTGCCACAGGGACCTGATTGTAGCCACTTGATAGGTCAAGTGAGGAAAGCCACTGGGCTTCTGGCAGCTCATCCAAGGATTCCTCTGTTCACCTCGGATCTTACTGTTGAGCTTTCAGTAGTTGACAAAACACAGGCGGATACTCCCATCTTTCTTGTTTACTACTACAACTGGGGAGGCTTAGGGATTTCTACTCTCACGGATCACCTGACTATCCAACAGCTCCCGAATGTCGGCCTTTACACCCTCATACTCTTAGGGAAGAGGAAACCTCTGATGTACCGGTACTTTATTTAGCAGAGGGATTTTATGGGTTATTAATTCTGTGTGTAACCTAGGTATACCTATGGGCAGAAAACACACCCACATATTTTTCCAGCAGAGATCTACCTTTCTCTTGTTCCATGTTGTTCAAAGTTGACAAATCTACATCTGGTAGATAATCTGACTGAGGTGCAGCAGAGCTAAGCTGAGCAGAAACGGTAGCCTGTCCAGATCCAACCACCTCTGCAACACCTCCTGGAAGACTTACAGTGCTAGTAGGACCTGCCGGGAGTACAGGATTGAAGCAACACATCCACATTACTTACAGTAACAATAGGAATGTGCACGATCCTGCTGACCACTGTCATTTCTACTGGTGACACCAACAATCCTGCTGGGAGGCAATGTTTAGTGGCAAGTGGCTTAAATAACCCAGATTCTGTGGAACAAAGTTCAGCTCTAGGACACGTAGCAATGATAACCCTTATAGTGTCACCTGGCACACTAACTGAGCTGTGACCCCTTACTTGAACCGTACCCATTTTAGGGGCAGACTGTCTGCACTGGCACTTTCTGGTAATGTTAGAAAGCCATGTGCCATGAAGACGAAGCCTGACTGACAGCTGGTAACACAAACAATGCTGCACCATGTTGTTTAAGGAACTCATTTTACAATTCTCTAATGACTTTCATATCCAATACACCTGCTATTGTCGACTGAGAAGAATATTCCAGGGGGTCCTTAACAACGAGGACAGTTTGCTTAGGTGCCACCTTGCTATGCCCATAGGCTGCATGAAGCCCAAGCCAAGAGTAGACATGTAAGGTCCCCTGACAATATTGTTTAGAGAAACTTTGATACCATAGAAACAGTGTCCAAAAGACACTGAAGTGGGACATCCCTCATTTTCAAAAGTACTGTGAGACCCAGTAGTTTTGAAAATGTATTGTCAACCAGCAGTGAATCCAAACACTTGTATTCAGGACCACTTCAGCTATGACCTACCCCTTCTGAAATGTGGATCCACAAAGCAGAAGGAACTAAATTCCCGCCTGCTGATATGCAGCTGCAGCCTCTTCTAGTATGAGAATGGGATGCTGCGAGACATGATTCACCCCTTGGCTGACAACAATTTCTGGCAATCTGACCGGGTTTCTGGCAACTCCAACAAATAGTAGGGGTCATTCTGTTCGGTTGTGGGGACCTAGAGGTGGGTTGTACGATCAACAGATTTTGAGAGAGCATGTTAATCTGTTCCTGGTGATTTAACAGCATTTCCTTTACTTCTGACAAATCAGAAGCGCTTGGAACAACTTCTAAATTTGGCCTGCTACTTTGGGAATTGTACTGCACAATATGATGGCACAGAATAGCTCCTTTTTCTCGCTTTGGCTGTCTGTCTTTCCTGTTCCCACCGGAATGCTTTTTTTTCCTTATGTCCAAAAGTGTAAAAATCTGGACTGTCCCCAATCAGCCTTTACAACTTTCTATATATGGTAGAATCATAAACATGTTCAGCAAACTGGTTTCTCGAAAGCATGGCATCATTAGCCATGCTTTCGACATTTCCAATAATCTTTTCTGCTAAATAAAAAAGTGGATGGGAAAACTCCTGCAATGATTCACCCTCTTCCTGTTTTCTAGAAAAAATAAAAATCCCGAGAAGGGGTCTAAGACAGTCGCTCCACAACTGGCACTTTTGCTGAAGAAAGGGGAATCTAGTTCTACCAGAAGTAGATAGTACAGAGTTTCAATCTGATATGCTTTTCTTTACGTTTCTGATTCTCCTCTTGAAGATGCCGACTCGTATCCTTCAGTTCTCATCTTCCATGGTTCCTTGGCAGAGATTTCCTTTCAGGAGAAGAAAGGGAACCAAAGACAAATTTAATCCATCTTAACCCTGTCCAATTCAATGAACCAGTTAGATCTGAACTACTACAAGCACACCTCACTGCCTTACAATCCTGCCAGCAACGCCAGATGGTGACCTGAGGTACAATTACCACTAAGTATAGTGAGTTGTAGAACCTCAAATTCTTCTTTCACCAGACCTTTACACAGATTAGTTTGTAAGAATTAACAGTTAGATTTATTTTATTTGGTTCACAAAGTACAAAAATGCCCTGATTTAAGAGAAAGTGTAATCACAGTATAAATAAATATTCTGTATAAACATTGTGTTATACAGGGGAAAAACCCCCCAGCTAAAAACAGAGGACGATGCTGACCCTGGGAACCTCTTAGCTGAAATGTTTGAGTAAAGTAGACTGATTGGGGGAGAAATAAAAAGTAAGATAAATAAATATATCAAGGTGCTCCCCAAGAAAAACACACTCATAGGATACACTGGTGAACAAAACAAAGAAATAAAATTCCCATTCTACTACTCCCTTCAGCCTAAGAAGACAGCTTTGAACCCAGGGACACCATAGGGCCCCTTTAAAATAATCCAGTGGGCCGAACACTAGGTTTTCCCCTTCCTTAACCCAAAACAAAATCTGGCAAGTATTAAGTCAGGTTGAGGATAAACTGGCTATAGAGACAACTTTGGGCAGAGTGAGGGTGCTGTTATAGTTGGAGTCTATTTGTCTGTGTAATCAGATGTTCACCAAACATTTGCTGAAACATTTCACACACCTCTAACTAACTGAAATATTGTCTTTACCTAAGAAAAAGGCAGAATTGACTAAATTAACATTAGTAACTTGGAAGCAGATGTAGGATTACACATTAGATGTATGTAGCTTTCCACGTCTTTTATGGAATTGTCTTGAATCTAAACTTCCACCACTAAACAGAAAATATATTTTGCACAAGGAATCTTTATTGTCTGTTCCTATTGTCTGTTCTGCCAGAAGTTCCAGCCAAATGTTTGCACAAAGTAAAACCGCAACTACTACTTTGTTTCAGGCCTTGGCTGTAGAGTGTAAGAACGCGGGCCACAGTGGTGTCCTGATTCCGATGGAGTGCGACCTGTCCAACGCGGAGGACATCCAGTCCATGTTCGCAGCCATCAAAGCGCAGCACAAAGGCGTGGACGTTTGCATCAACAACGCCGGCCTGGCTCACAACGAGCCTCTGCTGAGCGGCAAAACCAGCGCCTGGAAGAGCATGCTGGACGTAAGAACTCACTGTGGCTCAGAAAATCTGATGAAACATTGTTTTGAGGTTTTCAGGGTCAGTTAAAATATTTTATGTCTGAGAATGAGAAGGAGAAGGGAGAAATGAGTGAAATGAGCAGAGATAAAGATGGGCTAGTTCAGCTACCTGAGGTTAACTACCAGTGGTGAAGATAAGTTAGTGAGGTCTTGACGCTAAATACCCCAATACAATGTTGCAGAAAATTTTATGCTAAAATACTTAAAAACACACATTTATTCTTTGCATATTTACATTGTACGCCTGTTGTTTTGCAGGTGAACGTTATGGCTCTGAGCATCTGCAGCATCTGAAGCGCACCAGTCGATGAAAGAACAGAACATTGATGAAGGGCACATCATCAACCTGAACAGGTACGCTTAGTTGCTTATGATAACTCCACTTAGTTCAATATCACAGCAAATGTTGCCTGGGTAACCCTTAGATGTCTTTCTCCATTTCAGCATCTGTGGGCACATTGTAGTTAACAGCAGTATTTTCTATTTCCTCACAGCCATCAAGTACGCCGTGACCGCCCTGACCGAAGGCGTGAGACAGGAGCTCAGAGAGGACAAGACTCACATCAGAGTTACGGAGAATCTTCAGTGTTCAATTTTGCTTAAAAAAATTATTTGGGACTATTATTGTGTATATGCTAGCTGCTACGCTGCAGCTAACGCAGCCTCTCATTAATGCTGAAGCTAGTTAGCATAGCCACCTATGACGATGAATGAATGGTTTTCCTGTAACGATAAATTATTTCTCCGCCATTTTCACATTTAACAGCGAGTACATGAGTTGATTGACAGTGCTAAGACCCTCCTCCTGGCTTTGATTGGTTGTTTTTAATCGGAGCGATGCATTTCTCCAGACGTTCAATAGCACCTCGTGGAGGAGATCGACCTTTTCACAGATTATCTTTCTCACCATACAGTCATAACATGGTGACAGTTTTAACAAATATGCAAAAATCATATATATATATATATATATATATATATATATATATATATATATATATATATATATATATATATATATATATATATATATATATATATATATATATATATATATACCCACCCCCTCTGTGGTGGGGGTGTTCCCCACCACAGAGGAAAGCCGTTGTGGTGGATGTAGCAATACCAAGTGATTACAACATCAGGAAAAAGGAGCATGAGAAACTGGAGAAATACCAGGGCCTCAGATAGGAACTGGAAAAGACCTGGAAGGTGAAGACCACAGTGGTGCCTGTGGTCATCGGGGCCCTCGGGGCAGTCACCCCCAAACTGGAGCAGTGGCTAAAACAGATCCCAGGGTCAACATCAGACATCTCAGTCCAGAAATGTGCAGTTCTAGGCACAGCCAAGATACTGGAGAAACCCTCAAGCTCCCAGGCCTCTGATAGAGGACCCCAGCTCAGAGGATGAAAGAGACCACCCGCAGAGGGTGAGCAGGGAATTTCTTTTTATATATTTTATAAAAGTGACATAGGACACCTTTAAGGCTAAGGTGATCAGTCATATTTTCATTCCTATTTGTGTAGGAATACACAAATAGGAATGAATTTCTATTTGTGTAGAAATAGAATTTCTATTTCTAATAGAAATTCTATTGTGAAGGTGTGTTTATTGATGAAAAAGAAAAAGTTCATAACTCAAGGCGCTTTGTTTCTGAAATGACAGTTTTATTGACTTTTGAAATGCATGACTTGCCGCTGAATATGACTTATTCTTTCAGATTTAAAAAAAAAATTAATTGATCTTCAAAGATTCAGACCAATGTTTTTAGACGTCTTTTTACGTTGTCTAAAGTTAACGTTAACTGACTGTCCTCTTGTCTCCTCAGTCCATTTCTCCTGGCCTAGTTGAGACTGAATTTGCTTATCGTCTCCATAGCGAAATCCCTGACAAAGCCACTGCAACATATTCTCATCTTAAGGTAAGCATATTTTAAAAAGCACACATTAATACACTTAATTCACAGAGAAAAGCAGTAAAGCTTTTATCTTATTTTACAGCCGTTGGAGGCGATAGACATTGCTAATGCCGTGGTTTATGTCCTGAGTGCCCCGCCTCATGTTCAGGTAGTTTGTTTTTCTTTCTTTACATGTTTCAGTTCTAAAGGATTGTCTTTTGCTTTTCTTTGTCTGAGTGGTCCACCTTGTTTTCCAGATTGCAGAAATGTTGTTGCGACCTGTGGAGCAGCAGGCCTGATGTTTAACCATGTGATGGCTGCATTTCCACACCACTCACTCTTCAGATGATCTTCATCTGTGAAATTAACAATGTTAATCTCCAATTAAAAGAATAAAAGTCTGATTTTAAGGTGGAATGTGTCGCCGCTGAGCGTTTCATATGTGCTTTCTAAACGCATTCACAACTCTGGAATCTTTCCACATTTGTTTTTAATGTTAATCCTAAATATTAAAACCATTAATTTAAATGGAATTTAATTGCTTTTTGAAGGGTTAATGAGAGCTTGATCTCAAAAATATAAGCAACAAATGTCCATGAAGAAATGAAAATAAGGGGGAAACTTACAATTGTTAAAAACACCTTAATTTAGACCAGTGTTTCTCAACCTTTTTCGGGCCAGCGCCCCCCTAGCCTTTGTCCAGGTCCCTCACCGCCCCCCACCAAAGAATTTGTAGGCTACTTTGCACTGAC
The DNA here is from genome assembly GCF_904066995.2 of Poecilia reticulata. Taxonomy (NCBI): domain Eukaryota; kingdom Metazoa; phylum Chordata; class Actinopteri; order Cyprinodontiformes; family Poeciliidae; genus Poecilia; species Poecilia reticulata. The sequence goes on from NC_088842.1 coordinate 5,700,605, forward strand.
AATTATTTTATTATTAATGTTACTATCATTATTGTAGATGTTTTGAATCGGTGCACCGATTATGTTTTCCCATACACTTCAGCGCGCCTTACGCTCCTTCACCTCGCGCACATAACGGGGTAAATGTAGCGAGTTTTGCCCTGGAGGAGGGGGGCTGGGGGGGGAGGCGAGTTTCTACGCTCCTTCGTGGGGGGCGCCGATTTATGTTTTCGCATCCACCTGAATAATGTGTAGTTACGCCCCTGCCCATGGCACTTGAACAATATTATTTTACATTTTATCTGGAAACAGTGTCTGTTTATTCTTGCCATACAGTCCTCTGTATTAATTATTGATCGAAAGGTCTTGCCATACCAGTTTATTCCTCCGTATTTACTTTAGTTTCTTAGTTTATTCTTGCATTTTGTTCTTCATTCATTTCCATTTAGTTTCATTTGATTAGTATTATCCTCTTTTGGTTTGTTGCTATGTCCACTTTAGTTTCTTTCCTGTTGGTAGATTTATTTTATCGATTATTGACCATCAGTCATTTTCACTCATCACCTGCTGCGCCGCCTAATCATCATGTGTTTCACATCATGTGTTGATTTTTCACTGTTCAGCGTCGGATTCTCTGTTTTTATGCCATAATTCACATCTAGTTCGTCGCTCCGTTTTATGTCCCGCTTCTCCTGTTTCAGAGTTTTGCGCAATGTGCGCCTCGTTTTTTTTTTTTTTTTTGTTTTTTTTTTTTTTTGCTTTACTCCCTATGGTGCACAGCGTTCGGGAAACATATTGATGGGGAAAAGGCAGACTGACATAAACCTTTTAAAACAACGGAAACAATTTCTGCGTTCTGATTATTGAAATTTAAAAGTGCTGTGTTGTTCTATCACCCCCGTTTCATACCGGACCACTTACAGCACCGGTGTTTACGCTATAAAATGAACGCTCTCTATCGTGGTATCATCTATGGAGGGATTTCTTTATTTAAATGGGTTCATTTTTCAGAGGGATACAAAGTCAAGGTATCGTGATTTTAGTAATTACATGTTTATAAGAGCGATTTTCTGTTGTCCTTCCATGGAAGCGGGCAGCTTTCAAATGGAAATAAAACACTTTTTAATATAAATTGCTGCTTTGACATGATCACAGAACTGCCAAAACATATGTAGCCTACATAAATACCAGACAAAGTGAATCACAGCAGCGTCATCAGCCGGTGTAACGCTCAACTGATGCGGAGCGGAGCTGAGCCATGAAGCTACAAACACTGAACAGAAGAAGAGCTGCCATCGATACAGTTGCAGCCAGCATGATTTAATGTTACACAATACAGTTTTACCAAGTTGCTCAAAGTCTAAACTGGTATTGTTGTGCATTTAAGGTGTAAAGTTTACCTTCGACCAAACGCCCCCCAAAGGCATCCCAGCGCCCCCTTTTTGTAAAAATGTCCGCCAGCGCCCCCTGCAGTCCCCTGAACGCCCTCTGGGAGGCGGTACTGCCCACGTTGAGAACCGCTAATTTAGGCATTGAATGACATTGAATTTGCCATTGAAACAATCTTTTATGTCATAGAGGATGCAGCTGAGATTGTAAAAAAAAACAATGTTTATTTACAAACTTACTTTACTTTTAATTGTGCTCTTTCAAAATAAATTAGCTTGTAATTTTATGATCTTGAAAAATGAACACATTTTTGTTGTTTGCAACAACAAAAATATTTCAGCATTTTGATCTTTCACTTCTGCTTCCACCTTGACACACATTTGGTTACATTGTTTATTATTATTATTATTATTATTATTATTATTATTATTATTATTATTATTATTATTATTATTATTATTATTAATCACCATAGTTTTTTTTATTTGTTCACCATCTCGTCCTTTAAGATTTCATCACGCTTTATTTCGTGTAACTTCCTGCCAGTCTGAGCGCGCCCTTCTGCGGTCGAATCTGTGTTGAGAAATCCCCTGTCTGCAGCGTAATGAGGCAACTTCACCTGCTGAAGTTCAAATTCACCTCTCAAAGAGAGACGTGGCTCCAGAGTCTATTTTAGGATCAAAGAAAGACTCTTATCAGCATAGGCGTAGGAAGCGGGGGGACGGGGTGGACATGTCCCCCCCAATATTGGAGACAGTCACATTCGTCAACCCCCACCCCCCCAAAATTTCACCGCAGTTGCGAAGAATTTTAAAATCTTCCACTCGCTTGCTTTTATTTTGAAGGCGCACAACAGCGCATTCAGCAGAGCGCTTCCGCCCCCGCCCCCTCCCTCCCTTCCCCCCTCTGAAGGGCTCAGAGTAAAGGCAGCAGCAGACGGAGTCAGAGAAACTCCGTTTGAATGAGGTAAACTGTCTGTTAGGAATTTTGTCATGAATATCGCTCGTTTATAACATCTTGTCAGTTTACTTTTATATATAGAACTAAATCTTTTTGGTTAAGCGGTTTTAATTCTGGGATCGTCACATGTTCAAAATTTTACTTCTGTTTAAAAGTTAGGTAGTCTAGTCACAATGATTTAGAATGAGACTGAAACAGCAGCGAAATGAGCCTTTTTATTATTTAAAGTGAGCAACACCTGATCATACTGACCGCTTAATATGTATTTATATTATATTATATTATATTATTTAGATATTTAGGAGAACAGAGCTAGAATGATGAAGAAAGGTGAGGAAGGTCTGGTGAGGTCTTCATAGCTTATTGAAATATGTATTAACTGTTTTAAATTTTTAAATAAACTAAACTATTTTATTATGAGAGGAGCAGGTCAGGGAAGACATAGGAGAGCCAGGTGGAGTTTCAGAGTGTGAAGATATAAAAATTATATTAATTTCAATAAACCCAGAAAAGAGAACAGATGAAGACTGATGTCAGGTTGATTTCTTTCAACGTTTCAATATTTTTTTCATTATTTCCACACTGTAAGGTTAATGGTTAGGAGACGATAAAAAAGTGCTTGAGGAGAGGTTTAAAAATGAATTTGTGAAAATTTTTGCTACACAGTAAATAGAGTTGAGATGTATAATAATGTATACATCTGAAAATTAAGTTGTTTAAATTCTCATTCTGTATGATAAAAACATACTTTTTAATCTTTAGTTCACATTCTGACACTGTACATTACTGTAGTGTCTGTTGTAAATCCATGAATCCAACATCAGGCTGCAGAGAGTCAGAGGGAGACAGAGACAGAAACACATATCTGTAGATATTTCAGTTAAATGTTTCCGGCTGAAAATTCCAGGAAAAAAAAACATTTAGGCTTTTTGCCTCAGTGTTTTTATGGCTCATGTTGGAAAGTGAGACTGAGTTAAGTAAGGAGCTAAAGGTCTGTTAGACGTGAAAAATATCATTTTTATTTATTTTGTAGATCAAACTGTTGCACTGATGTAGAGATGTTCAAAAAGAACAAAACTTGTTTTTTAGATTTTATTTTTGTTGGTCAAACTGCTGTATTGAGTTTAAAACTGCCGAGTTCTATTTTATGAGCTGTTTTCTACTTTGGTTTTAGAAAGAGGTAGAACCAGTTCAATTACCAGTCAATTTATATCACTGCATTTTGACCAATAATCAAATGTCTTTTGACCAATAAGATATTTCAGAATCTGGTAGCTTGTCTGTGCTACCAGAGTATTTAGCTTGCTAGTGTAACCGGATACTTTTCTGCGTTGTGCTGGTTTTTGAGTGAATGGACCGTGACACAGTTTTTTTCAAGCGGATGATTCTCGGTTTATTTCTGACGAAAATACAGACAAAACAACCGTGTTATAGGCTGCCCGCTCCAAGTCCTCTCCCGCAGGACAACATGTCAAAAGGGCAACACCTCACACAACTTGCAAAAAAAACTAAATAAACATTTTTGTACAACATACCTGACGAAAATACAGACAAAACAACCGTGTTATAGGCTGTCCACTCCAAGACCTACACAAAACAAAAGTATATAACAAAAATTAACTTAATAGATCTATAAATAAACTGAATGTATTTAGATGGAAAAATGAAAAGCACACACCTCTCCCGCAGGACAACATGTCAAAAGGGGAGGGGCTAAGGGGCGCAAACAATTTAAAGACAATACCACAGAAGAAGAAATAAAAGGGAGGGGCTTCCGATCTTAAAGTAACACGGTTAAAACAATGGCAGAGGTGTTTCAGTAAGATAAGGAACAAGACAAATAACCAAAAGAAGACATTTTGTGTAATTATAATAAAAGAGAATTACAACCAGGTTACATTCACCCCCCTAGAATTACACAAAATGAAAAACAGTTAAAAGAGCCTCAGTACCAGTACAAAATAGTTTTCTTTCCTGCAACAGTGTAACACATCAGCATAACAGCTACCCTAAAATAAGGTCAGGAGACTAGAGATCGCTCAACAACTAGTGAAATCTCACGGTATCCCATGGACAATAAGAGGTGCCTTTTACACCCCCCTATACAGAATAAACATATAGATGGTACTGAAGCTTAGGCAAACAAAGGAAAAGACAATCCTAGACAATGGCAGGAATTATACAACAAGAACTTGGAGACTCACACATCAATAACAGGCTGAACATTATCTTTATCATAAAATGCCTCAATGACAGCCATGGACTCTATCAGGCGACAAACTGGTTTAATAACCCTCCCAAAGCGTGAAGTTAGGCGGCGAACAACATTCCCTCCCACACTGTCTGGAGGATGAACAGAGCCAACATCATCAGGAAGATGAGGTAAGGAACCAGCAGTCGCCAGCACTCCAGTGTCCATAGAGGAGTTTTCAGAGTCATGAGGCAGGTCACTATTTCCAACTGATGGAGCTGAGGACACATCCTGAACCCATGAAGCAGTACGGTCCTCCCCATCACTGCAGGACAGGGAGTCAGGTAGGGTAGGCTCAGCAGGAACAGCACTAGGAGCCTCACTAAAACATTCTGTTCCATGTAGATCAGAAACCGAAGGGACTCTAACCACACTGTCAGCATGGCGGTTCACATCGCTATCCATGGTCATTCCCACAGGTAAGAAGTTCATATCAAGCAGGAGATTGCGATGCACCACACGCTCATTGCCATGACGGTCTCTGATTCGATAAATGTAGAGAGCAGGTTTGGATGCAACCACTGTGTACATCACAGGCTCCCATTTATCAGAAAGCTTCCGCTTTCCTCTGGCTCCCTTGTTCGCCACCAGAACCTGATCTCCAACTGACAGAGGGTGACCCTTGGCTCTCTTGTTGTACTGGTCACATTGGTGTTTCTGCTCTGTACTGGTGCTCTTCTCAGCCATTAGCATAGCAGCACGCAGATCTTCAATCGGTGATTTGACGTAAGAGTGGTAGTCACAAATGACATCGTCATGAAGAACGTTCCGAAAAACAAGGTCAACAGGCAGCCTGGGAATCCTCCCAAACATCAGATAGAACGGTGCAAAGCCAGTGGTCTTATGAACTGTGCAATTGTAAACAAAGGCCAGAGACTGGATCATCTGAGGCCATTTGTGCTTTGAACGTGGAGGAAGAGATCTCAACATGTTGCCCAGGGTGCGATTGAATCTCTCTGCAGTCCCGTTACCCATCGGGTGGTAGGGCGAGGTGTGTGATTTACTCACACCACTCAGCTCCAAAAGCTCAGCCAGCAGCTCACTCTCAAAATTTGCGCCCTGATCCGAGTGAATGCGCTGAGGAAAGCCATAAACACAGAAAAACACATCCCATAGCTTCTTTGCAACTCTTTTAGCAGTTTGATCCTGACAAGGGAAAGCATGTGCTAACTTTGTGAAGTGATCAGTGATCACCAAAACATCCACAGACGTGTTGTTGCTGTCCTCAGCCGACCAGAAATCAATGCACACCAGCTCCATTGGAGCAGTGGTCTTGATGTTCTCCAGAGGGGCTCTCACCACAGGCTCTGGGGTTTTACTGAGGACACACCTGGGACATTTTCTCACATAATCTCGCACATCTCTCTCCATGTCATGCCAAAAGAAGCGATGACGAGCCAAGGAGAGTGTTCGTGGCTGGCCTTGATGACCCGCATTATCATGGACAACAGTCAAAACCACAGACTTCAAAGCATCAGGGACAACAAACTGGAATCGTTTACCTTTTGTCAATGTTAGTTTGTCCCACTGCTTCAGAATTTTTAAAGCCAGTTGGTTTTCACCAAAGCGTTCCCGCCTCGATGGACGGTGTCCCCGCTCAACATAGAGGACAACTCTGGAAACAACAGGGTCGTTTTTCTGGTGAGAGACAAGGTCAGTTAGACAAAGAGCTGTTGATGGACCTGTGGTGTGTGGGATTATCATGTCCAGATCATCAGCTAAAGATACTGCATGCTGAGCCTGATCAGTATCTCCACTGCAGACAGATGTCAAAAGAGAGGAGATCTCGTCGCAGGTAATGGAGGTGTCAGCTGCAAAGGAGGAAGAGGTGTCCACTGGGGCTGACAGGTCAAACGGAAAACGTCCTGCACAGCGTGATCAGGAACCTCACAGACATGCTCCAAAAGTTCCTGACAAGGCTCTGACAGAAGGCGATCAGCCAAGGGCTTCACAAAAGGGGCTCTGCTCAGGGCATCTGCCACCACATTCTGTCTCCCTGGAACATACCTGATCTCAAAGGTGTATGGAGCAAGCTTAGAGACCCAGCGCTGTTCACAGGCATCCAATTTGGGCTTGGTCAGGATATATGTGAGAGGATTATTATCCGTCCACACAGTAAACCTATGACCCTTCAGCCAGTGGCTGAACTTATCACACACAGCCCACTTTAAGGCTAGGAACTCGAGCCTGTGCGCAGGATAGTTGGACTGACTGCGACTGAGAGACTTGCTGGCAAAAGCAACAAGTCTAGCAATCTCTCCATCAGCCGGGACCTGCGACAAAACAGCACCGAGCCCATCCAATGAAGCATCGGTTGAGAGAATAAATGGCCTCTCAAAATCAGGATGTGCCAGCACCACACAGTTGAGGAGTGCAGCTTTAAGGTCTCCAAACGCTTTCTCACAAGCTGGAGTCCAGTCCTGGGGAGTTAGAACACGAAATGTTCCAGCTTTCCCATGCCCTTTGCCCTTCACTTTACGTTTCTGACCTGCGGTGAGGGCGTAAAGTGGCTTTGCAATGCGGGAACAAGCTGGAATAAAGTGCTGATAGAATAGCACCATGCCCAGGAATGACCTCACCTTCTTCTGACACGGAGTACAGCCATCCTCCTTCATGAGGTCCTTTTTGTCAAACCCAGAGATGACCCTGACCTTCTCCTGATCGACAGAAACACCACCAGCCTCCACAACATGGCCCAAGAACCTCACAGACCTCCTGAGAAAGTGACACTTTTTCTGGGCCAGCTTCAAGTTGTTAGCTCTCAGGCGACAGAAAACAATCTCCAGCCTCTTTAACGAGTCATCCTCAGAAGGTGCAAACACCAACAGGTCGTCTAGATAACAGAGGAGGCTGGAAAAGTTCAAGTCACCAAAAACGTTGAGCATCATCCTCATGAAGGAAGCTGGGCTGTTGCATAACCCTTGTGGGAGACGGTTGTACTCATAGAGTCTTCTCTATGTTTTCCCCGAACTGCAACGCTCTCAAATTGTGTTTTTTCTTCTAGTCCTCCCTCTGGGATTTAAACATCTACTCCTTGTTGGTCACAGGCCTGGTCACGTTTCTTTTTCTGTTTTTCGTTTTCACCCATCACTTTGGAGGTCGTGAGTAGAACTGACTATTGGTTCAGGACGATATTCTGGCTTTGACATTGCTTGGGGTGACCCGGCCTTAGGGAATTGTGCACATTAATAGTTTAGTTGGTCTGCCTTATGTGCTGCCTTATGTGAGAAGTATATGTTGTTGGTTTTTTTTTTGTTTTCCTTAAATCTTAAAGAGTGTTTACAGCTTACCATTCAACTGGTGATTAACAGTGAGGGTTCCCTGTCACCTTAGTTAATAAAGTAAAGCTGAATGATTTTGCCTGAAATTCTGTTTCTCTGAGTCATATTTGTTACAAACCAGGTCAGTGGTATTGCCTACATAAGGGTGTACCTGATTGATGTCGAACCCAAGCACCCACCATTTTAGTTTTCCTCATAGAGTGGTTTAAGGTGCTACATAATGAAATCAAGCCAGTTTGTAAACCCAATGAACCAGAGACCTCCAAAACATCCCGAATTAGGTAGATGTTATCTACCATGGACCTGCTGGGGACACAATAGATCTGATCCCGGTGGATGACCTGCTCCAAAGCTTTCCCCAGCCTAGTGGCTCGGGCCTTGGAGAGATTCTTGTAGTCGGTGCAGAGGAGGGACACAGGGCACCACTTCTTGATGTCCTGCAAGTTACCCTTTTTGGGCAGCAGGGTGATGACCGCCCTGCGGCAGGACAAGGGGAGTGAACTGGTGGACAGACTTTTGTTGCAGATGTCGAGCAGGTCTTTACCCAGAATGTCCCAGTAGGCCTTGTAGAACTCGACCATGAGCCCGTCAACGCCTGGGGACTTCTGGCCCTGCATGCTGAGGAGGACTATGTGGAGTTCTTGAAGCCCCAGAGGGCGCTCCATCTCGGAGTTGGTCTCCACAAAGACCTAGTAGTAGTAGTTCATTGCAGAACTCCCTGAACAGTTCCTCGTTCTCTCTGTATTCACTTTGGAATAAAGAACAGTAAAACTCCACACTCTCACCTGGTTCACTCAGTTGCTGCCCTGTGTCCGACAGCAAAGAGTGGATCAGCTTCCTCTGCCTGTGCTTCCTCTCCAAGCTGAAGAAAAAGCTAGAGGGAGCATCCATCTCCGTGATGTTCTGAACCCGGGACCTGACCAATGCGCCTTGGACTTTGTTTTCCAGCAGGTTTGCTAAAGTTAGCCTTTTGGATTTGAGAGCTTCAATATGCTCTCGATTTCCTGTGGATTCACTAAGTTGTTCTAATTCCACAATGTTTATCTCCAGGTCTCTGACAGATCTGGTAATGTCACGGGTGACATTCAGAGTGTGCTGTTGACTTGGCAGTTTTATCTGTACTTTTCCATAGTCCCACCACTGTTTTAAGACTGGTAAAATCAGATTTTCTCTGTCTAAAACTAGTCCAAAAAAAACTTAAAATCTCCTTAAAATCCTGATCATAAGTTAAGGCTGAGTTAAAATGCCAGTAAGCGCTTCTAGGTAAAATGTTTCTGATAAAAACACTACCTAAAAGCAACGAGTGATCTGTAAAAGCCACCGGTAAAATCTGGCATATTTTAAACGCGTTAAAATTGTGTTTAAAACAATAAAAACGATCAAGACGGGCTAAAGAGATTCTATTTTCTTTAATGTGGGACCATGTATATTCCTGGAGCCTGCATGCATTCTCCTCCATACATCCACCAGCTGCCATGTGACGAGACCAGCTGCCGCAGAGTATGTTGGGCTGCTGGATGCGGCTCTGCATGGTTACGGTCTAAAAACTCATTTTCGGTACAATTAAAATCTCCACCTATAAAAACATAATCCTCAGACCCACGATCACCCAACCTTTCCCCAAGTTTTTCATAAAAATGCTTTTTCTCTGCATGGGTGATAGGAGCATAAATATTAATATAAACTATCCTAAAATAATCAAATGTTGTCTTGACTAAAAGACACCTCCCCTGAATGACATGTTCGACTTCTGTTGAGTTTGGGGTGAAAGCTCTTGAGAAAAGGAAGCCCACCCCTGCACTCTTGGAGGTGCCTTGGCTTAAAATAACCTAATTTAATTTGTTTTATCAAATTAAATAACCCCATTCTGTCTCTATTAAATTATCACTGTGCGTTTCCTGTAAATAAATTACATCAATTTTCTTTTGATTTGTGGTTTGAACAATCATAGCTCGTTTTCCAGCCTCCCTCGCCCCGTTTAGATTCAGAGATTGTTGTTGCGCAACACCTCCCCCCCGTTCTCTCTCACTCTACTTCCTCTTCTCAGAGGAGGGAGATGTGCAGCCAGCTCTCCATCTAACGGGTAATTTGAGTTTTCTAAATCTGATGGGATTTTACCCTGTTCAGAACTGAGTAAACTCTGTTTAAGCTGGCGTCGAGAAAGACTAGCCTGGTTTCTAACGACCTCCCCCTCCAGATGTCCCACCCTTTTTCACCCTGTGAATTAGCCAGATTGAGTAGCTTGCAACCAACTAGCTTCACAGAGCACACCTGTTAACGGTCGCTCTTTCTCTTTATTACAACTTGCACTTGTTACTGAACCAGGTTGGTTTTAGTGACTCGGGCGAGTCCCAAGGGTGTTTTAGTTTTGGCTAAAAGCAACCTATAAAACATTTCTACTTTTCCTCCCAGAATCAAACTTCATAGCTATTCACAACCATCAAAGAACTTTAAGGTGACTCATTAATGAATGTCACAACATCTTTAGATTTCTTAAATGCTAATTATTTATTAGTAAGGCAATTTTGCAAGGGTCAGTACAGCTTAATTCACTAGCAGAAATAATCAATAAGTAAAATCAATAATCTAGCCTATCTTTCCCTAATGCTGACACTGAGAACTAAAAAAGGGAAACTTTGAGAGAGACGGACAGAGTTTGGCATTTTGAACCCCAGAACTGGCTGATGATGAAGAAGGTGTTGCAGCAGCAGGAGGTTCCCAGTACAGGAAGAGAACTGACTTAGAGCGGCAGGTCTCGGGCATCAGGGTGACTTCCTCATGCGCGTAGCGGTCCTCAGCTTCTTGTCTTGCAGCTCTGTAGCTCCCTTCTTCTCGTCTCACGATCTTCCTGGTCCCACGGAAGGAACACACCAGTTCTTCCTCTTTGCCTTTGTTCTTTGCCTTTGTCTTTATCTTTGTCTTTATCTTCATCTTTGCCTTGGTCTTTGTCTTTGGGGGTCTAAACCCAGCTGTTGAGAGAAGTGCGATTTGAAGCCACATGTTGCGGGGCTAACGGGTTGGTCCCCATGTGCAGAACAGTCTTCGGTTCTGTGGCCCCGGCTCTTCTTCAGCTGCAGAGTTCTTTGTCCATCTCCGTCTTGGCTCGAAGCTGCCTGAAGGATCCAACCAACGATTCCTCTTTTGCACCCACCTTATAAAGGGTTTATCCACCTTTTGGTGCGTTTGCATTGGCTAGCTTTGTTGCTGTGCCTGTCTCATAGGCTGACTGCTTGGACAGATGATCTCATATCCATCACTTTGGAGACCTCATGACCTGATGTCTGTTCTAATGTCCCCAAGTTGCTCAACAGTTCCTCCTACCTCTGTTTCCTGCCCAACCTTTTCTTAGGCAAGTTGAAGTTTAGCAATAAGGCCTTGTCTTCTCCGCTCTCCCATCAGTTCCCCTTTTCCCCTGACCTTTCACCTACCATCTACCTCCTACACAACATCAGTGACCTTTAATTACAGTTACAACATTTTACACCTTTTCAAGTTCAATGTCAAAATCACATTTATAACCTTTTAGTTTCTTTGATTTAACATTCATTTATAATGTTATAATAACCATAACTTATTAGTTACTCTTATTATAATCATAATGTGAGTTCTTACAGACATTTCTGACAAAAACCAAGAATACCCATTATTCTAATTATCCGATACCATGTTACAGTTTCTTGTTTTACCTTTAAGTACTTCCACAAGTGTGAGAGTAAGTGTAAATATTCTTATAATCAAACCAACATCAACCACTGGTTAAACCGATATTAATTATTGGCATAATTATAAGTCATTATTTTAAGTATTTTACTCTGGGTTTTATCCAATCTCTCAAAATGTTTAGATTCTATTCTTTAAAAACCTTTAATGCTTTAAAATAAGGAATGGTCTGAACTATTTTTAGCCTGATGCAAGATAGAAACTTCCTCTTTTCTTCAGGAAACAAGCTCTTCCTGTTTCATGACTCTCTTTCTGCCTGACTTTGATTTTTTATGATTAAATAGAAAAAAGTAGAATTAAAGCAAAGTTTGCAGGACACAATAACAACACACACAACCAGATTCATTTTATTACCGTCTGACTCTATTGTTGGGTCTTGATGTCACTGTGTAATTAATTTTAAGGTAATTTTATTTATTATTACTATTAAACTAAAATCTCCAGCATGGGGAAGTGGGATGAGCTCGACTTTTCTCGACAAAATGCTATTTTAAAAGAATCCATATTGGGTAAGAAGCTAAAAAGAAAATACAAATAGACTATAAATGATGTTAAAAAACTACTGCGCATCATTTTTCTCAGAGTTGTTTTCTAACTTTGATCATTATTTTCTTTAGTCTAAAACTTCTAAATCTGTAAAACCTGAAACTTCCTTGTTCCTAATGTAATATCTTGCTGAGAAATAAAGGATTTTTAAATTAGAAAAATGGCTTTCAACTTTTACTCCTTTCAACCCTTTAGTTTCCCTTAAAAATATTCTAACAGACCGCAGGGTATCTAGGTTGTTTACTGCTACTTTGAGATATAGAAACCTCACTGGTATCAGAGACCCAGCTCTCAGCATCACTACTCTCCTACAGCTCTTTCCTCTCTGCAACCAGCTTGCTGGCCTGTTTACTGGCCTGCAGAGCAACCACCACATTCCTCCTTTTGCTTCGCCTCTTTAACGGGGCTGAAGCCTCCAGTTCCAACGCCTCCTCTGCTTCACCTGTCTCTCCTGCCACTTCAGCTCCAAAAATCAACTCCACACTGTACTATCCCTCTGCTGCACCTCTCCTTTCCCTCCCTGATCCCCACACCCTAAATACTCCTCATCGCCCCTCACCTCCACCTGCTGCTCTCCCTGCACACCATCCCTCTCTACCACTTCACTTTCACCCTCACCATCCCATCACCACCATCATTCACCCCATCACCACACAACACCGTGCTTCCATCAATTCTCACACATACACTCATTTTCACAGTTTCCTCACCGTCTACTACTGTAGCAGGCTCTTCCGCTACCACCGCGGGTTCCTCCACCGCGACCACGGCCCCCTCCGCTGCGGATTCCTCCGCTGCTACCGCAGGTTTTTCACTAGGCGGGGCCTCCACCTGCTCAGCAACAGCAGGCTGCTGCTTTGCTGCACTCGACAGAGCTGGCCCGGCCGGGACACATTTTTACAATGTGCCCCTCCTGACCACAGCCAGTTTCAGGATCATAGACATAAGAGTAGACCCCATAGACATTATATAAGAATAGACGTCTCATGGACCGCTCTCTCCTATTGTCGCTGACGAGATTTAGGGCGGCCATCTTGGAGCGGTCCACCACTCCACTCAGCGTTATGTGTTTAGCAGACATAGACATAACAAAAGAGTAGACCCCGCATTGGCTGATCCGGCTCAGGAAATACGGCGGCCATCTTGGAGCGGTCGTCCCTCCTACTTTGCTCAACCAAAACAACAGAAGATGCCTCAGCACTGAGGGATATTGTTGTTCGGATCAATGGACTACTGATGTCAGGGCTTGACAGATAGCATTTCACAAGTAAGATGTACATATTATTGTGTATATGTTGTGATTAGAATATTTACTGTATTTATGTCCACCAACGGGATACCAGCTAATATTAGCTATAGTGCTTGGTGTAATACCGCGGTTCAGCCCCGCTATGAAGGCTAACCAAGATTCCGTAAATCTAAAAAAATATTCTCTAACATTGACTTAGATTATCTGACACAAGAGCCTACATTAGAAATTAAACAATGTAACTTATATTACTTGTTATAACATTGACCAGCAAAGTTTACACAGGTGGTAAAAGCTATTATTTATATGTAATTCTTTCACTGTCAAAAGTAAGATAGCTCCCAAATCTTCCGTTTTTGTTTTGAAGGTTTCCTAAAGACACTATGTGAGGAATAAGTGAGAAATATCTTTAAAGAGAGACGGATTCACTGCAGCACGGATGAATCTGGCATGGGATTTTGGACTCGATCTCAGCTGCTGAAGCTAGAACTTCATAATAAAATATATATATTAGGCTATACATGTTTATATGTATATACATATAAACATGTATCTAATATATTATTCAGTATTATTTATTTTTGTCATTATTAATCATTATTTGTGTTTGTATATTTATATAAATATGTATTGATATTACAAAATAATTTATTAAATAAATTATGAACGGCTGTGTGGTTTGTAAAATGCTCATCATATATCAATATCAGAATATTCTATTCCTATTCTATTGTTTTCCCCACTAAGCATATTTAAATATACTGAACTATGTATTAATGCAATTAAAAAATAATTTTAAATACAATTGTTTATAAATGTAGCTTTGATAGCTGTTTGTAAAAGGTTTTCAGTAACAAAAAAGCTTGTTAAAATTGATTAAATGCGCTGATACGTCATTGTGCCTGACAAACATATAACGCTGAGTGGAGCGGTCGACCGCTATAAGATGGCCGCCCTAACTCTCGTCAGTGACAATAGGCGAGAGCAGTCCATGAAGCGTCTATTCTTATATTATGTCTATGCTTCAGGATGAGGACCGTGGATGAGGCCACGGTCAGATAGGGGCAGATGGAGATCGAGGTTGGATGTCAGAATCCACCCTCAAACTATTTTTATTGAGCAGTTAGTGGGTGGATGGTGCCTAATCCAACCAATGCGTCCTGGAGCGAGTACAGTATGTCTACCCACTGTCCATGAAAAGCCATGGCAATAAACCACAGAGATAATATCTGTCAAATGTTCAACTTTAAACTGCAAAAGTAAAACTGGAAATTCTGAGTTTATGAGAAGAATTATCCAAATAATTTTGTGGATAAAGGTTGATAGAGACAGAAAGCTTTTTAAGTCACTATTTTCCACATGTAATAATATTGATGTCTCTTTATTATTTAAGGCCAATGTCTAATTTCTTTGAATAATACAATGATTCAAGGAATCATGCAATCTTCCTTCTGCCAGGAAATTATGAAAAGTAGAATGTCCGTCCAGACGTTTGCAAACTCATCCAAAAAGTTATTCTTTTTTTATAACTTTTTGGATGAGTATATATATATATATATATATATATATATATGTATATATATATATATCTTCAGTCTTCAGAAGGAACCCTCGAAGGGTTCAGTCCCATCCAACTATCGGCCAATAACCTGTCTCTCTACAACATGGAAGCTCATGTCAGGCATCATAGCAGCTAAGATAAGCGGGCACATGGATAAATACATGAGCAAGGCACAGAAGGGCATAGGCATAAATAGCAGAGGAGCCAAACACCAACTCCTTGTAGACCACACAGTCGCCCGAGACTGCAAAACCCGACACACCAACCTGTGTACCGCTTGGATTGATTACAAGAAAGCCTATGACTCAATGCCACACACTTGGATCATTGAATGCTTAGAGATGTACAACATCAATAGGACTCTAAGAGCCTTCATTGCAAACTCGATGGGGCTGTGGAAAACCACCCTTGAAGCCAACTGCAAACCACTTGCACAAGTGTCCATCAAATGTGGCATATACCAAGGAGATGCTCTGTCCCCACTGCTGTTCTGCATAGGCCTGAACCCTCTCAGCCAAATCATCAACAAGACTGGCTACGGATACCGACTCAAGAATGGGGCCACGATCAGTCACCTCCTCTACATGGATGACATCAAGCTGTACGCCAAGAGCGAGCAAGACATCGACTCACTGATCCACACCACCAGGATCTACAGCACTGACATTGGGATGTCATTCGGACTAGAGAAGTGTGGTCGGATGGTTATAAAGAGAGGGAAGGTCGCCCACACAGAAGGGGTCTCACTCCCAGAAGGAACAATAGCAGACATAGAGCACAGCTACAAGTACCTGGGAATACCACAAGCAAATGGCAACCTCGATGAGGTCACAAGGAAAGGAGCCACAGCCAAATACCTCCAACGAATAAGGCAAGTCCTGAGAAGCCAGCTCAATGGCAAGAACAAGATCCGTGCAATAAACAGCTATGCCTTACCAGTAATCAGATACCCTGCCGGAATAATTAACTGGCCAATGGAAGAGATGAAGGCCACGGATGTTAAGACTAGGAAGCTACTAACCATGCATGGAGGGTTCCACCCCAAATCCAGCACCCTGAGACTGTACACGAGCCGTAAGGAAGGAGGCAGAGGACTGGTGAGTGTGAGAGCCACTGTCCAGGATGAAACATCCAAGATCCATAAATACATCAAGGACAAAGCCTCAACGGACGATGTCGTTCCATCGTCCGTTGGAACGATGGAACGACATCGTTCCATCAGCGAATGTCTCAGGCAATGGGGAACAGAAGACAAGGTGCTGGAAGTACCATCATGGGAGGACAAACCCCTACATGGGATGTCCACCAACAAATAACTGAAGTGGCTGATGTCAGGAAAACCTACCAATGGCTGGAGAAAGCTGGACTCAAGGACAGCACAGAGGCACTCATCCTGGCCGCCCAGGAACAGGCCCTAAACACCAGAGCAATAAAGGTTCAGATCTACCACACCAGACAAGACCCAAGGTGTAGGTTGTGCAAGGAGGCCCCTGAGACAGTCCAGCACATAATAGCAGGGTGCAAGATGCTGGCAGGGAAAGCGTACATGGAACGACATAACCAAGCGGTGGGCATAGTGTACAGGAACATCTGTGCAAAATATGGACTGGAAGCCCCGAGATCAAAGTGGGGAACACCCCCAAAAGTGGTGGAGAATGACCGAGCTAAGATCCTGTGGGACTTCCAGATCCAGACAGACAAGATGGTAATGGCGAACCAACCGGACATTGTGGTGGTGGATAAAGAACAGAGGAAAGCCGTTGTGGTGGATGTAGCAATACCAAGTGACTACAACATCAGGAAAAAGGAGCATGAGAATTTAGAGAAATACCAGGGCCTCAGGGAGGAACTGGAAAAGACCTGGAAGGTGAAGACCAAGGTGGTGCCTGTGGTCATCAGGGCCCTCGGGGCAGTCACCCCCAAACTGGAGCAGTGGCTCAAACAGATCCCAGGAACAACATCAGACATCTCAGTCCAGAAATGTGCAGTTCTAGGCACAGCCAAGATACTGCGCAGAACCCTCAAGCTCCCAGACCTCTGGTAGAGGACCCGAGCTCAGAGGATGAAACAGACCACCCGCGGAGGGTGAGAAGGGAATTTATATATATATATATATATATATATATAAATGTATATATATATATATATATATATATATATATAGAATTACTGGATATTTAGGTATTATCTGAATTAGCAAAACTGAGAGTGAATAAAGCAAATTCTTCAGTCTTATCTATAGAGGCTTAGTAGTGTCACAACTTTTTGGGAAACTAATCAAGTATCCATCCATCCATTTTCTTCCGCTTATCCGGGGTCGGGTCGCGGGGGCAAGCAGCTTCAGAAGGGAGGCCCAGACTTTCCTCTCCCCAGCCACTTCTTCCAGCTCCTCCAGGGGAATCCCAAGGCGTTCCCAGGCCAGCCGAGAGACATAGTCCCTCCAGCATGTCCTGGGTCTTCCCCGAGGCCTCCTCCCGGTGGGACGTGCCCGGAACACCTCACCAGGGAGGCGTCCAGGAGGCATCCTGACCAGATGCCCGAGCCACCTCAACTGGCTCCTCTCGACATGGAGGAGCAGCGGCTCTACTCTGAGTCCCTCCCGGATGACCGAGCTTCTCACCCTATCTCTAAGGGAGAGCCCAGCCACCCTGCGGAGAAAACCCATTTTAGCCGCTTGTATCCGTGATCTCATTCTTTTGGTCATGACCATAGATGAGGGTGGGAATGTAGATCGACCGGTAAATCTAGAGCTTCGCTTTTTGACTCAGCTCTCTTTTCACCACGACGGACCGGTACAGCGCCCGCTTTCCGGCAGATGCTGCCCCAATCCACCTGTCGATCTCCCGCTCCCTTCTTCCCTCATTCGTGAACAAGATCCCCAGATACTTAAACTCCTCCACTTGAGGCAGGATAACCCCCCCTGAACCAGAAAAGGCATTCTACCCTTTTCCGGCTCAAGACCATGACCTCGGATTTGGAGGCACTGAGCCTCATCCCGTCCGCTTCACACTCGGCCGCGAACCGCTCCAGTGAGAGCTGCAGATCACGATCTGATGAAGCCAACAGGACCACATCATCTGCAAAAAGCAGAGATGCGATCCTAAGGCCACCAAAACGGATCACCTCAACACCTCGTCTGCGCCTAGAAACTCTGTCCATGAAGGTAATGAACAGAATCGGTGACAAAGGGCAGCCTTGGCGGAGTCCAACTCTCACCGGAAACGAGCCCGACTTACTGCCGGCAATGCGGACCAAACTCTGACACTGGTCATACAGGGACTTGACAGCCCGTATCAAAGGGCCCGGTACCCCATACTCCCGGAGAACCCCCCACAGGGCCCCTGAAAGACACGGTCGAAGGCCTTCTCCAAGTCCACTAAACACATGTAGACTGGTTGGGCGAATTCCCATGGACCCTCCAGGACCCTGCTGAGGGTGTAGAGCCGGTCCAGTGTTCCACGACCAGGACGAAAACCACACTGCTCTTCCTGAATCCGAGGTTTGACTATCCGACGAACCCTCCTCTCCAAGACCCCTGAATAGACCTTACCAGGGAGGCTTAAGAGTGTGAACCCCTGTAATTGGAGCACACCCTCCGGTCCCCCTTTTTAAACAGGGGGACCACCACCCCAGTCTGCCAATCCAGGGGAACTGCCCCCAATGTCCATGCGATATTGCGGAGTCGCGTGAGCCAACACAACCCTACAACATCCAGAGCCTAAAGGAACTCCGGGCGGATCTCATCCACCCCCGGGGCCCTGTCACCGAGGAGCTTTTTGACCACCTCGGCAACCTTGTCCCCAGAGACTGGAGGGCCCAACCCAGAGTCCCCAGGCTCAGCTTCCTCAACAGAAGGCATGTTTGTGGGATTGAGGAGGTCTTCGAAGTATTCCGCCCACCAGCCCACAACGTCCCGAGTTGAGGTCAGCAGCACACCATCCCCACTATAAACAGTGTTGGTGCTGCACTGCTTCCCCTTCCTGAGGCGCCGGGTGGCGGACCAGAATCGTCTCGAAGCCATACAGAAGTCTTTCTCCATGGCCTCTCCAAACTCCTCCCACGCCCAAGTTTTTGCCTCAGCGACCACCCGAGCCGCATGCCGCTTCGCCCGCCGGTACCCATCAGCTGCTTCTGGAGTCCCACAAGCCAAAAAGGCCCGATAGGACTCCCTTCTTCAGCTTGACAGCATCCCTCAACGAAGGTGTCCACCAACAGGTTCGAGGGTTGCCGCCACGACAGGCACCAACAACCTTGCGGCCGCAACTCCGATAAGCCGCCTCGGTAATGGAGGCATGGAACATAGTCCACTCAGACTCAATGTTCCCCAACCTCCCCCGGAACGTGTTCGAACGTGTTCCAAGTTCTGCCGGAACAGGAGCTCACAGGGTACTGTGAGCTCCGTCTCACAGGGTACTCCGCCAGACATTCCCAGCAGACCCTCACTACAAGTTTGGGCCTGCCAGGACTTACCGGCTTCCTTCCCGTCCGCCGGAGCCAACTCACCACCAGGTAGTGGACAGCTCCGCACCTCTCTTCACCCGAGTGTCCAAGACATACGGCCGCAGATCCGATGACAAAATCGATCATCGAACTGCGGCCTAGGTTGTCCTGGTGCCAAGTGCACATATGGACACCCTTATGTTTGAACATGGTGTTCGTGATGGACAATCCGTGACGAGCACAGAAGTCCAACAACAGAACACCACTCGAGTTCAGATCGGGGGGGCCGTTCCTCCCATCCACGCCCCTCCAGGTCTCACTGTCATTGCCCACGTGAGCGTTGAAGTCCCCCAGTAGAACAAGGGAGTCCCCAGGAGGGGCCCTCTCCAGTACCCCCTCTAAGGACTCCAAAAAGGGTGGGTAATCTGAACTGTTGTTCAGCCAGTAAGCACAGACAACAGTCAGAACTCGTCCCCCCACCCGAAGGCAGAGGGAGGCTACCCTCTCATTCACCGGGGTAAACCCCAACGTACAGGCGCCAAAATGGGGGGCAGCAAGTATGCCCACTCCTGCCCGGCGCCTCTCACCGTGGGCAACTCCAGAGTGGAAGTACGTCCAGCCCCTCTCAAGGAGACTGGTTCCAGAACCAGAGCCATGTGTCGAGGTGAGGCTGACTATTTCTAGCCGGAACCTCTCAGCCTCGCACACTAGCTCCGGTTCCTTCCCCACCAGAGAGGTGACGTTCCACGTACCAAGAGCCAGCTTCTGCAGCTGAGAATCAGACCGCCAGGTCCCCTCCCTCAGCTGCCGCCCGTTACACACTGCACCCCTTTGGCCCCTCCGACAGGTGGTGAGCCCATTGGAAGGGGGACCCACGTGTCCTCTTCGGGCTGAGCCCAGCCGGGCTCCGTGGGTAAAAGCCCGGCCACCAGCTGCTCGCCATCGTGCCCCGTGTCCGGGCGAGGGAACGCTAGATCCAAGGTTGTTGTACATCATAAGGGGTCTTCGGGCTGCACTTTGTCTGGTTCCTGACCTAGGACCTGTCTGCCTTGGGTGACCCTACCAAGGGCATAAAACCCCAGACAGCATAGTTCCTAGGATCATTGGGACACTCAAACCCCTCCACCACGATAAGGTGGCAGCCCGAGGAGAGGTATTCAAGTAGTTTCACCTTTCCAAGTCAGAGTGAAGAAATAAACTGTCAAAAAGACTCAGCAGATGCTCAGATTAAAGTAAACTTAAAAATTCAGCTTCATATACAAACATCTTCTAGAACTTTGCAAGAGAAAGAGAAAAACAGAGTTGTTTTCGTTGTCCTGATTGCGCCACATAAAGCCTCTCCTGTGCACACACCTTATTTTACCCAATAAAATTATAGACTGAATTTCAACAAACTCACTGATGCATTTTCACCGTCCAGGGAAAACAGGTGAAAAATATCAATTTGGCTAATTCTGGGGCATTTACAGAAATGTTACTTACAGTGCATTGACAACGCCAAATAAATTTAAAAAATTTAAATTTCAGTCCAGCGCTAAGATGCACACATCATGCAATCATAAATATATTTATGCTTTATTTTATCTTTGTTATTTGTTACTGGTATTCAGTACCTTATTTCAGCTGTGGCTTGTGTTAAAGCGCTTTATGAATAAAGTTGTTGTTGATGATGATGATATTTCCCTTTTAGTTTCAAATCAAAAACACAAAATGGAAACCAGGACAGAAAGTAATTTTAATTTATGTGACCCAGATGTTTGGTAAGGAGTGTTAGCAAACAACATTAACAATGTTATCTGGACCAGACACAATGGTTTTCACTGTGCATATTAAGGCATGTTAAGGTATGATTGGTGTTTTTTAATTTTTTTAAATTTTTTTATTAAATAAACCAATCAGTTTAAAGGGGTCATATGTATCCTGGGATTTTTGCTATGCACTGTGTTTGTGTTCCCTGATCCCTAAGAGTACTGGGGTTCCACTGTAATTTGTCAATGTTGTACTTAAGAAAATAAATTGTTTATTTTAATTATGAGAAACTGTTTCATGATGTAATGGTACAGAATAGCAGTCAGAATTATCAGCGAGTATGACATAAATATCATATTTATGTATGTTGGTACAACATACATAGCCAGCACATTTCTTACTTTTTTATATATGTATTTTTTTCATGACAGTGGCAGAAACTGGCCTCCATACAATTCGCAACCGTTCCTTGTGTTTTGTCTTTATGCGCCACACAAGATAACGTATTGCGTCACCAAGAGCGTGCTGCGTTCACGGGTTTGTAACTATAGAAACTCGCTGGTCGCTCTGCTGCCCTGTCACATGCTTTATGGTCGCCTTTTTTAGCTGAAGAACGTTCGGGTGAGAAGCAGTGATGGACCGCTGGAAGGGCAGAGTGGCTCTGGTGACCGGAGCTTCGGTCGGGATTGGAGCGGCTACAGCTAAGGAGCTGGTCCGGTTCGGCATGAAGGTGGTGGGCTGCGCAAGGGACGTAGAGAAAATAAAGGTTTGTTTCAAGTTCAACTTTATTGTAACACTGTTCAGCGCTAACCATCTTACATAAGGTGAAGAGTGAGCATGTCAAGTGGATCACAAATTAAGTAGAAATCCCCAACTTCCTCCAGCGGTCCAATAAAAACTAATGGTCTGTGGGTATGGAGAGTGAAGAGTGCCAAGTTCCAATAAGTAAATTACTTGTGGAATAATGATTTACATGTGGTATTTATTTTTTAAAACTGTAAATAATCATGGAAATAATTTATTATATGAAGCGATCAAACAAGCAACGCTTTTTGAATAGCAGGTAGCAGCTACAGTGCTAATTCAGCAACAAGGTAGTTCAAAGTGCTTCACATCATAAAAAAATAAAGTCATCAAAACAACATACAGTTGACAATTGAGAAATCAGTGACAAACATTGCATTTTGACGAGTGCCGTCATCAAAATCATCAATACATGTCGATAGCCAGTACATGTGTCTCAATTAAAATATTTTCTATGTAAAAAAAAAAAAAACAAGATTTAATTATTTCATGATTTTATAAAATATTCCATGTTCCTGGGTCAACTTCATCCATCAAACTCAGTGGGCGGGATTAGGGAAGCCAGACGTCTCATTGGCTACTTCAAACAGGAAGTCAAGAGAATTTCTTCCACATTTGCTATGACTTTGAAGTCAATGGCTTCACCGGGAAGTACAGAAATAACTTCAATACTATAATAAACAAATACGTTTATGAATGTTAGCCGGTTTTAGCTAACACTGATCCTGCCTGAAGTCTGTGGCAGCTTCCTCCATGCAGGTTCACAGTGAGCTCTCTTGTAAACCTGTTAGAGATATTTCAGACCAAAACAGAAACATAAAGGCTGGAGTTGCTCAGCCAGAATTTGTAGCAAATAATTTATAAAAAATTATTGAAGTTATTTCTACACTTTGAGTGGAAATAAGAATTTAAGCATTCCTAATCCCGCCTCCTGAGTTTGATGGGTGAAGCTAACAGTTTCATTATATAACTTCATTAAATGTGTGTAAGTAAAACTTTATTAAATCATGACATAATTATGTACAGTTTTTAAAATGAAATTCATGCATGTAATAGAAACCCATATAATTTAATTCTATATTTAATAAGTAATTTCTATATATTTTCCTGTTTTCATAAATTAAAGACACATTTAAATAACTCTTTCATAAGCTATTAATCTAATTAGAATTTGACACTCATCGCCTTCTTTCAAGCACTTAAAACTCAGCTGTGAACTGTTTACACAGAGATCCTTTTAAATTAAGGATTAAAATTTGGCATGAGCTTCATCACAAGACTTTCTTGTGACCGTATTCATCTTCAGTTCTTCTCAAATCTGTTCCTGCACAATAAAAAGAAGAGCCTGTAGCTGGCTGTGCGAACTTAGTTTAATTAGACCCTGTAGGTAAAAACCCTGGAGCTGATTTCATATGGCTTTTTTCAATATTTGCTATTTTGAAAACAAAGGAAAACATAATAAATCTGGGCTGTTGTGGTTTCTGATGAGAATCATTATAGGGGGCAAATAATGTAGCCCTGTTATTTGCCCCCTGAAAGGGCTACATTCTATTAGGGGGCAAATAAAAATGAAGTATCCGTATCTCAACTGAACAAGTTTTTAGTAGCTTTTTGTGTTGTACAAAATATGGCCGTGATTCTTAAGGCTACCAGTGTCTAACTGTGCTCTAGAGAAAAGATAAATCAGCCCATATTTTCTTAATTTCAGGTCATCGATGATGACTCTCTCACTATGTCACATTGTCAGTTACTTGGAAAAAAAATCATGTATTAACTAAAATTGGACGTGGCAGATCAGCCTTTTATCAGGATCGGTGATCAGCCAGAAAACTGCAATCGGCGTGCGTTCCCCTACTAAACACTCGTTTCACCACTGAAGGACAGTCTGACTGTTCAAAATAGAAATAGTTTTACGCTGTTGAAACTTGACCTGTACATGAAAAAGTTTCACTCACGTAAGAGTAGCATCTCTTAAAAATAATATTAATCAAGTTGAAGTAAAAAGTAGTTGTGCAAAAAAGTGACTACAGTAAGAGTTAAAAAAAAACTTCTTACTGTCTCAAGGACTGTGTGGTTCACGTGCCTTAACATTCTTTTCAACACAATTCGAGATTTTATAAAGCCAGTTTTCGTCTTTGAAAACATGCAAAACAGCATTTCCACTGCTTTTTGTTTTTTTTTTATGGGTGCACCAATAAATCCTTCCCATTCCCCTGATTTTGTTCATTTTGGGAGAACGGTGATCGGTCTATGCTTACATGGGAAGCAAATATGATCCAAAGATCTAAAAATCAACTGCTGAGGTTTGACTGGCAGACCAGCCCACCAGGTCATGGCTGCATGTTTGCAGATAACAGCAGTGAGCCCAATGCTGCCAACTCAGTGACTTTCTTGCAATATGTAGCAAGAATCAACAATTTGATGTGTAATGATGGCAAAATGTAAGGCTTCAGTTGTTGACTGTGTGTTCTATGACCGTGTATTTTTGTGACGTAAAAACACATCACATAAATATGTAAAGCATATTTCCTGAAATGTACTTTACAAATAAAAGTTTATTTGATTTTGATCAGATTTGACTTTGATTTTAGATTTATTTCAGACAATAAAATCTTTAACGGCCAAAATCAGAATCTCCAAGTCAGGTTTTTTAAAGATCAATGACTGGTGATCGGCTAGAAAACTGCAATCGGTGCACCCCTAAGTTTTTTGGGGTTTTTTGCATAGGAAGCACCTAAGATCAAAAGTTATTGTATATATGTTGTATGACGAGCCTGCCAGAGAAACTTGCATACATTTTATTGAATTTAGCTGACCTCTGACGGCACGCCTTTGAAGTTCTTTTAAATGCACCGGTGAAGTGACTGAAATAAAGAAGTTTTATTGCAGTAAAACATTTAAAGTGATGATTTTTTATTTATTTATTTTTTTACTTTCAGAGCCTGGCTGCGGAGTGTCAGAGTGCCGGTTACGGCGGCGTGCTGATCCCGTTCAAATGCGACCTGACCAACGTGGACGAGATCCAGTCCATGTTCGCGGCCATCAAGGCGCAGCACAATGGCGTAGACGTTTGCATCAACAACGCTGGCCTGGCTCACCCTGAGCCTCTGCTAAGCGGCAAAACCAGCGCCTGGAAGAACATGCTGGACGTAAGGATGGTTCTGATCCACCTGGATCGGAGGGAAGTTTGGCTGCTGTTTTAAAAAGTTGTGAGTTTTTAAAATTCTTTTTCTTTTCTTTCTTTTTTTTTTCACGATTTCACAGGTTAACATTGTAGCACTGAGCATCTGCACACGTGAAGCGTACCAGTCAATGAAGGAAAGGAAAATTGACGACGGACACA
This sequence comes from Poecilia reticulata, assembly GCF_904066995.2. Lineage (NCBI taxonomy): Eukaryota > Metazoa > Chordata > Actinopteri > Cyprinodontiformes > Poeciliidae > Poecilia > Poecilia reticulata. The sequence goes on from NC_088842.1 coordinate 5,725,877, forward strand.
TCATCAACTTAAACAGGTAAGCTTTTAGTTAATAATGACAGTAATAATAATAATCTTGCAAAATGGATACATGCGTCAATAAACTTATCTGTATCTTACTGGGCCTTTTGTGGAATGTTTGTTAGGGAATTGAAACGACTGGTTTGCAATAAAATGAACTGAATCGAACTGAACCAATGCAAAGCAGTGGCTGATTAGGAGAATCGACGTGTTTTCAAAATAATTTAAAATAAGGAATCTAAACAGCCTGGGCATAATTTATATTAAGCGTTCTTTGTGGGGTTTTTTACTTCACTTACTCTGAAGCTGCTAAACCAACAGACGATCTTGCAGCATTTTTTTGTCAAACACTGGAGACCTTTAGCTTCTTCTAGAAGTGAAGTCTGATGCATCTCTTCCTGTAGACGGCTTCACTGTTGAGTCTTTTCTCCCTTTCACATTTTCAGAAACGGTTTTCTTCTTGCAACTTCTCTATAAGCGAGATTTGTGGACCACTGGATTTATACCAAGATCAAATTATTCACAATTTAAGTTATTAATTAGTAGAGATGCACCGATCCGATACTAATACTTGTATCGGCCCTGATATTGAAAAACATTCGATATTGGTGACAAGATCTGTTCAGTCTACTTCTTTGCTTCACGCTCTGAGCGACATCATGCTTTCTTATTTATTTTACATCATATTTAGAATATCTAATTGCACTTTTGAACCATTTGAAAGAAGTTTTGTTGCTGTTTATTTTATTTTTTTTACATGTTTGAAGTTTGTCAGTTTTGACAGTTCCAGGTTCTTCATTAGTTATTTTACATTGACAGTTATACTCCTGGTTACACTGACTGAACAAATTAAAGTTGTGTTGTCTTTACATGTTTGACCCGACTTGTGAAGCTGTTTATGTATTTAAGTGTGCTGTACTGGTGTAGAGCTAACAAATAAATTTATTATTCAGTACATGTATGGGTCAGATATCGGTATCAGTATAGGAAATGGAAAAAAGTGCCTAGTAATTAGGTGACTTCTGATCGCAAGTAGTGTTTCTTATTGACTAAAAATGCACACCACACTTTTAAGATTATTTCTTAGAATTTCGGACAATCTGTATAATTCTTCAATCCAAAGATATTAAATTCAGAATTCAGTTCAAATTAAAATAAATAAATAATGTACCAACCCCAATGGAACTTGGATTATTTTTGCTTCAAAAACCCTGACACTCGGGGGAGGAAAAATAAGACAAACAAGAATATTTTCCAAAATAAGACCCTGACCTTATGCGTTACACATAAAAAGCTGCCCTGCCATTCCTGTCTGTTTGAAATGACGCTGGCCTCTTATAAGCTTCCATCTTCTGTTGCAGCATGTGCGGACACCGTGTTCTTCCCAACGCTGATATCCATTTCTACACGGGAACCAAGTATGCTGTGACCGCCCTGACCGAGGGCCTGAGGCAAGAGCTGCGAGATGCCAAGACCCACATCAGAGCCACAGTAAAGGACCCGTCGCTCTCTGTGGGAATTTTAAAGCCATGATTTATACTCATTGTGTCGGGAGTGCATCATTAAAACCAAAGCAGATTCATCAGTTTAACCACAAACTGTCACACGCTCTGTAAACCCACTCACCCCGCCCCGGCCCGCCCCCGTCCGACCCTCCAGGCAGGGATTCGGTGAACACGCCGTGTACTGTGTGGTGCTCAACGCCGTTTCTCTCTGCAGTGCATCTCTCCGGGTTTAGTGGAGACGGAGTTCGCTCTGCGCCTCTACAGCCAAAACGCAGAGAAAGCCGCTTCGGTTTACTCCTATTATAAAGTACGACAGCTACCTTCGAGTGGGATTCTTTTGTTACACTTCTGGGGAGCTGAAACGACTAAACTATTTGTTTTTTTTCCCCCAGGCTCTGGAAGCAATAGATGTCGCTAATGCTGTCGTATACGTCCTAAGCGCTCCTCCTCATGTGCAGGTTGTTTATTTTTCTTTGAAGCAGTTTTTTTTTTCTGTCATTTTTGTCCTGCTTTGCACAATTTTAAATGACCTTTTCTCTGTATTGTTTTTTTTCTGGTTCAGATCGGAGACATTCAGATGCGATCAGCTGAACAAGTGTCGTAGAGCTGCCGAACTTATACGCTAAAGTTTCACATGGTTTGTTCACCATGTCTGTGGGATGAGTATAACTAATAAAAGTCTGATTTAAGAGGTAAACTCTGGTGCATTTTTGTGTCAGTATTTTCCCAAAATTAAAAGTTTGTATTTGTAACATAGTGAAGTAGGAACAGTGTGGCTCAGGGTCCATTCTTCTTCAGGAGTTGTAACCTTCATGTTTTAGATGTTTTAGTTCAACATAACTGAGTGTAATGAATGGCTCACTGCACAGGAGTTTCTGCTATGACTTCAGCTGTGTTTGAGCAGGGCCACATCTACAATAGTCTGGAGTCTTTTTAATTCACTATTCATTATTACTACAGTAGATTAGCATGAATGCTGCCTCATCTCTTCTGGTTTTAGTTGGACAGGAGTGCCATCTTTTGCATTTGTAAAAAATGGCAAGTGCAAAAGAGTAGCATAGCAGCTTTATGAATTTGGCAGCCAATCATAAAAACAAGTGTATCTATTTACATACAAGTTAGAAAATCTGCAACATTTTCATTTTGTTGTACCCAGTGACCAGGCGTTTTAGTTTTAGTATGACATTTTGTGATAAAACCCAACAAATGTAGAAAGTCCAACTTTTCTACTAGATTGTAATGTGTTGACAGCATGGTGGTACTTGGAAAAAGTTAGATAAGAAAAAGTTAATTGCTACTTGTTATTACTTGATACTTGTCTGGTCTCAAACTAATCAAACCACTCTCAAACCTCTAGCAAGTCTTTATAATCGGGCCTTAAAGGTTTTATATCAAAAGCCAATTAGATTCCATCATTGTCGCATTTTGGCTAAATTTGGAAATTTGGATTTTACAAATTTGCTAAATTATAACGTTTTAAAACTGATTTTTAAGTGTTTAAATGGACTAGCACCAATGCCATTAAGCGATTGCATACAGACATTGCAGGGCAATAGCAGATCTACCAGAGCAGCCTTGGAGGGAAATTGTAAGGTTCCCTTTCGAAGAACCACTTTTGCTCAAAGTGCACTGTCTGTGAGAGGATCTGCAGCTTGGAACTCACTCCCTGTTCACTTAAAGTCTGTAACCAGTTTTAGTATGTTCAAAAATCAAACCAAACTCTGGTTATGCCAAAAACAAACCTGTACTCATTTTAAATTTTTTTTACACTTCTCTGAATATATTATGTCGTGTTGTTTCAAATGATTTCACTTCAATTTTTAGAGTTATTATTTTTAGGAAAAAAAAGCCCATCTAGGGACAAGTGCTGCGAATTAGCTGTTGCTATTGCACCATGATGCTAACATGGGACTGCTGTTTCATTCAGTTTGTCTATGTAAATGTGTGTCTGTCCCTATCAAATAAACTTTGAAAAAAAAACAAACTCTGAAGCATCCATCCATCCATTTTCTTACACCCTTGACCCTAGTAGGGTCAGGGGGTGTGCTGGTGCCTATCTCCAGCGAGACATTTCGGGCGAGAGGCGGGGTCACCCTGGACAGGTCGCCAGTCCATCGCAGCTTAAGAATTCTTGTTCTAGACCAGTGTTTCTCAACCTTTTTTGGCCCAGCGCCCCCCTAGCCTTTATCCAGGTCCCTCACCGCCCCCCACCAAAGAATTTGAAGGCTACTTTGCACTGACCATTATTTTATCATTAATATTAATATCACTATTGTAGATGTTTTGATTTCTATGCTTGTTTCTGTATTTATCATCACAAATAATTTCCCAGAGAACAAAAAAGCCATGGGAATAGAAATTATTTTCACATGTGTCTATGAAAAATGCAATGAACATTCAAGTTAAAATTGGTAGACCTAACAGCAGCCAATCAGAGTGGAAAAAATATTCTTATTTTGTGCCATTTTCTAGTTGTTAAATCTTGCACAAAATGACCAGATAAAAGATGTACAACAGGCCAGTTTAAACTTTGAACTATTTGCAAAACAACTGAGCTCTGCAACATTAAAACATGGATAGAACTGTAACTACATTAATCTGCTCTTCAGTGTTTGTCAGTTTCTGGTGGTGCAGCTCTGCTGCCTTCAGGAGAATGGGACATCAGAGTATCATCCATAAAACTTCACCCACATGGCATTTATTGTGCAAACCAGACCTTCCAGTGGAAAAAACAAAAGTTCCAGGTCCTTTTATTGAAATACAAATAACAGACAGAAACATGGATTATATATTTATATAGACCTGTCTATTGATTTATAGATTAATAGTTTTACTGGACAGAATTACAAAGAACAAATCTGGTTCTTAATCAAATCCTAATGAGTCAAATTGAAAGTGTCATGGAGTCATCAGCCTCATGACATTAAAACTGACATGAAAAATAATATTGAAGAAATAAATATGTCAAATCTAATTAAAAACATAAATAAGTGATCTGTTATTTACTGTTATGGTCTGTAAGATATATTTATTCTCAGTATTAGATATAGTCTCAACAAACCCTTCTTAGTTGCCATGCCCATTACTGAGAAACTCTCTATTTCCAATGACTGCTACCACTTCTGGATGACAGAGGGACACCTCTAGAACAGAACCAGAAAGTGGCAACTAGATCTGATGTATAATTTCAAAATAAAGCACTATTAAAATAGTAGTTTGTATCTTTTTCCCTCTAAGTTGCCGTGCCCATTGCTGAGACACTCTGTTTCCAATGACTGCTACCACTTCTGGGTGACAGAGGGACACCTCTAGACCAGAACCAGAAAGTGGCAACTAGATCTGATGTCTGTCCATCCATCCATCCATTTTCTTACACCCTTGTCCCTCAGTGGGGTCGGGACGGGTGCTGGTGCATATCTCCAGCTAGCGTACCGGGCGAGAGGCAGGGTACACCCTGGACAGGTTGCCAGTCTGTCGCAGGGTAACACACAGAGACAGACAGGACACACAACCATGCACACACTAGATCTGATGTGTAATTTCAAAATAAAATAATTTCAAAAAAGTCCTTTGTATCTTTTCCCCTTAAGTTGCCGTGCCCATTGCTAAGCGACTCTCTGTTTCCAATGACTGTTACCAGGTCTGGATGACAAAGGGACACATCTAGAACAGAACCAGAAAGTGGCAACTAGATCTGATGTGTAATTTCAAAATAAAAGCCTATTAAAATAGTAGTTTGTATCTTTTCTCTCTTAAGTTGCCGTGCCCATTGCTGAGACACTCTGTTTCCAATGACTGCTACCACTTCTGGATGACAGAGGGACACCTCAAGAACAGAACTAGAAAGTGGTAACAGATGTGATGCATAATTTCAACAATAAAAACCTAATGAAAAATCACATTTTTACTTTTTTCTCACTAATTTGCCATGCCCATTGCTGAAAAACTTTCTGTTTCCAGTGACGTCTCTCACTTCTGGATGACAGAAGGAGACCTCTAGAAGACAACCAGAAAATATCAAACACATATGATATATAATTTCAAAATTAAACCTTTTAAAATAAGATGTTTTTACTTTTTTATTCAAAATAAGTAGAAAATGTGACACTAAACAAATTGTGAGTAAAAACTGAATGCAATTATGTAGAGATGGCAAATGTCAATATTTTAATTGTAATAGAACATAGATTGCAGATCAAAAGTTTAATCAGAGTAACTAACCTTTTAAAGTAAAAATATGTTGATTCAAAAGTTCAGTGTCTACAAATCCCAAAAAAGTTGGCTGGAAAAAGGAAACTGAACATATAACAAACAGCTGGAAGACCAATTAACACTAATTAGGTCAATTGACAACATGATTGGGTATAAAAAGAGCTTCTTAGAGTGTCAGTGTCTCTCTGAAGCCAAGATGGTAAGAGGATCACCAATTCCACCATTGTTGCACAGAAAAATAGTGCAGCAATACCAGAATGGTGCTACCCAGCGTAAAATAGCAAAGACTTTTAAGTTATCATCATTAACCGTGCATAACATCATCAAAAGATTCAGAGAATCTGGAACAATCGCTGTGCATAAGGGTCAAGGCCGTAAAACTCTGCTGGATGCTCGTGATCTCCGGGCCTTTAAACGTCACTGCACCTCAAACACAAATGCCACTGTCAAGGAAATAACAGCATGAGCTCAGGAGTACTTCCAGAAAGCATCGTCAGTGAACACAATCCACCGAGCCATCTGCCGCTGCCAGCTGAAACTCTACAGTGCAAAGAGGAAGCCATTTTTAAGCTCCATCAGCTCAGGCGTTTGCACTGGACCAGGAGTCATTTAAAATGGAGTGAGGCAAAATGGAAGACTGTTCTGTGATCAGATGAGTCACGATTTGAAGTTCTTTATGGAACACTGGGACGCCATGTCATCCGGACCAGAGAGGACAAGGATAACCCAAGTTGTTATCAACGCTCCGTTCAGAAGCCTGCATCACTGATGGTATGTGGTTGCATGAGTGCTTGTGGCCTGGGCAGTTTGCATTTCTGGAAAGGCACTATTAATGCAGAGAACTATGTTCAGGTTCTAGAACAACATATGTTCCCATCTAGACGTCATCTTTCAGGGAAGACCCTGCATTTTTCAACAAGATAATGTTAGACCACATTCTGCAGCAATCACAACATCATGGCTACGTAGGAGAAGGATCCAGGTACTGAAATGTCCAGCCTATAGTCCAGATCTTTCACCAATAGAGAACATTTGGCGCATCATAAAGAGGAAGGTGGGACAAAGAAGGCCCAAGACGATTGAACAGTTAGAGGCCTGATGGGAGAGCATTCCTATTTCTAAACTTGAGAAACTGGTCTCCTCTGTCTCCAGACGTCTGTTGAGTGTTGTAAGAAGAAGGGGAGATGCCACACAGTGGTAAAAATGGCCTTGTCATAACTTTTTGGGGATTTGTTGACGTCGTGAAATTATACATTTTCTCAGTTTAAACTCTTGATCTGTGATTTGTGTCCTCCATCCATCCATCCATCCATTTTCTTCCGCTTATCCGGGGTCGGGTCGCGGGGGCAGCAGCTTCAGAAGGGAGGCCCAGACTTCCCTCTCCCCAGCCACTTCTTCCAGCTCCTCCGGGGGAACCCCGAGGCGTTCCCAGGCCAGCCGAGAGACATAGTCCCTCCAGCGTGTCCTGGGTCTTCCCTGAGGCCTCCTCCCGGTGGGACGTGCCCGGAACACCTCACCAGGGAGGCGTCCAGGAGGCACCCTGACCAGATGCCCGAGCCACCTCAACTGGCTCCTCTCGACTTGGAGGAGCAACGGCTCTACTTTAAGTCGATTTGTTGATTTGTGTCCTATTGTGAATAAAATATTGACATTTGCCATCTCCACATCATTGCATTCATTTTTTATATACTGTATATATATATATATATATAGAGAGAGAGAGATTATAGAAACATTTGTATATAAATAAGATGATTGAGTTAAATCCAAAATGAGTGAGGCAGCTCTTGACTACATTTTCTACTTATTTTTGAATATAAAAGTAAAAACGCCTTATTTTAAAAGGCTTTAATTTTGAAATTATACATCAGATCTAGTTGCCATTTTCTGGTTCTGTTCTAGAGGTGTCCCTCTGTCATCCAGAAGTGGTAGAAGTCATTGGAAACAGATGACTGCCAGCAATAAGCTGCTTATTGCTGGCAATAAGCATTCTTATTGCTGGCAATAAGCATTCTTATTGCTGGCAATAAGCATTCTTATTGCTGGCAATAAGCATTCTTATTGCTGGCCATGCTTATTGCCAGCATTGGAAACAGAGTGTCTCAGCAATGGGCACGGCAACTTAGAGAGAAAAGATACAAACTACTATTTTAATAGTGTTTTATTTTGAAATTACACATCAGATCTAGTTGCCACTTTATGGTTCTGTTCTAGAGGTGTCCCCTTGTCATCCAGAAGTGGTAGCAGTCATTGGAAACAGAGAGTTTCTCAGCAATGGGCACGGCAACTTAAGGGAAAAAGATACAAACATATATCAGAAAGTTGCAACTAGATCTGATGTACATCAAAATAAAAGTCTATTAAAATAGTACTTTGTATCTAGTAGAGAGAGAGATAGAGATATTAGTTTTTATTTTGTATTAGTTTCTCAGCATATATTATTTTCTTTTTTCAAATGCAGTGGCTGGAAACTTATTTTGAGTAGGTCAAACATGGACCGGATGTGCGCTTTTATTGTGAAAGCAGCACGTAAATGGGTGTACCATAATGTCTTGAGTTACCGCGCACTTGTTTATTGTGTGGTGGGCCGGCTGGACGCTGAGCCGGCTAGCTTTACCAACCGAGCTACCAGTAGCAGGAGAACTGAGCTGCGCCAAGAAGCTAACAGAAGCTAACAAACACTGAATAAAAGAAGAGCTATACAGTTGCAGCCAAGCATGATTTAATGTTACACAATCGGTTTTACCAAGTAGCTCAAAGTCTAAACTGGCATTGTTGTGCATTTAAGGTGTAAAGTTTACCTTCGACCAAACGCCCCCTAAAGGCATCCCAGCGCCCTCCTTTTGTGAAAATGTCCGCCAGCGCCCCCTGCCGTCCGCTGAACGCCCCCTGGGGGCGGTACCGCCCACGTTGAGAACCGCTATTCTAGAAGAATAATGCACGGGACTGAAGATGGTAATATTTTTTTTAACCTTTTTATCACCATTGACAGGGAGAGAACGTCTTTTTGTGAACTTCAAAGACAAAACAAAATATTATCCTTGTTTTTACCGTTGATTCTGAAGCATAATCAGGTCAGAGGTCACCAAACTGTCCAAATGTTGTTCAAACTTTGTTCACAAACTTTATTACCGTGCTAATACCCTCCTCCATTTCCTGTCCAAACAGTGAAAAGAATAAAAGGGAAGTTGGTTAAACTAACATATTATGGAGTCTTGCTGCATTTCGTTTATCTCTAAAGTGGGAGAGCATGAACAGCATGATGCCAACGCAGAGTTTCAGGTGACGCTCCATTTTCAGATATGGATATTTTACAGCCTCTTGATTGTCAGTAGTTTGATAAGATTAAAAACTAATAGAAGTTGTCTAGTCGGGGGAATTTTAACATGCGTCATGCATGGCAGCCATATTGGATATGGATATGGACAAAATGCGACTTTCCCAGGCAGATATCCGAATTCAATTTTAAACCTTAACTATTCAAAACTTTTAGCTGGCTGAAATTTGTTTAGCATTCCAAACTGTTGGTTGACCTTTTTAATTATTATTATTTTGCTCTTTGTTCATTGAAACTGATCATACAGTTAACTTCAAGTCAAAACTTAAATCACAGCGACTTATCGTTTATTTCTGACATATTTAGAACGGCTGGGCAAAGTGCTGTACAAAGTACAAAAACAATAATAGTAAAATATAAACTTCAATAAACCAATGAAAAACAAATAAAACATAGCTAGACAAGATAGAAAAGTTGTTCAGTAACAGGTCAAATATCTTCAACTTGGACTAAAAGCCAATGGACAGTGGGGTTTAAATTATCTTAAAATGATCGCCAATCTGTGCAGGTTGTTTTGTAACTCGAGTTCCAGCTCGACCTCCACACCAGTTGGTGGCGGTAATGCGCTGTTCTCTTCCTTGCCTACCACCACAATAACAACAGAAGAAGAATCTGCAGCTTATGAATTGTTTTTGGGGTTTTTTTTTTGGTTGGGAGACGTATTTTTGAGAGGCCTCTATTATTTCCCCCCTCGTATATTTCAGTTTTTGTAGTAACAATGTCTTCATCTCAGGACTTTAGAGAGTTTATTAGAGAAAGACTGACTGCTGCTGCGGAGGAAATATTCTCAGAGTTTGAAAAGCAAATCATCCGATATCAGGAAAATATCAGACTGTTGAATGCTCACTGGAAACCGCATTTGAAGCTGCACAGATTAAGTATGGACATGAAGTTTAACTCAATAAAGGCATTTTTAATATGTAAGACAGTCTCCGTAACTAGGACGCGAGGATAACTTCTTTTATTCTCGGGAGCCCGTGAGCTTATTAGCTATACCCGCTTTCAAAATAAGAGCTGTGACGGCGTTTTTTGTTTTGTATTTTAAGTCTGTCGATATGTACTTCAGAAACCTCAAGTGTTAAATTTGAAACTAATGGAACGGAATTTCTTTAAAATTCAGTGAAATGCTTTATGGTGGGCGGTGGTGACAGGTTGACTTACGGTTAACTGACCTGGGAAGCTGTGTGGCATCTTTATTTAAAACAACTATTTGCTTTTTGGTACCTTGAAAACATATTTTTAATTAAGTGTACGTTGTATTAAAATCGCATATGTGATTCAGGATACAATCATTTCAGATACATTTCACTGCATTCTGCACTTCTCTGACAGACATAGAAAGATATATATATATATATATATATATATATATATATATATATATATATATATATATATATATATAGCTTCTATTTTCTCAAGATATCTGAGTCACTTGTTTAACATTGAAATCATTTTTGTAATCCTAAGGAGATAAGGCACACGGACAATTTCAGCTGCATTCAGCGCAGCAGAAAAAGCTTCAGGTAGTTTCCAGTTCTGGGTTCTACTAAAGTGATTTACTGAACTCATCTATCCAAACGGTGTGCTCAGTCAAAGTCAAACAGTGATTTAACAAGAGGCGAAATTACAGTTAAGTGTGATTAGGATATATTATTTTCCCCCTGGATAAATGAAATCAGAATTTAAATGTTGCTTTTTGAAATTTCGTTTTGTTTTAAATCTTCTAAAACTTATGAGTTTTAGAAGATTTATCATCCAGCTCACATTGATGATAAATTGTCCCAGTAATTATTACAATAAACGATAATATTTTGAGTTCACATCCAACAATAATGGCATAATAATGCAAGTTGACCCTTTCAAAGTTTAATAAACTTTTAATTTTGTAAAGAACACTAAGCACTGGGAACTGGTAGATATTTCTAAATATGTATAACAATGTAAACCAATTTTTGTTCCGATAGTCTCCAGACTCTCATCATCTTCCGTCTTCACAGTCGTTCATTGTCTTTTTCTCCCAGGCCTCCCGCAGCAACATGTCAGCATGGTGGTGGCGGTTTCTGCCGGGCAGCTGGCTACTGACAGGGGGACGAGCTGCAGCCGGGACCAGGAGGAACCACGACCTGCACGGGTGAAACAGGAAGAGGAGGACTGCTGTAGCACCCTGGAGGAAGAGGAAGCAGAGCAGGAGGAGGAGACACACAGACACACTCTGAATGCTTGTTATGAGGAAGGTAGGGAGAAAAAACTAGTCCGTTATGACTCTTCTACTGTGAAAACGCTGTTCAATATTTTTAGTGGACACATTTTTATGATTTTTATCTTTGTTAGTGTCTTGGAGTTCTTGACTAAAGTAGGAATGTTTTTACACTATGTACTGTCTGATTCCACCATATTGAACCGCGCGATTAAAGCTTGTGAAATTTGTAAAGGCTTGATTGGTTTACAGTGAGGACAGAGACGAAGGGGCTTCAATGCTCACTAAGTTTCATTACTACAACAGCACAAAACTACGCATTAGAGAATGGCCTTGGGTGGATTATGAGCAAGAATTACAAGAATATTAGTTTATTTTTCAGTATTTGAATGCTCTTTCCAGTCACATAAGTTTCTAATGGTTTTCCCCAGCACATTTGAATGGTTAGCCAACACAGGGGGGCAAATGGCTTTTGTTGCATTTTGGTTCTAATCAAATTTAACTTAAAAAAAAAGTTGACATCTAAATAAATGAAAATCACAAAATAACACAATTTAGAGTTAGTCTCTGTTGTTATATTTGAATGAAAAGGTGTTATAAAGAAGGATATTTGTTGCACTCTGATGTAAACTTAGACCTATTTTTCTTTTATTTCCAATTCTATCCGGTCACATTCAGAATATTCAGATTTTTCTTGTTATAAATACATGGTTTTAGTATTATTATTATTATTATTATTATTATTATTATAGTTATTAGAAACTGAATCTGACAACAATAGGTTGACTACCTACAACATGTGAAAATAAACTGCAACAACCCTTCTTTCAAATGGTTCAGAAAGTGCAATTAGGAATTTTAAATAGATGATAAAGAATGTCATCAATCTGAGCACAAAGCATAGAGTTAGACTGAATAGATTTGCCATTATTGATCGGGCACATTGTTACCGATTCACAATCTAGATTTTCTTTGATATCAGGACCAATACAGATATTATCGGATCGGTGCATCTCCAACCAGAGCATTGCTGGTTTTTCCTAAAAAAAATGTGACACTGGTTTCCTGCTCAGAATGGTAGCAGTGGTCCTGATGAGGACTTTCAAAATCCAAGTCTTGAAAATGTAAAGTATCAGATTATTTTTCTCCTTCATTTGACAAGATTCTTAAATGGATACTACACCTTTCCGCCCTTCAGTTGCTTTGTCTTTTTGTCGCTGCAGACCTCACACGGCAACGGCTCTGCGTGGAGGACACACCCACTGACCAGCTGCTCTGTGACCAGGACAGGATCTGCACTGGAGTCGAGGACGAACCAGAACCTCCACAAATCAAAGAGGAACAGAAGGAATTCTGCGGCTCTGAGGGGGAACGGAAGCTCGAAGCGCAGGAGGAAACAAACGGATTCCTGCCAACTCCTACTTGCGAGGAAGGGGAGAGCTCTGTGTCAGAACGATGCGCCAGTTTTCTTCGAACCAGCGTAGGTGACCAGATCCAGCCTCTTGCCGTGTTTGTACCTAAGGAGGAATCTTACGAAGGAAGCGAAGGTGCACATGCGGCCGATATAAACACAGACCTCCCTCTGGTGTCGGGCTCTACGGTTGACGCGGGCACACAGTATTTTGGGTGTGGCTTTTGTGAGAAAACCTTTCAGTTTAGATCCAGACTGATCCGACACTTGAGCACCCACATGCGCAAAAACAAGTTGAGGTGCGGGGTTGGTAAGAAGTCGTTCAACCAGAACTACCAGCTGATCCACCCCAAGAAAACCAACGGCTCTGGCGGAAAACCGCTCGACCCACACGCCAGCTTCTTGACTGGCGCTGAGGCCGAGCGACTCCTCTGCAACACATGTGGGAAAAGCTTCAGCAGCCCCTACATCCTGAAGAGACACGAGAGAGTCCACACGGGCGAGAAGCCGTTTGCCTGCGGTGCGTGCGGGAAGTCCTTCAGTCGAAGGGACCACCTGCTGGGCCACATGAAATCCCACTTGGCCAAACCGCGAGTCCCGAGGCAGCCCGCGATCAAGCAGAGGGCCGTCCGTGTAGCCAAGAAGCTCTATTCCTGTCAAACATGCGGGAAACGCTTCACACGATATCATTGCTTCTTGCACCACGCCAAGAGTCACAATCCACTCGTCTGCAAGACCTGCGGGAAACAATTCAGTCAGTCATCGGGACTGAAGCGACACGAGTCGATCCACTCAGGTGTGAAGGGGTTTCCCTGCGGCGTCTGCGGGAAATCCCTGAGTAGAAGGGACCACTTGGTGCGCCACATGAAAGTCCACGCCAAGAGCAACCCTTTTTGTTTGACGTAGCCAAAGCATAGATAGAAATGCAGCAGCTAAGGCCTGGAAAGTTTGATAGTGGTAATTTGATCGTCCACATGAGAGATGCTTTCTTCACACAGAGATTGAGAAGAAAAAATCAAGTGTAGTCCAGCATGATGAAGACTACAACTGGTTAGTTTGGTTGTTGAAACAGCAAATATACCTTAACATGCGCAGTGGAAACTAGGGGTGCACAGATTGCAGTTTTCTGAACTAACCAGTTACAGTCCATCATTTAAAAACCCTGACCTGCCCATTTCAATTTTGGCCAATATCAATTTCTTTTTTTCTGAAAATGTTAAATCGGTGCACCCCTAGTGGAAATGAGTTTATTTCTATCAGAGAAGCTAACTTCTGCAGTCGTTCTTATCTCTGCACTTTGGGACGCTTCCAGTCAGCGCCTTGTTCTTGAATTCAGCTTCTGGGATTGGCTGGTTTGCTAGCAGCAGCCAATAACGTGTCAGATAGCCTTAACAAAAGAAATGTGCATAAATAATTTAGTTCAGCACAAAAATGTTTTAGTTTGTGTAATCTACAGGTGTTTCATCAACAAAGCTTTTTTCTCAAAACAACTTTGTTTTTCTCCCTAAATTTAAAATGTTCTGGTTAAATTGTGTCTGTTTTCTGTATTGTACTGGAGCAGAAATACTGAAATGATTGAAATAAAACCCATTTTGAAATATTTTCTGTCATTTTAAATTTTTATTTAGAAAAGAAAGCATAGATTTAATTAGATTTAAAATTTTATCATAAAAGCACAAAAAATTGTCACAAAAACATTAGACAGATGGGTTTAAATTTTTATCAGGCACAAAAATTTCTGGAACTCATTTTGTGACCATTGGAAACGGAATCATTATTTAAGAAAACATTTTTTTTTTCAAAGGCAATTTTTATTATCTATTGAAAAATGTGGAAGAATCAAAATCCGATCTGTTTGAGTCGTAGTGAAGAGGTAGTGCCAGCAGGGGGCGACACAAAGTTAATTCCTCAGCCTATTCAAATTGAACTGCGGGCTGCAGCTGCTATGTAGCTGTGAAAACTAAAACATCTTGTTTTTTTTTTCCAGTAGAAGAAAACCTTTCCGATACATTCTGGGAACATAAAATTACGTGGAACAACAAAGTTAAAGCAAATATTTCTTTTGAAGAGAAGCATTTAGATTATGTTTTCTACTTCTAAAAAAATTCTGTTGTGGGAATGAATAAAAAATGTCCAACATTTGTCATAGCAAAACTGACTTGACAGTTTTTGATACTAAAATGAGTGAATTTGCTACAGCTTTTTACTCTATAAAGACTAGAGGCTGCCTCTTCAAATTTTTACAAAGTTGCTTTTTCTTAGTAGGTCAGTTAGTTTGTAGGTGAGTTCATGTTCGACACTGAACTGCCTTGAGATTTACACTATTGGCCACTTGAGTGTTTGTTGGCCCTCTAACAACACGAACCTTAAGCTTTCTTATTGCTCGGCATGTTTCTTTGCTTTACCATTTTGAAAAGTGACTCCACTAATTCGTGCCATATTTGTACCTCTGTGAAACAGGAAGCATGACATTGATTAAAAGATGCTTCAATTATATTTGCTTGATAGAATTTAGTGGAAGAGCCAGAATTTTATTCATCAGAAAAAAAGTCTATTAAAAATCATTTAGTCTTCTAAATGCTTCTGCTTCAAAAATATTTGCTTTAACTTTGTCATTCCATATAATATTCTGTTCCCAGAATGTATCGGAAAAGTTTTCTCTTATTGTAAAGATACTTCTTAAAATGAAATACTAGCTTCACCAAATGAATGTATTCAAAATAAAGGTAAGCTGACAGCAGGTGTTGAATATGAAAACCTGTCTGGCACTGAGCTGAAGCTGCTTTCTGAAAACGTTCTGGTCAGATTTGTGTTCACTGTCAGAACACTGTTAGTCCAGAACTTCTGATCTTTGTCATTCTTCTATCAGGTCAGCATGTTTTATTTGTTGTTGTTGTTGTTTTGGGGTTTTTTTTTATTTAATCTTCCCATGAAATTTAAACTTGTTCAGTCTTTTCAGGTCTGGACCATCTTGTTACAGGTCCCTTAATCACTCTTTGGTTTTCTAAAGCTTCTTTATCACAAGTAGTACCAGTGGTTAAGGTCAAAGCAAGTAGTTTTTCCAAACTGTTTAGAAAAAACATCTTTGTTTGGGCTTTAATACACCAGTAACGATATCATATAGCATGAAAAGATAAGTTTTGTGTAAATGTAAAATGCTCAAGTTGACATAAGTTTACATGGCATTTTTAAAAATAGTATGTTAAATTGTTGTCTTCCAAATGTAATTTTTTCTATTTCTCTCTTCTTCTTTTTTTTAGATGAATCACTTTAAAAAAGTGGTTTAAGTTATGTTTTTATCTCCACTCGGTTGTTGAGTAGGACTGTCTTTGGTGTCTAATAATAAATTGGTGTACAGAGGGAACCTGGTGAAGCAGTTGGACGCTGGCCTTTACTGCAGATTCTCTCTTTTGACTCCAGACATTCCTGTAGATAACATTGTGTCCACCATCCCAAGGGCATGACGTAGGCTGGCACAGAGGAGTCTGGATCAGGGATCTGCAGCCTGCGGCTCCAGAGCCACACGTTGCGCTCTGGACCCTCCTCTGTCGCTCTTACAAAATCGTAAATGTTTGTGATTATAGAAGCAATAAAAGTAGGTGGGTTTAGGAATTCTTCTACTTCATGCAATGTCTGGCTAGAATGGCAGCAATGATACGAGGCTTGTAATAGTAAATTTATGTGTTTTAACTTTATTGTATGTACTTTAGCATTTTTAAGTGGACTACCCATCTTTCTTCATTTTGCATATTTATGAATGACTCACTCTTTTGGTCTCAGCTTGAGATTTCGTTCAATTGTAAAAGTTAGATTCATTTTGTTCTAAAATCTAAAAATAGAGAAAAAAAATCACTCCAAAGCTGTCAAAATACAAATAATTTCTGGTGTGTACTTATGAAATCTTTTTATTATTATTATTATTATTATTATTATTATTATTATTATTATTATTATCTCTAGCTACATATGTGTTTAAGTAAAAAATTGTTGCAAATGTAGCGACTATCACCTTTAATATGAAAAAAACTCAAAATATCTATGTTTTAAGGATACTAAAGTTAAGACTGACCAATCCTTGCTTATCTTTTATTCGCTCTTTTCTTTCATTATTTTATATAGTTCAAAGCTATACTGGCATGTTTTCTGTCTGAAGATAATCTTCTCCCCTGTCGAGCCAAGTTTTGCTTTAAAGACTGAAAACATGATATTTATTTCCATCTCAACACGTTTGCACCTTAAGTGGACAGTGAAAAGTGAAAAATGTTTTTTCATAGAAAGACATTTAATCTCGTTTGCAGTTCATAAATTGTTTCTGTTTAGGCTATATTTTGGCAGGCGATATGAGCTAAATATTGTTGACAGTTTAATGTTCTTTCTGAAAATAATAACTAGAAGCCACCAATCTGAAACTCCCAAAAGATAACGCTCATAGCACAGCATTTCTCTGAAAATGTCACTGAACTATTGTGTACCAACCCTATGCTCCAGCAAAACGAATGTGAGGTATTCACTCTGTTTTCCTATTTTTCCCAAACATCATAAATTATCTTCATTTAGATAAACTAAATGAACAAACCAACTACGGTAATTAACTTTGTTGAGTACATTGGCGGTGTGTGTTGTGCACTGTTCAGTCTGTTGTTAGTGATAATTTTCTGTTTCCTGATTTCCTAATGTCTTAGCTCTCTGCACTCCCCAGCTGTCTCTCATCTGCTCATTAACTCACCTGCCTTCCATCACAGGAACCAACCTTCCCAGCATAAATGCCTCTTTGTTTTTCTCAGTTTGTCAAATTATTGTCCCCAGTCTGTTTTGTTGCGTTCCTGAGTTCAGTTGCTATAAAAATCTGCTGTCTTCATACACCTGCAGTCCTCACCTCCTCAGTTTGTGTTCTCATGTGTGTGCTGGTGTGGGATTTTACTCAGCTTGTTTGTATTACTTTCCAATAAAGTTCTTCAATGAAAAACCTTGTAACATCACAGTAACAGTGGTCAAATGTGGCTGCTGTGCCTGTTGAAGTTTCTTCATATAAAGTATTATGTAAGCATGTAGAAAATCACCTGACCACGGGGTTTTACAACCCTAAAATGTAAGAAGTGAAAGTAATGAAGGTGTAATCTGTGTGGATGAGAAAGTGATCCAATTTGTGTTGGAGGCAACAAGTGGATCAAGGTCTGTACCACCCAGAAAACTAACTAAACTGCACAGACTCAGCGTTTTCATTGTGTCCGTTCTACAGTTTGAAAATTAAGGATTACAAAATCATCTGAAAGATGTTTAAGAAGGTTACAGTTAAGCCTTTGCAGTTTATACATTCAGTTTTTCTGTGATTAGACATTTCCAGTTGGGATAATGCGCACAAAGTATTAAACTAGCAAGAATGCTAGGTGCTAACTAGTGTGGTAGTGTTGTTGGATTATACAAATTAATTTAAATTTTCACGGTACTTTTATAATATCTCAAGCTTGAATGATAGAGTATTGTCTACACATTATATGCCTGACAGTTCAATGACATGTTTATTTCTTTTAAATAAACATAAAACTTCCCTAGCAGCTAACTTGCTAAAAAAATATTTTGGTTTAGTAACACTGGGATACAATCCTACATTCAGCACATGGAAATAATCCCAGTAAGCATTATGTTTAATTAGTTTTAAAAAATATTTCTAAAAAATTTAAGGTAGCAGCTGTGGTTCTTTTTAAGTCTCGAAAGTGTCCTTTAGCTGTTGGAGAAATTATTGGTAACTTTGGCATACTGAGAAGATTTTTGTAGATCAAAACCTTAAAACTACCATTTTACAATATAAATAAATTTATTTACGGATATTTTAAACAATATGTTTGCATTTGCCAATTAAATCCTCTCTGAGCAATATTGGAAGAATTTTTGTCTTATAACTTGTCTGACTTGCATTTTTATTTTTATTTTTTGACCTACTGCATTTTTGGGCCCTTCTGAAGACGTTCAAGGGTGCACCTCAGAGTTCTGTTTTGGGGCAGGAGCATTCTTTTATTGAAACCCCCCCAACATTTTTATTGTAAATTGATTTTTTTTTTTTTAACCGGCACACAATAAATTAAACATACTTTACATTACCAGATAAAAGTCTGGACACATCTCATTCAATTCAATATGACGTTGTGTCCACACTTTTGATATGTAGTAGATGTCTTGATTCTACTGGTCAGACAGTAATCAGCTTTAGGTGGGGCTTAAAAACGGGGCCAAAAACTTATTTTCTAAAATAGCCTTATTGGTTTGTGTAGCAATTTCTGTATACAACTCTACAGGATTTTATCACAGACGTAAACCATTTCTCCAAACAAACACACAAAGAATATTTTATCAATTTTATTTCTGACATCCGGGAGAAAATATTGAAAAAGATCATTCTCAAAGTACAATCAGTGATTGTATGATTTCATTCTTTTAAGCAGTATAATCAAACATATCCTCTAGAGTAAAGCCTTCCTGGTCCAGCTACGCCCGAAGCACAGGGGTCTATGGCTGTTGACGCAACTGCAATGCCTTCCTCCTTTTCTTCCTGTTGAACTGTGCTCTCGCTCTCTCAATAGAGAACTGAAGCGGACTAATGGATTGAGCTGCAGACGTGGTCGTCCAGGACTTTTCGAATCTGACCTTGATTGGCGAAGTTGGAAGTGTCTCTGGTTCGTTTTGTTCCTGGTCGGATTTCTGCCGTTTGCTTAGAAGCACGTTGAGATTTGTGCTCACCGTGGGGCCGGCTGTTGTCAAGAGCCTCAATTCATCATGAGCTTCTGTGTCTCGCAGCGCAGGGGTGCTTGCGAAACCCGGCTGACCGACCAGGGTGTAAGGAGTTGTGGGAACAAGGTTAGCATTTTCAGGGCCGCTGTGGGAAAACAGGTTTTGACTGGAGAGAAGGATGACTGTTTTCCTGTTTCTCGGCACTCTCTCTTTTGACCTTCGCCTCTTTGAGGCAGAAAAGTTGGGGCTGAGAGCCGTAACCTGACTGTCCGGTCTGTAAAACGGCGCTCTTAAAAGCAGCTGCTCCATGCGTGGGGCTGATGCAGAAGTAGGAGACCCGGAGAGAGGGAACGCTGTCCAACTCTCAGGAGAGGATTCCTGAGGGTCAGAAGGCACAATGAGAGTGTCTGAGCTGACTTTCTTTCTTTTCTTTCTCCTCTCTTTGTCTCCTCTCTCCTTTGACCTGCTCCTTTGCACTTTGGGGGCTACAATAGGAACAATGGCAGTGCTTGTAGTAGTGGAGCTACGTTGCTCCGGTTCTACGGTTGGCAGTAAGTCAATAATCGTTGGAACAGAGTCTACGTAGTTTAATCTATGGTGTTCAGAGGAAGGAGGTGAATTTTTCTTGCTGCTGTTTCTCCCGCCCTTTTTTTGTCCTCTAGTTTTTACTTTCTGTGTCGTAAGAGTCATCGGGCTTTCTGATAAAGGGACTTCCTCTTTCATCCCCTCAACTGACTCATCCGGCATCTTCCGAACCTTCAGAGGTGACGTAATGGAAACCTTCTCTTTACCCGAGGTAGGCTCATCTTTCATGACTTGATTGGAGGGCTCATCTGTCCTTCTAAGCTGAAATTCCCTGTCATCAACCCTGTTTGCATCAAACCTTGACTGATCGCGTTTGTTGGACTCGCTGATGAAGTTGCTCAAAGACAAGATGTCTTCTGCCTTGCTTCCCGCAGCTCCTTCCTCTGCTTTCACACCCGCCTCCGTTTTCTGCTTCCTCCTCCTGCCCTTCCCTTTCTTTTTATGTTTTCTGTTTGCCTTCTTCTTCGCCCCAGTGTTCTTCCTCTTCTTCTTCTCCGAGGTTTGCGCTTCCTCCTTGTCGGAGTTGGCGTTGGAGCTTTGAGACGTGGAGACGGTGGCGAGCACCTTGATGAAGTCCTCGGCGGCGATGACAACGTTCCTTAGCGACGGTTCCGATATCGTACTTTGAGTGGGACTCTCCCGCTGCTCTTCCTCGTCGTTCTTCTTGGACTCCTCCCGCTTGGGTGGCACCACCGTCAGCTCGTCTATGACGTCAACACCGCCGTAGTCGTACGGCACTGCTTCTCTCAGCACGGCAATGGGGAATTTGTCGTATCGTTTGCACCTGCGGGACAAAGGAGACAAAAGGAAAGAAAGTTCATAAAGAATTCATGATGAACTGCAGCCTTACGAGTTGTCGGCCTGCTGAACTGGGCGGTGATACTTACAGGCCGTACCAGTGGCGCTCAGCGCACTGTTCCTCGTAGGCAAAATCGAAGCAGGGCACACCGATGACGTTAAAAAACGCCTGACCCACAACCCTGGAGGATGTGTCGTTGACTTGTCTCAGACAAGCTTTCAACCTGCAGGAAGAAATAAGAGTCAATCAAAACGAACAAAGCAAGAGGATATGATGTGCCCACATCTTTGTGTCTGGCAAGTTACATATAAAATAATGTTTTAATTTTTTTGCTGTACTTGATTCTGCTTTAAATATACAAGTGAATCTTTAATTTTGTCTCAGGTGAACCAGGATTTTAAGGCCTTATGCAGTGTTTTATAAATGTGGGGTCAACACCGTTGACCTTCCAAATGGATCCTCCATGCTCGGTGGCTTTTTGATTTTAAAACCTGCTATACAGCGCACACGAGAGCCGACCAACGAATTAAATTCCCTAAATGACAGAGCATGTTTTCCTTGACAATCACAACACTCAGTTAGTATAAAGTGGTTATTTCAAGCACTTCTTTTTTTTCGTCAGTATTTATTTATTTATTTTTTACAGAAACCCATAAAACTTCCCTGAGTTCACTGATTAAAAATTGTTTACTTTACAGTCTCTTTTCTCCTTGTTCTTTAAGTGGATAGATTTTTTTTCAAATTTCTTGTCTTAGTAATTGACACAGCAGGAGAAACTTGTTACTTATAAGCTTTTTACCACCACTTTCAAAGTATACAGTATTTCTCACCGTGTCTTGTGCTAATTTAAAAAGGCAGTATTATGTATTTTCCAGCCACAGCACAATCAAAAAACCATGTTATAAAAATGTTTTTTTTCATATGACTTAAAAGAAACGTTGTTGGACTGAGAAATAGTTCCTATGCTAAGGAGGCTTGCAGTTCCACCAGGAGCATTAATGGTCTCCTAAATGGTCGCCATGAGAGATTCAAGGATTCCTCAAACCTTCATGAAAGGATCATATCAACACTCCAGATATGTTTTTTGATGAGGGAATAATAATATAATAAGATATAAAGATCAAAGTTGATTTCACAGAAGTTCTTGGTTGTCCCATACCAGCTGGTTACCCTAAAACACACATCTACTCTTTCTACCCTGGCCATCATAACACTTTGGTTCTTATACAAGAGTTACACAGTGCATTAGATGTAATAACATCATGCTAGGGACAACTCAAAATAATTATTTTAATGATGTTTAATCCCATTTACATGTTTCAATACAATAAAAACTCAACTAAGCCTTCAGTGTTACTCACTCCTCATCGCAGTCACAGTGGCAGATGGAGTGCCATTTGAAATTGGTGTATCCGTAGTTTGACGAGAAGGCGTGGATGACGTTGGGGCAGTGGTCGTGGGTCCTGCAGCAGCTGTCCGTGTCTGCAAAGTCTCCTGCGGAAAGGAGGTCACGGGGTCACCGTTTATTCAGGCGTGTATATGCGCGTGCGATCATTTCATTTCGACAACGCGTCGCCTCTCTCTTACCCAGCTGGTTGTAGTTATCCGCCATGTTCCCGGCTCCGCACCAAAGGGTCCCCGGGTAGGTGAAGCCCCTCTTGGATCTCCTCAGACCCTTCCCCTGCTCATCCTCCCCGCCGCTGTGTGCCCTGCTCTCCTCAAACTCCCGGCACGCCAGCCTGGCTTCATCCATGCGCGCAAAACGCGCCTCATCCTCCTCCTCCTCTTCCTCTTCCTCTTCCTCCGGCCGCCGGCTG
Source organism: Poecilia reticulata (assembly GCF_904066995.2). Lineage (NCBI taxonomy): Eukaryota > Metazoa > Chordata > Actinopteri > Cyprinodontiformes > Poeciliidae > Poecilia > Poecilia reticulata. Next base: position 5,748,469 of record NC_088842.1, read on the forward strand.
GTTCCGCTCCGCTCCTCCAGCCCCAGGCTGCACTCGTGCGCGAACGACTTCACCTCCGTCCGGTTCACGACCACCGAGCAGGTCACCAGCTGCCCGCCGGGGCTCACCACGGTGCGGATCACCTCGGCTCCGTCCGACACCTGGTAGAGGACGTTCCCCCCCAGCTGGGACGTCTTTGCGCAGAAGGTGCCGTTGACCATGGAGAACATCTCCTTGCTCTCCTTGTCCGCGTCCGAAGCGAGGCTCGGGAAGTCGCCCCTGGCCACGTTTCTGTCCAGGTAGGACAGGAGGACAAAGAAGACTGACCACATGATGGTGGGCGGCTGGCACTTTTCAGCACCACGCGTAGCGCAGACAGCTCCCCTGGCGAGCTTCTTCTGGCGCTGTCTGGCGCAACCCTCCCACTTTTAAAGGCAGGCTGAGGTGGTGCGACTCGTAACGCGCAGAGTGACCACATGGGGAGGAGTCAGAGGAGCGAGATTAACCTCTTTAGACTGGGGGGGTCATTGTGTTTCTGCTCCGCGGCCAGCAGGTACAGCCGCCCGGTGTAGGGTTGCACCGAAGGAGAGCAGAGGGTTAAAGCCGATCTGAGCTTGAACTCTCCCCCCCCCGGCTTCTCCAGAGAGACGTGACCGCAGGTTACCTTCCAGGCCCCTCCCCTCAGAGAGGAGAGGAGTCCCACTCTCTGGGAACATGCGTGGAGGAATTCGAGCTTGCCTACGTTTCCCATGGTAACGCAAGCATCATGGAGTGGTTGTGCCAACACACCACGGACGTAACAAAAAAACGCAAAAAAAAAAAAACCGAGGCAGTGAATCGGTGTCGACCTAAAATCCCGACGTCAAAGCGTGTCAAGCTTAGGGCCAAATTCAGTTTGGGCACCGAAGATGTAGGTCAGCTTGATCCAGAAGAGTTTGAGATGAAGTTAGAAGTTAGAAGATGTTTGTTCCTGTTAAGCATCCCCTCGTCTAAACTTGGACCAGTTTTTGTGTGTCTTCCTGTGCTGTTAAAAATTCTAATCTAATAAAGATTTCTCTGTTTACATTAAGAAAAGTTTTGTTGGATCTTTTTTGTATTTGTTTTGCATCCTGCATTCAGATCGCAGGATTTTCATTCCCGCTCGGGAGCAGACGGTGTCGATTTATTATCGGCAATATTATTACTTTATTACCATTTTTTCCTCTTCATTATTAATAGTGTTATTTTTATTATCATAAGCAACGTAATGTAGCTATTATTTTTCTTCTTTCAAAAATGCATACAGATACCTAAAGGACTGCACTAGACTCTTCTTTCTTCGCACATTTCGTTTTGCTTCTGTGTTCACTTAATCTTAACATCTCTATTTGATTTGTTTACATCACAATAAAAAAAAATCATGATCGACTAACAAATTAGTGCCTTTCAGAAGTACCGTTAAAGAAAGTGCTTCTCCCGGAAAAAAAAATATTTAAAAAATCCTCCTCATTTGCCTTCAGAGCTCACCTGTAGGGAAATCATCAACAGAACTATTAGCAGTGGCGGTTTTTGATATGGACAGTTGCCCAGGGCGGAACTAAACCAGGTGGCGTGGCGGATGTTTTAGAACGAGGGATTTGACTATTAGTCATCACTTCCCAGCGGCAACATCTAACTTAAACACATCGAGCTTTTCTTCAGTTGCTTCAAGGATGCTGTTGATGGAGGACAAACCATATTATTAGAATGGCGTAGTCAAAGTTCGGAGTCTTAAATCTAACTGAAAACTCTTGACACTTAACAAGATTTGAAATTTAAGGTTCAGATAAAATTTCCATCCAACTGACTTAACTTCCCAGAGGAGTGGACAAAAGCATCAACCGTAAGTGTAAAGCTGTTTGACATATGAACCTAAAAAGATTCAAAACATATTCAATACATTTGTGAAATTAAAATGTTAATTATAAATACATTTCACCACTGTCAGATTATCTGTAAAAGAAAATGTATGAGAATCATTTATTAATTTTCTTCCACTTAATGTGACAAAAGTAAAAAATTTAACAGGTAAAAACAATTTAATTCAGTTTACATTATCATACATAATTGAATACCTTTGTAAGGCAAAGTATATTTTCCTAATCTGTCGTTTTGATATAATGCCTCTTGCTAATAAACGTAAGTGATGCACGCTGCAGTTTCGTGGATCTCGGTGGAAGTGACTTTTTGTCCCAGGACAATAAAACCCTTCTTGTCAGGTTGGCTTTCTAATAAGCCCAGTGTTTTTGTCACATGGTTGGTCTTACTCTGAGGCGCTATGGAGGAGATCCAACCCACACAAGCCACTGAAATCGGATTGCTGGAAGGCGGAGAAAAATGATGTAAAATCACCAGAGGCAACATTCGATCACATCTTGAAGGAGTGAAAGGGGGGAGGGGGGAGAAGAAGAATGAAGAAAAAAAGTTTCCCATGAATTGAAGTGTTCAGTGGTGGAAGGATTGGGGGCAAGAGAACAAGAGTAATAATCCTGCAGTTCCTGTAGAGCTAATTTACCCCACATAGAAGAAATAACACAAAATCACTTTTAAGGGGTTTAACATACTTAAACATTGAAGAAATATATATATATATATTTTTTTTAGGATTTCTAGATTTTTTTTTTTTTAATCGAGGTCATCAATTAACGACCTGTATGTAAGGTAAGATAAGGTAAGGTCATTTTATTTATATAGCACATTTTCAGCAACAAGGCAATTCAAAGTGTATAAAAAGTCTAATTTGTTTTTCCACGCTGAAACGTTTGGATTATGAATTTAAATAAGATGCTAAAGTGACAATTTTTTATATATTTTTTGGAACCTGTGGCATTGATTCTTACAGCATAAGAACCCTCCACTTATTGCACACAGAACAGCGCCCTCTAGTGGCCGAGCAGAGAGTGCTGTTAATGTGCAGTTTTTTGTTTGTTTTCTTGTAAGATGTTTCTCATTGTTGGTTCGGTTTGGTCCCTATTTGCTCGTGTCAGACCTACATTTCCCGTCTCAGATTGTTGTTATTTGGACAATGTGCTATTTCTTTGTAAGTGAAATTGGTAGTTTACACATGAAGATTTTTTTGTTTGTTTTTTCTCCCACCTGGAAATTTCTGCAGTTTGCTGATTCATCACGATCTGTTAACGCATATTAAAGGTTCAGCGTGTAGCTTATACTGACATCTAGTGGAGATATTAGATATTCTGTATTTACAGTATTAATTGATATATTTATTGCTCTCCTGAACACCAGCATTGCTTTGTATCAGAGGAAGCAACCCAGGCATCCTTGAGGAACTTTGTTGTTTTTCAGCTGTTGTCTGTTTGTTGTCTTGTTTTTTTGTAAAAGGGTAAATTTACACTACTAAACGCAGAAATTCTTAATCTCAGAAATTTTCAAGAAAAAACAATGTGGAAATTTCTGAGTTTCAGAAGTTGAAAATTTGCTAGAAAAAACTAAGACATTTTCTAGGAAAAAGCATTGAAATTTCTTAAATTTCTCAGGTTTCAGTGAAAATTCCACTTTTCTCTCTCTACAATGGTCTGTGGTGGCTAATATTTTGTGCCAACTATGCGTTAATTCGTACACACAGTAAGGACGCTTTTAGGCAATGACAACCAAGGATTTAGCATTTGAGTCCAGGGTGTACTCCACCTTTCCCCCAATAACTGCTGGAAATATAGTCCACTATAAGACAAATATGGCTCTGTAGCATCAGTGATAGTTCAGGCCAGGGTACTTTCAGTTTAATCAGGGGTCATAACCTGTCAGATTTCATAAGAGTCGACTGACAAAAGTAGTTAGCAACGGGGTATAATAAATACAATAGATAATTAAAGCACTAAATTCTGGGGAAGATTTTACCATTTATATGACCATTATTTGTTTAAAAATATTGAAAAAATAAATTGCCACATAATGGTCTAATGGTGCGTTCACACCAAACGCATTTTCAGCATCCAGACTCGTCTTGTCGCCCAACATGTTTGATGTTCCACATAGACTTTGAATGTAAACTAGACGTGCCTGACACTCAAAACGCGTTTCGTGTGAACGTATCAAAAGTGCACACGAGTCAAACTTGAATCGTCAAGTTTTTTTGACGCACGGTAAGTGCTTGGTGTGAGCCCCCTCTTCTTTCATTTGGTACCTAGGAACTTATCAAATAGGTATTTATGGTACTTACAGTATCTAGGTACCACAAGTACTGTAATGAAAAAAGAGGGGGCTCAACATGGCAACACATGCTTATGAAAAGCAGGTGTGTGCCAGAGGCATTTGTTGCCCAAATATGCTTTTCCTCCTCGGGACTTTTCCTCCTTTGGTGAGACTAGTTCAATATCTTTTACTGTCTGTTGCATTATGTGACAGTTTGCATTTTGTAAAGACAAAGCCTTGAACGCCTCATAAAACAGCATCAAACATATTCTTCTTTTTCACTACAGAGCACCTCATTTCATATAACAATGAGATGATACTTAAATATAAAAGATTGTTCATTCTAAGGTAATATGCAGCCATAATATTTACCACACAATTCATTTTGGGGTCATTTGGTTTAAGCCACACGTGATGAGTCAGACTGTGGGAAAATGTCAAGGCTGCTGGCTGAAGCATCAGCACTCAGCGTGAGCTCTGTTTAATAAAAACTGGGATGAAATTTCAGATATGAGTTTATTTAAAAACAATGAGCAGCTATCTGATGGAGAGCTGTGAAATATAATGTGAATACGTGGAGATGAAAGGTCAAGTTGTGGCTACAGTGAAAGTGAACTCCACTTTAGCTTTCTCAGAAATGGATCCTCTCTGGAAGGAGCGGCTTAAAGCAGGTACTTACAATAATAACCCAAGGTATGCATGAAGGAGGCTTTGAGATTTTTTTTTTTTTTTTTAGCAGTCTGTGGTCCAACTTCAGCAAGCGCAGATGCAAGACAGAAACAAATTTAAAGTTTCTAAATAAAGCTTTGAGCATTAAATAGCTTATCTTTGTAAAATGTTAAAATACTTGCAGTTGAATATAGGTTGAAAGGGATTTGCAAATCATTTAATTTTTTTTCTTACACAACATCACGGGAATAGGGGTAATTTTTTTTTTAAATTGGCCTCTGCTGTTACTTATAATTTAACATTAGGCTGTGTGAATTGTCTAGAATTGGGGATTTGGTTCATTTATGATAGTTATAAACATTAATCATGTAGGTAAATACCAGCAGAAGTTAAGATTTAGGTAGCAACAGCTACCTAAATCTTAGAAATTATATTATATATTATTATAAATTATACCTAAATTATAGCAGAAGTTAGCATCTGGCTAAATTTAACAATCAACTAGCATCTATATAAGCAGAAATTAGCATCTAGCTAAATGTTATCAGAAGTGACTATTTAGCTAAATGTTAGTAGCATCTAGGATCTACCTAAATGTTAACTTACTTTGAACTCTTCTGTGAATCTTAACATCTAAATGTTAACACCAGCACTTCTGCTAACATTTAGCCAGATGATATCTGGCAAAATGTTAGCAGAAGTGCACATCTAGCAATATGACAGCAGCCTTTAACATTTAGCTAATTGTTAGTAGAAGTACCTAAATGCTATCCATCTGGCTAAATGTTAGCAGGAACTAGCATCTATCTGTTGATTATAATGATTATGTCTAACTAAATTATAGTGGTAAAGGTAAAGGTAATTTTATTTATATAGCACATTTTCAGCAACAAGGCAATACAAAGTCCTTTACAGGACTTAAAAGGAAATACAAACAAAATAACAAACTAAAAGAAAGAGCAAAAGAAGAAAAAGCTAATAATGTTGAACAAACATTCTAAGTTCATTCTAATTCCTTTTCTGGGTTGCAATAATAGGAGTCTCTCTGCATAATAACCTAAAAAATAATCTAATATTGATCTAAATAGTGAGTACTCTACAGTTTCTAAAATATAAGCTAAAGAGTGACTAATAAACTAGAGCAGTGACTCTTAACCTGGGTGATGAGTCCGTCTCAGGGGTTCGGCGGAGCATCTGCCGCGGAGGTAGACACACTTGTGTAAAGTTGTGATGATGTCCCGCTTTGCCATCACTTGCTGCAGAGGATCACGTTACATTGCTTAGCCAGCACTGATTGAAGGAGTTCCACTCTCAGCATGGATTTGAACTTGTGTCTTTAATTACTTCAGCAAAGCTCACCGTGTTTACCAAATTCTGTAGCTTTCGGTGTACTTCTAAATCTGCTCCTTAGTCGCATCTTTTCAGGGTTGGTACTGTCTCTAGTGGGGTGCGGGTGGTAACACAACTAATATAATTACATTACTAAATCGGAATACCGCAAAGTCTTTATTATTTATTGTTAATTTTTCATTCTCTTAAGAATGTAGAGCTAATTAAATGATCTAAACAAGACCTTAAAGTGGTTCCAATTTCTCTCGATGGCCAACCTGTTGGCCATCGAGAGAAATTGGTGGCAAACTGTGGCAAATTTTAAATACCTTGGGTCATTCCTGGACAGTCAGCTCAACTTTGCTGAAAACACTGACTTTATTTTGAAGAACTGTTCTCAGCGACTCTACCTTTTAAGAAGACTTGGTGATCTTCTTAAAGTGACCCAACTAGACTCTTGGGTCACCCCTATGTCTTGAATTTGGGGGGGGGGCGGGGAATCATATTTTATTTATCACTGCAGAAGGGTTTAGTGAAGGCGGATATGAAACTGGCGGGTTCGGTACCTCAAAAAAGGTTAAGAACCACTGAACTAGAGTCTCTGGATTCCAAGTTTGTTTAATTCCTTTTCTGGGTTAAAAGTGACTACTCCGCAGTTTCTGACCAAATAAAATAAAAAAGAGGAAAGGACACATTAGGGCACATGGCAACATTCAGACAAAACAAAGGCCAAAACAAATACATGAGTGAAGGCGGTGACATCTCAGAGCCATGAAACCACGTTGCTCAGCCTTTGTGCAGAAGTCAGACAAGATGTTGTTATTAAGAAATGTCCTTGGGAGCACTCAGCTCCACAGCTGCATGGATACAAGAGGGGGTGAGGTGGGAAGGAACGTTATGTTTACATATCTTCAAGGAGATTAGAAATATGCAGCCCTTCCAAAGCAACACAGGAAAACCAATTCAGAAACAGAATGTCTTTGGTCAGGTAAATTATAAATTTAAATCTTCCCTAAAGTCTCTCCGATACATCTCAGTTCCCATCCATCCATCCATTTATCCGGGGTCGGGTCGCGGGGGCAGCAGCTTCAGAAGGGAGGCCCAGACTTCCCTCTCCCCAGCCACTTCTTCCAGCTCCTCCGAGGGAACCCCAAGACGTTCCCAGGCCAGCCGAGAGACATAGTCCCTCCAGCGTGTACTGGGTCTTCCCCGAGGCCTCCTCCCGGTGGGACGTGCCCGGAACACCTCACCAGGGAGGCGTCCAGGAGGCATCCTGACCAGATGCCCGAGCCACCTCAACTGGCTCCTCTCGACATGGAGGAGCAGCGGCTCTACTCTGAGTCCCTCCCGGATGACCAAGCTTCTCACCCTATCTCTAAGGGAGAGCCCAGCCACCCTGCAGAGAAAACCCATTTCGGCCGCTTGTATCGGTGATCTCGTTCTTTCGGTCATGACTCAAAGCTCATGACCATAGATGAGGGTGGGAACATAGATCGACCGGTAAATCAAGAGCTTCGCTTTTTGACTCGGCTCTCTTTTCACCACGACGGACCGGTACAGCGCCCGCTTCACGGCAGACGCTGCCCCAATTCGCATGTCGATCTCCCGCTCCCTACTTCCCTCATTCATGAACAAGATCCCAAGATACTTAAACTCCTCCACTTGAGGCAGGACGACCCCCCTCAGTTCCCAATTATCCAAATTAGTTTGGTTGTTCCACTGAGCCGAAACTAGCAACTTCTCCAAGATCGATTCAATCCCATTAGCGAGTTTTAGAGTCCTCAGCTGGGCTGAGGATATCCAACTTGTCCACACCAACAGTCTGAGTATTCGCTAGTTCGGCCAAGTCTGTCACAAATTTGTCGATAAATCAGGTATCCACAAGCTCTAGCAGCAGAAATCCTGTTATCATGAATAAATCCAAGGTGAATCCCGCCGGGTGTGTCCCCACAGGACAAGAGGGCTCTCCTGTGCCCAGTCTTCTCATTGAGAAAATTCGATCAATTGCATTGAGAGACTGGTTGACCAGATCTATAATTTCTAGATTTGGAGGATGTGCAAAAAAAGGCTCCAAAAATATAGAAAAAGACAGGAGAAAAACAGAGCAAGCAGGGCAGGCATGGGCAGGGAGGGAGCAGAGGAAAAAAGCATCTGCCTTCACCGAGAGCAAGAAAGGAGCTTGAATCCACCTAAATATTAGTAGAAGTTAAACATCTAAGTAAATTAGCAACGGTAAGCAAAAAGCTAAATGGTGGCAGCAACGCCATAATTTAAAGGACGTCTCATTTTTAATTCTCTTTAATTTGTCATTTGAATTTTGGAAACTGTTAGTAAGAAGGTTGTAAACTTATGCAGAGTGATAAAATAAATATGTAATTTCCTCACCAGCTTGCCATACCCATACAATGATACATAGATCAGTGTTTTTCAACCATTTTTGAGTCAAGGTACACTGTTTTAATTTAAAAAATCCCGAGGCACACCACCAACCAAAAATGGAAACAAAGATACTCTGTAGCCGCCTATATATAGTCATTCTTATCAAAGTCTCTCGAATAGGAATCAAATAAACACAAAAATGTATTATCACATTTTACATTTCTTATTTCAAATTGCACTTAACATATCCACTTCAAAAATACCCCTGAACAGTGCCACAACACTGTGGTGTTAAATTTAAAGAAGTTGTAGAAAACTTCAAACTGTTTTACAAACTAATCCACAAGCATCTTATAGCCAGAATACAGAAAATAATTCTTATTCTGAAAGAAGCAATAATATTTGGGAAACATTTCACTTCATATTCACTGTTACAATATGAAGAGTTGCATGTACAAAATGTCCATATCTGTATATTTTACCCACCTGGTGTGAAACCTGTGCATGTTTGGATAAAAACAGCTAATTTCCTGGCAGAAATTGAAGAAAGACAAAGCTCTTCCTACTACTACAGCAGAAACTCGAAGATGGCATTATTTGCAGACAATTCATTTTCAAAAAATCTTTTAAAACCAATTACCGTATTTTTCGGACTATAGAGCGCACCATACTAGCACCCTCAATTAATAAAATAAAATAAAAACTGGAAGCTGCTCTCGGTTTTCCATTAGGACCCAGCAGAATGCCTCGTCCTAATAAATCTGCTGGACGCAGCACTCCGTCTCCAAAGCCGAAGTATGGTTTCGTTCACACCCAACTTAAGTGCAGCGGCTCTATTTCCCTCCTGTAGTGCCAGATCAACAGCCCTCAACTTAAAAACTGTATGATATGAAAACATTTCTCCGTCGTGCCTGCTGCTAGCATGTGCTTGTTCTAAATGAAAATTAGCCGTTCTTCTTTGATTTACAATTTTGACTTCCAATGATTCACTTCCTGCTAGAGAGCCCCCTGTTGGTTGAAGAAAAATACACAGAAAAGCCACAGCGGGCTACAATCCGCATGGCTCAAAGTTAAGGAAAAAAGTAGCAGCTTATAGTCCGGAAAATACGGTACCGTAGTGAAATTGAATAATTTCCACGGCACACCTGACGATCACTCACGGCACACTAGTGTGCCGCGGAACAGTGGTTGAAAAACACTGACATAGATAATAACATGAGCTACTACGGAAGATTAGAGCCACTGAATAAAAAAGGAATTCTGACTTTAGTCTCAGAATTCTGTGATTAAAGTCAGAATTCAAATTTTGACTTTTTCTCTGTGACTTTTTCCCAGATTCTCGGTGAATCTATCCTGGAATGGTTTCAATCTTTTTTTTCTATTAGGCTGGAATGTGTCTGCCTTGGCAACTCCAAATCCCAGGCCATTAGTGTGTCCTGTGGTGTCCCGCAGGGGTCAGTTCTAGAGCCAATGCTTTTTTCTCTTTACATGCTGCTTTTAGGTAAAATCATTAATTGGCATAACATTTCATTTCACTGCTATGCGGACGATTTACAACTTTACATTAGAACGGGATCATCTTCAACTTCACCTTCACTTACTGCGCTAACGTCCTGCCTGGAGGAGATTAAGACTTGGATGAATCATAACTTTCTTCAGTTGAACTGCTACAAAACCGAGGTCATATTGATCGGAACGCCTCACCAGGTTCAATCCTCGACTCTGATGAGTATTTTGTTCTCTGGACTAGACATTCCCATTTCCTCCATTCTTACAAACCTTGGAGATCGAAAGGGACTCTCATCTCACATTTGAAAATTACATTAAGCACCTGTTTAAAACCTGTTTTTTTCATCTTTGCAATATTTCCAAAAATTTGTTCATCTCTCTCCCGTTCTGATGCTGAGACCCTCATCCATTCCTTTGTCTCCTCCAAGCTCGACTACTGTAACTCGCTGTTTACTGGAGTCCACAGAAAACACCTTCAGAGGCTTCAATATATTCAAAACAGTGCTGCCAGGATCCTAGTGAGAGCTCGTAAATTTGACCACATCACATCGAGCTTCACTGGCTTCCTGAAACTTATAGGATTCAGTATAAAATTTAACTTATCACTCATCATTGTCTATATGGAACCTCACCAGATTATTTGAAGGACCTCCTTATTTCACATTCAATTTCTAGATCCTTACTATCCCAAGCCTGTAATCTTCTCCACCTTCCTCGATCAAGACTAAGGACTATGGGTGATCGGGCATTTGCTGTGGCTGCTCCTCGTCTATGGAATTCTCTCCTGGACTATTTGAGAGCCCTGCAATTATTGTCTGACTTTAAAACCGGCCTGAAAACTTTTCTTTTTAGACAATCCTACTCCGCTTTTAAATGACTTTTTTTGATTGCTGATTTGATTTGTTTTTAGCTGCACTGGGTTTGAGATTTTTATTAATGAAAAGTGCATTATAAATTAAATTGATTATTATTATTATTATTATAATTCTTTTTCTTTCAGTGGCTCTAATCCTCTTCCGTAAACTCCAGATGAGGCAATCAGGTGAAAAGTGCTTCAAACACACTGATGTCAAGAGATTGAAGCCAACGGCTGAAGGGAGATGAACGCAAATGGAGACAATCAAAGGAAGAAGTCTGAAACTAACACAAACAATGAACAGAAAAGGAAACTATAATATGAAATCCAAATGCACAAATAAAGACACAGAAACCAAAAACAAAAAAATTAACCATACAGGTTGATCTAAGTAAATAAACAAAGAAATAGAAAAAACAGAAACACAAATGAAACCCGAAAATTAAACACAGACGAATCCTAACAGAATATTTTAAGTTATAACAACTATTACAACTCTTATAAGAGTTATAATAAGAGTTATAATATAGGTTATAATAACTTATTATAAGAGTTATAATAAGTTATTATAAGTTGTTATAGCTCTTATAATAAGAGTTCTAATAAGAGTTATTATAACTCTTACTTATCAAAGTAATAAGAGTTATAATAAGAGTTTGAAATGCCAAAGTTTGACATTTCAAACTTTGAAATGTTTCTACAGATCTATATCTGGGATATACTGTAGATCCCAGATATAGATCTATATCCCACATATAGATCCCAGATATAAAAGCAATGGTCTTTCTTTTCAGAGTTCAGAGTTACTGGGGTGCATTTTGAATATCCAATTAGATTACATGAATGGTTTTTAAAAGGAAAAACCGGAGTACCCGGCGAAAACCTAATCTGCAAGACCCCAGGTGTACAAGCGGCAGCCATTCTTTTCAGAGTTGACCTTTCTGTCACAGGGGAACATTTAGAATATCCAATTAGAAAACAGGAACTGTAAGACTCCAGATATAAAAGGGCCAGGCTGTGATTTTTAATTTTTAGGTTGATGACCAGACCTAAAATATGAAATAAATAATAGGTTAATGAGTGTTTATTCTGGAATTCTGTCTAGTCTATGTCATCAAATGCCAAATTATTTGTCAATGTAAAAAGTAATGTTAGCTGTGTTAACTGGGATTGTGGTCTGCACTCTATTGGCAGGTAGAAGAGCCTCTCTATTTTCCGCAGAAGCTCTTAAAAGGTTTTGTGATTGCCGAAAAGAACTTGTGAACCGGATCTTTTGGGGGTGTGGATTGAATGTAGCTTTTTAAATATGATATTACGGCACCCTTAAAAGGACGACCGCCGTGCAGTGTTGCGGCCCTCCACACATCTTCAGTAGAACCAAACTGGCTTTTCAGAGCGCTGTAGAGGTCTCGAACAAAATGTTTAATGTTTTCATTGTCTTTGCTGATGGCAAAGTCTGTGATGTCCTCTACCTCCTCCCCAGACAAGTAATACAAGATTTTCTTCATGTCAGCGGACTTCAAGGGCCCACCGTTTTCCTCGGAACAGCTTAACACTGTCCTCATCACAAAGCACGCCATGCCTTCCTCTAGTTCTTTCATCCTCTGCTCTGGGGTTTCAGCTTTCAGCCCCTGAAAGTTAGGGATTACATCTGCAAATGAGACATTTCTAATCCCTAATGCTCCAAACTGATCGCTCAGTGACGCCTCGGTGAGATTCTGCTTTGTCTGAATCAAGGAGTCAATATCCGTTTTTAAAGGAAGTTCAGATTGAGGCTGATCTTTCAATTCACTTGGGATGGCTGCGGTGAAGTCCCTTTCCCCTTCTGCCTCACGGAGCTCTGGACACATGGGTCTTGGGAGTTGGTTCGACGTGTCATATATTTGTCCAACTTGATCATTGATCTCCGAGATCACGTTGGACACCCTGTCGGTCTCACTTATGCGATTTGTTTCCTCGTTTTTGATCCAAAGAAAGATGTTCTGAATAAATCTCCTCACTTCATCTTCTATTCTGGCACAGAAAACTTCAGGGCAAATCACTGTCTGGCCGGATATGTCGCTTATTTTCTCATCGGAGAGGACGGAATCTGAAGGAATTTCTGAAGGAACAGGAAGTGTATTATAATGGTTCCTCATGATATCAGTATATATTTTTTCTGTCAGTTCTGTTTCAAACTGCTTGATCTTGTCCTTTAGCTGGGGGTTTTCCATGGATTCTGCACACAGCCTCTCAATTTGAGGTTTGATGGACTGAAAATCCAGTTTAGGGATTTGGTCCGTCTTGGCGTGTTCAAGTAGTTTCACCCTCTCCTCATCTGACAGAGCTCCAGGGAACATCAGTTTGGTTGGGCTACCTGTGCCACGTTTCAGTTTCACCACATTGGTCTCACTCGAATCCTTGACCGAGGTCTCCAAAGACGACACCATGCGGATGAACTGGTCATTGGCAAATCTGGAAAACTCAGGTTTTCTGACAATTTCTTCTTTTCCAGCAAGATCAGCTTTGCCTTTTGACAGGAAAAGGTTCTTGATATCACCTACAATATTCTTCAAGTTAAAATTAGGTGCACATGGACACTGTGGACCTATTTCTGCAACTGAACCCTCAGCCTTACAGTAGTAAAGGTTGTCAATAATTGTTTTGCTGATTCCGTCTGCAATTTCATTAATTTCTAAAGTATCCGTTGACGGAGAAGATCCTGCGTCATCGCCTGCCCCATTGCTGACGCCTGAATCGTCTGAATATTTCTCTAATATCTCAGTGATGCTTTCACAAACTGAGGCCACAGAAAAAATTGAATTTACACCAGAAGAAACAGCAGCAGTTTCTGCTTCGGTTGTAGGTCTGCCTGAGATTCGCTTTTTTGTGAAGGCACACCAGTATCTTTCGGCGCATCTCGACCTGACTATGTTTATATGGTCTCGTAGACACTGAGATGTGTTGGAAACCATTTTGTTAAAATTTTTCAGGTTAGAAATGCAGCCACTCGCTGATACAGCAGGTGATTCAGGAATACTAGAGGTTTCTTTGATGTTATTTGCGATGGATGTTACTTTTTCAGAGATCTCCTGTTCCATCAACGAGTTTAACTCCATGCCATGGTCACAGACCTCTGGTGGCACCTCCAGAACGGTGGCCATTTCTGTGGAAATCATATTGGTCAAATGCACACTGATATCTTCATGTGGAATTTTGCTCTCCATGCCCGGCACAATGCTTTCTTCCATTACTGGCACCAGGAGTGTCAATGAATTTTCCACACATTGCTGGAAAATGTTGTTAAGCATGTCAGACATAACGCCTGTTATATGTGAATCCCTTAAGCCCTGTGAAAGCAAGGTCCACTGTGCTGGTGACAGTGTGTTTAAAAGCGGTAATATGATGTCCTCCAAATTGTCAATGGAGATGTGGATGTTTCTTTTCGCTTTGTTGTTTGACTCGGCCATTTTAAAAATATTAGTATTATTATTTCAAAGTTTTCTGTAAATATATGATGTTCTACTCACCACGGTTTCTTTTCGGAATGACGTAGCAAGTAGTTAGTTGCCTTTGATAATTGTTCACGTCACAATCCATTATGACGTAGCCCTCCTTTGCACAAACCTTAAGACACGCATGCGCATTAGACAAGACTTGTTTACCGAATGCCCTCCTGAGAAGAGCCGGTGGAAGATTGACACCTCCACTGTCACGTGGTCTACTTAGCTCTGTAACCATAGAAACACAGACTGCGCCTCAAGCTATAATTTAGCATTCTTTCTGATCATTTAACGTATCAGCCTAGATTATGAAACCATAAACCAAGCTGTATAATTAAATTGACAGGTTAAAGTTTCTACCTGCTAAAGTTCTCCACATAAAGCGTCAGCTGCCACCTCCAATTATAAACTAATACGAGGGAAGTGGAAGGAAAATATAAGGATTTTGATTTACAAAATATCCAAGATGGCGTCGCGGCAGAAGCGCTCCAAAGTATGGTTACATCACACACACAAAAAGAAAGAAAGAAAGAAAGAAAGAAAGAAAGAAAGAAAGAAAGAAAGAAAGAAAGAAAGAAAGAAAGAAAGAAAGAAAGAAAGAAAGAAAGAAAGAAAGAAAGAAAGGAAGTTGCAACTAGGGCCAGTTGCAACATGTGCAGACCTTTAATCACAATAAAATGCAGTGTTTCATACGTTGCTTAGCGACCGTGGTGATCCTCAAAGCGGGGGGTGGGGGAGAGGTGAGCTTTGAGCACATCGTCATCCACCAGTGCAGTGATGAAGAGATGGGAGAAATTGAGTACTCAGGCAAATATTATCAGAACGTTTTTAAGATGACTATATAAAAGCGCTGTACAACTGAGCTGTTTCATATGTTGCAGTTTTTTAATTTAATGTTACAGCATTAACAATCCAATTTGTCTTTAACACATTAATTTATTCAATGCATTTATTCATATTCACTTGGAGACATTGTAGAGTTTTGTATCAATTATAATAACTTATTTTACTACTTGTTATAGTCATGTAGATATGAAACAACAGGCGCCCCAAGATGAAACCTTGGGGTACCTCACATGTGATTTTGTCTGCTCCAATGAGAAGTTACCTGCTGAGTCAAATAATCCCTGTTTTTCAGGTAAAAACTCCAACCAGTCAAGTACCAGAGTCTCCAACCCACACGTAAAACACTAGTAACTTTGTGGATGTAACATGATGTGCGAAAGACGATGAGGTTTGAATACTCCTTTTTTGTTTTGGATGGAGTCAGCTGAAAGACAAAGTTGTTTTCACTTCTGAATCTCTGGCCTGTCAGTGGGGTTTAAAGGTGAAGAAATAGACTCCGACATCCAAAAGAATACAAAGCCAAGTTTATTAGCAAGTCTCATGAAAGTCCTGAATGAAGTGATTCTCCCATGATCCTGATTGCCCTCTGATTCATAACAGGGATACAACAAAGTCTAGTGTTCAACAGTCTGCTCACGCAAGCTGAAAACTCCCTCCAGAATGTTTTACTTTACATAAAATTAGCCTTTCTAAAGTTTTTTTTTCCTTTCAGCAACCATGATCAACACATACAAGCTGTCATATAATACAATATCTCTAGATATAAACTTTACATAAAGGAATCTTGGCTATGTAAAAAATCTGAAGAAAAATGCATGGTTGTCTGTTGCAGCAACTGCATAAAATGCTGAAATTGACATAATGGTGCAAATATCAGTTTCACATTCTTTCTTGTACCGTTAATATGGATATTTATGACTGTATTAGGGATTTTGTAGACAGAAGGAGAAAAAAAGGAATGCATTTCTGCCAAAACATTTGTGAGCTCCAAAAGTCAAAACATTTCTAGAAAAAAAACTCCAAAATTTCAATAATAATCAAATAAATTTTCTAGAAAAAACATGGAAATTTCCTATGTTGTGATGACTTTCAGATGTGATGAGTTTCAGAAAGAGAAGGAGCTTCTTAAAGACACAAAGGCCCAATTTCAAGGTGACAATTTACAAAGTCAATTTTCTTTAAAGTCATATTTGACATATTTATGTAGCATCTTTATCAATCAATCAAATTTTATTTGTATAGCACATTTCAGCAACAAGGCATTTCGAAGTGCTTCACATCATGTCAAACACAAAAACAAAGTCATGCAACATAGAATCAACAATCAAAACATTACATTAAGTAAAGCCCCATCATGAAATTTGTAATTGATTATGTTTCAAATACAAATCTAAACAGGTGGGGTTTTAGTCGAGATTTGAAGGAACTCAGTGATTCAGCTGTTTTACAGTTTTCTGGAAGTTTGTTTCAAATTTGTGGTGCATAGAACCTGAATGCTGCTTCTCCTCGTTTGGTTCTTGTTCTGGGGGCAAAGCAGAACCAGAAGACCTGAGGGGTCTGGAAAGTTGATACAACAGCAGATCTTTAATGTATTGTGGTGCTAAGGTGTTCAGTGATTTGTAAACTAACAGCAGCATTTTAAAGTCTATTCTTTGAGCTACAGGGAGCCATTGTAGGGACTTTAAAACTGGTGTCATGTGCTCTATTGTGCTCTATCTTCCTGGTTTTAGTCTGAATGCCAGCAGCAGCATTCTGGATCAGCTGCAGCTGTTTGATTTGTTGGACAGACCTGTGAAGACGCTGTTGCAGTAATCAATGCAACTTAAGATAAACGCATGGATGAGTTTCTTTAGATCTCGCTGAGACGTAAGTCCTCTAATCCTGGAGATGTTCTTCAGGTGATAGAAGGCCGACTTTGTGACCGTCTTAATGTGACTCTGAAGGTTCAAGTCAGAATCCATCAATACTCCCAGGTTTTGGGCCTGATCACTAGATTTCAGTTGTAATAACTGAAGCTGTACATTGACTCTAGACTGCTCCTCTTTAAGTCCAAAAATAATAACTTCAGTTTTATAAAAACTGAACTAACATAGTTACTTGACTATATTATGAAATTATTCTATGTGGCTGGAAATTACTGCCCCTTTAACAATATCGGAACATTAGGAATTCTTTATGAAGTTACCTAATTTTACCTACTTTAAAGTCCAGCTCAAACAGCAGAGTGAATCTATAACAGAGTCCAGTCCCACCCACCAGCACCAGTCACCCCTCTGGAATCCAAACCAGGCAACTGTCTCATTCCCAGTCCGGCTAATTTTCCTCCCCAAGTTTCTCCCTCTGGCTGCACAGACCGCAGCGTCGCAGCTATTTCAAATGGACGTGCTGGACGTTCCTGCAGACCGCCAGAAAGGATGGTACCTTTCACTTATGGCCCCCAACACAAAAGGACCAGAGTTCGCCTGGCTGGACCCGTCCAGACTCTACTGCAACTCGCAGGTCTGATAAGAGAGAAGCAGCGCGCGCTCCAATCTGTAGCTGGTGGTTTATTAACGCTTTGCATGGTGTGAATTCTCCCTGTCGTTTTGGATCTGATCCAGGCTCTGGCAGACTGCGTCAAAGACCTTCTGGGTCCGTTTCACAGCGACCCCGTTGACCTGGTTGCCGGGATCGATGCCATGGGATTTATTCTTGGTGAGAAAACAAAGTCGTTTATCTTGAATGGGGAAGAGGAGGGGAAAGCAAACACAGTTCAGACTGATCTTATTCAGAATGGCTGCTACTGTGTGACTGCAGAAGATGGGGAAACCCGACCCCTTCAGGGGGCAATACTAAATTTAGATATAACTGATATAAACTTGCCTCTCACACATGGTGTAACTGGTGTAACACGGTTTTCTGTCTTTTTTGTTTTGTTTTAAGGGGCTTCTGTCGCCACGACTCTTGGAAAAGGTTTCCTGGCCATTCGTAAAGTGGGTCATCTGTGTGTAGCGACCCAAAACCAGAACTACACAGACTACACAGGAAGAGAAAAGGCTATGGAAGTAAGACTGGATGTGCTAAAACCAGGTTAATCATCACATTTCACTTAAGTTACACAATCACTTCTTAGAATGGTCTTTTCTTGTTTGCTTTTTAAAGACACCTAAAAGATTTAAAACCAAAGATTCAATCAAATCAGTTCAGTCTTGTTAAACTAAGAATGTCTCACAAAAGGAAGCAAAAAATAACTGCTTAAAGTATTAAAGAAAAGCTTTATTTTTTGTTTTCTGTAAATTATGTGACTATATTGAAGCTAAAGAGAACATTAAAAACTAATTAGCACTATTTGATGATTGTTAGGGTAAGAAAACATCCCACTCGGAGGCAAAATTGTAAAAAGTGAAATCCGAGTTTCACCTCAATGTTTTCTGTGAGAAAGCACGAAACACATTAAATTTTAAAGCACTGAAGGAATTGAGATATTTACCTTTTTATTCCATAACCAAGGATAAGTTTGACTCAGAGCTGTCAGTGGGTCACGGGAAATGAAGAAGGCCGTAATCATTTCCAAGCCGTTCTTTGCAACACAGTGCCATCTAGTGATGGTAAGAGTGCATTGCAGGTTACATATACCAGACAAGTTCACCTTTTTTCTAACTGCCTAGGCAGACCCTAAGGCAGACCAAACTTCTTGTTTTATGTCAGTTAGTTTCTATTCGGTAAATACCAAAATAATAAGACAGAATATGTCAGATTTATTTATTAGTGTCTTACAAAAATGTAATTAAATTCAATTATATAATAAATGATAAACTGGCCACTATTCTGTCAAAAAGTTATACAGCTTCAGTCTTCTAGTTTGAGGCTTCAAATAGTTTTAAATGTCTATATTCATCCATATTTTGGGAACATTTTGGATGTTATTGCTCCAAACAATTTCTATTTTTAGATGTGTTAACCTCTAACCTGTTGACAATAAGTAAGAACCTTTCATTTGCAACACTTGACCTAATGTCGTTTTTCTACACCAAGACTGGGCCAAAATCGTACCTATTTTTTTTATCATAGCGACAGGATTGTAGATCCAAAACTTCAAATGGTTTCTGTATGTTTTTCTTGTCAAACAAAAGGCTTCTATGCAGTTTTCTTGTAATTTTGGGCTCAGGTGAAAACAGGAAAAATATTTCCATCTTCAGCAACTAAACCCATATGTAGGTCAGTCTTCATTTGAAAACGCAATTTAAATGTAAATTTGGATACACCAAGGTGTTTTTTAAGTCAATGAGTGAAACCAGAATGCTCACTTTGTGTTTTATCTAACATTTTTGTATGACGATTTTGATTTAAAAGTTGTAGTTTTTGTCCTAATTTATTCTTGAATTGTGGTCTGGCAAAAGATGGGTCCAGGGTCTGCACTTTGACATCCTTGTTCTTCAATGCTAAAACTGAAGCTCCTTTTGAACGTGTTCTTCTGCAGGTCTGAGGGTTTTGCTGGTGGACCAGTGGATAGAGACGGGTGGCACGATGAGGGCCGCCATCCAGCTGGTGGAGAACCTGGGAGCCACGGTCACAGGTCAGCCAGTGCAGAGATCTCACTGACCAATCAGAGCTCAGCAGCTGAATTTGGACTTGTCTCCTGGTTTGCTGTGCAGGTGTGGCAGCCGTGGCCATCGAGAACACGGAGGGAGGGAAGTGGATCAAGGAAAACTACAAGTTTTCCCACTGCATCCCAGAAGGGCTGCAGAGCCAAGTGGACGGGAAACACCTGGACTCTTTCAAGAGCTTCACCAAGTAGAGGCGACTCTCAGCGAAGACAACTAAGACGCATTTTATGTAAAACACTTTTAATTTGCATAGAGATACTGTGATGTAGTAAGCTTAATATTTTTTTTACCAACTAAAATAATTTGACATGATTGTATTACTGCCATGAAATAAAAAAAAAAAAGATTAAACACTTAATGATTAAACAGCAACGACTAGTCAATGCAAACGGAAAACAGATGCTACAACAAAATTCAGTTGCTGATTTGATAGAAAGTAATGTAAAACGTAATCATCAGGATTCCTGGAAATGTTTTTAAAGTAGGGAGCAGTGAGCAGCACGAGGTGAGCCAGCGAAGATGGTGATCATCTAAGAGTATGGTTTAGAAATTAATTTATCCACTATGAGTGTTTACAACGCTCAGCCTAAGTCTGTAATAAATGGCAACTTTATGGTGAAATGACAGTAATGTACCTTTGTGACAACTTTTATTGCAGTAGCATAATCTCTCACTGATCCAACCTTTAATGTGAGCACATTTTTGTGGAGAGTAAAGACTATGGATCAGTAATAATGATGTAATCACAAGTCTTATAATAATTTGAAATTGTGTAATATTATTACAAATAACATTATTATTTTGGTAACACTTTATGTGACGGGTTTACATAAGACATTGCACTGTCATAATCATAACATAACACCTGTCATGATGATGAAAGGGTCTTTATGAATGTTTCCGGCTGTTGTCATGAAGCGTCGTTCAGTAAATAATGACACTTTTAATGAAAAGTTGCATTAAAACTTTCCTTAAAAGTCCATTAAAATGGTCAACTTTGCATGAAAAGTGTCAATATTTACAGAATGACACTTTATGACATCAGTCGTAAACATTCCTGAAGACTCCTTCATCATCATGTTATGTTATGATTATGATAGTGTCATCTGAGTCTTATGCATGTCAAATAAAGTGTTACCATTATTTTTTCTTCTGTTGGGGTCGGGGTGTTCACACATCCTTTACAATGTCTTAAATGACTTGAAGAAAATGTAAGTTGGCATTAAACACATTAATCACAGGTCTTAAATTTTCGTTGTGGCTATGAAGGCTTTATTCTTACGAGACGTTTATGTCAAGGTTATTACAGTTAACAAAAACTAACAAAATAAAGAAAACTGAGATTGAGAAAACATTTTTTGCTAACTGAGAACTATATTGTTTATTTATAAAATTGAATAAACACACTGAAATTAGATAAATCCTTTGTTTTTAGTGTTTTGTTTCAATTGTTCAAATTCAGGCGGACAAGTATTCCCAGGTTAGTAAGTAAAAGTTCACTGCCACGATAAAAATTAGAAGAAAAAAATTACTGAAAAAAATGAATAGTCATTCAGTTTAAAGTAAGGGATGCCAGAAGTTTTGTATTAAATTTGTTTTCATCCACATAATAATTGCACTTAAAGGTTGGATTTCTTAATTTTTTTCAGTATGAAAATGTGCTACAGTCTTATAAGGTACATTTAAACTAAGACGATTTACAGATTTTTAGCAAGTTGCCAGAACATCTAAACGGCAACAAAGGAGTTAAGGGGAGGAAGCAATTATCTAAAAAGTGGGAGTTGGGAAAAACAATCAAAACTTTACTTATATGTTTGAGTTAAAAATGCAATAAGTAATTGATTCTGAAAAACTCTACAGCAGCAAAACTGGAGCTACAAGCTGAGTAAGCGTCTGAAAACTCTGGCAGTTTGATAGCAGCACTATCGCTCTGTGTTAAAGTCCACCACAAATATTCTCACTTTTCCTGCTGGTCAGGAAAAAAAAAAAATGATACAGACTGTAAACATGCCATGAAATGCTCCCCTCCTTTTCTAGCCACAGAAATCCTCCCAACTAAGCTGGACGGCAGCCACACTCAACCACCGCTGAGAAAAAGTCTCATTCAGAGTCTGTGCGTTTGTTTTAAAAAAAAAAAAAATTAAAATAAAATAAAACCTTTATCCCATCCTTACTGACAGCAGTTGGCCTGCTTCTTCTTTGTGGCATACAGATTGGTTGAAGTGCTGTTGATTCCTAAACACATCAACAAAGAAGAGTGTTAACTTGTGGGATGTTTGTTTAACTTCCTGAGACAGTTCACATACTCACTGACAACGTCGCCAATCTGCCTCGATCCGCTTTTCTCCAACTCGGCGAGAACGTTTGTTTCAAAGGCCAGAGCGGCGACTCGAAAGAAGAACTCTTTGACGTTTTCCCCTGAAGAAAAGCAGCCACAGATCTGTTAGAGGCCAGATAGAAACCACTGTAGTGACTAAGTCACACTTCACATGTCTGTTTCTTAAAAATATTTTTCCTAATTTTCTATATATTTTTTTTTACTGCTTTTGACAAAAGCCTTAAAGTGTCAGAAATGATGTTAGAATTTATGCTAAGAATGCTAAAAAATATACCCATAGATCTGAGTCATTATTCACAGATTTTTCTGGTGAACATAACTCCAAATTATTTATGGAAAATTTGCCTGTTTTTGTATTTTCGTACACTATATCCCAAATATTTGAAATAAAATGCAGCAGGAGGAGCTGAAATACCTTGGCACAGTGCTAGCTGACATGCTATGCAGTGATAGTCAACATAAGGAAGACTGTTGATGTTAGCTTCTGCAGTAGTGCGAAGATGGTTTCCACTCTGTAATGTATATTATGTATTATGGTATATCTGGTGTTTGAATTATTATATTACAAACGTTTTATGAGTCTTCTTAAGTATTCAGAGTTTTGCTGTTCGTGGACAGTTGTGCTTTTTCACCCTCCAAACAGTCAGAATATTAAACTACTAGCATAAAAGCTAAACAGTCAGCAAGATTACTAGAATGCTAAATTCAGAGGTTTTATTACTAAATTGCTCATTTGACTTTGAATGCATTTTATACTGTTGCCTTTTATAGATGCTAGTTATTTTTTGACTTGGGAAAAAGTACAGCTATTTTACTTATTGTCAGCCACTGATTACGCTAAATATCATAAAGGGTAAACAGAGACGTGTTTTCTCAAAAGAAAGTAAATATATTTTAAATACTTTTATCTTCGCGTTAACCTGCATGTCTATCTTCTGTCACTTTGCTGCTGTTACACCTGAATTTCCTGACAGTTGGGACAAAAATTGCCTATTTTTATCCCACTTTATGATTTACATACAGTGTGATTGGTGAGCTGTGTATGCAAAGGTGGAGCGTCAGAAATTAAAACAATCTTCACAGGCATGAAATGTATCGACTCACCCGTCAGCGATGAGACAGCCCAGTACTCGGCATGAATCTCTCTCGCAAATTTCATGGCGTCTTGTTCGATCCGGGAATACTGAGCAGGGGACTGTTTAAGATGGCAGGAGAAACCAGAGACTGCTTTCTAATGTTTATTAACAGCATGTTCGTTTTCATTTGAAATATGTACAGTCGTATTAAAAAGGTTACAATATGTGAAGCTTATTTCAAAAGCACTGTATGAAAATCACAACATTTAAAGAGGTATTAAAAATACTTTTCATTAAGTCAATGTTACACTATTATTAAGATTATTATTAAATTGTTGGTCTGTGTGATATTATGATATTAAATGTCATGTTTCATTAGTTATGAGCAGAAAATCATGATAATCAGCAAAAAGTACAGGATAAAAAAACACCAATCTGTTTAATTAATCTATATAACATGTTACTCATTTACTGAAATATTCAATTCAATTCAATCTAACTTTATTACAGAAAAGTATTCCTGTTCATAGTAGAGTTCAAAAAATAAAAAAGGGAATAAGAGAGAAGAAAATAGAAATCAAATAAATGAAGTTTTTGATATCCTATTTTATTGAATTTATATAATTGTGTGTATTTGGTAGATAATTTGATTCGCCAATGTTTCTTGAGTGCAGAACTTGCCAATAACTTTTGCAATGTAATGTAACTAGATGAGTGACATGTGAGAATACAGGAATTGTCACATATTTGTGCAAATTATGTATAAAGTTGTAAAATTTGAAAAGATTGACGATACAATTCATCTATAATTCACCACTAGCAGCAAAGCAAAAGAGGAATTTTTATGAGAATCAGGCGAAAGTTGAAGAGCTCAGACTCACCTCAAAAACAGCCAATATTCCTGCCTCATTCAGAAAAGCTTTTGGGGTTTTTATGAGGAGGATGAAACATTCCTGAGGTTTCAACCACAAGAAGAACACAAACTGTGTGCGCGCGCGTGTGCGTGTGTATGTGTGCGTGCGTGTGGGTGTGTGTGTGTGTGTCTGGCATTGACCCAAGCACTTCCAGTAAAAAAAAACAACATAACACATCCACAGGCAGTGTCCACTTTCAACAGCGTTAAGACTCACACTCAGGTCCTTTTTTGTGCCAACGAGGAAGAGCTGGACGCTGGTGGGGTCATTCTCTTTCAAGGCGTCCTCCAGCCACTGCCTGCAGCAATAAAACATGGCAGGACATCAACCCGAGCGAGGCAGAAATCATGAGTCCAGCAACACTCTCGTGATCAGAGAGCTTACCTGGCGTGGCCCAGAGAGGCGATGTCATTCACGTCAAATGCGATTATCACAACTGAGGACAGAAGAACATTTAACTTGAAGCCTTTTTGAATTTTTTACAATACCTATTTCCTGTTTAATTTACGGTATATTTGGAAAAGCTGGACGGACGAACCCTGAGCTCCTCTGTAGTAAGTCGAAGCGATGCACTTGAACCTTTCCTGGCCTGCAGTGTCCCAACTGTAATGGAGCAAAAGCTCAGCAAAGTCACAGCAACTGGATTAAATAAATAAATAACAAAGAAGAAATAATCAGACTCACAGCTGCAGACTGAAAGGGACGCCGAGCACCTCAAAGCGCTCCATCTCAAAGTCAACACCGATGGTCGCTTTGTAGTTCTTGTCGAAGGCATCCTTGCAAAATCTAAAGCAGAAATCTGGTTTCACTTTCCGGACCACTGGGTCACGTTGCTCACACAGCTATACTTTTTCTTTTTTGTAAATATCTACTATTGAAAATGTGTTTTCACATTTAGAGATTTCATGTCCTTTGTTCTCAACATTTTTAATACTTTTGCATACATTTCTATTTTGAAAGCAGGACTTCATGTCTTTCTTCTCAAAACTTGTAATGCTTGTACTGTGTTGTCTTTGGCTGGGTGAACAAAATCCTGCCTAATATCAGTAGCTATTAGCGATCAGTAGCACAGAGCTGGCGGATGTTTAGTGTACAACTACTAAACATCCGCCGTTATGCTGTTGTTGTTATTTCTCCCTACATCTTGTGGGTGGCGCAGGTTGCTACAATCGATAGTAGCAACACTCTCATGAGTGTTTAAAAGATCGACAATACAATTAATCTATAATTCACTATAATTCACCACTAGCAGGTGTTAGAAGTTCTATAGATCTATCTATATTGTGCCTTCTAACACCTGCTAGAAGGAAACAAACACACCCAATACGATACTTTAATTCTATTGGCTGAGAGGTTGCCAGGCGACTGTGCCAAAAGCCAGTTCCATGTTTCATAAGCGAGCAGAGAGCCTAAGTGTGAGCGTGAGGAGAGGTTTTGAGTACAAGCATTACAAGATTTGAGAAGAAGTCCTGCTTTCAAAATAAAAATGTAAGCAAAAGTCTTAAAAGACATGAAATCCTGTTTTCAGACTGAAAATGCTTGCTCTTGGATTATGGCAGAAAAATTCCTCCATATTCCTGGTTACCAATGGGGTATATGCCACGGACTTCCGTTTTAGCACTTCCGCATTTTTTTGCCACATAGAATGGTTCTGGTGCACAGGCAACAGTATGTTAACAGTGGCTCCTCAGTCGCTGCAGGACTATTAATGATGCCTATAGAATTATTCAGACATCCTGAAAAGCTCCAACAACGACAAAGGATTTAAGCTGGATGTGTCAAACTTCACAATAACTTTGAAGGTAAGTTAATAAATCGTTTGTATTCACCATAAAGCCTCATGTCTGACGTAGCTAACAGGGACAAGCTTACAAAGGTGCAATGTGAACGTTAAGTGTTTTGATTATCTGTGCAGTGTGCAATCTACATATCTATGCTTTATAGATATATATGGATATACATCTATATAAACATGTATAGATCTATCTATATTGTGCCCAAGCTATCAGTCGAAGCTGACGTTAGCTTCCGAATGTAGCATCTAATTCGGAAAATAGCTAAAGGGCGATTACACTTAATTTTTTACTATCTTGAGCTTTTTTAATGTTTTGTACTTTAAAAACAACACCTATACATTTCAAACCTAACTAGATTCTTTACTAACAGCAGAATAAATAAAACATTTGTGAAACCTTCTAACTGATTTGTGAAATTTGTAAAATGTCAATAATAAATACCAGAACGCATTAGATCTGAATTATTAAATTGGCATTATTGGTTATTTTAACTTTCCGTTTTCTTTCTCTTTTTTTTAATCTTTATTATAGTTGGAGTTGGACAGGAGTTGTTTGATGGCTTCCTGGAGGGAGAGATTGGCTGAGCTAATGTTGCCAACAACTTTTCTCCTGCTATTAACTTTTTTGCTTTTCTTTATATAGAAAGTATTTCTATCAGTTTCTCTTTTTCCATTTTGTATACAGTATTTGCTTTATTTCTTTATTTTTACCTTAATAAAGGTAAAAATAAAAATTTATTAAGGTTTATTTAACAAAGTACATTATTTAATAAATGCACATTTCCACCTGGCTAGTTGAGGTGGAAATGTACATCCTCTTGATTACTGACAAATGTCAGAACCACATGGACTGAACTGGTTACATCAGATCAATATGAATCTTTATTTCTCATTAAAACAACTTCATGTAATTTTGAGACATTGTTATAAAATTGCATCTTTATTCTGCTGTAACAATGACTGCGTTCTTGCAATTAAAATTTCTCGTATCCTGGCCGTAATGCTCCCTTATACAACTCACAGAACAGATGATTGAAATAAAGGCATTTTTTGAAAGTATTTTCTGTGATTTTATTATAGAAATTGAGAACGGGAGGAATCGATTAAAATCAAATCTGGTATGAAAAAATCTTGTCATATCATCCAGCCTTATTCAGTATATTAAATTATATGACCAACTACATATTACTTAATATTCACATTTCTTTGCTGGTATTACCTAAAAGTGTTTCATTTTAACATCTCACTTGAATTCCCGATCTACATGCAAATTAATGTAGATATAATGTAAACACAGAGAAAAGGGGAAAAAAAAGATAACATTTTATTGTAGGTACAAACAGGATTGCAAAATGAACAGTGAATATATAATATACTTCCTAGCAGCTAATCAGACATAAGACTTGTTTTGCCTTTACTAGTGATGAAAACTCGTCACTGGAGGAGAGGAAGTCCGGCTCAGCCCCGTCCAGGATGACTGCAGTGTCAGGGTAGCCAACAAAGTCTGCAGGTAGATTTTTACATATCTGGTGCTCCGGTTTCCAGATCATAGTTTAACCAAGTAAATAAAAAGTTATTCCACGTTGTGATGATCCGGCAGACAGTGGACCGTCAGCTGGTCCAGGTGCTTGGATCCAATGGAAAGGTAATCAGCACAGCGATCATGGCTCAGAAACACATCATGAGGTGTTACAATGCAAACCTGAAAAATTAAAAAGAAAAAAAAACTAATAGGCGTTCATATTTAGCTGCACAAAGTAATCAAAACTAATAAATCCTCAGCTCTTTTTGAGAGTTTTGCTTGAAAATAAATTGACAATATCTCAGGAAATTAAATGTTTAAGTGAAATAGTTCTGGCATCTCAAAGAAACTGCAAAAATTTTTTCAGAGGTGTAACAACACTGCTACTTAGAAAATGCATGTTAAAATCTGAATACTCTTGAAAGTGTGCAGCTGAAATTTTAAAGTTTAAATTAATTTAAACTACTAGCAATCAAAGCAAAGGGTTTGCTCATTACCAACAGTAATACAAAAAATGATGCATATAAGAGGCATTAGTTTATAAAAGACCAGGCAAACCTAAATGTACCATTTTAAAAACAAAAAGCAGCAGGAGAATGTAACTTCATAGCCTCATTTTCTAAGCAGAATCTCAGAGAAATAAAAAGGAGAAATTACATTGCAAGAACAGATTAAAGCAGCCAAGTGGAAAAATTCGCTCTAACATGGATTATAATTATGAAACAGCAAAAGTAGATGTCATATTTTTGGGATTCGGGAAATACATCATTTGTACCATTTGTATCACTTGTTCTGTTTATTTTTTTATGTGGATTGGTGCCACTTAAACGGCTGTAAAGCGAAGGTTTTGGGCCTTAATCTGACTGACTACCTGTGTGGTTTGGATCAGGCTGAAGCGTTGCTGCTCTCGGCTGTTCTTAACTTACCCTGCTCAGTATCAGAGGGGCTCGTCGCTCCGACTGCATGTTAAATGTATGTTATATAATTGTCATATAAACAAAAGCTAAGGAGTTGCCTAAAAATAATTTCATACTCCGTATAACACAAACGCATCAACACACGTATTGACTCACCTTGTGCCGAATCGCTGCCTCTGTTCTCAGCCTGTTCCCGTTGCAGTGGATTTTCTCCGGCATTATTTTCCTCCAACAAATTATTCCAGTAAACAAAGCACGTACAGCTCCCTTTTAACCTCCATCTTCCCGTTTCTGACGCTGGATCTTCAATATTCTCAAGCTTTGAAATAGCAGGCAGCTACAAACCGGGTGTTAGCTGTAGTGGCTAAGTTTTGGCTACAGTCCGCTGTCGCCTTGATATCAGCAGGAAAATGAAAAAACTAAGCACTGGATGGTACCGGCTAATTACTGGACACAACGACACACCACAAAACTCAATTGTTGTACCAGTAGCTCGCAGATATTTAAATTTTTGCGTCTTGTTCATGGTACAGATCTTGCAGCTTTGGGTAAAAACAATAGGAGAAAGCAGGACCCGGAACCAATCTATGTGGCATAAATTTAAACGGAAATACGTCACCACCTCTCGTGGCATATACCCCATTATGTTTGACAGGACAATATTTAACGCGGCTTCACTCTCCTTCCTGCTATCTTTAATAATTTAACTACAAACACAGTTAAACTCAGTACTAATACTCAACAATGTTTGCAGATATTCTCAGAGGTAATAAAAATAACATCCAGCTCTTAATGTTTGTACATTAGTAAATATTTTAATGAATAAACCACGCTTCATGCATTTATTAGTCTGCAGCGTTTACCTATTAATCAGGCAGGTTTTCCCCACAGCCAGATCACCGACCACGATGACCTTGGAGATTTTAAATCTGACACAAGGAATGGTAGAAGAGTCAGCCGATGAAACTACGTCAAGCCGAACTCACAGAGAGTTCAGGTGTCCGTTCTCACCCCACAGTGCCGGTCCGCTGCTCCTGGCAGGCCGTCCTCACTTTGTTGTTGAATTCTTCCGTAATGTGAAGAGCCACCTCCTTTCTGAAAGCCTAAAATCAAGAGAAAGGAAGAGGAAGTGACAGCGATATTGATTTTCTAAAACAATAAAGTTGACGCTCCCACTTTTGATTTTCACCTGAGGCAGCTGAGCGATGACCCGGTCCCGGCGAACCGGAGGAAAAACGCTCATGCCTGAAACTCTGAGAGACATGAAGCCTCGGGGTAAATGACGTCTGGATGAGAAAAACACAAACGTTTCAACTGCTGTCACATAATGTTGCCATAGTGCAGGGATAATGAAAAAGGTGTGTGTCGTGTGGATCAATAAAATTGACAGATTTGACCGTTTTTGAAGTGCATGTGCCACTTTTGATGCCATCTTGTTCAGAATAGTACATGTATATTGGAATCAACAATGTGGTTGCAATACAGGGTATTTGCAGGTTACAGCAAGTCAAATTTAAGACTTTTTAATGGCGCTTTGATTGAAATTTAAGACAGAAAAACTTTAGATACAGGGCATTTTGGGGAATCCTTTGTCCTTCTCACACTGCACATAGCTCTCTACACACTTAACCCCCATACTGACAAGCTTAAAATGTATTTTGCACAGAAAGCACCCAGACTCACATGGGTTAGCAACAGAAGTGAGACAGTGGCACAAATGAACAGCCAGCTGGCGATAAATTTTCGCTTAACAGGGCAGTAATATGCATTTTCCAGGAACACAGTGCCACAAAAAAGCAACTATGATATCGTCAGTTTTTCTTAAAACGCTATGCAAATATGACTTGGGCCTCTTTAAAAACAAATCCAGCTTTTTGGATTTTTTTTTCTTCTGTTGAATAAAATGACTAAAATCAAAGGTAATTATTTTTCTACATTTTTCAGTGGGAGACAATGCTACTGCAATAAAAATATATTTTAAGGCTTTCCACATATCTTTACCATTTTGGAGGGTATGGTAAATTATTATTTTTGTAGACTGGGTTTCAAAACATTATCAGAAATACTTTAGCGTGGCACTAGGTTATGACTTGTAATGTTAATTTTTTTTAAGTAAAAAAAAGTTTAAAATATATAATGTTAAACATTTCTTTTTTAAATATATAACATCAATTTCCTCGAGATTACAAGCTAGCTCAGTAAATAATTTGAATAAATATTTCTCCTTCTAAATTCGTACATCTTTACTAGGTACTTTTACAGCTTTTATACCCACAGGCTATAGAATACAGGCTCCTACTACTACACACATATCCCGAGACGTCCTCAGAGCTACGGCAGCCTAAAGGAGCCAAAGGTTGATTACTCATGAAATGAAGGTAGCCGGGGCAACTGTAATCAGTACTGAGCCACTTACTGTCTGTTTTAATCCTATTGTTCATCAAAGCTCCGACTGAAGACAAAAGAAGTACAATTTACTTCATTTAGTTTCCGTCTACGTTCAGCTGTAGCGACTTTTTAAACTTTTATGTAACAACAAACCGCAAGTAAAAAGCTGAAAAGAGAGAACGTTGCTATGAGCTTCCTAAAGTAAACTATAGAGAGGTAGCGTTTTAGCTACAGTTGATGTTACGGGATACCTCAGCGATTCAAGATGGTCCTCTTCTCTCTTACTCCCCCAAAAGACGCCTCTTGCTCCACGCAAAGGCAACTCACGCTTTCCGTGTTTAGTAAAAAAAAAAAAAGGTAACATTTATTTATGGGGCTTGAGTTGAGCCACGGAAGTTGTGGGGAGCAGCCGAGAGGGACCGCAGCAGCTGCTGACTCAGTTCCCCTGGATTCATTCTTTCCTCCCACATTTTCCCCTGCTCGGCCCCCTGCTGGACAAAATGAAGAACTGCCAGGAATCTGTTCTAGTCTCCACTATCGCATCCCTGACAATTTTTAAAAGAAAAATTATTTTTCAAATTTACTAAATTTGAATACACAAAAGAAAATCTGGCTTAAATCTCAGATTTCTACTGACTTATGGCTCTTTTAGCGCCACTATTTGAGACGTGTGTGTAAACAGAGAGCAGAGCTGGAATTCTGACTTTTTAAAAGAATTCTGAGCAAAAAAGTCAGATTTATGAGATTAAAGTCTCATTCCATAGGCAGTAGCATAATCTTACATTGAACATTTTAGAGAACTCCAACCTGTAATTTGGGTACTTTGTAGTTTGGGGGCAGGGAGCGGGGTTGTCATTCTGATATTTATATTACTGTTTTCTGATATTGAATTGGCTGCACAACAGGATATTTAATCATCTGTAGCTGCATTTCCATTGCAAATGTGCTCAAAGCTTTGTCTGTATTCCCTAATCCTAACCCAAACAACCTAACTCTACCTAGCACCTAAACATTTTATCAAAAATTTAGTGTTTTTGAAATTGGTGTGTTTCCATCCATCCATCCATTGGTCCATTTTCTTACACCCTTAACCCATCAGGGATGGGAGGTGTTCCAGTGCCTATCTCAAGCTGTCAATAGACAAGAGGCTGGCTCAACCTGGACAGGTCACCCGACCATAACAGGGCGTGTTTCCATTGTGAGAAAAATATTTTCGGAATGTAAAATTGTGCAATTATATAGTCAATGGAAATGCAGCTAGGAAGCTCTTTTGATTGTTCATTTCTGATTTGTAATATTTAGCATCCAACTGAACAATGGTATTTTCTGGGCTGAACAATTCATTGAACTCAGTTGTCTCAACTTTTGGCTTCATACGTTGGATGGGCAAATTTTTAAGATTTTATTGGTAGAAAGTGCTGTGGACAAGATGTCCTCAGAAATGATATATTTTTCAGCTTTCACATGCAAACTGAAACACAGAAAGAAATCATGACCCCTGTGATATTAAACGCTTTTTTATTCACTCAATGATTCGAAAGACACTTTTAATACAAGAGTCATTTAGATTATTGTGCTCATGATCAATTGAAATAACTGTTGTAACGCCTTCCCTTCATTGTGAGGGAAACTCAGAGTTATTGTAGTCTCTGCTTATGTTCAAAAGGCACTTTGGTGCGAAGGCACAACAGCAAAGGTCAGGCGCACATCAGCTCCGTCTATGCCTTTTTTCTTGGCGGTGGTTGAAATATAAAATGAAGTTTACATCGATCAGCCACAACATTATGACTATTAACTATTGGTAAAGAGAGTTAGAGGGGGCTTGTTTTGTTATGCCCTGATGATTTAGCACTTGCAATGTCCTCATGCCTTTTCGGAAATAAATCAAAGGTTATATTGCTAATGTCTCAGGGTACAAACTTGTCCATGTTTCTCTCCAGTCTTCCATGGAGCAAGACTGACCTCCAGTCTTCAACGAGGAAGACTGGAGGGCGTCTAATGTTGTGTCTGAGGAATAAACTTGTCAGTAAAATTTTACTGTCATCAGCAGTTATGACTTATGGAATGATCAAGTCCACTTAGAGCCAACAAACACGTACATCTTTAAAAATGAAAAAAACAAAAAGATCTAAAGGAATGTGCACTTGAGGACAAATATTTACAAAGTGTTTTACATCCATTTCTGAGGAAATAAGAGAAAGAGACATATGTCAATCAGGTTCAATATTTATACGTTGATCATCTCCAAAGTGTCGCTATTAACCAAACCAGCAAAAGAGATACACAGTGTCTGACCACACGATTGTGCTGCTGCCTGCTCGGTGTGAAGGATTATTTTCAGGGTTATTGTTCCTTGTGAACAGATGGCAGAAAGATCCGGTTTCAGCTCCACTGGAGTCAGAAAGAAACAGATTTGATCAAAGAGTCAAAGAAGGACCAAAAATAATCATGCATCATAGCACGTTAGCAGTTCAATTGGTCATGAACAACTCTGTCCGCTCCAGCATCTCTTCAGCCATACCTGGAGACATGGCTTCATAGAGACAGAGGGATTGGTTCACATAATTATACAATATTAAAATGCAAATTCAGAAAATTCCAAGTGTCAACATTAGTCAAAAACCCCTACAAAAAAAAACACTTTTCCCCATGCAGATGTAAAATATATTGCAACATACCATATAGTGAGTGTGCTGTACAAAAAGCAATAGACGAAACGCGATTACCCATTTCAAATACATACTGAAATATTCTTAACATATACTTCAATGGACAAGTGTAACATTACCACAAGATGTTAGCATTCTGGCAGCAAATAATAGAAAGTTACAAATAATTTCAGTACCTCGTTTGTATCCAGTGCCCATTTAAAGTAGCAGACAACAGTCAACCTGACTCAAAACATTAGCAACATCACATTAAATAAGAAAATCCACCTGGCACCCATGAAGGTAAATTGTAACTGTACTTAAATGTATTTAACTTCCTTTTTCTTTTCTTTTCTTTTCTTTTTTTTGCTTTAGTTATAATAAAATGTTGATGTCGAGAGAGATTTTAATGAAACTATCAGTACCATTCTCATGTTTGTAAGCTAAATAGGCAGCTAGCTTGTAGCATTTAGGCTGGGAATGAATAAGAAAAAAAATGTCAGGAATGCAACACTTTTATTAAAATTAAAACAAAGATTATTATAAAATCAATAATTGGATTTTTTTTAAAGTTAACAACCATTAATTCTGTAATCTCATGTGGGCTATGCTAACTGCGTTTCATTCACTCACTGATAGGCTACAATAGTCACTCAGGTCGAAGTTGTTAGGGCCACTTTTTATGTTTTGAGCAATACTTGAGTGTCACAGAACTTCAACATTAATATCCCTAATATACAACTGTGTAAACAAGGTATTTCTAACATTTTAACTGTTTAGATTTGATTTTAAATATTAAAATACTCCTACAAACCCTAGAATAGCAGACAAATTAATTGTTGAGAGGGCAAACTGGCAACATTTATGGACATCTCTAAAGCTCATTACTTAACATAATTCATTTTTATTAATTTGTTTTCTCTCGTTGGTATGTTTCCATTGAAAACTAGGCGGTACAAGTTGTTTGTATTCTTATTCTATTGCTGTCATCCCAACTAGTCCCAGCTTTAATATTAGTACAAAGGAAAGATCTGTGGCATATTCTTTATATTTAGCTTACAGACATGGGATGGTCATCATTCTTTTCATTGTTAAATAAGACTAATGAATGCATTTTACAAGCATTACATTATCAAACAATCAATAACTTTAAAGGTGGTTTTTGTCACTTCTTCATAACCGTTAGTGGATCACTTTTTAAAAAGAATCACTGCTCACAAGAAAACAAAACAGACCAAAATCTATTTACTTCACACTGCTTGTTATTATCTTTCCATTAATGTTGAGTATGTCAATTTAAGAATCACATTCCATAAAGCCAAGCTTCCCCTACTTCTTATGTATCCATGCAAATTATTAGCACACAGTGCTTATACACAGTTTGATACAGAATTTAATATTAAATCCCACTCATTGCTATCACTACCCAGTCGACTCTGTATATTTTATTATGTAGTTACTTTATGCTTTATATGAGATGGTCAAAAAAATTGGTCTAAAGGCCCAAAGCTTGAGTCCTTCCAAACTTACATTTTAACCTTCAGTTGAAAAGTGATCAAGAGAAATGCTGATCACATTTTTACAAAACATCGAAGAAACCTTCTAGGTATTTCAGCGAATAAAACATTGTCCATTACGCCAAAACTTGTACAATTTCAAGGATTTGTCAGTTTTCACTTAGACTTCTGTTGAATTTAGTTAAAATTTCCTACTTTAAAATTTCTGTGAAAAAGCAGCACCCGAAAAAGTCTACGTGTTTTGGGGAGCTTATTCTTTGGCAGTGAATCTGGTATCACAAGCATATGTTAGTATGAAAACACAAAAAAATCTGTAAACTTTCAGTCTTACATTAAATACATGGGGTAGTCCAGTGAGCCACTCCCCCTGGTCAGTCGCTGAGAAACTTCTTGGAGTTGTTGTTGTGCGTGCCGTTCTGTCCCACGTACCTCTTGCTTCGGGGAAAGAAGTCCGTGCGGAGCAAACGATAGAAATAGATCACCATCATGATATTCATCATCATGATGGTGACGAGGAAGTATCCGCCATGGTCCAGCCAGGAGTAGTTGTGGACGATGTACCAGGTGAGGTAGAACTGGGTGCCGAGGCGAAACATGACGTAGGTGAAGAGGTTGGCGATTTTGTTGATGTGGTACATGGAGGAGGACTGAGCGTTGGCCAGCCTCAGCATCAGCCGCAAGTGCAGGGTGATGCTGTTGACCTCCACGAAGAGGGCGATCAAAGCACCGGCAATGAAGAGCTGGGTGTAGAGGGCGTACAGGAAACACCAGATCACCTGGAGACAGAACATCACGGTGAGGCTGTTTGTACCAACAGACGGCTAGCCTCGGGTTTGGTTTTGGACAATAAATTATTAACAATACCAATCGTGATATCAGTAGCAATATATAACATCTGACAGAACGTTCAATAGCTTCCCTGAACTCTTGTCCAGAACTGCACAACATTGTGGGGGATGTAGGCAAAGGAAAGACTATAGCTGCTCAACCTTTCACGGCAAGCTAACCTAGATTGATGGTATCAACAGACCAACTGACTCTTTGGTTACCCAGCAACAACATGTTGAGTAACTTGTGGAGAAGCAGTTCTCAAGCCTGATAAATGTTTGAGAATAAAGAAAAACAACAGCGTGGAGTGAAAGCTGTGGCTAAAAAAGGAAAGATCACGGCACCGGTTCACTCTGGGAGTATTTCAGATATTCAAAACAAAAAGTAATCAATAATCATTAGTCCTGTCAACATTAACGCATGAGATTAATCTAAAAAGTTTAACGTATTAATATTACATAATACCAATTAATCACATGACCTATAAAACATCTCTCCAATGGAGGATTACCTAGTTCAAAGCAGCACGGTCTTGTACTGCGGTGAGCAATGAAACACAAGTGAAAAGATGAGTGAGGAGATTGAGACTGGTGTGCCAAGTAGTATGTACTTATCGCAAAGATGAATTATCCTTCCACCGAAGCACAACCAGTTTATTGTTGACATTTCTAAATGACTTTTGAAACAAAATTACTTCTTTTAACCACCCTGAACTCAAAAATCTGGAAAACTGAGATGTTTGGTTTGAGACAATAAAAGATTTTTGTGCATTTTTACATTTCAAGCTCTCAAGATTAAAGCACGGTAATAAATCGTGACTAGTAAACAAGTAAACAGAAACAACAAATAAGTTATGACGTCTCTGTAAAGAAAATTGTCCTTTATTAAAAAAAAAGGAGGCTACCTGAGACCAAAACATCATCCAGTTTTTGGTACAAGGAGAAAGAAAAGAGACAAACGATAAATCACACAAATGGAAATTATTGCGTTTGTTTTAATTGATCAGTTAATTGATTCATTGTTTATTGCAACAGGCCTAGACAACACTAATAATTATCGATATCGACTGTTGTGAAACCTTTACATCATAATACGTTTTTCAACCATAATGTCCAGTCCCATCTTAGAGCGCCACAATCTGTTTAAAAGTTTACTTTTTCATTTTTTCGGTGTAAGATTATGCTATTGCAGTAAAAGTTGAATGTGTTAGATTTAATAGACACATACTGAGTAGAAATTCTATTAGCATTCATTAATATTTAAAGCAAAAAAAACATTAAGTGGGACAAAAGTCCAGCAATGTTTCTGCATCAATGGAAATCCTGTTTTCTTTAGTCATCTACACCTTGTTTGATTAAAAAAAAAAAGAGGTGAAACGAAACTCTCTGTGTTAACAACCCATCAGGTTAACTTCAACTCTCCTTTTTTTTCCATGTCCTGGGAACTTGTCCAACGCATTGCAGAACTTGATGTTATCTCTCTTTTGTCTTGTGACTCAGCTATGCTGTCTGAACCAGAAACGTCAGCTAGATCGAGTTAAAAACGAAAGCACGAGCACAAACATCTTACCATCGCGTGATGGAGTAGGAACTCCCATGATCCTCTGCCGTGTCCCGTCAGAATGATATCGCCTGCATCGTGCACAAAGTAACCTTGGGAAAAAAAGTAGTTTTGTATTAATGTGATGGGAAGTAAAGACATGGACTGTCCATAAAAAAAAAAAAACAAACAGATACAGCTTCAGAATGAAAGTGTTGTAGTTACACACCAACACAACAGAACTGACCTTACACACCCATTTAACTACGTTCGCAAACGCCTTTTAAAATGCATTGGGACTCATAGATTCCACATGAATAATTGATTTCTACTAGCTTCAAGCACTTATGAATTTGGTAATACCGTGTTATTCTCTGAAATTACACACTTGTCTCTTTCTCACTTTCAAGGAAGTCACTCTTCCTTGAAAGTGAGAGACTGCTTCGGCCATGAAGATTTTTTTTCACCAACAATGGCATCTTTTTTTTAACATTTCATTGTTGATTTTTGTCTGAAATTGAACAATTTGGTAGAAAATAGTCATAGATTAAATTTTTCTGATTAGCTGTGTAATGAGATGAGGCCACATGTTTCCAAATCTCTATTTCTGATTGACTGATCGGTCCTGGTGACGTCTCCTGTCCCGAACGTTCGAGAAGCTGCAACCAGAAGCCAACTTCAGCTCTGTATTGTACAATGCTGTGTTCATGCTTGATGTGATGTTGAATTGTATGTGATGTAATGTATCAAAAGAACACATTTCAATACACATATGGATATTTTATGTCCACTATTTTTCTTGATGAAGTGTGTGCCTAAACCATGTACGCTAGTCGTTAGCTTCTCCAATGTTAACACTAGCCTGCTGGACAGCAGAGTAGCTGGCTATCCAGTGGGTGACCAAGCTGCTCACATGCCAGTACAATGCTAACACAAATGTGTACTCTCTTTTTCATTTTTGCTAGTGCCGGCCTCTCATTAATCACATTAGCAGCTGTCACTTCATAATAATTATAGCCTCATGTGAAAAGGAAGTAGCCACCGCCTGGTGCGCAGCAGTCTTAATTTTGGACCTTATACCACTCCACAGTTTTCAGCATTGGAGTTATTGCTTTTTTTTTTTAAATACAATTAGATAACGTTTCTCTTTTTTGTGTAACTGTTAAACTCCTCTGACAGGAAAGCGAAAAGTCTCCAGTCATCATATTCCAGACATGCAAACTAAACGTTTCTCATTTGGTTATTAAACTGTGACAGCCTGATTCAGCTGAAATATTTCCACTGCCTGGGATTTTTTCATTTATTTATTTAATTATTTTTACGAGTGCCACTCTGAGGTGAGCATGACACACAAACAGCTGCTCTGTTAATGAGCCTAACCTCTCATTTCATTTGTGTTTGGGCTCTAAGGAGCTGTTTGAAGTTTTTAGGGAGGTGGAAGCTCTCACCAGACTTGTGCTCTCCACAAAAACCAAACCACACACACAACAGAGAGGCTCTAACAGACCACCACTTGAGGCGGTTGTTTTTGGTAGCCCTAGAGTTCGCCTGTTAGGATTAAAGGAAGAGCTGCCGACTGCTTCAAACAACAGAAAGTGAGATAATTACAGGCTTCTTTGTAACAGGAGGCAAATGCAGTTGAACTCCTCCCACACTTTGCCATGGGTGCAATAACATTTTAATATTCTCACATACAGATCAAATAACTTGGCTGGTTTTAAGCCAAAACCTTTTTTTTAATTGTGTCACCTTCTCAAATATAGACTTCCCTTCGTATTTTAACACATCACACAACCACAAATGTTCAGTATTGTGTTCAGTATTGTGTGGTGGCCTGCAAATTTCCACTGCAAAAGGAGAACTACAGTTATCAGCTTTACGTTTTCTAGAAGATCGGTAATAATAACGTAACAAAACAAACATCTAATCAGGCCTCATAATTAGGTGCTTGTGTAGGAATATATTGGAAAATGAGTCATGGCTTCTCCAGTAAGTGCTTTCATTATTCAGATTTTAAACTTCAAAAGAAGAATGTTAGTTTCTCCTCATGTTTTTTTTAAAGTCATATTTTCACATTAAAAACGACAATTAAAAAAAACAACTTTTTCTTTTTGTTCCCTTTTGTTCTGGAGAAAATCCAATTGGATTTGATTTTCTCTTCATATTTAACAAATTAAAAACATAAAATCAATTGCCAAATATGGACAGATGATAAACAATATTTTCACATCCATCCATCCATCCATTTTCTTACACTCTTGTCCCTTATTGGGGTCGGGAGGGTTGCTGGTGCCCATCTCCAGCTAGCGTACCGGGCGAGAGGCGGGGTCACCCTGGACAGGTCGCCAGTCTGTCACAGGGCAACACAGAGACACGCAGGACACACAACCATGCACACACACTCATACCTAGGGGCAATTTGGAGAGGCCAATTAACCTGATTTTCACATTTCACCAATAAAAAATCACTTTGTGAAACTTCAAAAGTTTAAACTTTTTAAAAATATATCAATCTTCCTTAACTTAGCAACAATAATATTTGCGTTGCTTTATGTAAAGCATTGCAAGGCATGAACAAACTTTTAATTTGATTTCCAAAGTAAAATTAAATTCTCCATAAATCTAACCTGATGAACTAACAGGTTAGATTTATGTTTGAAAAAGATGCTCAGTGGTGCTTGGACTTCGGCTCCATGCCCTGGGCGACACTTTATCGGGGCCAATGAGGCCAAAAAACATTTATTGTGGGTTTTTGGTAGGTGTCCATCTAGATTCAAACACAGATTATACTTAACACAGTTGGAGTGCTTTTGCTAATAAAGTGACTTCTGAATTCAATCGTTTGAACTACTTCTTTATTTTTTACTATTGTTATTTTATTAACAAAACAAACATATAAACCACGCCTCGTTTTTCTGTCACTGCACAATTACATGTTCCTTATGTTGCTCTAACCAAAAATCAAACTAATTAATTACATTGTTTATGTTTGTAATGTGACAAAATGTGAAAAAAAGAGAAAAACTATAAGCGACATGGATGTCGTTTTGGCACATAAAACAGACAGAGGTGCGTTTACTGACCTGTGGAGACGCAGATGAGCAGGTAGGACAGAGAGGTGTGAAACTTGTGGATGTTGCTGAGCGTCTCGGGCCAGATCACCGCGCTGCAGAGAGACACACACACAGGACGGATTAACGACTCTGGAAATTCACCTGAGTCAGACAGACAGCGGCTCGTTTACGGACTGAAAACCCTGACTAAGCAGAGGCGTCGGTAAGTAAAGCCTTTTAAAAACCTTCTTCCCCCAACAACAGACAACAATGCTTTCAGGGGATGTTTTAAAGGTACGCCGCCTCTCTGAGCTTTATACACCAGAGGTTTTTTTACTTCACAACATCACTCCTCTGTTAACCCTTTAGCCAGTGTTGCAGTGAGAAGTAGCTCTTATAATGAGCTTGGCAGATGCACAGTCCAACAAATCTTTGCTAATTACTGCTGGCTAGTCTGAAGGAGCTGAGTGGTGTAGTCATAGGGGAAAGGTTCTCTATGGATCAGAATCTGGGAAGCTTAAATCCTCCAAAGAGGTAAAGCTAGGCCCAACCAGGTGTTTTGCACAGCTAACTGGTTGCCAAGGAGATTAAAGGATTTCTCAAACATGCATGAAAGAATCAAGGCAACCCTCCAGGTCCGTTTTTGACGAGGGAAAACGTAAAAGCTCAAAAAAGTCAATTTTACATGATACCGCCCCTTTAATAGCCCGACGTTTTTTGTGTGTGTGTGTAAACACGCCACAGTGAAAGCTTGGCTCTAAACCGTGCCATGCGTTATTGAGTCATTCCTTCACATTTCTGATTCAGAAATTAACAAAGTATTTACGTTACTGCTGACTCTTAATGTGGGGAAATGAGTCATGTGCGTCGATTCCCCGCCCCTCTTTTGATGCTTTCCCAATAGGAAATCAGGTTTTTCCAGTGGATTTTCTTTTGTCTTTTCTTATTCTCAGAAGCTCAGAAGTGAAAACACCAACAGCCGTGCGTTAATTCAGCAACAGAAGCAGTTCCGCGTGTCCCTCCCCACCTAAGAATGCCATTGTCCCAGTCCAAGCATGCCCTTCTTCTTCTTCTCCTGACTGCCACTGACTGTCACTGTTACATACACACACACACACACACACACACACACACGCACACACACGCACACACACACACACACACACACACACACACACATTCTCCCACACATTGTACATAATGTGAACCGGGAACAAGACAATGCCACCTCAGTGTGGAGCCACGGGCGGGTGGATGAATGGAGCTGTCACTCACCAGGTCAGAGCCCAGGTCCCAGTCAGCACCGAGTGCACCATTGACAGGGACAGGTTCTTCCACTTCCAGGAGCGGAAGGCGTCCTGACGGACCACCGTGGGGACGGGCAGCCTCTGCAGCAGCTGGTGGGCCACCCTGAACAGCAGAGAGCAGACCAGCACCCCGGCGCCCGGGTGGCTCTTCAGCACAGACAGCAGGGCCTCCATGCTCTTCTTTACGTCCCTGCTCCTCTAGAATTCCAACAGGAGCTGTTTTCTTTTGTTGTTGTTTGTTTTGTTTAGTTTTTATTTTTTTCAAAAAGAGATGGATTATCTCCGTATGTAATGGGGAGCGTCGTGCAGGAGAAAAAGAAGAAGAGGAGACGATCCTCTGATCAAATCACCGCACAGCGGGTATCTGGCTGATGCCGTCTCGCGTTTTTACGCACAGGTCCAAGTCCGGGTCCGGCAGGGGATGGAGGCGAGGGAGGGAGGGGGATTCCGTGTCGGATCATTCCAGTGGGACGGCGGTGGTTTTCTCCACGCCGCGCTTCGTAAACATAACGAGGCGAGCCGCGCTCAGCTCGGCTGTCCGTGCAGAATGACGGAAGAAAAGGAGGAGGGAGGAAGGCGATGGGGGTGGATGGTGTCGCGGCTGCTCCCTCGGCTCGCAGGAACAAGGAGGGGCAGACACACCAAGATTATGTTACGCAAGGAATAAACTCCCAAAAACCAGAGCTGCTGCTGCTGCTGCTGGAATGTGGTTCAGAAATATGCTCGTCACAAATAATAATGATAACAAAAGGAAAGAAATGGCATCAGTGGAGATCGTTCAGAGAGAATGATATACGGTGATCATGGGCCGCACGTGACGCGTTTACAAGGTCCGAGCGTGTTTGGGTCATTGGGTTTTCTAATCAGAAACAACACTGAGCACTGAGTTTCCATTACAAATGCGCGCAAATCCTTGTGTTCTGCTAATATAAACAAACAAAAAATCCGACAATTTTTAGTTGTGTCGTTTCCACTAAATAAGAAATTAGATTAAAATCACATGTGAATAAGGTTGTTCACGCGATAAGTCGTTAAAAATCACGGCAGCGGCAGATGTAAACAGTTACATGAGATATATTCATAACTCAGCTCGCGCTATTATCTACCAGCCAATCAGAGGAGACATTGGAGTCTCTCTCTCAGGTGGATAAGCCTTATATTTGGGAGCCGCTAGGCCTTGAGGGAAATTGTAGTCCGTGATTTTACAGAAGAGTTATGGATTCAACACTTTAATATGACTCTCCGGGACAGTCAGCTACACATTGTCGAGAGAAAAAAAACAAACCTTATGCTAATTCTTCTTCGTTTTCTGCAGTAGTAACATCCGGTTATACATCACGTGACTCGTGTGATGCGAAAAGGTGTTTCCAATAGCTGAGAAACCAGCTCAAATCTAAAATGTTATCGAAAAACGTGGATTTTTAAGAGGTTTGGAGGGGAAAGGTTCTGATTTTTGAACTGATTGTTACCAAGTTCATCATCCTGTGAAGAAGAATGAGTACTACCAAATTCTAATTTATTAATACCTTATGACATGACTATTTCATAAGTCATTAATTTTTAAAGCGGGAAAAAAAATACAGAATTGATTTTTTAAATGTAGCCGAGTTTGGCTTAAGAACTTTTACGTTTAAGGTGTTCATCTACAGCAACCACGCTATAGCATGATTTTGTTTTGTTATTTTCCATCTGCATGTTTCGCACGCTTCAACATGCCCATGTGGTCGGTCTCTGTTGTTGCACATTTTGACCACCAGAGGGCAGCGCAGTGCTTAAAATTGATTACCGTTTTCCCAAGGCTGTGCCTCTTCGTTTCAAGAACATCATTCAAACTGTCAACTTCACCCATGGGCGGGACGAGGGCAACGTTCTATAGAACCTGGCATCTGATTGGCTGTCAAGACGACTTCTTCCAAATTTGTAATGACTCTAAACAGAAATAACTTCATCCACTTAATTAAATTGCTCCAATTTGTTTACCACAAACTTAACAGTAAAGACACATCTTAATAATTATTGAACGACTACAGTGTTTTGGATTAAATTGGATTTTCTAAGGAATGTTGCCACATCTATTTTAAACAAATACAGATTACTAAATGTGTGCAGTGACGTCACAAGATAGTTTGTTTGTGAAAGATAAAGTGTGGAAGAGGCCAAAAAATTAGCAAATGATTTTGGTAATTAAATTTTTTGTTTCCATCTGAAACCATTAATGATAACACAACAAAACATCTAGTCAGGCATGATCATACCTGTGTAGGAATATGGAAAAATGTGTCCTTTTTTTTCCAGTAAGATATTTTAAGTAATATTTTACATATGAAAATATTTCTATTTCTTTTCTTTGTGTTTTACTTACAATTCCGACCACTGGTGAGTGGATGCCCCCTTGTTGCAGTGTTGTACATTTCAGTCCTTCATGTTTCTGTTTCCCTATAATTCATACAGGAAGTGCCAGTGAAGTTACTGGATAAGACAGCTAAAGAATTGTTTTGCAAACTAGTTGTGTTCAGTGTTTTTAGAGTTTATTATTTCAGTTTCTCATGAAGATTATACCATTATCAAAGGCATTTACGTACAATAGTGATTCTGAGTACCTTCAGATTTATATTGGGAGTTCGGAAAAGTGTTTATAGCCCTTTAATTTTGTAACAATGTAAAATTGTACTTATTTTTACTCTCATTTACCCATCAGCCATTGTTTTCTGTTGTTATTTCTCCCTCTACGGTACACAATACAAGTAGAGGTGAAGCATCTTATCGGATCATGTAAAGCTGAACTCGTGGAAGCCTCATACAAACCTTGGACAAAGTAACCACATTTTGTGTTTAATGTGTTTCCATGTTTGTTTTTTATGTATTGTATTTTTATAAATTACACACTCTGTCTTTAACTGAAACTCATCTGCTTCAGGTGTTGACAGTTTGCAGTTTGACTGCATGAACTCTAAGGTATGTCTGGAGTCTCTGAGTCAACGGGAAGGGAAAGTCAATACTTGAGTATTAGCCTTGGATGGCCTTTCTTCTGTCTGGTGATGCAAGGAAGTGCACCTCATTATTAATGAAATAAAGCAGTTATGGGTGGAGGGGGTGTAGATTTTTTTTTTTCTTTAAATCATGTCATAAAATCATTCCCTCATCAAAAACATACTAACAGTGTTGATTTGATTGTGTGTTTAAGAAATCCTTGAATCTCCCATGGCAACCATTCTGGGGTGTCAGAAGGGTTGCTCTCACTGTTCTCACAAAGCTCAGCCTATTTCCACAAAGCTCTTCCTTGGAGCTGCAGTCTCAAGCCAGGCTTCTGCCTCACACAGCATGTTAGCTC
The DNA here is from genome assembly GCF_904066995.2 of Poecilia reticulata. Lineage (NCBI taxonomy): Eukaryota > Metazoa > Chordata > Actinopteri > Cyprinodontiformes > Poeciliidae > Poecilia > Poecilia reticulata. Next base: position 5,793,447 of record NC_088842.1, read on the forward strand.
CTCCAGACTAGCGGCAGCAGCAATTAGCAAACACCCGGTGGGCCTGTCATATGAACTACTGAGTCAGTCTAACACTCCTAAGAATGGTTGTATACAGCAAAATGGACTGCTGTAATGACATGCCAAGGGCAGAGTGTCAAAAAGAGCAGGAGCTTCTTAAAGAAACAGAGGTGCTAAATTACAAAGTACATTTTTGTAATGTTCTGTTTTATATTTACACAGCATTTTTAAAACCACTGAAGCTAACATCATTACTTGATTGTGCTAAAAGAAAATGACACTATGTCTCTGGAAAATACATAACACTGTCTCTTTAATTTATGCAATTGTAAAGAAAAACCTAAAAATATCTATCTATCTATCTATCTATCTATCTATCTATCTATCTATCTATCTATCTATCTATCTATCTATCTATCTATCTATCTATCTATCTATCTATCTATCCATCCATCCATCCATCCATCCATCCATCCATCCATCCATCCATCCATCCATCCATCCATCCATCCATCCATCCATCCATCCATCCATCCATCCATCATCTATCTATCTATCTATCTATCTATCTATCTATCTATCTATCTATCTATCTATCTATCTATCTATCTATCTATCTATCTATCTATCTATCTATCTATCCATCCATCCATCCATCCATCCATCCATCCATCCATCCATCCATCCATCCATCCATCCATCCATCCATCCATCCATCCATCCATCTATCTATCTATCTATCTATCTATCTATCTATCTATCTATCTATCTATCTATCTATCTATCTATCTATCTATCTATCTATCTATCTATCTATCTATCTATCTATCTGATATCAGCAAGGTTTCACTTGGGAATCAAACATCTGCATCTTATCACACCACCAGAGGGCGCCTTCCTCTTCAATCTTCTGTGACTTACTAGAAAACTCTTTGTTGATTTCTTTAATTGATTTCAAAGCAACATATAAGCGCTTGGCTTTCCAGCGGCTTCAAGTAATTCACGACATGTCATCATGCTCCATTAGATGGTGTTTGTAACCTCTGCAGATGTTAGACCTGCCGGAACTCCAGGCGTGGAAGACGTGTCATGTAACATCCCCAGGCCTGTTGGAACAGAACAACCTGCACTAAATGTAACTCAACACTGAAGACTCGGTTTCCTGGCCGCCTCGCCGAGAAACGCCAAAGGACTTTCGCTCTCTTTATCCTTTCGAACAACAGAAACTTGTAATTTGTCAGGATTTCTATGAAACTCCAAGTCTAGAGCAAAATGTTTCAGGACAGGTGCTGTTGAAATCTGATGAAAAATATAGATTATTATTATTATTATTATTATTATTATTATTATTATTATTATTATTATTATTATTATTATTATTATTATTATTATTATTATACCTTTATTATTATATCTTGGATATTTAAACTTTCTGAGGCCGCCACTGTTCTGATTAGGTCTGAAAGTTCTACTTAATAATATGTTTAATTATCAAATAACTACAGTGGAATTCCTCAATATGGCTAACTTAATATCCAATGCTATTTATAACTGGAGAGTAATTCAAATTATAATCTGAATTTCTTCTTAAATGAGCAGTGATTAGAGAGTTAAGTCAAGAGAAATCTGATCATTCTTATCGGTCTGTTGTTGCATCTCTTAAACTTGAACTCATCAGCAAACTGAACAAAATTATGTTCAGTTAGCTCTCTGATATCTTCACCACACCCATGTATCCAGTGGGGTTCTCAGACATTTTGAGGGGCAGCTGCTCGAGAGGAAAGAAAGGGTATTTACTGTGAGAATTAATACAGGCAGAGTTAAAAATGTGGGACACTTAATGTCATTTTAAATCTAGAAAATGCAGACAACACACTGTCAAGGAAACAAACTAAAAAAGATTTCACAAGGGCACCTTTTCTTGTCCAGAGAAAAAGGAGGGCAAACTAGAATAAGGAAATAATGAAAATAAAAAATCCAGACAAAATAAAATAAACCGAAATTTGAGTTTGTCACCTGACAAAAATGAGAAGGATCTCAAGAGGTATGAATATTTTCTTGAGATATTTATCAATATCTCAGGAACGTGTGCGCCCAACTGACGGCGCAAGCACGGGTTCAGAAGGTTTTCATCACCTTTAAAGTTCACGGTTCTGATTTATCTGCCGCTGAAACCTACTGTGTCAAATGTCAAGAGGGACTTTGTGACGTGTGTAAAAAAAAAACAGCCACCCACGACTTCCTGTCATTATTTTGAAGAAATCTCCAGAGATTAAAAAGATTAAGTTCTTCAGGCGTGGGCTCATACCTCATAATCGGCATCGGTTTCACTGCGCCGCTTGCTTCATTCCTGCAGGATGACTGAGTGGCAGGCCTGCTGACAGAAGGTTAAATATGTGACTGAGCGGGTCGGAGGAGTGGCACGCCGAGACCTTGAGGCTCCTTCAGGTGCTGCCATACTATATTCCTGAGAAAGAGCAAACCATTGTTTGTGAAACTGGTGACTAATCTGACTTCCATCGGAGGAGATTCTTTTTGGAAAAAAAAAAGAGAGAGAGAGAGGGATTGTAGAGAAGGTTCGGTTACGCGCAGATGATTGTTTGTGGCAATGCATGATTATTTCAGATTGATAATGACAGAGGAAGCATGTGCTTCACCACAAAGAGCGGGCTTTGTCACTGCACAAAGCATTTATTATCCCATCATGGCAGACAGAAGACACTAGTGGTCGCAGACCCTCCTTCCTGCGTAGGAAATGGGGAAGATGCTTAATAATTACCAGGTATATAGAAGCAACACTGCAGAACTTGATGCCCCACTAATGACAAAATGATATCTCAACCTAACTTTTCACATGACCCTTTAATGTCCGCGTGGGTCAGGAACATATTTCTCAGAAAGAGACATTTTGCAGACCTAAAGGCAGTCAATTGGAAGGTTAAAATAATGAGTAATTTTGAAAAATGGCAGCTTAGGTTGACGACATTCTGAAAAAATGTAAATTATACGCTCACTAGAATGAAAATACTAGGTTTTAGAATAATACATGCTTTTATCTCAACTCGTCCCGACTATTACAAGGCTGGTTTCAGTCAGGCATCTGGCATGTTTTTATCCCTCCTATTTATATCTACATGCTCCTGCTAGCATGTAGCTTGTTTCTAGCTTACTGCAACTAGAAAGAAGGAATAAGATTGGTTACCATAGCCAAGCAGCACAAGTTTTCATTACGATGTCACCACGTGACTCCAAAACAATCCATGCCCTGAACAAAGGCTTAGAACAAATTAATGTTCTAAGCCACAACGTCCTCCAGCTGAACAGAAACAATGATTAATATTATCTTTGGCCCTAAAGAGGAGCGATCTAGAGTCAGCTTGCAAGCTAGAAACTTGTGATCAGGATCGAAATCTGGGTGTTGTGATGGACTCAGATCTGTCAGAACTGTCTTCAGAGTCACATGAAGACAGTTGCAAAGTCAACCTTCTATAACCTGCAGAACATTTCCAGAAATAAAGGACTGATGTCTCAACAAGATAAATAGACTATAAAGTTTCTCTGCTAGCTTATAAATCACTGAACGGCTTAGCACCAAAATACATTAAAGATCAGTGTATGAGGTTTGTCTGGGTTTTGATTATTTGACTCCAGTTCCATTATTATTCTGTGTTCCTTTGTCTCTTTATTTTATTATCATCCTTGTTTACTTTGATTCTGTCCTTTCTGAGTTTATTATGTCTGTTTCGTCCCCCCTCCTTGTGCCATTTTCTCTCTCTCCTCAGCCTTCCTTCTGCTCTCTCCCCTCACACCTGCAACCCATTTCTAATCATCCATCTGTTCCTTGTTCTAGTAATCAAGCTCCCCAGTATATATTCAACTCATTCTCAGTCACTCCTTGCTGGTTCCTCCTTTTAAATCCTGTTACTTCCCTGCTTCACCCTGCTGGTTTTTGTTCCTGGTGTCCTGTTTGGTTTTTTTTTTCGTTTTTTTTTTTTTTTCTGTGCTCTGGCTCCATGAGTACTCCAAGGTTTTTGTTCTTCTGTTTTTTTTTTTTATTAAGATGCAAACTCTGCTTGCCGCCTCTGCCTTTCTTTGTTTGGGTCCACCACCAACCACCGCACAATCATGACTGTGTTGTAGTCGTATCAACCTTTCATACTATTCAGGTCTTTTTGTTCTACTTTCTGTCTGTTGTGACTTGCCGTTTTTAAATGTGACATAAATAGGTTTTGCATTTAGCTTTGACACCTGAATAATAAACGTGGTAATAAAGTCAGAATAATAAAACCCTGAGATCCGATCAGAACACACGAAGGAGTTTTGTTTATGTTGCTTGAACTCAAGTCATTTTACACCGTGATTTTTTTTGTACTGTATTTGTCCCATCCTTATAAAGAGTATCAGTTGACACTCAAGGGAGAGGCAGAACCAACTGATGGAAAACAGCAGGTTTTAGTTTCACCGATGGGACAGGAGGTCAAGTTTGTGCTGATAAAATAGCAGATGCTCCTTGAGTTTTGTTGTTTATGTTGTCTAAAAAGGTTTAGACCACACTGTTGTGTTGCTTTCTTGGAGACGTTTTGTACCTTTAAAATGAAAACAACACTACTACGTGGATATCTAAATGAACCTTAATAGACATTTTGTTAAATGTTATTTAAAGTATAACCTGATGGACCAACGCCTATTCCCAGAGATATATATCTCTATCTCTCTCTCTTTTCTCTTTTTCTCTCTCTCCAGGATCTGTTTCAGAGAAGCTTCCGGAACACGACTGTGAACTTTGTCAGAGACTCCTCACACCCTCTCTGTGAACTTGATGAACTGCTGCCATTATGAATTGTGTTATTTCATAGAGGCAGAACCACCAGACTGCTGTACAACTTTCTACCTCAAGCTGTTGAAGTTTTGACACACACTTTATATTATTGCACATTTTATTCCAGCTATTTAATACATTTTCCACAAATCTGTTGAGCATTTCAGAGTTTTTCTATGTAATTCTTAGTTATGCAATGAATGCATAGCTAAAAGCAGAGATTGCCTTTTGTTTTTTGGAACAAATGTACTTTTAGGAGTCTTTTTTTGTCTCCAAAAGGATATGTTTCACATTTACTTGAGCAATGATATCAGGAAGTGTCGTTACTCTAATTTGAGTTCAGTTTCTGGATACTTTACTCACTGCAAGTAGCTAAACCAAATAAAGAACAAACATGTTTTAACCAAAAATGTTTGAGACATTTACATCTAATTTTAACATGAGATTTTTATTTTCTTTTTGCTGTTTGTTTCCACACAAGATTTGTTCTGTTATTATCTATCTGCTGAGCCTGCTTGAGCCATTTTGAAGTTAAGTCTAAAAAGTACACAGAAGATACTGTCACCATCCTCTCTGTGCTGGCAGTATCCTGTGTGGTGAAGCATTTATTCACCAGAATAAGTATTTTATTCTGTTTTAGCTTATTAGTATATGTTTTAGGTTGAAGATAATTGATTTGAAAAAGTTTCTTCTGCCTGAATTTTTGTAATTATGTTAGTGTTTATTTGATTCCATAAATAAATAATAAATCAGATGTTGGTGAGCTGTTAATTAGAACTAAAGTAGCCTTTTTACAAATACTTTTTTTTGTCTTACTTGAATCATTCTTAAATAGCTGTCTTTTACTATTCAGTAAAGTAAAAGTATGCTAAATACTTTAGCATATTTTTACTTGAATAAAAATATGCTAAAGTAATGCTTCTCTTATTTGAGTACACTCTTTGGTTATTCTACCCGCCTCTGGAATAATGAAAGGCAGTAGAATAATGAATTATTTATAAAATTCTGTACTTGCAACTGCCAAACCATAAAAAGAAAATGAAGCCAATAAAAAACGAGCCTCTATTGTTGCCAATTTAATTACCTAGAAAGGAGGAAAAAAGTATATCTTTTAGACTTTTAGTCCCTCGCTGGTTGCCGTAGTGCCGTCGCTCGGTTACCAGGAGACGGTTGGAGACGTTTGAGGCGCAGCGACGATGGAGAAGTACGAGAAAATCAAAGTTGTTGGGAGAGGAGCTTTCGGGTAAACTCTGCTCTTCCACACACATTAACATTGCTTCTTGTTGTAAACTTTTGTCTGCCTGAAACAATGGGGCTGTCCGGAGTTTATTAAGAGAACCAGAAATCGGTAAAGGTCCACTTTTTCCCTTTAAATCCAACGGAATGTCTGTGTTCTGCTGAGAGGGAAAAGAGGGAGGAGAAAACGGAGCGCCCGGACATTAAGAAAAAAGTGAATTTTAGTAAGCAGCCGTGATAAAAACATGGCTGTCTTTGCCCTTATGTATATGGAAAAGTATTCACACCCCACTCTTTGATGGTACAACAGAAAGTACAGCATAATTAGCCCTTAAAATTAAAATGACATGTTTGTTTTATTATTATTTTCCACAGAATAAATACCCCATTTACTCACAAATGAAGTTCCCAAACAACCAGAAAGGGACACAACAACGGCAATATCTTAAGCTGTCAAAAGTTCATCCAACACAGTTTAGTCGGTTAAAAATTGAGATTGTGGCATAAAACATACCTATTTATGGGCCAGGGAAGGACCAAGACAAGAAAGAATTCGGTTGCCATGTAGGGAACAGCAGAAGAGATGCAAAACGCTTAGAACTAACACTGCACACATCATTATGAAGCTTGGTGGCGGTAGCATCACGCTCTAGTGAAGCCTTTTATCAGATATGGGTAAGAGTTTATAGATTGAGTTAAATACAGGGCAAAGCTGGACAAACTTGAATGGTTTCATTCAAAGAACAGCCCAGTCAAAGTCCATATAGGCAAATATATGTACATGCTCTCCATCAAACTGAGCTGATCTTGAGTTGGTGAACGGGCAAAAATGGCCCCTTTGGGTGTGAAGTTGGAAGAGACACACCCTCAAAAGTAGGGCTGCAACTAACTATTATTTTTGGAATCGATTATTCAGAGATTATTTGGACGATTAATTGGATAAAACAAAATTGGCACATTATGCAGATTTTGGTAACACTATTTGAAGGGGGGTGAATAAGATTGTGATAAACATAACATAACAACTGTCATGACCATGAATAATGAATATTCATGAATATTTATGACTGTTGTCATAAAGCATTCGGTAAATTATGACACTTTTAATACAAAGTTGACATTATTCAAAATGTCTTTGTAACGACAACTTGACATTAACCAAGAAATCATTACTGTTTAAACTTTACCTTTAATAACAAAGTTACCTAATTTTTAAAGTGCAATCAGTAATACTTTTATAACAAATTTATATCAGTAATGATTATTGATTAATGTCAAGTTGTCATAAAAAAGACATTTTGAATAATGTCAACTTTGTATTAAAAGTGTCATAATTTACCGAATGACGCTTTATGACAACAGTCATAAATATTCATGAAGACTTATTCATGTTCATTACATGTATGTCATGTTTATGACAGTGTCATGTCAGTCTTATTCACCCCCTTTCAAATAAAGTGTTACCCAGATTTTTCAATTAACCACTTTGGCTTATTTCATACAATATTAGCAATACAAAGGTGCAAATAAACACATGATCCAATTATGTTTTTAAATAAGAAAATAACTATTTTATTGCCTAAAGTAAAATAACAGCATTTCTTTAGTGTATGAATCCTCATTTGTAGATTAGTTGGACAAATGTTTGCATTAACCAATTAATAATTGGACAGCAGAGGTGCTTGATTGGGGATTTGGTTTTTCACAGAATTTGAAGCCGATGAAGTTAAAACTAGGTCACTTTAGGAGTTCTGGATAGAATATGTTTGCCCATTTACATTTTTAAAAATCTGAAATGCAAAACATATATATTTTTTGTGTAGTTTTGGCTTAGTTACTGCTCTGAGTGTGATGTTCTTTCAGCAACTGGGCTTCTTCTTTGAGTCTGTATTCCATTTAAGAATTAATCAATTACAAAATTTGTAGAAAGTTATTCAATAATTGATTAATCACAATTAATTCAAATCATTGTTTCAGTCTTACAAAAGCCTCTCAAAATCTGGTTCTACAAACTCCACTCAGGCGTGGAGGTCGACATACGCTTTACCGGTTGTTTGATAAAATACTTTAAAGATTATGCTTCCCTTTCACTTAATATTTTTGCTACAAATTTGCAATGCCTTGCAATTACATTTGCAATGCAAAATTGTCCAAAGATGGATTTGAAATACTTAAGTCAAATTTAAAATATTTAATCTCGTAACAGATGTGTGCAAAACTTTTTATTAACCCAGTTAAAGATTCCAAATTTACATCGGAAATCTTAGTTCAGGGGAAAAAAAAACAATTGAGGAACTATTCACCCTAAGATAACAAAGAGAAATTAACCCCATTTTTTTCTAAATGAGATGCATATGTTTCAGCTACATTCAGTCCCTTTGACTTCACCAAAACTGAGCTGCCACAAATCATCCTGCCCCTTCTTCTTTCATTTTTTTTGATGACCTTTTTCGTTTCTTCTGGTCGGTCAGGATTGTCCACCTGTGCCGCAGGCGCAGCGACGGGGCCTTCGTCATCCTGAAGGAGATCCCGGTTGAGCAGATGTCACGGGACGAACGCTTGGCTGCCCAGAACGAGTGTCAGGTGCTGAAGCTGCTCAACCACCCAAACATCATCGAGTACTATGAGAACTTCCTGGAGGACAAGGCCCTGATGATAGCCATGGAGTATGCACCAGGTTCGCTCGCTGCTGGATCCGGTTACACCGCACTCTTTTGTCTGGGCAAACCAGTTTACTTTTCCCATGCCTTAGGGTTCCACACACAGACCACTTGAGTGGATCTTAACATCTAAGTTTGTGTGAAGTAGGTGTTTTGCAGGACTGTGTAATAAGGGAAATTACATAGCTTTGCACCGGTGATTCCACAGTTCTTTGCCGTAACTAGTTTCTTTACCCCCTGAAATCATCAGATTAAAAGCTTAAACTCTTTTCATTTTCAAACTAAGAGAAAAAAAAAGCTTTGAAGGCACTTTAAAAAATGTTTTATTAACTTTCTGAGCAGTTAAAAATGTTGGTCTGATTAATGATACCAAAATAATTTTAAGTATTATGTCCACATGTGTGGATCATTTACTGATTTAGCTTCTCATCAACTGTCTTTAATATTAGCTTGACAATGTGTGTTTCTTTTAATTCTATTAAATAAAGCAAATAAGCAGATTATACGTCATTACAAAGGATGAATATGTGAAAAAAAGTATTATATATCCACTGTAATATATGGTGGAGGATCATCTGATGCTGCTGACTTGATTCTTTGCTAAGATCCTGAGTAGTTTCCTGTCCAAATTCTGGTTTGTTCAGCACTTTGGCCTGTTTTTAGCCCCAAAACCTTGTGAAAATCTAGGCCAAATTGGATATCCAACATTAATATTCTTGTTATGCCCAATAACTTGCCAATTAAAAAAAATAAAAAACACTGATGTTTTTTGATAAAATGGTGGTTTGTCGGCCGTATCTAAATGGGCACGTTTCTCAAAACTGTGACGGAAACACTTTTTTCACACCCGCCGAGTTATGGAATCAACAGTTGAAAATGCCAAAGGAAGTGGTAGGAGAACTCAATGAAAACACCACAATTTTGAAATTTTTGTTTTTTCGAATATCAACATCGATTTGCACACACTTGTAATAGAATCAGAGCTACTGATGACTACAAAGCACTGCAGTCAAAGAGACAATTATAGCTCAGTTAAAGTGCCAGATATTCATGTTCTAGATTCTATTTTCTCTTAAGCTGACGTTAAGACTTCACTCACATTATGAAGAACCCTGTTCTGTTCTTACTGTCTGATTTGATTTGATATCCCTTTCTCTCATACTCCAACAACATTTCACCTCCACGGTGTGAATGATGCATTCCCCTGCAGGTGGGACGCTGGCTGAATACATCCAGAAGCGCTGCAACTCCCTCCTAGATGAGGACACCATCCTCCACTTCTTTGTGCAGATCTTGCTCGCTCTCTACCACGTTCACAACAAACTGATTCTGCACCGCGACCTCAAGACTCAGAACATTCTGTTGGACAAGCACCAGATGATTGTCAAAATCGGAGACTTCGGCATCTCAAAGATCCTTGTCAGCAAGAGCAAGGCGTACACGGTGATGTATAGCATATTTCAGTAACACGGCAGTTCACAGCAGTTCACGGCAGATTTTATGATGCTTCACATCATAAAAACATCATGCAGTCACCAATTGTGAAACCAGTAACAGACTTTACATTTTGTCAATAGCTCTCATTAAAATTACCAGTACACATCAAATATGTTGGTCAATGTTCCAGTTATTATGGTTCAAAAGTAACTCTGATCATTTCATTTAATCATTAAGCATGGTTCCCAAATAGTCTGGAAAAGACTGGAATTTGTTTTATGCATTTCCTGTCCATCCATCCATCCATCCATCCATCCATCCATCCATCCATCCATCCATCCATCCATCCATCCATCCATCCATCCATCCATCCATCCATCCATCCATGTATGAAGGCTAGTTGAAGGTGTCAGTTGATCCCTACCGCCGCTAACAGTGGCTGCTCTGTGTGTGTGTGCATGTGTGTGTGTGCAGGTGGTGGGGACTCCCTGTTACATCTCCCCAGAGCTGTGTGAGGGAAAGCCGTACAACCAGAAGAGCGACATCTGGGCTCTGGGCTGCGTCCTGTACGAGCTGGCCAGCCTAAAGAGAGCTTTTGAGGCGGCTGTAGGAAAACAATCCTTCATCCTGCTTTTCTTCTGGCTTATGCAGTCATAATAATCTTACTGATTTACAATACTTAATACAGAAACTCCTAGTGTTCAAAAAGGACAGGAATCACTCCTAACCAACATGACTGCTACACTTTTCCAGCTGTGCACTGCAGTTGGTCTTGCATTCATTATTGAAATGTTTCGTTAAAGCTCACATCTGTCTTCATCTAAAACCTGTTTTCTTTTTTTTCCGTTCCAGAATCTTCCCGCCCTCGTCCTGAAGATCATGAGCGGAACCTTTGCTCCAATATCGGACCGCTACAGCCCAGAACTCCGACAGCTCATCCTCAACATGCTCAACCTGGACCCATCCAAACGGCCCCAACTCAATGAAATCATGGCTTTGCCCATCTGCATCCGGCCTCTGCTTAATCTCTACACAGACATTGGCAATGTGAAAATGCGCCGGTACGTAACGGACAAATGATCAAAGTAATTGCACTGATTTGTGACAAAGACTTATGAGGTTTTTTTTTTCTTCCAGGATTGAGAAACCGCTGTCGACCGTTCAGCCGCGAGGCAGACCGGGAGGGAGAGTTCCTGCTAACCGGACCAGAGGTTATATTAGACTTTACGTAGGCCGGCTCTCACTCTGTGATTCTTATCGTTCCTGTTTTTTGTTCTTGCCGTTAATCAGATGCAATGGCGGGTTTGGGTTCAGGAAAGGTGCATTCCCTCCCGCTGTCCTCCGTGTATACGTGGGGAAGTGGGATAACGGCGCCTCTCCGGCTACCGATGCTGAACACTGAAGTGCTTCAGGTCTCACTGGGCAGGACTCAGAAGATGGGAGTCACCAAGTCCGGCCGCCTTATTACCTGGGAGGTAAAACACCATTTTCACACTTCCCCCACATCCTAAAGGGACAAAACGCTTCACAGGAAGTCCTCTGGTCAGATTGTTTTCCCCCTACATTTTCCTCCTTACAACGGGAAACTCCAATGTGTTTTATTGGAATCATCTGTGCTAGGCCATTGGAATAGTAATAAAAAAATCTGGTCATTTATGTTCAGCTCTGTTAAATCAATACTTTTCACTGGGGCACAACTACAAACTAAAGTTGTTTCCCTTGCTTCTTCGCAAAAGAGCTCATGTTCTGTTAGATTCTCAGTTTGATTCAGATTTGGACTTCTCACACAGGGAAGCTGTTTAATTTAAACCTTTCTGTTTTTCCTCTGGCAGTACTTTTAGGGTGGTTGTCCTGCTGGATGGTGAACCCTTCGCTTCAGTCTCGAGCTCCTCTGCCTCCTCCCTGTGATCCGACTGCCATCTGTAGGAATACTTCAATTTGAAACGACCAATCAGGGGCAGGAGGAGGTTCTTAGCTCTGTCAATCATGTTTGTGTACGCTGCTCTAGATTGCCAGTTAGCCACTCAGTGTGATAATGGCGGAGAAAAAATTTATGGTTCCAGGAAAACCATTTTTCTGCCATCAGCGGTGGCCAGGCTAAATAGCCGTAGTATTAGCAGAGAGTGGTGGGGAGGCTGTGAGCAGCACGATAGACAGCGCTAAGACCCTCCCCCTGGCTCTGATTGGTTGTTTCTGACAGAGCGGTATATTTCTGCAAATGGAGTAGGAGCCAGAGGAGCAACAGTTTTAAAAATATGTTTAAAAAAGCATGTTTTAAAAAATATATAAGTTACCTATTGCAGCAATCACTGAAGCAACACCTAAGTAGGACCAAAATATTCCAGACAATGTGTGATGGCGTGAGTGGCTGTGTGTGTGTGACCTGGTTCCAGGCTCCCTCTGTTGTGTCTGGAGAGGCCAGTCTTCCAGGCCTGGTGGATCAGATGCAGCCGCTGTTCATTTCCCGTTTCCTCGAAGGTCAGTCAGGGGTCACCATCAAGTCCGTGTCCTGTGGTGATCTGTTCACCACCTGCATGACAGGTAGGTCAGCTCTTTTTGCTTTGAACCCAATAGAGAAACTAAAGAAAACTGATAATTGGGTTATAGTCTCTTAACCTCTCACGCTGCAGGAAGTACTCCATTAAAAACTGAGGCACAAACTGAAGGGGATTAAAAACTCATTACTCTATTTTTTTTTTCCCTTTTTCATTATATTTTATTAGAGTGACACAGATAAACATTTCCTAAAAAGGGATTATGAGGTTCATGCCAGCTCATCGACTAAAAGTGCTGTTAATCTCTGGTTTTTATTTGCAGACAGGGGTATTATCATGACATTTGGAAGCGGAAGCAATGGCTGTCTGGGACATGGCAACTTTAATGATGTAACACAGGTACGCCTTCACATTTCTGTCCACATAGTTATTCATTAGAAAAGTAATTCATCACTAAGTGAAACACTCTACTTAGATCCTGGGTGTGGTCTATTCTCAGAAAAAGAACATAATTTGGGTCACTTTTTATCCTTTGAAAACAGCTGCTGTATTTGTTCGAGTTTATTGAATTTACTAAATGCAGATTTGGGTGCATTAAAGTCTTTCTTTGATTAGAAGTCGCTGGTTGAATGTGGTTACATTTACTAAACAATTTAAAAAAATTCTAAAAGGCTGGCTATTAAAATATGAACATTTTTGTTTTACATAATTTTTTTTGTCCCTTAGGATGTAGACTTAATAAAAATAATTACTATTTCTGTCAACCACTTTGATGGGGGTCCAGATTAGTCAGATTCTGAAATTGCAGTCATGGTTCATAGAAAATCAGTTTAGGGTCTGGAAATGGCCCCCAGTCTGCAGTTTGGACACCCCTGATACAGATTAATTACACACAGATGGATGTTTGAAAAAGCCTTTATTCCTGTTAATTATAATTATGAAGATTTTCCACTTATAGCTAATAAAAATATGTCATTTAATATTCTAATATCACATCACACCATTAAAAAAGACATTTGTAATACAGAAATATGTTTAGTACCGGTGTAACGGTCGATTTCAAATGGTACTTTTAAACTAACAAGCTTCCTCTGAACGTGTATTCTAATTTATTGAATATGACTGTAAATCATTAATTGTTCCCTGATTTCTGCTGCTTTTTTCTTCTTATGATAATAACATTTTCAACACTCCACTGGGGAGTCAGACAAATATATATACATATCGAGTATCAGAAAAGAAAAAGTTCTTTTAACTGAACATTTTAAAACAATTTTACCGACAAGTTTCACCTCAAGCTCTTCTGTTCACACTCGATTTCACTTCGTTGCTTTACATCCACACTCAATACGTTCCGTTTGCTTCAATTTACCGCTTTGCTTGACCTTCTTCTGCACATCAACTCATCCATTCAGGATACAGCATGTGATACCTGGATCATCTCTTTTTGTGTTTGTGTGCGCAGCCTAAGATTGTGGAGGCTCTGTTGGGCTACGAGTTGGTCCAGGTGTCCTGCGGAGCTTCTCATGTCGTCGCTGTGACCAATGAAAGAGAGGTGTTTGCTTGGGGAAGAGGAGACAACGGTACAACAAACGAACCACTTGTTTTTTTTTTTTTAAGGTTGTTTGAACACCAGCGATTTACGACAACGGCATAATTGTTCTCTCTCTGTCCTGAAGGTCGCCTCGGCCTGGGCACCCAGGACACACACAACAGTCCCCAGCAGGTGTGTCTGCCTGCAGAGTTGGAGGCTCAGAAGGTGGTGTGTGGCGTGGATTGCTCCATGGTTATCAGCACGCAGTGCAGCATTCTGGCATGTGGAAGCAACAGGTTGGTGCTCTGCCTTCCTGACCCGAACAATGACTTGCTAGTTTTACACCCTGCAGACTTGTGTTTATGTTATGAGGGTGTGTGGGATGGCAACGGATTAAAGGTTTAAAGAAATAGTTCATAGTTCATCTGTGTATAACCTGTGAGACAGCATTCTCCAAAACTCTTTCTGCTGACAGGATGTAGATATGTGTGTTAGTAAAGAGGAGTGACAGTGAGGTCTGGTGTAACACTTAACTTCTGTTACGTCTTAAGTCTGTGTTTAATCACTGTGAGTGTTATATGACTTTTGGACATTTAACGTGTATTTAAATGCTGATTTAACCAAGGATCAGAAATAGCCAATGAAAATGCTCAATTCAGGTTGTTTTTTTTGCTTAAATCCAATGTTTTTTTTTTTTTTTATTTATTTATATTTTTTGTATGGTTGTTTATCCTTTTTATGCATCAATTATAATCTTTTATCTCAGGATTTTTTTCCAAACTGTTTTTGATTTTTTTTAAAGCATAAAAAAAGAGAAAAAAAACTGAAACATTTTTGTCAAAATATATATGTAAATATTTTTTAGGATTTTTTAGTGATGAGTTGTAATTGTCTCCAAATACAAAGTTGCTATTTGGAAAATACATAAGTAGTATTAGTCTTTAGGGGTTACTTGATGTCGCAATATTTTTTCACCTGTAAGAGCTTTCTGCAGTGGAAGGAGGAAGTGGATATTCCTGAGTTGCTTTTTCATCTGTCTGCCATGTTGGATTTAACAAAAATATTCTTGCATTGCAGTGGATGGCCGGTAGTTGATAGTGTATTTCATGATGCACTAGTAGACTCTAAAAAAAGAAAATACAAAACCAGGTCAAATTATTATAAAATTCATGCCTGTGGTGCATGTTACTTACATGAGACTGCATATAACTAACTTTTGTTGTAAATTGTTTTCGTTTCAGGTTCAACAAGCTTGGTCTGGACATGATTACAGCTGGGGAGGAACCGAATCCTGTGAATCAGGTTGAAGAAGTCCATTCTTACACTCCGGTTCAGTCAGCCCCACTCAACTCTGAGAGGATAGTTTACATCGACATTGGAACGGCCCATTCTGTTGCTGTCACAGGTTCAAAAATCTACTATAATGATCACATACCTGAAACAGATTTGTTCCTGCAAGCGTCTGACCTTGTTTAGGTGTATTTATTTCCCACAAAAAAAATACTCTATCACTGTTGATTGAGTATGAAGAAGTTTTGATCTCATCTGTTATTTAAACTCCTGATTTTTCAGCTGTCCACTTTGTTAGAAATCATTTCCGCGTTTTGTCCGTTTTGCTCTTAATATGCAGAAGAGGGCTGGTGTTATACGTTTGGCAGCAACCAGCACGGTCAGATGGGCTGCAGCTCCCGGCGCAGCAGCCGGGTGCCCTACCAGGTGCTCGGCCTGAAGGACATAACCTCGGCCGCATGTGGTGACGCCTTCACGCTGGCCATTGGAGCTGGTAAGTGGATGATCTGTCTAGCGTCTTTAACGGGACAAAAATCATAAACTACTAACAAATTTAATAGCAAGATTTAAACATTTGTTCTGGTCGATTCATTTCCAGGGTTAAGAGTTACTCTTTATAGGGTCTAGGGTTTAGTCGTAAGGCTCATATTTCATCTTGCATATTCTCTGACTTTTTTTTCCTTGTGGGATTTTTCTGTCAGGCGAAAGTTTGAGTCGTGCGCAGACATCTTTATTAGCTTATTCTATGGCTAAAAGCGGTTGAAGCTACCTGTAACTAGCGGCTAATATACCGTGCCATCTAGCTGGGCTGCAACGGGACTCACTTTTCAACCCTGTAGTTTCAAGCCTCAGACTGGCCCACTTTTAGAATGATCTATCATCATTAAAATTATGTCATTATAATCTTACATGTTAAGTCCACAGTAAGGTCTTGAAATTCAGTATATTTTTCTATAACATTTCTAATTCAGTGCAGGTAATTCATTGACTTGATTGCACAGTGGTTTGCTTTACCCATTTCATCGTCCTCATTTGACGTTGCTAACCATGAGTTCGTTTTTGTGAAAAAGTTGCAACGTACATGATCAACCCAGTACCATGACTGCACACTAGGCCGATTTTTAAAAAATTGTGGACAAAAAGTCATATTGACCTACTGAGATTTGCCCAGAACCTGCCAATGTGTGCCTGTTAGCCAGCTAATTAGCAGTTTGTCTGTCATGGGTGATGGGCTGGATGGAAGACGGCAGAAAGCAAAAGCCACATGGTGTGAAACCCGACAAAGAGGCAAAGGTTGTAACATTTTTCAATTTTCTTGCATCTTGTCTTAACTCAACTCCAACTCAGAACAACAGAGTAAAGGAAAGGGCCAAAAACACACAATCTGTAAACCGTAACATCCTGTAGTCTGGGATTGAGTGAAGCCCCCTAGTGGTTCACCACAAAGTGATATTAAAATCTGTTTCAGTATATTCTAAGATTAAAACTGTCCCTGCATGCAGATATTTAGTCATTCACCAGCAAACTAACAACACCTCCAAAACAAAGGTGATTTGCTGAAATGAACAAAAGAACTACTTTCTTTTTCTCCCTCTTCTGTTGTTACTGGTCTCTATGTGGTTCACAGGGCTTGTCGAACCTAATTAGATAAACCCATTTATACACTGGAACTGTCCTTTTACCATGTTGGCCCTTAGATGGGTAACAGATGTCTTTTGTTTGTAAGTTTTGTTGTTGCAGTTGGGTGTAAAACAGTAAAAAGCTGTATTGTGACAGCAAGTGGCTCCCTGTGGAGAGGCCAGCAGTGCCTGTAGGTCTCTCTTTGTCAAAGAAGAGCTTTGTTCAGCTCAGACTTTCTACAGATAGAGCCATTATGAATCCAAGACAGAGCTGTCAGTTAAAGATTTTAGTGGATTAGCCCCTCAAGAGGAGGTTTTCCTACGAATTAGGCGATCAACTCTTCTTTTCTTGGTGTTTTTTCTGACAGAAGGTGAGGTGTACACGTGGGGGAAGGGTGCCCGTGGTCGCCTCGGAAGAAAAGAAGAGGATTGTGGGATACCAAAGCCGGTGCAGCTCGACGAGAGCCACCCATTCACAGTGACATCGGTAGCCTGTTGTCATGGCAACACCCTGCTGGCAGTCAAACGTAATATTTTTTGCTTATTGCCCCAACTTAAGAAACGCTGTGGCGAAATGCGACTAATCTGATGAAAGGTCGTCTGAACTGCAGACAATCATCTTCGGACGGAGCCAAACGCGTGAATATTTCTGCTGTATCTGCTGCTTCTGGAGTTCTTTTTGCACTAAAAGTATCTGCAGCGTTACAGGAGATTAGCGTTACAGCGGCCAACTCACCTCCAGACTGAGCAGCTTTGTTTGAAACTTTGAACTTTGAGACACAAACACAGTGACCTCTGGAAAAGACTCCGACACAAAGTCGATCCATGACCAACCTGTTTTTGTCTGACATGTGAAAGAGAACAAAGCAATAATTAGTCTAAAAGGGAAAAAAAGTAACAGGGTTTGATGTGTAAAGCATTTCTATACCACTCCTTTAACATATTTTGTACCAAAAAAAACTTTGGGTCCCTTTCGTCCATCACTACATCGTTCACCAGCTTTCTTCTATTTGCTGAACAAAAGCCATCCCCACCACATGATATGAGTAAAAGGGTTTAGATCCAAATGAACGCCACACTTTTAAAACCAATAGGTTTTAAAAGAAACCTGTTGGTTTCTTTTAACCAATAGGTTTTAAAAGAAACCAATAAGTTAAAAGAAATAAATTCTGCATCTAATCATGTTCTTCCATTTTGCATTAAGTGATTTCTGTGTTTGTCTCTAATTTCAACTTTACAACTGTGAAAAAAAGTGAAAAGCTCTCTAAGTGTGAGTACAAAAGTATTCAACAACACACTGCATCCATAAAATTCTCATTTGTCATCTAAATATAACTATACATAATATATTTTTAGTAGTTATATGTCCTTATTTTGTAATTATGTGTGTCTATGTGGTTCATAGACACACATAGAGGCACACAGAAAGCGATTTTTGGTCTTGTGCAGAGACTTGCCAGTGTTGTGCTTTTTTGAGTAGTTTGTTAAAAATACAATTCCTTTTCCTTCAACTTCAAAATGATTCACCGTATTGTTTTGGTCTGTCTCATAAAATCCTAATAACAGGGTGTCTAAAACCTCGTAAATACATGTATCTAAAATGAAGGCCTTGAGATGTCTTGAATTCATTTAAAAAATGTAAGTTGGCCTTAAATAGGTTGTTCAAAGGTCTTACATTTTGTTGTGACAGGACTATTTACTCATATGTTCTGTGTAGACAATTTTTCTTTCTGAGACTTTCCTGTCAGGTAGAAGTTTGAGTCGGACACAGACATTTTGTGACTCGAGGTGGTTGGAACTACCGCTAACTAGCTGCTAATAAACGCTTGTTAACTAGCTTTTTTGTGTCTATAAATGGTAAGTGTAAGTTATTGTCAGTTTGCTGGACGATGTTCGTCTTCGCCACTGGCTCACTTCTGTTGCCAATCCGTACGCTGCTATGTACATACTGGTAAAAAAAAAAACAATTGTCTATGGTATAAGATACTATGGTATAAGATATGCGATTTTCTTGTCATGACACAAGTCTTAAATTTCATGTATAGTAGTGATAAAAAGTCTAAAATTAGAGTTGTGCAAGCCTGCAGAAACCCTGAATAAAATACACTCACATTTTTGGTTCGAATGCGATGGAGATTGAAAGCAATTAAGGTGTAAAGTTTGACAAAGTAGTTTTGACATTTTAGTCCTTTTAGTGTTTTAAGATGTTATATCACCCTCTGATTTTCAAACTCATATATTACAAAGAAAATGTAGATTCTGTAAAAATCTTGATACTAATATCTTCATCACTTGGTCCCTTTCAGATGTACTAACTTTACTTCTTTTGTGTTTCAGCTTTGTTCGAGGATCCTGGTTCCAGATGAACAGATACGATGGAGACCTTCCCTAGTCCCTCCCCAATCCTCCTCTGCATCCGCTTTGTTTGTGTGTGTTTTTCCTAACGAACAAATATTCGTTTCGGTTTATTGAACACACACAGACGGTCAGAACCAGTGGGAGGAAACAGGTGCACTCCAGACACGCCAAAGGAATGTTGCAACACTGATACTGAAGCTGGATTACTGCAGTTCATTAGCCCGCTTATCATGTGTTGAGCGATTGTCTTCCCCCCACGTGCGGCTTTTCTGCCGTGAAAAGCCAGCGAAAGTCAAACAGGTTTTGTTCCCTCTTAAGACAGCCGGATGAATGAGACGAAAAGAATGAAGGATGAAGTCAAGAGACGAGAGCGCGAGGAGGGGAGTTGGGTTTTTGGGCTCTTTATTGGATTAGTGCTGCAAACACAAACAAGCAGCGTTCAAACTAGATAATGAGGAGGGGGCGGGGGGGGACGTAAGGGGACATGTTACCCCGCTTGTTCAGACACATTCACAGCTTCTTCAGTGCGGAGAATAGCAGCCTGTAGAGTAAACAGGCAGCTATTCATGTCACCGCCAACGGTAAACAACGTACTACTAACGCCGTTGTTTTCATTCCACCGTAGGAATTTTTACTGGCTGAACAGCTGAGACGGTTTTCATGCCATAGAGACCAAAAATGGTGAGAGGCAGATAACGACGTCTTTCCGGCTTCAAGTACATACCTCCCATAGAGCTGAAACCAGATATTTTCATGTACTGGATAAATAGGCAAGAGCACATTTTTTTTTTGTTCTTTTTTCTCAGTGTCTAAAGTTAAATCAGACCAAACTGTTCTTTTTCTAGGTTACTTAGAATTACCCAAATTATTTCTATTTGCTCAATGCCAGAAAACTTGGCGAGAACAGTTTTTAGAAATGTTTTTGTTTGTTTTTACTTTCTTCAAATTCAAAAATGTACGTACATTTTGTCGTAGATAACTGTCTTTTTAAACTGTACAACATAAATTTGAAGAAAAAAAAATCTAAAATGTTTTCCAACATTTTTAGCAGACAGAAATAATTTTGGTAATTCTTACTGGCCTGAATCTGGAAAAGTTTGGTCTGATTTAACTTCAGACAGTGATGAGAAAAAAATGTGTTTGTGTCTTTTTATTCAGTTTATGTAAATAACTGGTTCCAGCTGGATTTGTGGAGAAAAAGACCCAGATTAAACAGAATAAACAACTTTGGTTTCTGTAGATCAAAAACATCTGAATTTTTAAAGACAAGTCCCCCCCAGGGCAGAACGAGTGTCGAAAACGTCCCGTCTTCATCTGATAAGAGCTGATTAGAGACAATCGGAAAGAATAGGGTGCCTGGTTATTTAATGAGGCTTCAAAATTAGTTAAATAAAACGTATGACCTGATTAATTTTACAAAAAAACAGCAATAGAACAGTGTGGAAACTATCTATAATACATTAGATTACCACAGAGTCATATTATGCTGGTGATTAATGTTTAATACCGCTGCAGCTGGTAACAGTGAGTAGATTAAAGTTTCATACTTCAATCTTTAAAGGTGAATTATTGATTCCTAGCTAATTATGTCATAATATATTCATTTGAATGCTGATTAGTGAGTTAAGCAAAGTAAAGAAAATATTTTTTCATGTGAAGTAGAGCATGAGTAAAAAGTATAAAACAGCATGTTTTTGAACTGCACGATTAAAAGTGATTTTGAACATTGGTGCAAATGTAGCATTTTTGACCTTTTTTGATAGAAAGTTGAGAGTAGAGAAAAGAGAAGAAGGATGTAAAATGTTAAGTTTAGTGGTTTAATAAAAACAAAACACCACGAGAAAATTTGTTAATAAAGTTTGCTTTTTTCAAACACGTTGCATTGCAAAGTATTTATTTAAGTATTTGGTCACTTAAAACACAAATGGTAATTTTAACAACAAAAGTAGTGCTAAACTGTAACTCATATCATCCAAAGTTGTTGGCTGATGGGAAGAAGAATCTCCTGTCTGTATTTTGGCGGATATGAAGAATGAAGATGCTTAGAACAAATCGATTTGTGGATTTGTCATAACTTTCTCTAGCTGAACAGAAATAGAAATAAAGTTATTCCCTAAAGAGGAACGATCTAGTCAGCTTCAGTTATTACAACTAGAAACCAGCGATCAGGCCCTAAATCTGGGTGTATTAATGTACTCTGACCTGAACCTTCAGAGTCACATAAAAACGGTTACAAAGTCGGCCTTCCATTACATGAAAAACATTTCCAGGATTAAAGGACTTAAAGTCCCAGCGAGATCTAGTGAAACTCATCCATTCGTATTGATTTTCTGCAACAGTGTCGTCACAGGTCTGCCTAAAAAAATCAAGCTGTAGCTGATCCAGAACGCTGCTGCTGACGTTCTCACTAAAACCAGGAAGATGGAGAACATCACCTCAGATCCTTCCACTGGATCCCTGGATTTTAAAATACTGTTGTTAGTTTATAAATCATTTAAGGACTTAGCACCAGAAGATCCGCTGTTGTGGTGTCAACCTTCCAGATTTGAGTGGTCTGGAAGGTTGATGCCTCCAAACAATGGAGAAGCAACATTGAGCTTCTGTGCACCACAAATCTAGAACAAACTTCCATAAACCTGCAAAACAACTGAAACACTGAGTTCCTTTAAATCAAGGCTAAAAACCCAACTGATAATAATTGGAACATTGATCAATGTATTTGCTTGATGATTTTGATTATGACCTTTGACAAAATGTAATGTGTATTGCTTGTTTCATAATTGATGACTGTATGACATAAAGCACTCTGAACTGCCTTGTTGCTGAATATGAGTTGTACAAGTAAACCTGACTTGACTTATACTCCTCAACCACCTTCATATCTTCTCCGATGATGGGAATGGTGAAACATTTCAAACATTTTTCCCGCTTTACCCCATAAAGTAGTTAAAACTCGGTCAGACTGGATGAACGGTATTTGCAAACATTGATTCTTCACCTCTTCAGATTTCCAGTTGGATTTAGGTTTGGACTTCAGAACATGTTAGCATTCTTAGATTTAAATTCTTTCATTGTTGCTCTGGCTGCATGTTTAGGGTCATTGTACTCCGCTCTGCTTTCAGAGCTCTTTGCTTCCTATCACAGGTTTTCTTACACCATTACCCAGTAATTAGCTCCATCACTCTTTCCATCAGCTGAAGACTATCAGGGATAGTTTCATTTTTTGTGGGGCTCCAAAAATTTTTCTTATCTTTTTTGTTGCTGTTTAGATGAATGGGTGCTTCATAAACATTGTACATTGTGTATAAAACTCATACGCCTAAATCATGTGATTGGCTATTTTAGGATTTTTTATGTATATATACAATACAACAAATATTCAAGTATTTGAAAATTATGAAGTTACAGTCAAGTTTTTTGGTAAGAACATGGAGTTATTGGTAAAAATAAATAAATAAATACCCGCGGATGTATGGAACTACAATGTCTTGTAATTTGCATTAATAAATAAATGTTTCCTTGGTTAATAGGGTACCCAAACTGGCTAAATCAGGTGTTAAACCTCTGAGGTTTTCGCAGAACGACTAAGACATGGGCTGGATTTATTTGGTGACAGTGGCAATTATGCTGCATCTCACCAATCTTTGCTGGATT
The DNA here is from genome assembly GCF_904066995.2 of Poecilia reticulata. Classification (NCBI taxonomy): domain Eukaryota; kingdom Metazoa; phylum Chordata; class Actinopteri; order Cyprinodontiformes; family Poeciliidae; genus Poecilia; species Poecilia reticulata. The sequence goes on from NC_088842.1 coordinate 5,816,549, forward strand.
GGCGAGGCATAGTGTCATCGGGGTTTGAATACTTTTCAGACTTTGTTTTTTTTTTAATTATTTTTGTAAAGAAAAAATATAATGTGATTTTTACACTTTCCTGGTTCTCCTTTGTATAAAATCCCAAATAAAATACGTCTAAATGTGTGCTCCTAATACGACAAAGGTAAAAAAGTTCAAGTATGAATATTTTCGCAACGCATCGGACAAATTGCCACACAATTTTCATTTACTGATCCTAAGCTTGCGGTGTGTGTTTTTGACTGATATGAAATCTTTCTCCCAGCTGTCAGGCTCATGTTCTTCCTCGGAAACACCTTCTTTTTGTGAGGACATGGCCCCGCTGCCATTGTTGTCCTTGTCCCGGTGATGTAATGGTGATGTAATCCGGAGCCAATGCAGCAGGTGACAGAAGATCCAGATGTGTGGGGTTGAGCGCTGGTCTGCCCCTGTTCCTCCACCTCACATCTGCGGTGTTTGTGTTTTAAATCAGCTGTAGCAATGTCAACTGGAGGGGATTTAAAGCGCACAGGTGCTGGATTTTAACAGAAATCACAAAGATTAATATTTAGTGTGTGCATCCGCCACTAGAGGGCGTAGTTGTCCCTCTAACGTCTGCATGGATGTATTTGAGTCAAAACCTGGCTTTTTATCTTTATCTCTCACCTGTTTTTTGCTGCGTTTTCTCACAGGTGAGCGTATATGACCTTGTACGTCGGGTGAAAATGAGCAAAAAAAGTCTAAAGATCCCGGAGGAGAGACAACGGAGGTACAAGGCGACTCCTCCCGTTTGGAGGAGGAGGAAGAGGCGAAGGAGGAGCTGCATGTGCACCTAAACAGACGGTGAGGGTAATGCATTGTGTTCAGTGTGTCAGTCCTGCACGCAGCGCAGTCAAGAGAGCGGCCCAGCCGGTCAAAACAAACCCAGCGGAGGGAAGGTATCGTTCCTGCGGCTGCGGTTGTCCTCTATCGGGAAAGAGCGGCGGCGGAGGACGAGAGCTCCGTAGCTTTGACGTGAGCTGCTCTTCGGCTTAAACGGCCCCCCGAACAGCTCCCTGCTCCCTGAAGGGAAAAACAAAACAAGAGGGCATCAGCTGTATCATTTTTTTTTAACCGAAGGCCCCGAGAGAGGGAGAAAAAGCGACCGCGAGCCCCGCAGACATGCCCGGCTTCGACTACAAGTTCCTGGAGAAGCCGAAGAGACGCTTCCAGTGTCCGCTCTGCAGCAAGGCGATGCGGGAGCCCGTCCAAGTGTCCACCTGTGGACACCGGTTCTGTGACACCTGTCTGCAAGAATTCCTCAGGTAGGGTCTCCGTGTGTGTGTGTATAACCTATATGTGTGCGTAGAGAAATATATATCCAGTTGTCTGCAGGTGATATTGTACCCTGCTTCTGTTTGGCGCGAGCCTCGGTAAATAAAGGCTCGTGAAGGTGTGTCCTGCTCACCTATTTTTATAGTTAGTCTTTTGTGCTTCTGCTGCACAAAGCAACTGGACAACCCGAGGCCCGGTGAGCAAGCAACCGACTGTAATTTCAGTTTATTTTTTGATTGATTTTTTTTCCCCCCACATGTGCAAAATAGCTGGAATAAGCTATTTTCCTGAGTTATTGTGCGCTGCGGCAGGCCGGGGATTTTATTTCTGCCAATATAATCTGTAGGTTGAGATGATTCTGGAGTTTGCAGCTCTCTTGTTGTGGTGCTTGTGTCCTGCAGAGGGCCCCTGTGTCCTCATCCCTCGCAAAGGATGGCTCAGTTAGTAGTCCCTGTATCTGAAATTAGACAAGATCTTTTCTCCTCAGGAGGGGGGAGTCAGCAGGGGCCACTCTGAGGGGACCTTTCACTTTGGGGCCATGACTACAAGAGACTTCCTCACCCTCCTAATCTGCTCCACACTGAAGTCTGTGTTAAGACTTCTACAAAGACAGCCTTTGTTTTAACAGTTTTACGATGGCACCATCAATAAATAATTATCTCTCTACACTTAAAGGAGACTACGGTAGCATTACGCCTAGAACTAGAGCCGTATAGTTCACATGTGTCCCTTTTCACATTAATCCGCCACATCGGTCTGTCAGCACATCTCTGTTATAGAAGGAGCACATGTGACTTCTTGTTTGTCTTTATGGAGGGTTTAAAGGCTTATTCCCCCCCCCCCCCAGTCTCCTTGCATGAAGGCTCGGTTCAGTCTCTTAAAAACTCTTGGAAAAGCACAACTTTGTTGTGGTTAGAGTCAAATCTTATTTTCCCAGAAACCAAATTTTTGAGTTTGAGTTTTGCGGCGCAGGCTTTGACCTGTAGATACAGATTTGGCTGACACAAGAACATTTAGTACGGGGCTAATTTGCTAACAGTTGTCACTGCTTTGGATAATTTTGAAAATGTTGAACCTCACTTTAACTTTGACATATGAAAATGTCTTCTTAATTTAACAAGCTCCATAACAAATACAGATAGAAAACTCAAAAGAAGTCTTGCTCTCTCTCACTCTTTTGCAGCCTGGACGAACCATGGGCATCAAACAACTTATTAACGTCATTAACATCCACTCGAATAACCAAGTCTTTATTAAGTCTTCATCGTAGAGTTGAGCTTTAAGCATCTACAAGTTATTTTCATTGAATGAGTCATGTATAGATGTGCAGACGGTGTAATTTGAATCATTTTCTAAACAGAAAATCTTCTCGTATGAAATAAAATGCTAATAAATTGCTATGTCCTGATTCAGTTAATTACTTTAACTTTGAATTCCACTTTAGGAAGCTCGTTCACTTAAAACAAAAATGATAAGTTGTGCACAATATGTAGGGAGATGCCAGCAACTGGGTTATAGACCTCACCTGTGCTGACTCATATCTGACTGTCAGTGATAGATTAGAAGGATTGGCCCAGAAAACATAAACAAGATGTTTACAGAACTGAGAGGTGTTAAATTTGACATTTTATTTGTAATTCTTGTTTTCTTTTTCTATTTTTTAAATACTTTTTAGTTTATAATCTACTAATTGGCTAAATACTTGGCAGATAAATCTGAATATTTGAGTCTGGAAAATTATTGAGAGAGTATTTTGATTAGGAACCCTGCAAATGATCTGCAGTCTTCAGTTTTGACTTGATGCAACATGAAGAAAAAAAGCTTATCAGCAAACAGAACTTTTCTTAAACTCTCCACTGTCTTTTAAGGAAAGCAGGAAGATTATATTTGGTGATAATTCTGAGCAAGTGCGTCTGCCGGTGGAGTGACGCTGTGAATACATTATCTGGTCGTGAGTTCCCGGTCTGCAGTGGTTTTTGAGTCATCAGGAAGCCTCCTCTGGTTTATTAAACAGCAGCATCGTGAAACAGAAGTGGAAGAACAAGCGAGAGCGAGGGAGGAAGAGTTTTCTTTTGCTTTTTTTTCTGATCAATGAGTTTTGCCCGACGCTTTGTCTGCATCATCCTGCTCGCCTCCATGCGCCTCCTCCTTCAGACTACGGTCCATTTTCTCCTCCCACACGCTGACTGAAATTACAGTTTCATAACTTTGCAAAGTTTTAGTATATAGAAGTTGTGCTGCTGTGTGGTGTCGCAACAGAGGATGACACGACCTAAAGAAGCAATGATTTGGTGAGATGTGTGTAACACACAAAGCTCTATCTTGACCTCACTTCCAACTAGAACAGTCTTTGAGCAGCAAAATTGGGCAAACTCCTACTAGTACCTAGTGCAGCTGTGGTATTCTTGTTACGGAGCACAACCACTCACAAAAACTGGAAATCTTCAAATACATAAGACCCTCTCTAAAGACACTCATAACTGCCTATTTTAATAGTTCAAACACCAAATATGTTTTGACCCTCGGCCATAGAGAAACGATCGTTTCCTAGAGGCATGGAATCTGATGAAGTTTTAAATTTGATCTCATTGCTAATGTTTTGACCATGACATGTGTAACGATTAGCTAGCTAATGGCGCCAAAAGTTGAAACTTCTCCTTATGTTCACCAGGGAACTCAAGCTCAATGGGAGAAATCCCAGTGAAGGGAGATGAGAATCCAGCGGAATTGCGTAGAAAGGTAATAGTCAGACTAGCTTAGCAATGTCAACATCACAAAAACAATGGCTTCTTTGTGCTTATTGTAGAAAAATAGATCCTTACCTGAACTCACACTTCCTAAAGGTTCCCAACATGTTCCATGACAGACGTCATGTAGATGTCTATTGTATATGTGGAGTGAGAATTTATTATGAACAGAAAATCTTGGTGTATGACAGAACAGAAGACAGCTTGAAAGTCTCTGACCACAGCTTAGTCTTTTTTTTCCACTGTCATTTAGCAATAAATAACCAATAAATAGGTTGAAAATATCAATAAGAAAATCAGTAATAGTTGCTTTAAGATATCTGGACAAACCAGAAAATAACAAGTGGTCAAACTGTCACAGGTCATTTTTCGTTTTAACAATGTATTTCCTGGTTCACTTCGCCAACATATACATACATAATAAACATCAATAACGGCAGCAGACTCATGGGTGCTGACAGATTCACTCAGCCACCTTCGTTTTCACGTCTTTAATTAAAGAAGTGTGCCGGTTGAGGCCATTGAGCCGGGGAGCGCCCATTGTGAGTGGAGTTCAGGTTTATTGAGACTGACAGACAGTAGTTGGCGAATGCCGTGCCCATTGTGCAAACACGAGTTGAACCTCTTTCCCTCTAATTATTAAAGGTTGTGTCACAACCAGTCCAGGCTTGCCAACCCAGTCAGGAAACTTTCACACGTACAACTGATTGGGCACTTGTCTTCATAAACCTTTTTAACATTTCGTCCATGTTACAACCTTACACTTGGGAATTTGCGTTTTTCTTCAGCAGGGCCAAAGAGGTTGTTAAAACAAAAGTTGAAATGCCTGCATCCTTCTTGCCATTTCATAATTATACACTACTTTTATGTTGGTCTGTCTCAGAAAATCATTAAAAAAAATCTAAAATTTATATTTGCCAGAATGTGAAAACGTTAAAGAGCTTTATTTGCTTTAGCTCTCATTCAGTTTATTACACGACACACAGTCCCTGTAGTTTGGAGGACATTCTGAAACTTGTATCGCTTAAAAATAATGTCATTTCAACTTAGATCCAGCTTCAAAAGGCTAAAGAACAGCTTTTTCCCCCCTTTTAGCTAATGTTTAGCTTGATTGGCTCTCGGGAGGCAACACGTGAGTGGTTCTGCCTTCTCAGAGTCCGCGCGCCTCCGTTAGCATGTGATGCTAATGGACTGCATTTCCTCTCGGAGCAGAGCGGAGAGGAATGTGCAGCAGCAGCAGTCCTGCAGGCTGCCCCCGCTCCCAGGGAGAGTCGTATGGTAAGAGTGGGTCTGCCTCCCAGCTTCGACTCTCTCTACGATCAAATATGAGTCACATGCTTCAGCGCTCGTGAGGGGCGGGCCTTTGTTTTAGCTCAGGGCCATGTACGCTGGGTTCGACGGAGACGTGGTGTGACAGTGGTGCCTGCTGTGGGTACGAAGGCCTGGACGGGGGACGGGATTGGGTCGCTCAGCTACTGCTGACTTTCTCTGCACTGAGACACTACAAACTTTTCTTATGCCTCAATCGCCCTCTGACTTGGAATAAATGGAAGATTCAGTTTCATGTTTTAACTTTGCAGCTGCTCTTATGTGTGGTGCAACGTTTGCATCCATTACTCATGCTGCTTCCATGTTCTGGTGTTAGAGGTACACGGATGGAAAAACTGCTTGTTCTTTCCCTCTTCTGCCTCTATATTTCAGTATCTGTAATAAATGAAATGGAACGAACTGGTTTTGTTTAGATGAGATTTTCTTTTAATTCGTTCAAACTCTCTTAAACAGCATAGAATGAGCTCCAGGTTGACACTGCCAGAGTTACAACAGTTCCGTTCATAAGTTTGCATACAGATTTCAACGGAATGATTGATGTTACAAGTAATTAACATAATCCACTTGAAAACATGAATTAGGTTAATTCATTTCAATTTCAGATTTTATGTAACCTCCCACTGTGTCAAAATTACAGATAGCAGTTATGTCTGTTGATCCATCTTTCTTTTTATCTTTCTGTCATTCTGTCTTTATCTCTGTCTTTCTACATCTGTTTGTCTTTCTCTCTGTCTACGTGTCTTTCCATATGTCAGTATTTCTGTCCTGTCTTTGTATAGCTTTCTGAATTTCTATTTTTCTGTCTGTCATATTTGTCTTTTTGTCTTCATATTTATGTTTTTGTCTTTATCTCTGTCTTTATATCAATCTTAGTTTATTGAAGGTGAAACTGCAGAATTTAGTTTTTGCCTTCTTTCTGTGTTCCATCCAGCTGGAGCAACACGGAGTTTCAGGAACACCAATAGCAAAATAGTGCCACAGCATGATGCCGCCACCACTCTGCTTGATAATTTGTACTACACACTTTGGTTTGAAAACCTCACTCACCTTGATTTCTCCATATATTCTTCTCGTCATCGTGTTTTGAAGCTGGGGCTTCTATGTTAGCCGGTAGCCTCTAGTTGTTGTTAAACTGGCCTCAGGGACAACAAGTGACAGCGGTGTTCCAGGTCCATGGTGGTTCTTGTGTTGTTCTTGAACGTTCAATCTAATTTCTTTTACTATAAGGATGAAAAATTGGATCAAACAATAGGTGGTCCATCATAATTAGGGTTGCTACAAACGATTATTTTAGTAATCTGATGATTAATCGATTAATTGGATAAAAAATTGGCACATTTTTCATTTAGCCACTTATACAACATTAGACATGCTTAAAAAGATGCTAAGAAATAATTTATCACCTTTTTTAAAAATAACAAAATAAAAATTTTATTGCTAAAAATGTAGTAACATGGCATTCATTTAGTGAATACTTGATCATTTGTAGAAAAGGATGCATCAGCAGTGAATAGCCCAACCCTTTCTGTTTGATTTATAGGACTGATATGTTCACTACTTTTTGGATTAACAGATTAATAATCGGAATTTAAGAGTATACAGACTCAAAAAAAACTGCTGAAAGAACAAGACAATCAGAACATAATTCAGACAAAATGTATATATTACATATACATTTTGCATTTAAGCTCTGTTAATTAATCGCTTACTAAATTTTTGCAGATTATTTTAAAATTGATTAATCATGATTAATCCGATTAATCGTTTCAGCTCTAGTCATATATGAGTGTTTCAACAAGACAGGGATTTATCAAAACCGGTTTTGAAGGCTTGGATAAACGTCCTGGACCTTAACCTGATTAAGTACAAATGAACTGCACCTGGAAGCCATTCTTGGACAAGGAAACCAACCAGTTTCTATAAATCCCCCTCAAAAATCGAGTCACAACTTCTCCAGAAGCTCGTTTACAGCTCCAAGACGCTTGTGGTTGAAGCGCTACTTTCTAAAAGGCATTAAGCCAACTATTGGTGGGGGTGTGATTATTTGTTTATGACTGTTAAATCAAAATTAACCACATGAAAATCCAGCGCAAGTTCAAATTTGCTGAATAAAACCTCAAATGAACCAAATAAGGAGACGACAGCTCTTCTTCCACACACCAAAGTGCTGTGCGGAAACGTTGTTTGGGCATTTCTCAAAGTGCCTGAATGGAGTTTGTGTTTCATCAGCACCCGGTGTTGTGTAGACGTCTGCCACTTCGAGGCAGCTGGGCCTTTGAATCTCAGTGGGTATCTGTGTCTAAATGGTGGCAACGCCAAGGAGGGCTGATGAAAGACCGCCGTCTCATCCTTCCCTGTCCTCACAGAGACGCACAGAGTCTCTGCAGGTGTCCTCGGGCGTCCCACGTCCAGATCCGGAGAGCTCTGTCCTTCTTTGTCACAGAGAGGCTTTTTGGGCCTCCGATCTGCACATTGGGGCGACAGAGCTGGAAGTGGCCCAGTATATATCAGCACGGTCAATGCAGCGACAGACGCATGCGGAGATCAGAGAGGTTTTGGAACAGAGCGGTGCTTGTTTGAGAAAAAGAGGGTTTAAGATAAGTGGGCGTCTTTTTCTTCAAGAAGCCTTAATTTACCTGTAAAGTTAAAGAGGGGAACGCTTCTACGATGTCGGTAGACTGAAAGGACTTTGCACTGCAACGTTCCGTTGATGTTTACTTTCTGAACTGCAGCCAAATAGCATAAAAGTTCGGTCAATTTCAGCTTTAACGGCTTCATTTGGAGCGACTTACTTGCATTTAATGTCATCATGTTTCACTGCTATCATTTCTTTTTCTATGAAGTTCTTTAATATACAACTTGGAGCCAAAAATAGTCCGTTTGTTTTGAGAGAAAGTCCAGAGAAACAACCGGAAACACCTCCAGATTACAGGGTTTTGTGGAGTGGATGTTTATCCCAGTTATCCATGTTTAGTTTGAAAAACTGCGTTTTGAACCTGCAGCATCTTGTTTAAAATGTAATTTTTTTCTTGTCAGTTTTCCTATCTGAACCGTTGTGCTCAATGTGACCTTTTGTTTCCGTTTCCATGCCTCTGCATTTCTCATAAGCAAACTCTTCCCAGCTTTTTCTGGGATAAAAACTTGGTTTTCGCAGAACTATCTCATCTCGACGATATGCCTTAAAAAGCCTGGAATATGTCAAGATTTTCCAACATAGGTCTAAAATGTAACTTATTTGCGTATGCTAAAATGTTTCAAACCTCATGTAAATCATTATTTCTGTGTTTTGTAACTCTAGCTGTTGAATTTGTGTTTTAATGCTTGTAGCTTGCGTCGGTTTTAAAGGTTTTCGATGTAAAACTTGCTAAAGCCTTTATGGACTCATCGACATATATTAAAGAGACTGACGGATGTAAACCGGCCAGCTTTGGGATTAGATGATTGTCTCCTGAGAGGAAGCAGAGAGGCTTTAAAGATGCAGCTGCATTGATGAGAGAAAACAACCCCAAATATTTCACACAGCTGCGGAGACGCTCCGAACACAAGAAAGATGTGCCAGCCCACTTCTGCATCGGATGTGAACGAATGAGGGCAACCTCATGCAAAATTGACAAAACCTTCGTGTCAGACTCTTATTTTGCTCTGTGTGAACCTTGACAGTCCAAAGAACCGTTTTTTCCCCTCAGTTCAGCCAAACAAGACTCATTTAGAGCCACAAATGGTGCGTTACTTCTCGGGGTGGAAAAAAAAAAGATGACCTATAATTTTTACTGAATATCTGCCATGGGGATTCTGTTGTCAGTTTTAAAAGGAGCACCATTTTGCTAGTAATTTATGGTTTTAAAATATTAATTTAAAATCTAAGCATTTTCTTTTGTGGGATGTTGATATTTCTGGAAAATGTTATATATATATATATATATATATATATATATATATATATATATATGTATATGTGTGTGTGTAAAAAAGCACATTTTCCAACCCAGTGACAAGAGAAGTCGATCTAAAAACTATTGCTGTTAATTTTAGCAACATTCTGTTGTAAAAATTCAATCTGATTACTGATTGAGAAGCTCCTGAAAGCTGCATTAGTTATTATATCTACATTTAAAAACATCAGTTAGTTCTTTATTATTGTTAGCCAAAGTTATCAAGAGCCACTTTGGAAAGTTTGAAGAGCCACTGTGGCTCCGGAGTTTGCATGGAAATACTTGCATCCTCTGCCATTTGTGGTAAGTAGGCATAATGAAGGCAGTTAGTGGTTTACAGGAAGAATGTGAGTCTGTCTTTACACCTGGATGACATAGATTTGTTTCACATTACATTCAATGAAAAGCTGACGGAAGAAGACGAGTAAGACTATTTTTAGTTCGTTTTGTTTAGTTTTTAATCACTTGATACTGAACACATCTGACGGGTTGAGCCAGTTCTCCGGATGTTTTTTGATTTATCCCCATAAAGTTTGCTGTACTGTGTAATTAGGAGGCAGTTCAAGGTATCTTGTTTTTCTTGAGCATATTTATTAGTTAAGTCTTTCGTTTTTAGCTTGACCTCGTGTAAATTCTATAAAATTTAATAGTACTTTATTGATACTGAAGGTAAAAAAACCCAAAAATTTCCCAGGAAGATTTACTTTAAAGCCTAGACTGAAAAGCATTCTTATACTGCTTACTGTTTCTGTGTAGTTTTCAGCAAATTGATCCATCTCGAACTTAAAGGTATAATTGTGAATTTTTGTCATGGTTAAAAAGATTCCTCCAATTTTTCATGGCATAATTTTTTGGCTTAAATCTAAATGAATTGGTCACAGATGTCAAAGTTGGTTTGAGGCCGGCAGCAACCAAAGCATAAACTGGCTACATGTTTGCACTGGTTGCAGAGAATGCCGATTATTTTTCTTTGGAAATCCAACTATGAGCCGGTGCAACACCAATGAGCCTCCCTGTGAAACGGGTCATGAGAACAGAACTTTGTTGCTAAAAGATGTAGAACAAGTGTTTCTAGAGTAACCATTTGATGGAAAAGTAGTTTTTCTGCTTCAGTCAATCACCTGCTTCAGCTAGTCGTTAGCTTGAAGCTTTGGCAACAGCTTGACTGGATTGGTGCTAGCAGAATTACAAACTGTACCTCAATGAAAATTATCTTGAGTTGGATTTTGTCACCAACAAATCTGTTCCTGATTTCTGGATAAAAAATAAAAGAAAGTAGATAAATGTACTAAGACTGTGGGAAAACGTTTTTTAAATACGTTTTAGCCTAAAAATGAGCATGTTTAACTAAAAACAAATATTTCTAAAAAATAAATATCCAACCATAGTAAAAATGTAAAAAAACTCAATATGTCTGCATGTGGACATTGAAAACGGAGATTTCAATGGCAGATCTATTTGATCTATTTGCTTTGACATGATTCCCAATTGTCTTGTGTTTTAACAATTTTTTATTCTAACAAGCTATGTAAAAGTAGTTAAAACATATATTGGTTCACATAAATGAACCTCCTGTCGCTATGTGTAATTCCTAACAGCAAGTTGTGATCGTTTTGAAGCAATCCGATTGGCCGACGTAGGTTTCAGCTTTGCGCTACACTGCCCCCTATGGGTTTGGCATGTTTAAAAGAACGCTGAGGGGCGGATGTGTGCGGGTTCATGTGGGTGAAAACATTTCTGAATCCGATCCCATGTACGGTGTTATTTTTTAAACGATATGGCAGTATGTTTATTTTTTATAAAGACCAGGCTGCATGTGGACGAGACCTAAGGATAGTATGTGTCTTACTATCTGATTTTGGGGGTAAAGTCAGACATTTCCTTCTGTTTTTTTCCCCACCAAACATTTTCCAGCATGCACATTTTACTGATATTCTAGTCCCTCTGGTCTCTTTAAATATTAAGTAACCTTCATCAAGGAGTAGAAAAGCTTTTTGGTTACTTGAAGTGTTTCCTTGCTGGCTGTAGATTGCTGCCCCCGAAGTGAACAGCATCTCCCCAGTAAAAGTAGCAGTCTAGTCTGGACACGTCTCGACTTGGAACTTTTCTATAAAACCTCCTTTTAAAATGAATATTGTTGCCTTTTTGGTTAAAAACAAAGGCGTGAAACATTCCAGCTATGTGCCGAACCACCTTCCCCTCCGCTCAGCAATCATGCTGGGACGAAGCGCCTCGGCTCTGACCAGCCCCGCTGCTGGACCGCTGCCAGCTGGCCCAGATCTGCCGAGCGGCGTGGCTGGCTGCTTCCACATGCTCGGGTATGCACGTTATGCGACGAGGTAGCCTAGATAGAGAGGTGTGTTTTGTTGAGGCGCACATGCTCCCTGCCTGTTTCCCATTGCACAGCGTGCGAGTCGAGGCTTGTGTCCGGAGCTGCGGTTGTTTTTAGATGTTTCGTGGCGCTTTATCTCCGCTTCCCTCTACTCCTCCCTTCAGACCGCGTTTGTGTTGTTTACAGGTCACCGAGCAGAGTCACTGCACATGCATACGGACACGCACGTGCTGGAGCTCCCACACAAATGACTTCTGATTTCAGGATATAAAAGTGTACGTTTCAAGAGGACATTGCAGTCAGACGCCTTCAGGCGAACTCTGTGGGCTTATTAATTAATTAAGTCAAGTAATTTATAATTGATGGAACAAAAGATTTCTCTAGTTGAAAGTTGAATGTTTCATAACTTTAAATTAAAACAAATTGGTTTAATGGTATTTACATCCAGATTTTAAATCAAATTAACATACCTTTATGGCTTTTTTATTTAATTATTTATTTTTACAACAGTTGGCTTAGCAGTTCATTTTATGACAATCGTAGTTTAAAACAGTTACTTAAATAGGAGTGATGAGTGACCCTCCTTTAGCTTTCTTAGTACCGGTTTTGAAATGTCATTAATAAAAGTTAAATCATGTTAATATCAGGCCTTAAAATGTGTTAAAACGAGCATATTTTCAGTACAAAGTCCTAATTTATGTTTTGTTCAACCTAAAACAAATTTTAAAATTATTTCTTAAACCTTTTTATCGGAGATTTTTTTCGTCTCACTTTATTCCCCACCGACTCCTTCATACTTCGTAAACTATGTATTTAACAAGGCCTGACACGAAAGCGGCTTTCTTCTTCCGTTTCTCTGACTATAAATAAACTTTTGAGAAATTACCCTGATGACGCAACAGGTTCCTTGATCCTTTGCTTCTCAAGAATCCAACTCATAACAAAGATGCCACCGTTACTCATGGAAGCTTATGCGACATTTAACCCCCAACGTTTGTGTCAGGAAACCATCCTGTGACTCTTGTTCAGTTCCTAAGGTGGCAGGAAGGCACGTGAGGAATGTGTGTCTGACAGCAGGGCAGCTGGGGCAGGAAGCACCAGGGAAAGCGGGCGGCTCGCTGCCGAGGCACCTGTCCTCAGTGAAAGGCTTCTCTGTGGAGCTGAACAGGTGTCGGCAGAGACGTTTAGCCCCTCACTAAAGGCCAACGCTCACTGAATCAGCCATTTATCCAACAGGGGCCCTCATCAATGATAAGGCCAGTGCCCAGTTGCGTGCTTTTTTTTTTTTTTTTTTTTGCTTTTTTTCCCGTTGAATTCAGACAACTGCTTCCTTCCTGCCAAGGTTCCTTGGTCCTGCTCTCTTCAGCTCAATGAGAGCCTCAGTCAGAATAGCTTTAGCGCTCTGAGCCGCCTCCTTCCTGACTGAGCAGCAGATCCCATGAAAGGACGGCACAGGAAGTGCTCCGTCAGGTGCAGCTCCAGATGTCAGGATAGAGCCACTATATTCCTAATCTATACTGAGAAGCGGGAGACATTTAGTGATAAACTACTGATTATGATGAATGAATATGGTAGTTAATTTACTTTAAAATGTTATTTATGCTGCAAGAATCAAAGATGAAGGTGATTTTATGGCTTTTTACATGTTTTTATGAGGGCACCGATAAACGTAGAGGGCAGTGTACACATTTGATATTTGCTCTAACTCAACATTTGTATTACACTGTTAATGTAACACTACAAAGTCCTCTTTGGGTGTTTCCTCTTTGAGTAGATTAGGTTGATTGGGGACCAAAATTGCAACATTTGTTACCAACAGTTATTTAAGTCAATTCATTCTTTTCATCCATACATCAGTTTTCTCTTTTGTGTTTTTATTGTATTTAGTAAAAAGAATCAGTATTGGCCAAGAAAACCCCAAAATGAGCCTAAAGCTGAGGACCCTTAACATTTTTCTTTTTTAAAGCAGTTATTGTGAGTTGTGGCAATGTCAGCAACCCACCAGCAGCACCTTTTGTTTATTTATCTGCCTTGCTGCTTCAAATCACCGTGTTGCTCCTAAAGCAGCCGAAGAGGCTTGTTATTTATCTGCTAGGATTCAAAGCAAAAGCACTTCTTCCTGACAGTTGCCGTGAGAGACTGGTGACATCTCTGTTTGTTGCTAATTACTCCCATTGCTCTGTTTTTTTTGTTTGTTTTTTATTCAACAACTGAAAAATCTTGTCATCTACCTCATTGTTGCTCCTGGAAACGGGAGGAGGCAGGTTGCAGAATTTCATGCCTCGCGCGAACAATGCAGCTGAGGCGTTCTGAAACAAAGGAGGCGATCTGACGTCAGCCCCCCTCGCCTCGCCGAACAAAGGAGCCGCATCCATGAAGCAGAGAGGTGGACAGCAAAAAGGACAGCCAGGCGTTAGAGCGAGCGCGGCTCTCCGCGCTGTTTTGGTCTTGCGTCACGTGCGTGCGAGTCTTCGCAGACGGTGGCTGATCAGGTTGGCCTGCAGCACGTCTGAGATGTGACTACACCAGCTGATCCATGCCTTTTTTTTTTCTTTTTTTTTTCATGTAGCCCACCGGTGTGTGTAAGCCATCCCCTTTCCCTCCCTGTTTCCATGGACACAAATCTAAATTTGTCCCCTGCACACCTCTCGGGCGTCAATCGAATCACCGACAGAAGCCTTTATGCAAAATTCAAAATAGGACGGATGTTCGGGTTACGTAAGGCCACGCTCTTCCAGGGGATGGAACAGCGGCGACGAGGCAAAGTTCAGACATTGCCGAGAAGGAAAAGTTTTTTTTTTTCTTTTTATTATTATTATTATTATTTTCCCCGAGAGGAACCAGAGTGACTCACAGCACAACGGACTCACAGCTGTGCCGCCAGCACTCGCCGCTGCAATAAGGCTGAATCACAGCCTGGCAGATCATACGCTCTGACAGGGGAAAATCCAAATGATAAACCCTGGAAGTCTACACCTTTGAGGTCATGTGATGCAGTAACAAATGTGCTTATCAGTTTACCGGCATAGAGGCTGAATCGTTGTGTATGTCTTCATAAACTCTGTATGGGTTGGACTGGCTGCCCCCTCACTAATTCATCTGGCCAAAGGTGCGCTTCTGGGATTGGACCAGAACAGTTTGCCTGCACAGGAAAGCTGATAACGGCTTATTCACACCTGCTATTTCATATGCAGGTCAGCTGGAAAAGGTGCGGGTTCGCCTTCGTGCAGAGTTGTTTTTGTTTCCCGTTCCACGGCGATACGAACCTGTGTAGAACGGGAAACGAAGATGACTCGTGGATGATGGCGGAAGCCAGCAATCTTATGTAAGCGGGGATTTTAGAGAA
Organism: Poecilia reticulata; assembly: GCF_904066995.2. NCBI lineage: Eukaryota > Metazoa > Chordata > Actinopteri > Cyprinodontiformes > Poeciliidae > Poecilia > Poecilia reticulata. Next base: position 5,831,549 of record NC_088842.1, read on the forward strand.
TCTCTGTGCCCTTACACATTCAAATACTCAAAAACGCACAATTTGACATGTTTGGCTTTTTAAATTACCAGCTGGTTGTGTTCATTCAGCAGGAAAGTGCCATTGAACAGCTTTGTTGTTAAATCTACTTCAAATGTACTCAATTTCACATACTTTCTCCATAAAAACCATTTAAATTTCAAAGTTAGGACAGACCAGAACCTTGTGTCCCAGGACCTTTTCTTAAAACTTGGGCTAGTGTTTGTTTAGAAAAATGTTTATTTGTGATAATAATAACTATTATAATCAACCAGTCTCAAGAAACATTTGTCTTTTCAGTTATGCAATTTCCCCACTGCTCTCCATGGATTTGAGCATATCTGGCCCTAAATAAATACTCCTGTTAACATTAAAGGACATTACAGGGAGTGACACTTGAAATATTCTATCTCACTAATTATCTCATCCAAGTAGTCCCTTCTGATTAGAATATTGCTCACACGATTGCAATCTGATTGTGCAGATCTGGCACCGACGTGCTTCAGGTCTTGTTATGAACATTTGCTATTCACGGGAATGGAAAGATTTTAGTCACTTTGCTCCTTCAACATTTTATACTATTGTTCTGGTGGTGTTGTACTGTTCAAAGCAGTGCCATCTGCCATTGGACATTTTGTTTGGAGCATTTTGTTTCATACCGGCATCAACCGGCACATTGCTCTCCTACACTACTTTTATTACTTTTTTTTTCTTTTCTTGCCTCTGGTGGGATTTTTTGCGTAATTCAAAAATTCAGAAATCGCCAGCTTGCTCTAAAATTCTCAAATATTGATCATGTTAGCTTCATTCTTGTACCCAAATATTTCTGGTGTGGTAGAGTGACCTGCCACACCAGAAATATGTGTGGCAGATCACTCTACCACACATATAGGGTGGGTGTGCTCTGTCCACACCCACTCTATAGACATGTTCCGTGTTATTGTTAACATCTGGAAAATGTGCACATTTGTACAACACTGGAGGGTCTTAAGACGATTCTTTTACTGCTGCAGTGGCGGGACAATTCCGTTAAAATGAAACCCGGAGATGTAGGTATTATTAATTTAGTGCAGTGCGCCACATCAAAGGGAAAAGAAAGCAGAAAAACATGTTGAAGAACAACTCAAAACCACTCATATTCTTCTTTTTCTCAAAACACCACATGCAAACCCATTATGATAGCATCTGACTGACCACAGCTCCACTAGTGTATTACATTTCACCACCAAAAAAAGGCAAAGAACAAAACATTCAGCTGGCTATGTTTACAGGCTTAATGAAACACACTGAATTCTGCAGCATATCTACATTTTAAGGTTGTCAAAGTCAAGCTACTGCCCTCTCTCTCGCTATGTTTTTTTTATTTTTTTTTAATTAAAACTTTTTTTTATTCCCTTGAACCTTGTGATCTAGTTGTAGTATTGACATTTGGTAGCAGTTAGTTTCTTTTGCATGTCACTCGTACATTTAAGGTTTATTGCGTTATGTTGACAATTTGACAGTGAAAACCAATGGTAATCATTGTCATTTTTGCAGTTTTGTCCTCTCCAGTAGGGAGCTGATGGACGGGACGTTGTGCCCGTTACGTCACGTTGCAACGTGTCTATAGATATTTGGGCTCTACATTGACGTCACAACATCCCACGTTGTTGCACAATGGTGGCCGACAGCTAGCGAATTAGTCTTTTTATATTATTTTTTAAAATCAATTGTTGAGCATTTTATATGAATTATAAATTTTAGTGAAAGAGAATTGTGATTTTTATTTGAATCATTTTTTTAGACACACCCCCAATAAGTCAATCTTATAACTGACTATTTGAAAAGTAAAAAAAACTAAGCATTTTTAGAGGGGGGTCTCAAGTATTTGCAGGTTTTAGCTATTGGCTAGCAATTTTGTCCCTAACCTCTCCTATTACCGAGCTGTCTTCCTACGCATGCTGACTAACACAATTTAAAGACTCTTTAATCCACAGCAGTACC